>NC_050587.1:11685000-12304166 GCF_013368585.1 Megalops cyprinoides
AGCATGGTGAAGTGGGCGGTGCGGTCCTGCCCGATCAAGCAGGGGGCGTCGCTGGCCGACCTGGAGAGAGCGCAGGTCATGATCTTCAAGGGCGCCCTCAACAGGCTGCAGGAAGATGGTGCAGCCAGAGACCAGAAAGGTAACTCTTGGTGTTGGGAGTCCTGTTTCCTGTGATTATTTGAGTTTACAGTAGTTTAAAGCGGTAATGGTGACAAACATCTGCTTTCGCCCACAGATTCCGGACACCATTCTTCCTCCCAGCCTGTGTCCAAGTCTTCCAGCACCGTGTCCCTGTACAGCAACGGCTCGGAGGGGACGGCGGCGTTTGGCCAGCCCCCCAGCGCCTCCGCCTCCTCCTCCAACAACGACCTGGCCGCGTCCCTGCTGACCGCGCTGCAGGCCGACGGTCTGGAGAACTTCAACCCCTTCCTGCCCATCAACCTATTGCAGTGAGTACCTCTTGTGTAGAAATGGCAGAAAGCTGTGTGAGTGGAGAGTAGTTGAGAACGTCCCTTGAAAGCAGACCTGCCGAGCCCACATTGGCAGAATAAATGGGCTTCATTCCACCAGGGACAGGGGTTGGTGGGCTGACCAGGGTCTCCTCATCTCATCGCTCTCGGGAACCCTGTGAGCTGCTTGGTCCTCAGTGGAGTAGTGCCTGTCCTCTAAACTGTGCCCACGTCACTGTGGTGCAGTGTAATTTGTGCTGTTTCAAACAACTATTGTCTCAGTAGCAATTGATTTGGAAAATTGCATCCGTCTAGCTGAGTTGAGTCTGATGTGCAACTGAGAGTTCCCAAATAACCTGTATAAAGGGTAAAAAGTGTTAAAAAATGAACTTGTTTCTCACTTGTTAAAATACTCAAGACTGTAAAATATCCACAGGACATTTGGCAATGAAACGCAGGTTTCTGGGGTTGTCTGTATATGGGACGGCATTTATTTTACATGTTGCACCATGAACACAGAGCTCAGATGTACTCTGTGAGCGGTAATGTCTCTGGGAGCTCTGCAAATGCAGATATCTTTCTGGAGCATTTCATAGAGTCTGTTGACGATTTCACTAAATTTATAAAGCCGCTGGTATTAGCAAGCTGCTGCTATTCATGAGCCTTGTATATTCTCTGTGTGGTTAATCTAAGAGCTCTGAAAAGCATGCGTTAAACAGCTTATGGCCGGGAAAATGGCCCCGCGGGATTCCTCTGGTAATAGTGGAAATTGGTTTAAATGTAACTGCTGCAATGTTCCAAGAACAACATAGTCATGCTCCTGAAATGCAGATGTTGGGTTAAATCAGAGTCAACCGTTACAAGTTTTGACACAAAGAAGAAAATGGAAAAATGAAAATTAAAAATGTGAAAGAAAATAGAAAATACAGATATCACTTATTATTGGAGCGTATGGGATTATAACTTATCCCATATGGAAGAACTGGTTGCACAATGTATCAGGAAAAATGGATCTTCTGGGCATGTGTTGTGATATTTATGAGCATATATTTCTGAAGTAAATGGAATTAATGAAGTACCCTAAAATAAATGCTACTAAAAAGCTGTTTAATACAAATTAATATGTTGAATGAATTTAGTGTGAGGTCTTGTAAAATATGTGCTGTTTGAAACGTGTTTTTTTTTTCTTTTTGCCATGCACTGGTGAGCACTGAATGTCCACGAGAGATACATCTTAAGGCTCTGACAGCTACACAAAAACATGAACGTAAAATTGCACTTGTGATAAATATCTTTAAAATATAGATCCCTGGTTCACAGATCTCCGAATCGAATGTTTTGCCTCTATTTGTAAAGCTTTAACGGCACATAACAGATGTGAGCTGCTGATGCGTGAAGTATAAGACTGGCAAATCTTTCAAGTACTGGAAAGCGACATTTTAAAGATCCTGTGAGGCTTGAAAAGTTTGAAAAATCTGTTAGTAATTCATGCTGTCAGGTATGTCTTCCAGCACTCCACGAATTAGAGGGCTATGTTTCTGTTGGCCGGCGGAGAAAATGATTGCAGTCATTGCTTGCAAAATACAGTATTTCAGTATTATATTTTTTGAGTAAAATTTGCGTTTAAAACCAGCCTTCCCAAAGTCATGTATCTTCAGAGTGTTTTACTTACAGTCGATAGAATTTAAGAATTATGTTAGTTGAATTCTTTAAAGTTTGAAACATTTTATATCTTGCGATTATAACTTGTAAATGAGCACGTATCCTCACAGAAGATGATTTGTGAACAACTGCAATAGCACAACATATGTCAACAGCAGCAAAACAAAATAACAGATGTAATTAATTTAACGGAATAAAAGTGATGCTACATTTTGGTTGCGCCTTTGGTTGGTGGTGAGACAGAGGGGAGGCAGAATTCGCATTTCTGCTGACCCCCCGGATGTTTCTGCTCCAGATCCTTGTCAGTCAGCAGCTCACCTGAGAAGCAGAGGACAGGTGAGTGACGTGCCTGCGCACTAACCTCCCGCTCTGTGGTTTTGCAGTCCCGCCTGTCTAACCGCTGGCACCCACACTTTCCAAAGCAGAGCAGACATACAGGCACGAGGGGACGACCGGTCTCCACGCAAAACCACCACGATTGCCTTTTCACCCCTGTTAGTGATGTGTCGGGCGTACGGGCGTACGGGCGCACAGGGCCCGTTCTGGACAAAGGCCCAGTGACTTTGCTTCGCGGCCGCGCGCCCGCGTTTTGACCCCGCCCCTCTCCGCCGGGAAGGCGCTGTACCTTGGCTCTCTCTGCAGCGGAATGCGGTCCAGCGTTTTGTGTCTTGGCTTCTTTTTAGGCGGATGGTGTTAGCACGGTTCCCCACGCTGGCTGGCCTGATTAATAACCCCATGCTGCCCCCCGGCTTCACCGTGGCCGGCTCGGCCTCCTGCGAGGGCCTCGCCGAGCAGCAGCCCGCCTTCCTGGAGGCCTGCGGCAGGGCCCGAATCCGAGTGGGTAAGAGACTGAGCCCCGGGAGGGGGGGGGGGGAGCCGGGCAACGGCATCCTGGTTAAAAAAAAAAAAAAGACCAGAGGGAAAGAAAGTGTCAGACATCTAGGTCATCACCTCGGGAGGCTGTCTCGCTGTGGCACCGAATGCAATGGCTCCTTGCTTGCGTTGGTCCTCCATGCCAGCAGCTTGCAGTTGGGTTTTTTTGCCCCCGCCCCATTTTGCACTCGCGTGGTCGCTGAGTGTGTTTGTGTTGGTGTTGCCCAGTGCATGTTGTCTTGTTTTGTTCACTCATACCCCTTTTACGACACCTTAAAGATTGAGTGACACTGAACATTCACAGTCTGCTTAATGATCTGAAAGATCTTAATGATCTGCTTAATGATCTTTCTGACAACCCGAATCCCTTTGATGGTTGCTCACTGGGTTGAAATTACAAAAACAGTTATTACCAAAATGATATTTATACATATGAATCATTTCTGTTGTGTAGAGAGGTTGTATAAAGGCTTTGTAGAGTTATAGACTGCATTACCTCCAGATCCTATAGCTTTGAGCAAGGGCTTTCACTTTAGTGTACCCATCTAGGCTAGCTTTATGAATTAGCATTTTGTCAGGGCTCTAACAGCTACATAGCACTACTCTGATAAAAGCCCTTATATTCTGCCTAACCCAGCTGGATCTGGATTTAGTTTCAAGTTCAATTCTTTTTAAGGAATGTTTCTGTAATATCTGTATAAACATTTGTTCTCAAAGATATTGATTACTAATTGATCATTATGTTCAGACAGCTTTGCTTTGTATGATTGCGTTTGTATTGAATGTTGTTTTTTCCCTAAAATTCCAGAACGTCCTCAAATGTTTGTTCCCGTACGGTTGCTAGAAATGGGCTTCTCTATGAGACATATCTACAAAGCCATGGAGGCAGCAGGTATTCTGGAAAACTGGATAACTATTGTTTCTAGTAATTCACTTTTACCAAGTTTAGCTGCTGTAGCTATGGTACACTTAACACTATAAGACAGTTATGCATCTACTGTGTATTTGTAGTCTGCCTGTAGAATTAGGTAAAAAAGGGTTTTAATTGGGGAAGTTAAGACTGTGGGTGTTACTTGTTAAAATACTTTCTCAGGTATTACTCTTGGTAAATAGAGAGCAGGGGGGTGTGCTACAATTAATTTAAATCTGATATCCAATAGCTACCATCCTTGCAAACACGGACAGTCTCTGCACATCAAACACAATCCTTTGTGTATTATATATACCCTCCATTGTGATGTGCATACATGTGAGTTCTCTAGTCTGGCTGGTGGAGTGTTTTTGCTAGCTGAGTGGACCTGTAGCCAGCTTCACTGTCTTGTTTGGTCGCATTCCCTGCATTTGAAAAGTCTTGTGTGCTTCTTCTTTATCCTCTCCTAGTGTTTGTTGAGTGTACCTTTGTTTATGCAGACATTTTAATTTATAAGAGCTGTGCATTGCTAAATTACAGGTATCTATCTGCGTATCAATAGGCAATTAAGACCCCCACCAGCCTTTGCCATTCAAATTTTCAGTGAGTCAGATTTTCAGAATGTAGATGTTTGAACTGTCTAGAGGGGGAGCAAGATGTGTTCAGAAACTGACAGGAAGGTGCTTTTTCAGCATATTTATAGGAAGGTTTTACTGCTTAAACTGTCATTTTTATACTTGCTTCTGATGTATTGTGAGGTTGAAGACTTGGGTTGTAGTTGCTGTTACGGAGGAAGGCTAGCTGACAAACAAGGCTTTGAAAAAATTATAGACTCAGAGAGTAATTGGAAAAATGAAAAGTGAAACCAGGCCAAATCGGAGAGTTCCGCAGTAATAAGCGCGTAAGGCCATTAAACCTGTCACACCGCTGTTTAATTTATTCTGACAGGAATTTGTTTTTCTGATTTCCTCACTCCTTTCCCTCCTTTTCTCACAGTATATTATCCCACTGACTTTCTTTGGGGTAGAAAGTCAGTTGAACGTGGACTATGCATTAAAACCACGAGGCACTTATTCCTCTCTTCCCTCTAACACCATCATAAATTCCTTGCATGTCCTAAAGAGATCCCTCCCCACCCTCCACCCCACTGACACAGACATTCTCTCATGACAAAGATCTCTTTTGCTTTCCAGACATCTTCATAATGTTGCCTCTTATTTGGAGAGGTGGCGTTTATCAGCCAGCCAGTTTTAATGAAACACTCACAAAACAGTGCTGTTAGCAAGCAGCTCAGACTGATTTTTGGTTTACTATAACATTTAAGTAGCGCACATTTGGTCCCGTTTGAACCCATGCTCTTACCTGAATGGTAATGTTGGGGAGGAATCTCCTCCACACGTAGTAGAGACGATGACATTTTTAACATGCCGCTTGTGACTTGTGTCTGTTAGTCCTTGTGGGTCGTAAAAATGGCTCGTCTCTTTGACTTGACCCATGTAAGGAAGCTGGCTGACACTTCTCACAAAAAAAAAAAAACAACACATTTACAAAGTAAAA
The DNA here is from genome assembly GCF_013368585.1 of Megalops cyprinoides. Taxonomy (NCBI): domain Eukaryota; kingdom Metazoa; phylum Chordata; class Actinopteri; order Elopiformes; family Megalopidae; genus Megalops; species Megalops cyprinoides. The sequence goes on from NC_050587.1 coordinate 11,690,452, forward strand.
ATCTAATAATTCATTTCATTTTGAAATTCATTCAAGCAAAGAAACCCAGCATTGGGCACAAGCACACACAAGTCACCTAGTGGCACCCACACACCTGTATTTAATGTAGCTCTGATTAAGCAAGTGTGGTCAATTACCCAATGGCTGGCTTCACACACACGGGTAAATGACAGTGGCAAACAGGTACACAACTGACAGTTTACGGATTTGGATGCAATTTATGTAACGTGATCCACTCTTGGCAGGTGTGAATTTTACATAAGACAGAGGGCCCTTGAATATTAGACATCTTAACAGCTAACACAAGCTAAGAGCTAACATTCAGTTTGTAGGGGACAGGTGAAGTCCCTCCTTCACACCCCACATAATGAGATGCGGCTGTAAACGAGCTGACTCAGAGCAGAAGCCCGCTCCCCTCTCATTCCTCTCTCAGTCCACTTCTTTGTTCCTGGTTACCTGGGTTCATCTGAGCCGAAACATCTCGCTCATTGGGGAAAAATCATCTCTGTTAGGACTTATTTTCTTTTCATCATTTTGTTAAGATTCTTGCATTTTTTAACGCAGCAAGCCTACACACTCACAAGCTGTAAGATCTTAATTAGCTAGCCCACAACTTAGCAGGAACTTTTTTGTCTTATTTTCTATCTTGTGATGAACTACTTTATACTTTAGAAATATTTAATTACGAATTGCATTTTTAAAATGATCTAGTTAAATGTGCCCTTTTGACTGACCCATCAGTGATATTGGGAGATTGTAACTGTAATGTTAATAATAATTATTCATCTCCTAAACATCACTTTAGAATGTCTAAAATGTTTCATTTGTTTTATGTTGATTAGTTTTCATAACTTCAAGAATTAAATCAGAGAATTAAATCAGAAGACTTATGTTGTCTTGGTGGATTCTGCAGGTGTTTTTATCATCAAAAGTGCTAAATTACACAGATTTTATTTATGACACTTTCTTGATATTGCCGTCTTCCTCTTTATAGCTTGTACATTTACCTCTCTCAGAAGCTGAATTGTCCCTCCACACTGTAAAAATAATTGTCCCTCCACACTGTAAAAATTACCGGCTGACATGTATTTATACTGTAAGAGCATTTTCATGTGCTGTAACACTAAAAACATCGAAGACGAGTTATAATTCAGTTTTTCTGAAGTCAGTGAACTCCCTCTGAAGAAACAGATTTATCTGTAACCTACCTGAGGCGATTGAGCCGTTGGAAGCGCTTGGAAGCCTTTCTGGGACTTACCTGGATCTCTGTCTCCTCCCCCCCCTCAGGGGTGTCGGGAGAGGTGGACTCCCGCACCATTGAGGTCCTGGCCAGCTGGATGCTGGAGCACCCGCTCGTGGAGGAGCAGCAGATGGAGGAAGGGGGGCCCGCCGCGGGGGGCACGGCGGACAGCCCGTCCCCCGAGGGCCCGGAGACGGTGCAGTGCCCCGAGTCGCCCGCCCCTCTGTCTCGGCAGGAGAGCAGCGAGCCCAACGAGAGGTGCGCTCCCAGAGGTGGCCCGCATCCCCCCGCGTGCCCACGACATCTTAAACTGCCTCTGGCTGTAGCATTCCCTGCTCTTATCATTAGCTGCCATCTTACACCTGTGAATAACAAAGCTTTGATCGAAATGCGAGTTAAAATCAACATTGTGTTTCAGTATCTTAACATTTTAAGTTTTTTTTTTGGGGGGGGGGGGGTGCAAAGAGGGTGGCTTTTATCTATTTCACTCCATTGTATATTGGAATGGGGATATCGATTGGTGCTGTTTGAGTCATTTTGCGTGGGATCTGTGTTGTGTTTCGTGGCAGCATGCTGGCTGGCCTGGACCTCGTGGAGCGGGAGAACTTTCTGGACGTGCATCTGACGAGGAACAGGCCTCCCCCCGCCCGCCGCCAGCGCTCCGGCCTGGGACAGAGGAACTCCTTCAGGAGAGCTGGTAAGGGGAGCAGAGACTTCCACCTTGAAAAAGTCACCATTGATTAGCATCATTAGTTTATCCTTTACTAATGTGTTTCGTGTGCATGAAATGGAGTTAAGGAGGAGCGGAAGGTGAACATATAGCTGACACGTTAGCATTGGTTGTTTGCTCTTTTGCCTCATTTCAAACGCTTGGCTTAAGGTGTTAGTTACCAGATGTTATGGAGAAAAAGCCCTCTTTGGCTTGTCAGACATGAGCAAGCAGAACCATAGTGAACAGAAGTAATATAGCAGCTCCCTTTGCTGGCATCTCTACACTGAAGTGTCTGTCACCTGTTTTTCAGACTCCCCATCGCCCAATCCGATCCCGCCGCTGTACAGACAGGATCCGGGAGTGTCGGATTGGCCGGAGCGGGCGGAGACACACCCATTTGCAGCGGAGGAGGAGTCAGAACTGGGGTACATGGACGATCCGTACCAGGAGGAACCTTATGAAGAGGTGCTGACCCCTGAGTTCATCACCTCTGAGGGGGACACCCTGTGGATGGTCGAGGTACTGCAGGTCCAGAAATACCCCACATTTGTCATAAACACTCAGGCAAATTCTGTGCTGACGTACTAGTTCAGATGTTCAGATGTAACTGCAAAATTTGTATTTGACAGAAATGTTTGGTTTTTTTTTGCATCAATGCGCTATACTATATGCATGTATTTATCAGTAGCCAAATTTCAATGAAATCCCAGTGAAATTCTTGTGAAAAGCAAAAGCTCCTATCGTTTTTCAAATGCGGTGGCGCCACACTCAGTCCGTGACTCATAATGTTAAAATCCTGTCCGGTGTAACGTTATGAGTCGCGGCGCACGAACTTGCGCGGGTGGCCTGTTTGCCTCCGTGACACGCTAATACGGGTGACCGCGCTGTTCCGCCAGGGCGGGGAGGAGCACCCGGAGCCCCACGAGATGGTGGAGTGCGAGCTGTGCGACACCCTCACCCTGCAGTTCAACAGCCACATGAAGCGCCACCACCCGGGCTGCGGCCAGAGCGCCGGCCGCCGCGGCTACCGCAGCAACGGCGCCTACGTGGACGGCTGGTTCGGCGGCGAGTGCGGCTCCGGCAGCCCCTACTACCTGCTGTGCGGCTCCTGCAGGGAGAAGTACCTGGCGGCCAAGCTGGGAGACCTGGGACACAAGCACGGCAGGTGAATACCGGGGGGGGGGGACACAGCCGCCGCTGCTGAGGTCTGTACAGGCGCTTCATCACCGTACAGGCTTGGGAAAACTCAGAATGAGCACATCTCTGAGTTTATTGTCCCTCCAGTAAGTAATACGCCCCATGGCTGGCTGACAGGGAAAAAAATTAAGATCTGGTCCTTGGCCTGTCGCTGACAATTTGTTAAAAGGTAATTTAATAAAGTGGGTGTGTTTTTTGGCTGGACATTTAATTGGGTTGTATTTCAAAGATTGCATGTCATTTAAAATGAGGCACAGTATTTATCAAAGCAGATGTGGTATAGTTCTCCTCTATATTATCTTTGTAGTACAATCGTGACAGCCTACTTTTAAAAAGCATTTATGTGACAGTGGTTTGGTAATGTGGCCATATGCTTTTATGTTATACTTCCTGCTCTGTATAGGAAAATTCTTCCACTATCTCTTTGAACTGGGAGGTGGTTGGCTCTACGAGTATGTTTTCGCTCATTCGCTCCCTCATTCATTCTCACGTCTGAGGTGTGAACGTTGCCGCAAACTCAAAAGCACACTTTTATCAAACAGCGTGATGGTGAGGTGGCTACACACCACCTGCTGAGCAAAGAAAAAAACGTGGAACACTGCATATAACAATTCTCGCTTCAAGCTTGTGTCTCAGGCTCACGAGTCGTCTTTTGGAGAAATTTACTATGGCCTAATTAACCGTGTTGAACGCAAGGAGTTGGAAGATTCATTCACAAAATGTGTGTTTTCAGGGGGAAAGGCCTGGCCTCTGATTTGGTCGGAAGATTGGACAGCGTGTCTGACGGTAGGTGCTGGAATGATGCGTCGAATGTTTCCGAAGAATGTTTCTCGAAAATGAAATAACGTTGAATACTTCTTGCCCTGCTGTTCACCGAGCGTGGTCGCTGCGCAAGCCTCTGCCTTTGCAGTGTAAGTTTATGAGGTGCGTATCGGATGGCTTTCATGCAGATGAGTGGGAGCAGGGTTACCCAGACGACAGCGACGCGTGCAGGCTGACGGGGCAGGAGGACTTCGGGGTCCTGCTGAGGCCTCTGGGTCTGACGGAGAAGAAGGTGATCCCGGACCCCATCCTGTTCACCGAGCACGACCCCCTTGGAGCGCTGCTCACCAACTCCATCAACAATGACAAGGCCTCGCTGCTCAAAGGTAGACGCAGCAGCCGTTACTCGAGCTGTCCGGCTCTGTCTACTCACCAGCTGTCCGCTTCTTATCAATTATTCATACCTGGATGCAATCAATCAGACGTCGCTGTGGATTAATATACATTTAGGCCAGGTCAGGGACAGACAGTTAAATATGGCATGTGCTCATTGAGGAATTGGAGAATTTTTAAGGAATATAGAGTTTTCAAACAAAGAACAGGAAAATTATGAATAAACTCACATTTGGGGAAAATGTGGCATATATTATGTATAGTTTCAAAGTGTTTTCAATTTCACTGACTAATCCCCCATGACATCATATGTGAAGAGGTTCTCTCTCTCTCTTTCTTTCTCTGTCTTTCTCTCTCTCTCTCTGTCTCTCTCCAGGTGGCACTGTTACAGAGCAGAAGGGGTCCCCCGTCCCTCTGAGTCTGGGGGAGCAGGCGGCGGCCTTGCGGGACCCTCAGGACCGGCTGGTGGCCCTGAGGCGAGTGACGGCCACCACACAGATCCTGCTGGCCTACAGCATGGTGATGAAGGCCCTCTCCCAGACCTCTTCCAGGTGACTCTGCTACTACTGCTTAAATGAAAACTCTGCTGGGCCACGCTGACACTTCTCCAAAGCTGAATTGAGATAGAATTCGTGCAGAATTCAATTCTGATTTGAGTTTAAAGTTTGAATTTAAATTTAATGTGTGGAAACAGGAACTTATATCCAATAACACATATGCTTCATAAACCTTCACCAGCATGCAACAACAGTTGTTGACACTCTCCTGAAAAGGTATTTTGAGATATTTATGAAGTGGGGATCGTGCTACTGTCTGTGTTTCCACCTCACGGTCGCTCTCTGCTCTCAGCGCCTCTGTGTGCAGCCAGTCGAGTGGCCTGGAGGCCCTGGGTCTGGCCAACATCCGCATCCTGGTGCGTTTGATGTGCTTGGCAGCAGCAGGCAGGGTCCACACCGGCGTGGACCATCTGGGCTCGGGGCAGGCCACGGGGGCAGATCGAACAGGCTCCGCCTTCCTCACCTTCCTCAGCTCTGCCATTGGCTGCCTCGTTTCTAACAGCCCCACCTCTTACCGTGAGCTGGTGGACATCTGCACTCAGGTAAAAAAAAAAAAAAAAAAAAAAAAAAAAGCACAATGTTTTTGTGTGTGTGTGTGTGCACGCGTGTGTCTATGTCTGTGTTTGTGTGTGCCAAATCAACACTTAACTCAATACATTCATCCATCTATGCATACATATATTTCCTCTCACAATGTACATGTATTAAAGTATACTCTTGAAGGACAGAGTGTATAGTGTATTTGCATGTATGTTATTACTCGTGCTTAAGTAACGTCGTGCCACACTCTTTTCTGTCCCGTCAGGATCTGATGGCAGCCGCCACAGGCATGAGCACAGGGGCCATCAGCGATCCCCATCAGAAAGGCCTTCAGAGCAACACGGTTAAGGGGACACGGCAGGAGCCCAAAGAGCTCACTCCCCCCACCTTCCTAGTCACCCAGAGCCTGGTCTCCCTGCTGACCGAGAAGGGGATCAGGTACCGTTACAGCCAGGACAAGGCCGAGCCCGACTCGAAAGGTGAGACGCACAGTTAGACCATCAAGGAAGGAAGCAGCAGGATAGCTGGGCATTATTTTGCTGATGTTTGAATTATGAGCTGAATTTTACAAATAGTCATTTGTCTCGTGTCTCCTGTTGACCTCTTACAGTATACTCCTATCCACAAGTGTTCATTTGTCCTGTGAATATTATTCAGGGAATATTCATCCAGGACCCAGCTGTGTATATTGACATTACATGAGTGTCATTTAGTAAATACTTTTATCCAGAGCGACTTCCATACCTTACAGTTTTTTTTTACATGTTATCAATTTTTTCAGCTGGATATTTACTGAGCCAGTTCTGGGTTAGGTACCTTGCCCAAGGGTACAGCGGCAGTGCTCCAGCAGGGAATCGAACCGGCAACCTTTTCAGATACAGGCCCTGCTCCTTACCACTATGCTACATTGCCGTCCCAAAATGCATGTTATATTGGTGTACATTTCCAACAAACTCGCTGCAAGCCAAATTCACTGCTAGGCTTTCAGCTCTATTGTGTTGTTCTGTTTATACGCACTTTGACTGTGAACGGTTCTGTTTTCAGACAGCAGCAGTCCAGGGACGGCGGATCCCCCTCCCCCCCAGGTGGGGACGCGGGTGGGGCCCTTGGAGCTGGGCAACGCGCTGGCCGCCTGCTGCCTGTCGGCCCGGCTCTCCAGCACCCACCGTCAGTGGGCCGCCCAGCAGCTGGTCCAGGCCCTGGCGGCGTCTGAGAGGGACAACCCCGCCCGGCCGCAGACGTACAGCGACATGACGGGGGACCTGCGCAAGTGCCCGCTGAAGAAGCTGGAGGGACACCAGAACAGAGTAAGCACCCACAGCTGCGCATACAGCCTGCGAAGCCTTCCATTCAAACACCAGAATCTAGATACAGCATTACGTTACATTATATTACATTACATTGATTTAGCAGAAGCTCTCATCCAGAGTGACTTCCAGCACAACAGGACATAAGTGTATCCATTCAAGTTGAATAAGCAACAGTGTCACACTAGGCTAACAACACTCCCAGACCAGTGAGTGTGCACATAACACTATTCAAACCCTACCCTAAGTTAACTTGTGCAATCTGACTAGGCAAGAGAAGCCAAGTATACTACCACACATCAGTCACTAGATCACAGAATCCAAAACACTTTGCAATACTACACATAAAATAAACAGCAAGTACGACAAGTAGTACTACAAGACAGCTATTAATACAAGTACAGCAAACCTCTCCCCAGTCTCCCACCACAACCAAGAAAGTCTTGATTCATAACATGGGGTGCATTGTGAGAGTGTAGCTTTACCGAGAACCGCTCTGTACGCGGCCGCCACGGCCGGCGGCTCGAGTGGCTGACTGGCTCCCGGCTTGCGCGACAGGTGACGAGCTGCTCGTGGAGCAGCGAGCGAGGGCTCCTGGCCACCGGAGCGCAGGACGGGACGGTGCGGCTGTGGGACGTCTCCCAGACCACGGCAGAGCTTCTGAGCACACACACCTGCAGCCTGAGGTGAGAGCCACTCTGGAAGCATAGCCAAGTCACAGTCAGCATTGTGTCACTATCATTTATACGCTCGACCCGTGCCTTTACCCAGAGGCTCTAAGCTTAGGTACCTTCCTTGCATGTCCTCTGTGTGTACTGATGGATATTTGGAAGCAAGTTCAGTTGTACCCGCAAGGATACAACAGCAGTACCTGGGAAACGAGCTTGGCAACGTTTTGTTTACAAGCACTGCTCCTTACCCCTACACTAGGCTCCTGCTAGTTTCCCCCGAGGGGAAATAACAAAAGCTTTTTAACTCGGGCAACTCAGACGATGAGCTAAACTTTGGTGCCTGCGGCGTTGATTTGCATCCATTTGAAGTCGGGTAAAGATGGCTGCACGTTTTGTCCGGCTGTGTCTCGAGCGGAGAGGACGTGTTTCAGCGCGGTGCGTTTTGTCCCCATAGCGAGGACAGGCTCAGCTCGGAGAGCGCGGTGGGGGTGCAGTGGGTGTCATCCGTGTGCTGGAGTGCGGGGGGAACCTTCCTGGCGGCTTTCCAGAACAAGCTCATCAACATCTGGACTGTGAACGGTAAGCGAACGTAATGGGTTCCGTCCGCGCGGGCAGAGGAGGCTCCTAATGACGGTGACGGATCGAGCGGCGCCCAGAATGCGAGGGCGTTGGAGAGATATGAAGTTCCGCTGGGGAATGTGTTAATGCCATTCAGATTGTTCTCATTTGTCGAGGGTGGCCTGCGTGAATGCAGAGCATTCGGCTCCTAATATGCGTCTCCTGGAGGAGGTGAATGTGTGCTGTTTGTCGCGCAGGGTCTCAGAGCCACGTGGAGACCCAGCCCTCCTGGGTGACGGCCCTCACCTGGGTGCAGACGTCGACCCCCTGCACCGACCCGGGCTCAGCTGGCCAGGGAAAAACTGCTGAGAGTCTGCTGGTGGGCAGGCTGGATGGCTCCCTCTGCTGGCTGGAGGTCAGAGAGACGTTTGAAGTGGAGAGCACCGAACTGAGTCACTGCCAGAGGAAAGAATGTGAGCCCTTGTCCTTATCTGACATTTTATAATCATGGCACTAAAAGTACAATAAAGCAGACGTATATTTTACTTATATTGTAGTATATTATATAAAACTAGGCAAAACATAGTGTTTTCCAAAAGAGAGATCATTAGTTATTTTTGATTTTGATGATTTTCACATCAGCTTTTTAAAACCCTTTATTTCAGCCTATTTCACTCCCCCTGTATCTGTTCCTCCTGCAGCTCCGCAGTGCATCGCCTGGTACAGTCTGGACAAGCCCTTCGCCGTGGGGTATCCCGATGGGAAGATCCTTCTGGCCGCCGCTGAGCGCTACGAGACCGAGCAGCCTGTCATACTGTCCGCGTTCCCTGTGAGAGACGAGCCTTTCCCCCCTGCCGTTTCCGTCAGCATCTCCTCCGTCGCCCGCCTCGGCGCTCTGTGACCTGACCGCCCCTTCCCTCCCTTCTCTGTGTTTCAGGAGAGCGTGAGCGGCCTGAAATGGGACCCCACGGGGCACCTGCTCCTCTCCATGGGCCGATCGGAGGCGGTGAAGGTCTGGGGCCGCGTGGGCAGCTCCTGGATCACCCTCTACTCGCTGTTCCACACCGGGACGGTGAACACGGCGGAGTGGTGCCCCCTGCCCGGGAGGGGCCCGGACCCCCGCCTCATGCTGGCCGTGTGAGTACAGAACGCTGTAGGGCCTGTCGTTCTCCACACAGCAGCGGGAGCTAAAAGAGATCGTCACACTGAAAGCATTGCTTGTTACAGTACATTACGGTCATTTAGCAGACATTCTTATCCAGAGTGACTTACACAGGTTACAGTTTTTACATGTTATCCATTTATACAGCTGGATATTTACTGAGGCAATTGTGGGTTAAGTACCTTCCACAGGGTACAGCAGCAGTGCCCCAGCGGGAAATCGAATTTCGGTTTCAACCTTTCAGTTACAAGCCCTGCACCTTACCACTACACTACGCTGCCACACTGTGCTGCTTATGATATTTCTCACCAGTCAGATATTCACAATCCTTTCCAATCCTCTGTCAGAAGCCTTCATGCTGCACATTGATCCTGGAAATCCCTGCAGAGAGTTAGTCATGAACGTGCAGAAAAAGAGTTTTATCAAAACCAGATGCAACTTCAGCCAGAGAAACTTTGTATATTATAGATTAGAAACAGCATAATGCACGAAGAATTCCATCATTGCATCACTTCATCATTTTCATCATGATCTTAGAACGGACATCAAGTGTAATTCTCTCTCTAGTTCATATTTCACTTCATATGTGACGTTATCTGGATTTTTCCCTTTCTCAGAGGGTGCCAAAATGGCGTGCTGTGTGTGTGGACTGTACCACAAGGGGGCACTACTGTGTCACTACCCAACTTCCTAAACAGCTCTTCCAGCCAGGAGAAGATAAGTGATGTAAAGGTGATTTTTTTTTTGCATCAGAACACTCCTTTTTCACTATTTGTATTAAGTATGAAAGTGATCTATATGAATCAGTTTTGAAGTCCATATGCTATTTGTTCTAGTGGTTTATATCACAGTTGCTTTGTATTTTCTAAATGCCTTGCTCTTTAATTCAGACAGTTTAAATGATGATTGAAAATATACATCAAGAGTTATGAAAAAGCCATAGTTTGCATATTTAACCAGTCCCATATCATTCACTAATTTAAAAGCATGTTTACCCATACCCCAAGCAGAGTGCATTTGGCTCTGTCTGTATGCCTGTTCTCATCAAAGGGGTCAAGTAAGAACTTGTTTACTGCGAGGTAGAATCAAAACAGCAGCAGCCTGAACTGAAGTCTGGGATTGCAGTGTCCCTGTAATTCTTACCCTGTTCCTCTGTTCAAGCAGCGGGGGAGCGCCAAGTGCATCTTCAGGCTGAACGGTCACATCACGGCGGTGAAGACGTTATCCTTCTGCCCTGACGGGCTGGCCCTGCTCTCCGGAGGAGTGGGAGGCCTCCTCAACATCTGGTCCCTGCGGGTGAGGAAGACTCCCGCGTCACGCTCTCACACTGTGCTCACCTGTGAGCCGTTTCAGAATGGGGTGTTTATGGAAGATGAAACGCTTTAAAATGTGACATCAGTCCCTCACTGGTTCTGTATTCATTACGTTACATTACATTTTATCATTTAGGAGATGCTCTTATCCAGAGCACATTACATAGGTTACAGATTTTACATATTATAGATTGCTGGATATATATAGCTGGATATTTACTGAGGCAATTGTGGATTAGGTACCTTGCCAAAGGGTACAGTGGCAGTGCCACAGCAGGGAATCAAACCAGCAACCTGTTGATTACGAGCCCTGCTCCTTACCACTACAACACACTGCTGCATTCAAACACACATATTTTGCATACGAATACTCTAAAATAAGTGTGGATGGCCTGGTGTTACTTTTTAGGATGGGTCAGTCCTGCAGACCGTGGTGACTGGCCTGGGCTCAGTGGTCAGTACCACCTGGATACCAAATGTGGGGGTTGCTGCCTGCTCAGGAAGGTCAAAGGTAGGCCATGTGTCAGCTTATTCATATGCCTTTATTAAAAGGCCTCAGTGATGACAAGTTGTAAGATGATCCATGACTGCTTCACTGATATGAGGAGTCACTACTTCACGCAATGTGATTAGGGACCTCAGTTATTTTTCACCTGTACAGAGAGAGCAGGAGACATCTGTAGATAGAAGAGAAAAGGAAATTGGTTTCGCTGTATTATTAATCTAAACCGTGAACAATTCCTTCTGTTATAGTAGCATCAGCTGTGCATGACATGATGAAATTTGTCTCTCCAAGTGTAAAATCCAAAATGGTCCTTGTGAGATTTATTTGCAGCGCTTCTGGAAAACGTGATAAAAACAAATTAATATCATGCACTTTTTCGACACTACTTCTGTTATAACAGATTTCAGCATGACACCTTTTAGCTGTTTTTACAGCTGAAGTCTAGGTCAGGGTACATTCTGACATGTCTGTGCTAAGATGAAAGTGGTAGCTCGTAAGATTATAAGTTGGGGAATCAAGGGAAGGGAAGTAAGCACATTTTCAGTGCGGATCTGCTATGTTTTGTCAGATGGTTTCATACTAAAGGCTTGATCCAAAGTGGTCTCTGTGTTTGCTAATGAATATATGCTGACAACAGAGCTGTGTATAAATGGGACTGAAATCTCGGAACATCAATGAGATGTAAATCATTAATGGATGGGAACAGGGAGAAGTAAAACATGCTAACTCTGTCCTAGGATGTGCTGCTGGTCCGCTGCTCCTCAGACTGGATCTCCCAAAACCACGTCCTGGCTTCCTGCCGCATGGTCCTCAGATCCCAGGGCATTGTGGGATTGAACAAGGCCCCCTGCATGGCCGTCTTCCTGGAAAGGCTGCCCCTCCTCCTCCAGGAGCAGTATAACTACGAGAAGGTATCTGTGGCGAGAAAGCCATGATAATTTAGCCATACTTACCCGAGGTCGCTGTAAAGAAGCCTTCCTTGGCAGCTGTCCAAGAAAAACCAAAGTAATTTCCATTATAGCAAGCGGCTACATTATACTATACAGAATATAATTATGGCTGAAAAGAATTTTAGGTTAATACCCCCAATGGGAAATGCATTCACGGAGCCAATTGTGTAACTGCACTCCTTACTTCCTATCTTCCCTGAATAATTTCAACATTTTATTGGTCTCCAGAGTCATGTTAATGCAGGTGATCAGCTGGTCCACAGTGCCTTCCTGCAGAGTCTGTCTTCGCTGACCGTGGGGCTGTCCCTGGATCAGTTGCTTTGCCGCCCGCCCGTACCGGCCCACCACGGCGGCCCGGACTCTCAGCTCTGCCCGAGCGAGTGGGGCTGGCTCTCCACCTTTTCCACCACTGTCAAGAGCGCCGAAGCCTTCGCCAGGGGAACCGCCTTCCCAGAATCCTTCACTGTGCCGGAGTTCCAGCAGGCCCGGGCAGAGACCACCAAACCCCTGGTAGAGAACGCCAATGTGTCACTGTCATCACTCTGAATATTCAAGGGAAAGAACTTGTAGCTGCCAGTGACTACCGAACCTAATTTAGTGAATAAATTAGGGTTTAGAATGGCACTGTAATTAAATCTGTAATATACGTTGTATTAAACTCCTTGGTTTTCTACAGCTTGAGACTAGTGACAAGGGGAAGATCTTACTGTGTCAAAGCGACTAAGTGAATTATAGTTTTAGAAGATTAGCTATTGCGTTTCAGTAATTTGTCAGAATGACTTGAATTTTAGTAATACATAATGTTTGTGTAATAATGAAAATAATGTTTTGGCAAACCTAAGCACGTCAACTGTTTTTCCAGGATAACAGTAAGTGGAGCTTCATGATGGATGAGCAGCTCATGTCTTGGGCCACAACCAGACCTGAGGTATTACACTAGTGTGTATATATTTTATATCTGTGTGTGTGTGTGTCACACTATCAGTCCCAGTGCAAGGGGTACAACCATATAGCTGAAGGTGCCACGCGAAACAGTAGCATGAACAGTAAATAGGAAACAAAATGGCCACATACTGATGGAACGCTCCCAAATGTGCCATTCAATTTAAGGCGCAGGCAGCGTTTCGACCCTGACCGCGTGACCCGGGAACGACCGGAGCGGGTCGACGCGCCCGCGCCTTGCTTCGATTACCGTTTGAGGGCGTTCCGGCGGGCGCGCGGCCCTGGCCATCCTCTCCCCCTGCTTGTGTAGAAGCGACCCAGGCGAATCTCATCATCTCCAGCAATCCATCACTGAGGCGCGTGAGCCTGGGAACCTTGGGCCCCGCTCAAGGACTGCTCGTGGCAGAGCGCCATCCGTTATTGTTCAGACGTCGCCATTGTTTGGTATTAAAAAATGGCCCGCTGGTCCCCTTCCAAGCGCCTCGGTGGGGGACTGACGGTCTCGGGGGAGGAGGGTAATCACACAGTGACTACTTTCCGATGAGCGTTCCTCCACAGCTGGCTGGCCGGATGCGAGCGAAGCGGCCCCTGTGTTTTCCCTCCCCGACGGAACATTACATTACATTATCGTCATTTAGGAGACGCTCTAATCCAAAGTGACTTACACAGTGCATCTAATAAAGTGGCGTGGAGAGTTGGACAATAGGACACCGCTAACCACACATGAACAAGCTTCAGTGCTAAGCATAGCACTGAGATTACAAATGCGATTTATGCAAGGTAATATGTATGATTGAAGGACTATACATTGGATATAAAAAGTCTGCACACCCTTATGAAATCGCAGGTTTTTGAAATGTAAAGACAGAAATAACAACAATGTAAATGTCAGACTTTATGTGGGAAAAAATTCCAAAGTCTAGATGTGCAATGTTAATAGAGACTTATTCACAAAGACTTGCTACTGTAATAAATGCAAAAGGTGCTTCTACAAAGTATTAGTTGGGCAGGGTGTGCAGACTTACGCAATCAGGGTGTTATAGTTTTTTTTTATTTAAAATGTTCCTAATGGGATTTGGGTTCCATTTGTTGGAAGATCACATTACAGATGGAAAAAGTCTGACATTTACATTGTTGTTATTTCTGTCATTACATTTCAAAAACCTGCAATTTCATAAGGGTGTGTAGACTTTTTATATCCACTGTACCATTCAAAATACAGTGCTAACACATGTAAGTAAACATGCATATGCCCCATTACATAAAACCTTCATATACCCAAATGCTTAAACTAACACACTTTGCACGTATACACTCAACATATATGTGCATCGCCTCGCATCGCCACGCGCCTGCGCAGCCGTTCCATTCACCTGAGGGCGCGTTTCTTGAAAACCCATGTCTCCGCCCTTCCCGCGCTCACCTGAAGGTGGCGCTGAGCCACAGCAGGGAACGAGTGGGTGAGGAAACGCGAGAGAGCGGCCGTTTGATGACCTGGGGCGTGGGCGTCTGTTTGGCAGGACTGGCAGCAGGGAGGGAAGAGCGAGGTGTACCTGTGGGGCAGCGGGCGGCACGGGCAGCTGGCGGACGCCGGGACCAACCTGATGGTGCCCACCCTGGCGCAGTCGCTGTCCCAGACGCAGCAGGTACGTGACGAGGGACCGGGGCAGTCAGCACGGTCCCATCTCACAGGTGCTGTGGAGTCAGTGTATTTTAAAGCGTAGTTACAAACGAGGCGTGAAGTGGTAAGTTGCGAATTGACACTGCTGAACAATGGTGTCCGGTCATTGCTAAATGTGTGGCTACTCCTGACACCAATGACTTTTTCTATGCCAGTAATACACACAGAGACAGCCTTTATGTACCTCTGAACACCTGGTTTTATACTGAAGAGTGAACTTACTCTTACTTATGAACTTAAATGAAGGGACATTTACAGTCATTGTGTTTTTCGCACCGTGGCTACTGTCTTTGTTTGCTACAGTGCTGATATTGTGAAATCGAGGGCTACGTTTCAAACTGTGACACTACGTTTGACACTTGGGTCTGGTTCAGGTTGTGTGCGGGCAGAACTGCACGTTCCTGGTGCAGGCAAACGGAACGGTGCTGGCCATCGGGGAAGGCAGCTACGGGAGGCTGGGCCAGGGCAACTCGGACGACCTGTACACCCCCACCATCATCTCCGCTCTGCAAGGTACGGCGTGAACGCCCCCTAACAGGACCTTCACCCTTAGTTACCGCTTACCAGCACCAGATATGGCCTAGCTAGTGCCAGCACTCCCGGTCGTCCCTGGACGCTGACCACCCTCCCTTCTCTCTCTGACTCGTCGTAGGGTACGTGGTGACCCAGCTGGTGACGTCCTGCGGCTCGGACGGCCACTCGCTGGCGCTGACGGAGACGGGCGAGGTGTTCAGCTGGGGCGACGGCGACTACGGCAAGCTGGGCCACGGCAACAGCGAGCGGCAGAGGAGGCCCAAGCAGATCGAGGCCCTGCAGGGCGAGGAGGTGGTGCAGGTCAGGCCTCCTACTGTCCCGCGGGGCGGTCCGTCATTACAACGGGCCACATCTTCACTGCGGCACATCAGAAATGCAGCTGAAAGCTACTCCCATGTCTACATTTCACTGCAGTCTTTCCCACATCAAATTTTGAATAGAAAAACACATATGATAAGTTCATATACGTCTGGCTAGAACAAGAAGTGAATGCTAATGATTATTACGGTTGTTGCTATTATTATTAGTAGCAGTGACATCGCGACAGCATATAAGTTTTTACTGTGGCATAAGTTTATACTTTTTGGTTGGAGGTACTATACATGCACTGAGTAGTCTCTCCATTTTAGACTATTTCATATGTGCATGTACTTTCATATGTATATAACTAGATGAATCTTACTTCATTTCCCTTGTTTCCTCTCCATAGCTCGCCTGTGGCTTCAAACACTCAGCTGTGGTCACAGCTGATGGGAAGCTCTTTACCTTTGGAAGCGGAGATTACGGCCGTCTGGGTCTGAGGTCCACATCCAACAAAATGGTGCCAGAGAGGGTGATGGCGTTGGAGGGCTACAGCGTCGGGCAGGTACACGCATAGTTCCTCTGAATCCAAAGCTGACATGCTTCACACGTGAGGCTAGGGCTGTTTTACACATTCTCTTTCATTGTGTTCTGATGTAATGGTCTGTCAGGAATTCCCTAAATATGGGCAGATACAGACATTACTTGACAATGTGACAGTGTGTTTCCATGACCCCAGTCTGACTGCATTTTGAACTGCACTGAATCGAAACACATTTATAACTCAGTACCTGAAATGACCAACCTCTGTCTCACTCAACCACTGTCCAGGTGTCCTGCGGTGTCAACCACACTCTGGTGCTGTCCTCAGATGGAATGACCGTGTGGGCTTTTGGAGATGGGGATTATGGGAAACTGGGCACAGGTCCCTGCACTGTGAAATGCTCTCCTCAGGTACGGCCTGGCATCTCTCACGGCTCTTTCAGAACACCGAAGTCAATACTGGTCATTGTCGTAATAACTCAACGGTTCAGGTACATGTTTTCATAGAGCTGTGTGTGTGTGTTTGGCAGAAAGTGGAGCACATTTGCAATAAGGGAATGAAGAAGGTGGCTTGTGGGACACAGTTCTCGGTCGCCCTGGCAAAGGACGGACACGTGTACACGTTTGGGCAAGGTAGGCAAAGGACAGCAATTGCTTACTGCACACACGGTACATTTTGGGACACCTGTCCCTCGGGACAGGTTTAGGTTGTGTGCTTTTATTCTGAGCTCCTCACTACGTCCCCGGTGCTCGGGGGAGGGGGGTGGGAGGAGGGGTGAGGGATTTGGCGCGTGACCCCGGCACTCACATGGTCGCGGCCCCCTGTGTGCGTATCCGCAGAGCGGCTTATCGGCCTCCCGGACTCCATGCTGAAGAACCACAACCGTCCCCAGGTGGTGCCGGCCCTGGAGGGAGTGTTTGTGGAGGACATCGCCGTGGGATCGGAGCACATCCTGGCCCTGTCCTCCACGGGGGACGTCTACGCCTGGGGATGCAACTGCGAGGGACAGGTGAGGGGAGACGGGGGGGGATCGCACCTGGGCCGCAGGTCTGACGTCTTTGTGAGTCACGCTCCGGTGGTCTCCAGTGCCTTGCGGTGTGGCACGGCAGAACGATTATTATAATATAATTATGGTTATGATCCGAGTCTATTCAGGGCAGGATTTTTCTTTTTCCTGGAACAAATCTAATCCAGTGGGGTTTTTGTCACGCAGTGCAGGTGAAGTGACCTAAGTCAAGGGTAATGGAAGGTCCATTCTAGCAGGATTTAAATGTCCAGAGGTCCTCCGGTCACGTTTGTAGCACAGTATTCATTCCAGCTCATATGACCCTCTGAAACCTATCCAATCCTGTGGGTTTTTTGTCAAAGCCGTGCAGTACAGGTGAAGTGATCTACATCAAGGGTAATGTAGGACGATTCTAGCCGGATTTAAATGTCCAGAGGTCCTCCGGTCACGTTTGTAGCACAGTAACCGTTCCAGCTGGTATGACCCTCTGCTTCCTGGGCTCTTGCTTCATTTCAGCTGGGCCTGGGCCACTCGAGCCCCGTGAAGGAGCCCACGCTGGTCACCGCTCTGCAGGGGAAGAACATCATGCAGATCTCAGGCGGACGGTGCCACAGCGCAGCCTGGACCACCCCTCCTCCAGCCGCCCGCGCCCCTGGTACGCACCCCCCACGTGCCCACCCGAATGCTTTGGCCCCTCACGGGACGTTCAATGCCCATAACTCCATATGCTTACACATCATGGGCACATAACATTTAAAACTGCAGTGTAGCATAGTGTTACGACTATGTTAAAGAGCAGCACTCGTAACTGAAAGGTTGCCGGTTCGATTCCCCACGGGGGCACTGCTGCTGTACCCTTGGGCAAGGTTGCTTCAGTAAATATCCAGCTGTATAAATGGATAGCTTTTGTAACACCTGTAATTGATGTAAGTCGCTCTGGATAAGAGCGTCTGCTAAATGCTAGTAATGTAATGTAATGTAGCACGGTACATCACACACAATACATCAGTTGTACCACTCACACACTTACTTCATAGGCTATTGTGTGGAGAAAGACTGCAAGGCAGACAGCAAGCACAGCAACATCACAGCTCACACTGTCTGACACCACATTGGCACACCGTTTCACTATCCATGCAAATAAGTTCAGCATACAAGGAAGGAAGGTGACATCACCATAAAAGGCGTGGTGGCAACAACATAAGGAGCTGTGTGGTTGTTATGATAGAATATAACTCATCTTAAATCTTGGCAGCAGCTTAATTACTGCTGCTAGAGTTCTATGATTTGCAGAGCTGTTGTCGGACAAGCCTAAAGGTAATTTACTCTTTATCTAGACAAAAAAGTATTTCGCCGTAATGGAATCTCTGACTGATTGCCCCGCGCTTGAGATCGTTGTCAGTGTCACCTTGGCAGCCAGGATTGGGTCGTGGTGCCAAAACTGGCAGTCCGCTCCACTGTCTGCGCTTTAATCTGTCAGTTTTTCCACAGCAATCGAATACTGATGAAGCCACAGGATAAAGCACAACACTGACTCCATACTCTTTGAGCAGGTTACTGTAAGGAAAATCCCACCATAGGTTGTAGGTGTGGTCAGTTGGGAAAGCCCCCCCTTCCTATGGCGTGTGGATTCATTCTTCCAGGTGCTTCTCCGGGCCTCCAGCTGGGCCTCCCTCAGGCCGTCCCGCCCCAGTACAACGCCCTGAAAGACTGCAGCCCCGAGGTCCTCAGCACCCGCCTCAGGGTCCTCTACCACTTCTCTGACCTCATGTACAAGTCCTGGAGGCTGCTCAACCTCAACCCCAACAACCAGGTGAAGGCCCTCTGCCACAGAGTCGCCCTCCAGGCCTCTTGGCCAAGATGTTTAGTCTGTCAGTTGGTGATGGGTGATTCAGTTCATGTCGTTAGTTTAATTTCACAGACTAGCGTTCGCAATGGAGTCTGAATGAGGTTCATGTCACGCTTAGTTTATAATGCTAGAACTGAACCAGCTGCATAGCAAAACGAATAATATAAAAATGTGAAAAATCCAGTGAAATTTCAAGGCAGCTGCTTTCTGTGTATGATTATTACAGTCTAGTCATAGTGTGGGGGGACTGAACAATGGACATTAATTGATGCTATGTTGTGAGCAATGTTATTGTGACACAGCCTCTTGCGCACGTGCAGGTTTCAGCTTCGAGATACTGCTCAGGGACCTCCGCCATCGTCCAGGGGCAGCTGAGGGGCCTCCTGTCCCCCAAGGTGAACACTCTCCCCCTGGTCAGGTCCATCGGGAGAACCATGACGCAGGGCAAGACGTACGGACCTCAGATCACCGTCAAGAGAATATCCACACGGTAGGAGCTTCATCCAAATAAACACTGCACCTCCAAATAATCAGACATGCTTTTGAGTTGGCACAAAAATGAAACGGTTGTTTTTTTTTTTCCTCCGCACCCCCAGGGGGCGCTCCAGCAAGCCCATCTTCGTGCAGATCGCCAGGCAGGTGGTGAGCCTGAACCCTACGGAGCTCCGGCTGCCATCCCGCGCGTGGAAAGTGAAGCTCGTGGGGGAGGGGGCGGACGACGCGGGAGGGGTGTTCGACGACACCATCACAGAAATGTGCCAAGTGGGTCTACTGCGTCGGCTGTCCCTGTCCTGGGTCCACAATACGACGGCGCTTACTGTTCTGAACTGAGTCCAACCGTTCTTCCCCCGCAGCCATTAGCAGCTCCATTTATTCTAAATAGGGTAGAGGTTCAGTTCCATTTTTCATCATGCTGTCCACACAACGTGTTGCAGGGAATATTCCAGTTTAAAATATTGTGGTAAACAAGCCCTGCATTCTACCTGGATGGCATATCACGATTATTGTTTTTAAATGGATATGATGAGTAAGACTGCATAACTAGATTTCTGAAGGGAGGATGACTAGGTATCATAATCCTCTTATCATTTAATAAGAAAAAGCCGAGGACCCCTGGTGAATGGAGATAAAGAGATTGTGTTTTTAATGGTGATGGTGTTGCAGAGCTCAGTGTATTGTAATGTGTGTTTTTTTCTGTTCAGGAGTTGGAGTCTGGTGTGGTGGATCTCCTCATTCACACCCCTAACAGCACTGCCGACGTGGGCAGTAACACAGACAGGTAACGAGCCACACCCACTGCAGAGAGGCCTGTGATTAGTGATAGCAGACTTGTCAGAGGTGACCCATTTTTAGTTAGCATTAGTGCCTTAAGGGTCTGAAGTACTTCAGATGCATTTAGACCACAGCAAGTCACAGAACGGCAGCGTATCATAATGGGAAGGAGCAGGACTTGTAACAGAAAGGCTGCTGGTTTGATTCCCTGCTGGGGCACTGCTGTTGTACCCTTGGGTAAGGTACTTAACCCAGAATTGCCCCAGTAAATATCCAGCTGTATAACTGGGTAACATGTAAAAAAAAATTGTAACCTATGTAAGTTGTATAAGAGCATCTGCTAAACGGCAATAATGTAATGGAATGGTCGCCGCTCAGGTTGACTGGAGAGTGCGGTTTGGCCGTTTCAGGTTCCTGCTGAACCCGGCGGCTGTCTCCGAGGAGCACATGGTCCAGTTCCGCTTCCTGGGCATCCTGATGGCGGTGGCGATCCGCACCAAGAAGCCGCTGGACCTGCACCTGGCGCCGTGGGTGTGGAAACAGCTGTGCTCCATCCCTCTGAGCGGGCCGGACCTGGAGGAGGTGGACCTGCTCACGTACCGCTCCCTGCAGAGCATCCTCCACCTGGACAACAGCGGCATCACCGAGGAGAACTTCCCTGTGGTGAGGAGGCCCTGCGCCGGGGCACTGCTCTTGTACTCTTGGGCAATGTGCTTAACCGAGAATTGCCTCCGTAAATATACAGCTGTATAAATGGAAAAAATTGCAGCTTATGTAAGTCGATCTGGGTAACAGCGTCTGCTAAACGGCAGTAATGTAATAAAGTTTTTCTTTGTCTTCCTTTCGACCCAATTTCTAAACATTGAAACCATTGCCGCACAAATCACATTGATACACACAAAATAAATCCAGTATCCTCAGAGAGGTATCCACTGAAGATTTTGCAGGATTTTATATATCTTGGGTCATTCCAAAGAAAAGCTTTGGCTGGTAGTAAATCCAGATTGTGTCATTGAGTTAGAATGACACACGGGACAGAATTTGGAATGCTCAGTCTTGCATATAAGCACTGATTCATATTTTTTGTGTGCTCTCTTTTCACTTTGCTGCTGAAAGTATGATCACTTTATCCCGAAGTTTAGGTCATGAACATCTCACCCGGAAAGTACACGTTGATGCGCTAATGAGATTGGCATGTCACTGAGGTCTGTCCCAGTTTAACGTCCTCTCGCTCTCTTCCCAGATGATCCCTCTGGACTCGTTCACAGCCCACAGCGCCGACGGGAGGCTGGTGCCGGTGGTCCCGGGAGGATACAACATCCCTTTGACCTTTGCCAACAGGAACGAGTACGTGGAGCGGGCCTTGCACTACAGGCTGCACGAGATGGACCGGCAGGTGAGCCCGAGACCATGTGCTCATGGTCGAGAATGTTTCTTTAACCTTTCCTAGGGTATGACAGCCATCCATCAGATACCTTGGAAATGCTACAGTAATTACTCCCAGTGACATTCAGTAAAAGCCTCCTCTACTGGCAACAGTGTAGCATTGTGGTCAAGGAGCAGGACTCGATTCCCCACTGGGGCACTGCTGCTGTACCCTTGGGCAAGGTACTTAACCTCAGTAAATATCCAGCTGTGTAAATGGATAGGATTGTAAAAAACTGTAACCGATATAAGTCACTCTGGATAAGAGTATCTGATAAATGCCAATAATGTAATGTAGCCTCTGCTGGGATTTTAACAGAGTACTTCACAATGTTCCTTGAACCGTCACTGAAGGGTCAGGGTCGTTGTAGCCTGGTGCAATTGTTTGCGAGATGCTCCCAAACTCATCGGCGGGCTCTCCGGTTGCGCCCCCCGCAGGTGGTGGCGGTGCGAGAGGGCATGTCCTCCATCATCCCCGTGCCACTGCTCTCGCTCCTCACCGCCAAGCAGCTGGAGCAGCTGGTGTGCGGCCTGCCCGAGGTCTCCGTGGAGATGCTGAAGAAGGTGGTGCGCTACCGCGACATCACCGACAGCCACCAGCTGATTGGCTGGCTGTGGCAGAGCCTGGAGGAGTTCACCAATGAGGAGCGGGTGCTGTTCCTGCGCTTCGTCTCGGGCAGGTCCAGGCTGCCGTCCAACCCCGCCGACATCACCCAGAAGTTCCAGATCATCAAAGTAGACAGGGTAAGGCTTCACCTGAACTCACACTCACGGCGTAATAGCTGTACATAACTAATAGTTGTACGTTTCCATAGCCTGCACTCAGATATACTTGAAGTCATGTTCATTGCGCAGTAGCTGTTCATATATACCTCGCTCATTCCATACTTATTCCATGTATGTGTCCTGCACTACTGATGTTTGGTATTTGTTGTCACTGTTGATGCAGCATGCAAGCACTACGAGAGACACTGGAAACTCCTTGTATCTGTGGGAGCATGCTTGACCAATAACTTCTGATTCTGACTCTGAAAGGCTGGGCATATTTTCCCCTGTAATACACAGAACCTCTCAATATATACGCGAGACATTGCTTTTACACGGGTCAGGGTTGCTGGCTGCTGTCTAAGTAATCAGAACTCAAAGATTGCTATCTGTGGGGAAAATTTGTCTCGCTCTTTTTGGTGAATCAGAAGAGTCAAACATTGCCTAAAAGTGGAAAACCAGATGCTGAAAAGTGTTGACAGTTTCCTTGGGTGCAGTGTAATTATGTCCGAGGCTGTTCTACACAAATTATATTCGTCATGTGGGGGTATGTAACCTTGGGTCTTTGGTTTCGCTCCATTACAAGATTATGATTCTGCCGGTTTGTCATTCTCCTAATTAACCCGCATTTACATTATTGACCTCATTAATGTAGATGGCCTCTCTAATTAAAGAGTCACTGGAAAAGTAAAGAAACACACTCAATGATGTCACTGCGTTAGGGCCAGCTTAGTGCTTCTGGGGCTTTCGTTCTCGTGAATGGAATTAACTTAGAGATGTTAGTCTTTCAAAGGAATTTTGAATCTGATTATGTAATGTAATATGGTAAGCACCATCTAGACAATCTGTTCTGAGTTTGTAAAATGAACCGTCGGGACATGAAGAGCGAAAGATGGAATTTCAGGCAGAATTTAAATTGTTGGTCAAGTGCAGGCACTGCATGTAAGGCACCTCCAAAGAGGTTTGGGGGGGAATGTTTAAACCAAAGCTTAAAAACACAATAAATATTACAGTAAATGCAGAGATTAACATAAACATTTTTTATTAAAGGATTATGATTGTGAAATCTAACTTGCTGTAAGGCAGCTCAGTTACTGTTTCATCACAGATGAAGTCTGATTTTAAAAAAATTCTTTCCTTTATTACAGCCAATCAACGGTCTCCCCACGGCCCAGACCTGCTTCTTCCAGCTGCGCCTGCCGCCCTACACCAGCCAGGCAGTGCTAGCCGAGCGCCTACGGTACTCCATCCACAACTGTCCCTCCATCGACATGGACAACTACATGCTGTCACGCAACAGCGACCCTGCGGACGGATCCGACACCGAGTACTGAACGGGACAGGGCAGCTCAAGATGGCTAACATTACTTGAAAGCACAACCGGTCATCATAGTGTTTTTTCCTTCTACTGTCTCCTTTATGGTGCAATATAACCCTTGGATATGCGGTATCCAAGCACTGCAGGTGACAGAGTGCAGACCCCTTACCCAGAATGCACTTCTGTGGACATTCTC
Organism: Megalops cyprinoides; assembly: GCF_013368585.1. Classification (NCBI taxonomy): domain Eukaryota; kingdom Metazoa; phylum Chordata; class Actinopteri; order Elopiformes; family Megalopidae; genus Megalops; species Megalops cyprinoides. The sequence continues at coordinate 11,714,151 of NC_050587.1, forward strand.
TCAAGAGTCGAAGAGTTCACCTGGAGAATTAAGAAGCAATTCATGGTTTGCTGTGTTTCTGCATGGCATAGACTATTTCCTATTAGACTGTTTAATAAAAAATAGACTTTTTTTAAGACATCACACACAGTTGGATTCTACTGTGATGCATAATGACAAAATATCTGCCTTAAGTGGCAAGGCTGTGCAACTTTTAATCAAATCAATTCAACACCTACTGTATGCCTGTGAACTTTGGGAACAGCAAGTAATAAATCATTTGTGCCCTTGACCGTGACTGACATGAATGGCATTACAAGAGTGCAGAAAAAGAACATGGTGATATAGTCTAGTGGGTGACGTAACACTAACTAGTATTAGGCAGCTTTGACCTTTTTCAGGTTTACACCTAACCACTCACGTTTTGCGTGTGCATCACCTTTGGTCATTGGTGCACACTGAAAGGTGTGAAATGACATAAGATCAGGATGTCTGCTGCCTCAATGCTGTGATGTCAATGAATAGTGTTCTTGAGAGGAAAATAGCATAGTATTCAAATACCTGTTATTGTATTCCCTATTAAGCTTGTCAGTAGGTAGTGTTATCGGTAAGAGCGTATCTCCACAAGTGTATTTGGATGAATGTATACCCACAAATGCCATGCACATATGCACTCATACACTATTTGCCAAAAATGGTACTACTGCGTCTTAAAACGGTTTTTAGTAAGTTGCTGCAGTTGTGAATAGAGTAGTGAATTTAACATACCGTTTTCTTCCCTATATCAAGGCTTTTAAAATGTGAGGAAAGGACAGTCACCACTGTTAGGTTTGGAATTCCATGCTTTAGAACATGTTTCACTTTAACATTGTCCCAAAAAAAGGTTTCTGAACATGGAGTCCTGGCAGAGGAGCTGTCCAGCCTCAGTGGAGACGCATCGCAGATGGTCTGCAGTGAACCTTCAGTTATATGAATTATAAAACCTTAAGTGATGCCCATGAGCGGTTAGTTTTTTTTTTCTTTTCTTGGCTGAAAACTTGAAACCACTAAGGGAGTAAAAGGTGCTGGAGTGAGCAGCACCAGACTGCACTGAGGGAAACGTCCTGTTGTGGTACTCAAGACGGCATGGTTGTTGTAATGTTTGCACTTTAGACTTGTATGCATTGTTGAATGATCAGTGATGGTCCGTTACATGCTTTGGGGCTAAAACTAATATGCATATTGGCAATGTGAGGGGAAGTATTGTGTAAACATTAAATTTAATGTATTTCAAAAAAAATGGTGTGTTTTTTTTTTAAGTTAGCAATGGTAAGCATTAAACAGGAGAATCTCAATATCCACTATATTTGTATTGGCAGATTTTTTTTTCATGTAGAGCTGGAATGTTACTTGCTTCAGAATCTATTGTTACCTGAAATGATATTTGACTACCCATCAAAGTAAGGACTTCAGTTGAGTTATTTTATTGAAAGTAGTTATATAGCATCAAGAGCACTAGCAGGGAGTATGTAGACACAGCATCATTGCTGCTACATAAAAGTTAGAGAACTAACTCTGGACATATGGACATGTGTGAATTTCCATTAGCAAACGATGAGTATGAGCTTAAAACCTGATACATGAAACGATCAGTAAACGATCAGCTTTTTACCAAGTAAGCCTGTGGTCTGCAAGATTATTCCTAATGTTCAAATCACTATCTGTAAAATACATTTGTTTCCTTATTTTAAATCATTCAAAGCAGAGATGTATTTAGATACATATTTAGATTCCTTTCATTTGCACCAGCCTGCACAAAACCAAATAACCAAAATATCTTAACTGTCAAAGTTGGTGTTTGAAGGCAGACAAAAATGTTTACTGCTTTTGACAGCCCCTACCTGCAGTTTCACTGCAAATGATCCCTTGCTGCTCAAATAATGAGCCCTGTGAACTACATGAACCTGAACCTGGTGTATATGAACTCAATCAATGTGTCTACCAAGGTAGGTATGACTTTGTATCAGGGCACCCCTAACTATTTCCAGCTCAATGTCATAAAGCGCCAAAGATGACATTACTGTGCAGCATTGTAGAAAGCAAGCTCCAAGCAACACAGAGGAAATGTTCCTTTTGACTGTTTCTTAAATCCCGAAGTGCGTTTCAGTGATTAAGCAAAAAATTTACAAACAAGTCTGCTTGCTGTAATGCTGTCCCAGAATGTTAGCGAATGGATGCTATAGTGTTAAGCTACTAGCCATCACAGCAAGGAAAGACTAGATGACCTTACTCTTAAGTGAGATTCCATACCTACTAGCACATAACTTCAGTGGCTTAGCACACAGCATTCCTCAGCATGACATTAGCACAAGGCATTAATGAATTAATCATTAACACTAGCAGGAAAAGATGGCAGCTTTATACACATCTCATTCCCCTCTGGCCAATGCTCTTCTGGGCCAATTTTGAAATGCATCTCTTACTCACCCTTATATCACCATTTCCTTGACAAATGAAAGTAGTGGCACACTACTGCTATGTACATTTTACCAATGACCATCTTCATTAATCTTTGCTTGTATTGTTGCCCTAATACAATGAGTACTGTCATTTGTAGGATAGAGTAGAGTATGTCCCTAAATAAAATGACATCTCCTGTAGGTTCAGAACAGTATATCAGCATCATTTTTGCTGCACTGTGGCTGATACCAGCACATTCACACAGATGTTGAAACATCAGCTTCCGCACCCCCCCCACAATAAAGACAAGGGAATTTAATGTAATTCTATATTGTAAACTACACAGAGACACTGAAATCGGGAGAGGGGAAATGTTGGAAGGCTCAGACAATTTGTACATTTCCACAACCACCAAATTTGAATAAATCCATTTCAATAAATCCAAACAGTAATTGCAAGATACTGTACATGAAATTGCTGGCCATGGGTCACTCCCACATGAAAACTGAATTCTGGTAGTGAAGAGCTGTTCAGTTCAAGCCAAATCTATTTTGAAGCCATGGGTACTTTCAGTCTTTACAACTGCAGCTACCATGTCAGGTATATGGAAGCTGATTGAATGTGGGAACTGGGGTGGTTCTCTAGCCATACGGTCAGTTTGGGGGTCAAACAGTTTTTCCACAATTCAAGGTCGTTTTCCCATTCAGCGTCGTCACTCGGCATAAAACTTCTCGATTTCCTCTTTGTACATTTTGTGAACAATGGGCCTCTTCAGCTTCATGGTTGGACCTGAGGAGGAGATGAGGCCAGGATGTCAGAAAAAAACCTTTCAGAGCTCACATCATGTGGTCATTGAGTACAAAGTCAAGATTAATATATTGCATCAAATTCAGGCAGACCAAAAGCTACATTCTATTAATGCAGCACAAAATACACCATTCAGTTCACTGTGAAGCTTTGAATTGATCTGTTTGGAAAATGGGTTGTAAAGCTTATAAAACTAACGCTTGGAATCCAATGTAGTCCAAGGTATGTCAGTCAGCTTCTGAAAACACAATTCTTAAAATGTCAATCAACAATACAAATGTTTCACTAAAAAAAATCACATTCCAGGACAGCATTTCAAGCCCCTGAATTGGTACAAAAAGAGGTAATGTAGGAAAACTTCACACACAAACTAACTCACCCAATTCCCCTCCAGAGATGGAGAAGTCTCGCTGCAGTATGGTCCATTTCTGAATCTTCTGAGCATTTGAGGTGGCCCTTGTGTTGACACGTTGTATGCCGTCCTGGATGGCCTTGGAGATGGCTGGGTGTCTCCTTGTTCTGAGCTCTGAGACACGGGTCACGTTGACTCCATGCTTTCGACAATACTCTACAGTGTCTGGGGTCAGCTCATCTGTCGGATCCCCTGAATCATCAACATTACACTGGGAGATGGGGAGCAAATTTCAGTAAAGAGGTTCACTCAATGTGACGTTTTCCAAGTCTCCACATCCACATGTAGAAGGACACCACCATTTTGCATCTTCTCCTTCATGTAAAAATAAATGCAAATGCCCTTTGACATTACACTATATGCAATGTATGAAAAAAAGTCACTAATAAGAAGTAGCCAAATATTACTCTGTAAATGTAACCAGAACATTTCACAGATCCACGCCAATTTTGAAGATCAAAAATATATCAAGAAAACATTTTCCTACACTACCACACCAGAGAATGTTAAATCCTACATCTTAATGTTAAAATGTCCTTTTTATGGCTGACTGAATGTTTGGAACTTGATTAGTTACATATTTTACACATTTCAAAATCTGGTAGGTGACAGTCAAATTGCCATTACTACAGTTCACTGCCAAGGGAGCCACTTAACTCAGCAAGTGAGTGAGGGGTTCTGCCATTTCTAGGGCCGTTTCTTCTGGTCACAGCCATAAATTTCCATTCCCACTTACAGTAAACAAGCAAGCAAGCTCAAAGAGCTCGACTGTGGCCTTACTTTGATTGTGAGCAAGACTGAAAGGAACTTCCTCTTGTCTCCCACCAGCATGGCATTACTGATAATGGACAGTTCTTCCTTCAGTGCATCCTCGATGGGGACAGGGGGAATGTTCTCTCCACCAGCTGTTATAATCAGCTCTACATTTCAACAAATCACATATGGGAAAGTAGATTCAGGCTTGCACGATCTAAATTAAGTTACATAGCATACATTGCTACATATTCCTTCATAGGACTGGATGTTTACTTCACCTAGCAGCTCAGGGTAGTAGTCAGGTGATCCATGCCTCACCTGGCAACTGAGCCTGCAAAACCGCTTCATTGAAGCGATGACCCTTACCCTTGATCCTGCCTGTGACAAACAGAAAGCCATCTTTGTCATGTTTTCCCAGGTCTCCAGAGTGCAGCCACCCCTCCTGGTCGAGCGCTGCCTTGGTCTGCTCAGGCATGTTGAGGTATCCCATGAATACATGGCGGCCCCAGAAGCAGATCTCCCCTATGCCATCCTCATCAGGCGTATCCAGCTTTGTATTGCATCCCAATATTTCCTTCCCACAGCTGGAGGAGACATTATGCGCCTTTAAAACTGGCATTTGAACACCAACACCTTTACTGTGTCTGTAATGGAATTACTCTCATGCTGATATGGCGGCATGCGGACCTCATGATGCGGTTGGCTGCCAGCCCGGACATGGTGTGGGGTCCTGTGCTCTCGCTCATCCCATATAGCTCATATAGCTGGACGTTGAGGCTCATGAAGTACTCCAGCGTGTCTTTGGTGATGGGGGCGGCCCCCGTGTAGCAGGCTGTGCAGCGGTCTAGGCCCAAAGCGATGCGCACCTTCTTGAAAACCAGGTTGTTGGCAAGCATGTAACCCCAGGGCACTGTGTCATTGCTGGAGACCAAGGAAAATAATTAAAGCATGGCACTTTAATGTTTGATTTAGGCATGCAAGTACACCATTCCCAGTCTGTATGTTTTACCCATTCAGCAAGGAGCCACCTCCAAGTCTTAGGTATGAGCACACAGCTACAGTAAAAAAGCACATATATAGTTAATACTGTGTGTAGTTACAAAATTGTTGGAGGGTGTTTTGATATTACAAAATACACAAGACCAGGAGGTTCCACACACAAGATATCAAAAAAGCATGTTTTATAAAAATCCATTTGAAATTTTGAATAAAAGGCATAGAAAGACCATTATAAAAGCCAGATGGATCATGCCAGGCAGCCAGCTCAGATTGGGAGAGGACACCAGAGTGGTGGCAGCTTCTTACCCGTTCATGATGTTGTAACTGGCTTGCAGCCCAACTGACTTGGCCCAGTTTGCAACTTTCCTCCGTATCATGGAGGCCCTAGCCCCCATGGCTTTCATCTTCTCCTGCATCTTCTCCCAAACACGAGGCACACCCAGGAAGGTGGTGGGGCGCACCTCACGCAGGGTGTTCACCAGGGAGCCCTGCAATGGCCCATGGGAATGCAATCGCTGTATGATAATCCAGTCCACCACAAAACTGGCATTGCTCCTCCCCAATTAAAACCATCTACGTCTTCTCTATTCATTTAATTGCATTTCACTGTAAAATAATTAAACAAAAGCTACCTGCCTTCAAGGCATCTGGTTCTGCAAAATATGTTGTTCCTGCAAACCTCATGCAGATCCAGATGTCGCTGACCTGGGCTGCAACGTGACTGAGAGGCAGGTAGCTCACCAACTTCTGCTCCCCCTGCCTCAGGTTGGTCATGGTCCCTGCTGCATTGGCCATCCAGGTTATCTGGTGATCGATCAGCACAGTCATTATACTCCTAAAAATGTGAAGGTTTAGCACACCACACTGTACCACAGTTTACTGGATACTTTGACCATTCACATCTAGACACACTGGTCTCTAGTAGAGAAAGGTTCAACCATGACCAACCCCAAGACCAAACTCACATTATCATGACTCAGCATGACACCCTTGGGATGCCCTGTGGTTCCAGAGGTGTAGATGAGGGTGCAGCACTCGTTGGCCACCTGAGACTTGATGACATCATTAAGAACCTCTTCAGGTACATCATTTCCAAGCTTTAGAAATTCCTTCCACTGTGAAGGGGGGGAAAAAAGAAAGACAAACAAAAGAAAAACAGCAATCAATTCCTGAAAGTGGAAGTTCAGATAAACTAAAACCTTTCTGCAAGGTATAGATAATGTAGCCATATCATAGGATTACACAGGACATGTCTCCCCACACAACCACACAATCTGAATTCATAAAAGTTGATATAATTTCCAAATATAATAAAGTGGTTTGTGAGACAGACGGTTACATTCAGATAGCATGTCAGTGTTTCTTGAACTGACCGTGTACAGATTTGGCAGCCTCTCTTCCAGTTCATCCTTGTACTGAACAATAGCTTTCAAGTGCGGCAACTGATCTTTAATCTTACAGTGGAGAAAATTATGTTAAAGTGGTATACATATCGACGTGAATAGTTGTAACAAAAATATTCCAAATAATGCCAAATTACACAATCTCAGCACGCATAGCCTTTATGACTAGCATCCTTTACCTTGAGGATTTTGATGAGCTGTTTGTGATTCTCCACCACCAGCACGTTGGCTTCACAATTGTCAGCCACATACTGACATGCTTCAGGGGAGTTGGTCACATAAATTCCAACTGCAAGGCCCCTTGGGATGTAAATGCATACATAATATAAAATGGCCTCCTAGAGGTATTGCTACACTTTATCAGGTGCTTGACTAGCACGCCCAACAACTACCAATAGCTTACTTTAATGAATGTCAACACTCTCAATCTTTCTATACGTCTGCAAGACATTATGGGATCTGACAATTCAAGGCAAATACACTGACAAAAAATGCAGTGTGGAGGATTTACCCAGCAAAGATACACCCAATGTCAGCAATGAACCACTCTGACGAGTTAAATCCCAAAATTCCAACACCGTGGTAGCGTTCCAGACCCAGCTAGAAAAATAAAACACAGAACTCAAGTGAGCTACGAACCCAGCATAAAACTGGGGTTCAAATTCAGAGGTGCAACGAGAGCACTCCCACACTGATGGCTTCCTATAGTTACATACTATTCCCTCACACTTGGCGATTTTTATCTGCACCCAATGCTGTCAGTTATGTCTAAAATATTATGTACAAATATGCTTTGCATTCTGTTATAAACTTGACATCTGTGAAATTAAAATTCCACTTTAAATTCAGGACAAGAAATGTGTTGGAGAAAAATACTGAGCATTTGTAGTAAATACAGCCCCAAGCTGAAAGTTATAATGCACCCATGTTAATGCAGGAATGCACTTTCCAACACAATGATTTTACCAAGATGCTGCTGCCCAGTGAATCTAACCACATGGAAAGTTGATTTTGCAATTTTTTTACGGATGGATGCATCTTTATCAGCGCAAAAAGGAAAACTGCAAGCGGAATGAAGATGGAATCGTACTGCATTGCTGAAGAGAGTACCCCCACGAGTTAAGCACATGGCAGGATGTACATCCATCAAAATCAGAGGCTTTAAATTGAGTAACCAAATTGAATTAAATATTCCTACATTTTTTCCAATGAATGTACAGCAAATAACTGACCTTCAGGAAGCTCTTAGCTGCTGCTCGACACTGCTGGAAGTACTCCTTGTATGTAAGTGTCTCCCAGTTCCCGTCCTTCTTGGCTGCCAGTGCGGGAAGGTCTCCATAGTTCCTCACTGTCTCTTGGAACATCTGATAGATGGTCATGGGGGCCTCAGAACCAGGGCCTGACTTGGACATCCGCAGCTTCACGGCCTGATCTCTCCAGGTGCTCCACAGCAGCTCCGCTGGGGCGAGCGCAACGTCGGGCTGGACCGACACTGCTGCCGTGAACGCCGCCGCCTCTGTGGGAGGTGCAACATGAGCACAGCAGACACAGCAAGAATCCCACTGTCAACAATTATCCCAGGAGTACCGTTTTCACACCTACCCCCCCTCCCCCTATAGAGTAGTCATAACATTTGAGGAGCACGTTCCACGCAGACGGACATCCTCCCCTAGCTGCAACTGCAATCGTACACAGACAGAGCTGGGATCACAAGCCTCAACATCTGAGCTGGGCTAGATCAAGTTACCCTGTGGGTGTAGGGGACATGTTTGCATACACCACATGTTTCACCCTCCCTGCCACAACTGGTCCTAGAAGAGGCTTTAGTGAGATGGAACACAGATGAGTGATAAAGAATCAATAATATTTCTCCTCAAATTCCCACAATCAATAATTTGGGAAAACAAGCCCGGTCAGCAGTCATTGTTCCATTGCTGATAAAATCATTCTATAGGAACTGACAGAGATGGATAAAAATACATTCTAATAAAATATTTACAGATGATCTTCAAAGAAAAGCCCCTCTGAGTCATGTGGAATCAGACAAAGACAAAGACCAAAACTGACAGGTCAATGAAATCAAATGGCATATCTGGAAACAGGAAATGCTGTGTGCACAGGAGGCATGACAGATGTACCTATACAAGACCATCCCACCCATGCTCAGGAATTCAACATCTGCAAATCAGGTTTAACTGCCAAAACAGATAAAACTACTGATTTGAGCCAAAACATTTGTCATTTTCATCCACGGTCCGCACTACCTTTAGGTGTTGGAGGTCCACCTGCTCCAGCAGATGAATTAAATTCAGATGGCACCACCTTATCTTGATCTAATGCAAAATTCTTCACAGAGGTTCTAGTGGTCTCCTTGTTGGGTGAATTTGTAACATGTTGGCTGAAGGCTGCCTGCTCTTCCGAAGCGCTGGCCCACCTCTTGATCCAAGGGTCCACTCTGAGTACCTTCTCTCTCTCTTCCACGTATATACGATCAACCTGCCTCCCTGCTGTTTCCCTTCCTTCCCCATGGTGAATGTGTGCCGTGTCTCCATTGGTGATGGGGTAGCTATAGTTTCCATTCAGTGTGACTTTGCCTTCGTCCAAGGACCCATTGCTCTGAGAGTAGGAATCTTTCCTGAGAGAGATGTTCACAAATCTGAACAAAAGGAAGGGGGGGATGCTGTGAAAATGTGAAATGGGAATGGCATAAGGATTAAAAATGGTTTGTGTACCACTGTGTTCTAACCATTTCAGTGTGTAACCATAAAAATAAAGTAAAGCCGATTATGGAGTTGCACTCAAAGGTAAGAAAAAAGTGGTACATTTATTTCTAGACGCAAGTATAGAAGAACTTTTTGAACTGGAGTCCTGGCTGTAAAGTCTTCAGTTTGCAAACTTTTCCATTTTCATTCTATCAGATGTATACTACTCTTTAGCTCATAATGACAACCAACTGAATGCAGGTATGTAATTATCAAATTTGTATTTCAGTTAACCTAAAGGGTATGTCATTGACCATTCACATTACACTACACTAAAGCTGATGTTATCAACACCCTAAAAGACAGGGATATGTATGGTAACACACACCTGTCTTAACTGGATGAGCAAACAACCATTAACCACCAACAGACAAACACGAAAAGTAATCTACGTATAGTGCAAAAGGAAATTAAAGAATGCTGCAGCTGACCATCAGGCTGAATGCTGGTCATAAATCGTTCAATTGGCAATCTAGAGTATGGGACATGTGATTATAGGAAAGCCACCAAATTAAAATCCTCAAGACCCACAGTAAACATTGTTTTAAGTCTGTGAATGCAAAAAGGATTCTCTGCAACAGCCGATTTCCTGTATCACCCCCTTGACGACTTAGATTTTTTTGAGAAGATTTAGAGTGCCAATGCACTGTAACTGATCAGCACTGTTAACATTCTTTGAAATGTTGGGCAACAGGTGACATGAAATCATTATGTTGTATGCTGCTGCAATGTTCGAGTCAGTTTAATTGTCGATTAAAATGCGACCCCCTTATTGGCTTTAATGGCAGTAGGATGAAAATGTGCTTTCAAACAAGTCTCAGACAGTGTTCAAACATACACTCTGAGCACTGAAAATGATCGTTTGACCAAACACTGACTGCCAGGCAAACAAAAGTGGAAATTTGAGTTGCAAGTAAAATGACTCCTTGCTGACATTTTAACATTTTTTAGCATCCTGCTGACTAATCCTTCCGGGCCATGCAAACTTGTGAACAAAGATGAGACAAGATAGGGGTCATTATTTTCACAGAAGACAGACTGAATGTCCGTACTTATCCAAGCCATTCTCCATAATGTGAACACTTGGAGTGCGGGTTTGGTCACCTGGATGTCCCACACCATTGACTGACATCTTCACTGCAAAGGAGAGGTCAAAGTACAGGTGAAATGGCATCAAGGGCAAAGTAGCTTAAACAATGCACGTTTTAATACAATTTTAAGAATTTAAGTCTAATACAAATGAATCCAAACTGAAAAATACATAATTGATGCAAAATGAATGGTTCAATGGCAACTAAGCAAATGCTTGTGTGTCAGTATAAGCAAATGTAGCTCACAATATCAAAGAGCTGGGCACTGGATTGCTGATACTGACCACATTTAATATACTGGTTTACAATGTGCTGTAGATTTTTTTGAAGTAGATACACTATATGGACAAAAGTATTCGGACGCCTGACCATTACATTGTAATGACATTGTATTCAAATACATATACTTTAATATGGAGTTGGTCACCCTTTTTGCCCATTCATTCTGTAGAGCATTTATGAGGTCAGGCACTGATGTTGGATGAAAATGCCTGGCTCACAATCTCTGTTCCAGTTCATCCCAAAGGTACTCAATGGGGTTGAGGTCAGGGCTCTGTGTGGGCCAGTCAAGTTCTTCCACACCAAACTCATCAAACCATGTCTTTATAGTCCTTGCTTTGTGCACTGGGGCACAGTCATGTTGGAATAGAAAAGAGCCTTCCCCAAACTTTTGCCACAAAGTTGGAAGCATAGCATTGTCCAAAATATCTTGGTATGCTGAAGCATTAAGATTGCCCTTCACTGGAGATAAGGGGCCTAGCCCAAACCCTGAAAAACAGGTGTGGCCAAATACTTTTGTCCATATAGTGTATTTTACATAGATTAAGTGTGTTCGGTATAAATTTCATTACTACTTATAACTGCCTTTGAAAAACCTGTGGCTTTGACTGTTGAACAAGCAGCTTCTAAATTGGATGTATAATCAGCTCAGATCTCATCACTGACCTTTTCCATCATAAACAAGGTTCAGTTTATTCCAGCATTCTATCCATAGTTGGTTCAATTCTGATTTCCCAAGCGAGCTCCCCCACCCCCAACCCCACCCGCACCCATAATGGAAGTTGTGCCAAATGTTTTTACTGCATAATACATTCTACTAAAATCTGAAAGCTCACACATTGCCATTTATGATTTTGTTCACCTATAACCGGACATTTTGTCTATGTATCAGTCTTATGTAACAGTTTAGGCTACTATGTTATCAGCACACCCCCCTTTTACAGCCATCAGTCATTTCTGCTTCCAGCAAACCCTCAACCCAGGAGACCGCAAATAAAAGGTCTCTTACAACCTGGCAATATAAAATGTTGTAATAGTGAACTTTATGATCTGTATTATAAAATGCACAAATTATCTGTATAAAAAAATCATGTCACAAGCAGGTGAGCATAATTTCTGTATTGTGTTGAGAAAAAAAAAAACTGATTAATCCCTGTAAAATCGTTAAGGCAGTTAAAGCAATCAGCCATCTTTGTAAACCCACACTTGTGCTTATTTATATGGTACAAAAGGGTTCATTATGCATTTTGAGATGCATAATCTAATCTGTAACTGTCAGGTACTTAGCAATGTTAAGCAGTGTTGAATAAGTTTGAATAATTTCTGTACAAATTTTGTATTTTAATTTATGCCTTAAAGTTCTCAATCTACCAAGCATTTTTGAACATCAGAAACCTAAGGGTTCTGATAGGGAAAAACTATGCTGCCAGACAGACAGGAGCTATTCTATGAAGTCTACTTGACCACCTGTATGAAATGTACCAACCAAGACATAACATGAGCATACCAGGTTTTATAAATATCCAATTAATGCAATGAAGAAAGTTTAGCTTCAAGTGGGTATTGGACACCTTAAAGTCATATATTGTGTAAAGTAGTTGGAAATACCCACAGTGGACAGGTATAGATACTAGATGAAGGATAGCAAGCAGGAATAAACATGTAATTGGAAAATTTATCAACAGCCTGACCTTCACTTTCCATCTTTTGACACGGGGATCAAGATCAAGGAAACGATAAAAACTTTGTTAAAATTCACTATTATGCCATTTTACAGACCAAGAACTGAAAACCTGAGCACCCTCCATTTTTGCTCCCCTGGGATTTGCTGTCACATGACTGAGGGAGGCGGAGCATGTGCCTCATTGTCCAATTAAAAATCATAGTCTCACATCTACCGGTTTACTGGCACATGTAAAAATCAAGACAATTTCATAGATTTACCTAAAACCACTTTTCAATAGTAAAAAAGCAACATGTGCCATATTCCTTCACAGGTGGCATTAGAAATGCAAAATCCTTTCCCTTGCCCAACACTGTGTGTATACTGAAATGGCCGAATGAAAACACACGGGCAAAACTCCAGCATGTTAAAGCAGCACTCTCCCTATGTAGAGTCGCCCTGACCTTGCCCCATTGCCTTGTGATCAGAAAATTAATAGGGTTCATGGGCACAGCGCAGCACATAAAATCCAGACATAACTGGTTATGTTAGAGATTGGAAACCACTTTGGTGATGAACCACAGAAGGACAAAAGGACAACTTGAACACATATTGCATTCACATGCTGAGTGAATTACTGCAGAATTTTGTAGAACATGCCATTTTCCCCTTCATGAAATGGCTCTGAAGGATCTTGTTCAATTATGTTGTTGTAAAATAAATACTGCATCATGTCTAGCAGACACTTCAGTAATAATGCATACTCTGTAGACTGCGCTGGCATCAGGATTGTCCTACATGATCATTTTAACCACTCCTTAGCTGCTGTGAATTCTTCCCCTGCCTCCCTTATCCATGTTAAAATTAATGGGCACACACTTCAGGGTTGGTTCCCCTCATTCTGTAACCTATTTACAGAGTTTAACATTTAGCTGCTGGTTCACCTGAGGTAAAGCACTGTTCGAGAGAAGCACCTAAGGTCTAGACTCTAGAGTATCTCCGTCAGTCTTTAAACCATGTGTTGCATTCATAAAAGTTAGTAACAGCCTTCTAACTTGTAAGTTCAGTTGGTGAACATGTTTTCCTAGCTTGCAAAATATCTAATCATGATTTTAAGATGACAATATTTAACACTTAAAATGTAGATCACCATCCACTAGATCTTGCATATATGGAACCACAGCAAGGTACTGTCTCAGTAGAAATGTAAATGTCCAATTTTCTGTGCAAAGTTTTCCTGTATATTGCTAAGTGCTATCCTCACACAAATCTGGGCAAGGTTGTCACTTAATTTGCAGGTGGCCACGTGTGAGGAATTTTCTGTGCTAATTAGCCCTATCATTCACGTAAATCTGGCACATCTATTTCTGTAAACGTGGATGTACAGCCTAAGAAAACCTGTTTTACGTCTCCTTAGTCACGTACTTATACGACAGTGACATACATTGCATACATTTTGCTAGAAAACTATCAGCTTCGAACAGCATTGTGAATAACCCACCAACCTTAACTAGTAGTAGTCATACACCTGAAACCTGTATGCAGAAAATCTAGCTGACACGTGGGTAGCATATTCATGGGTTTATATAAGTTTGTAAACTGTTAGTTGTACATGCGCCATATGGAAATGAAAAGTGATCACCAAGCACCTCCAAACATACTTTCCCTATATCGACTAGTCGCTACAGAAACAGTTTACTCTTTTTGTCCGTGTTTTGTTTCTGAAGCAACATGTAGCTGTGTAGGCCTGGTAAAATTAAGGGTCAGGGAGGACTGCCACATTTAAACACAAAATGCATACACTTAACAAGACAAGCTGCAGAAAAACGAACACTTACCCACAATGGATACTGAAAGAAGCCACTTAACGTTGGCAACTCTTCCTGTACAGGGAAGGAGTTGGGCAGCAAACTGAGGTGTAGCTCAAGCCGACCTCAAACACGTGAAGAGTGTTTAATTAGCTAAAATGGACACATTGCTACGCAGGTGTTGTAGTTTCATCTCTTAATCACTGACCACTTGCTACATGTCTCTGCTTTACTAACATCCTTACGGTATACGCTACAGAGTATGCAATTAACGCGTCAACCGCTATTAACCGTGCAGCAGTATGAGCTTTCAGGTAGCTGCAATTCTGTACCCACTAGTCTTTCTGACATGACAGCCCATACATTTTCTCCAGATAAAATTCGCCCAATTACAAAGTTTTAATTGTTGACTTGGACACCAAAGATATGAATGCGCTGCTTCATTTGCGCAAACTTGCACAAGCCTGGCCGTTGGTTGGAGTTGGATAGGGCCATGCGACTCTTTCTCGTAGTTGGCAGCGTTCATACTTTTAAATTAATTGGGTTGCGTTTTGAAAGTTTTTTTTTTTCCTAAGCATCGTCTGTAATAGAAAATATTCAGATGTGACCCTGCTATCATTATTTTCCCATTTATGTTTATTGTTAATTTCTCTTTCATGCGTTTAATTTTTTAATCTAAATAATTCGTATCGTTCTCGGCTCCGAATGGATTCTTTTCATTGATACTCATTGGTTTTTGTGACAAACACATAACCTGTCGCTGTAGAATTGTAGGTGCACGCCTCGCATCATCTGCGTTAGTTAAACCAATTATGAAATCATGCTGCAGCGCTACACTCTGAAATACTGCTAAGCTAACTGACGAGATGTGGATATTTTTATTTTTATTTTTGGGCTTTTAATGAATATAGTGACTTTGTGTAATAGGGCATTTTATGTACTTTTGCCCTGTTATCCAAAGAATGGACATGAGTGGCATGATCAAGACATAAATGAACAATCAAATAAAAATTAAAACGGACAGGTGAGACCTGAGATTGACAGGTTTGGTGGAGGTGGGGAAGAGTGATTTTGCTTGATTAGTTGTGATGTTCCCTTACTTGGACTCACGAGCAGTGGTATCAGGATGTGTAGGTTTTATTTCTAATCACTATCCCAGAGCAACTACAACTAGGGAGACCAAGGATGTGGTGCATCAGCACCAGCTTGTGTTTTTAAGAAAAATATTGCAGCCACATGCCACATACACCAAGACAATGAGAAAGAAAGCAGAAAGATAATCATAATTTCATATTCATATTTGTATTAGTAAGATAGATAACAGAAAACAACCTGTTCGTCTTACTTTACTTTATATCCCATGGTATGGCATTAATGCAAAAATATTGAAGGCCTTTGTGTGCCTTTTTGAAGTAGGGGGTCTCCACTTTCAGCCATTGCTGGAGTTTCATGAAGACTTGTGTGGAGACTTTCTGGAAGGTGACTGGGCTATATTATTCGATGGAGGCCAGGACTGGGCAGTTGGAAGCAATAAACAAAGGTAACAGTGGGGAAGCTGGTGCATCAGGCACCCCAGGACACCCCGTTTTCCAGTAGCCATCCACCTGTTCTGCTGTCTCAGTCCACAACTCTCATATCATGTTAAACTCGCCATCAGTGAAAGGCTTCCTGATGGCCTCTGACATATGAAATATTTTCTTCACGCCTCCTGATGAAGATGCTTTGCTTTGCTGCTTCGCGTCAGTTGTGTTTTCCTTTCCTTTTGCTGGTATCTTCCCTGAACTTCTCTGTGTATTTTCTGTTGGAATGTCTTTTTGACATTGTATTCTTTTAAAATGCCAATTCCTTCTAGGCAGATCAGAGAAATGATTTTGTCCTTGACAGGAACATAGAAGTATTCAGTCAATTTTTTTGTTAAACTTACAAAACTCTGTGTCTACCTTTCATTTCTTTGACAACACTGTGTAGGTACATGTCGTCTGACAGATAAAAGTGGGTGAAAAATGACTGACTGGTGATTTTTTTTTACAATGGTATAATTCAAGAAATGTTAATGTTACAACTGGACCAGATATTTATTTATTTTCATTATTAATACATTTCATTAATTGTGCTTGTATTGGCATGCTGGTCAAAAATCAGACCAGATTTGTCCTGTGGCCTTTAGTTTGGGGTCCCTTGCTTTACTCTGTTGTTTTGGATTCACGATGTCCACACTCATATTCACTTAAATGGACCATGCTACCAATTTCACTAATACAAGGTAGAGTTCTGCCAGATGTATTTCTTCTCTCCTTCTCCAGAGAGAATACTCTACATGGAGTTTACTGGTACAGAGAGGACAATTAGACTGGACCATTATCCTGTGTTGCTATTCAGGAATATGGTGACTTTGGAGAAATACTAGGGATGGGTGGCATCTGATTTATGATGGCTCCAGGTGCAAGAATGCCTTACCAGATATTCAGGTAAAGATAAAAGATGACGTTTAGGAAATTCACAAACCACACAGCCTACAACTGTGGAAGAGGATTCATGATTGCATTACTGAATTCCTCCGAACAGAAAGACACTAATTTCCTGTAATTTAGTCTCTTGTCAATTCTAAATTAATTTCAGAAACATCATATCTGATCTGTGGTTATTTATAATAAATGCCTTATATCTTTGACAATTGCATTACAGTTCATCTCAAGCTTAATCAGTTTTTAATTATCCCATACAAAACCCCACACTGATATACAAACAGGTTTGCTGTGTAGCTACAGTAGGTGTTAGTTGTGAGGATATACCTACCTAAATATAAAACGTTACACAAACAACAACATTTCAAACATATGCTAATTATTTACAGGTCAATGGTACCATTTGGAGATATTCTGAAGACAGACAAAGCTCAATCTCTAGATTAGTGTGCTGACAGGAGTAGGCTATGAAAAATCCTGCATACTTTTTGAAGCTCTCGCACTCAACATCTATTTTAAATCATTTCATTTGATAGGTAGTTTCTTCTCTGAGCTGAAAAAGTGTTCAAGTGAAAGACATTTTGATTAGGCCCAGACAATATTAGGTTTGTTGCAGTGTCTTTTCACATGACTTGCAGTTCAAAAGACAATTTGACAACTTTTTCCAGAAAAAAGTAGACATACTTATTTGTTACCTGCATTTTACTAACCAACAGTACCTTTTGGGATTCATTGCGCCTCCCCGTGATTTCATATGGTAGTGCATCCCTAGAGCAGGTAATTGGGGAAGAAAAAATGTGACATGAAGGACATGAAAAAGTCCAGTCAGTCTGACTGATCTGTTGTAGAGCTCCTATGCATAATGCTAAATGTAAGTATCCAATACAGACGGCTTTATGGGTCCTAGGATCCCAGGTCAATCCCCTCAGAGGCACAGTTCCTTTTGTTAAGTAGTGATATTTATACATAGTGATATTTTACCAGACCAGTTTCTGAGATCAGACATTTCAGGCGCGCAGTTGTGAGGTATTGTTCAAGCAATATATTGGCATTCCTCCTGTTACACCTAACTCACAGTTTCATTTTTAATTGTCAGATGTAGAATTTTGATAATGCAGTTTGAAGCCGCGTTGGTCATGCGCCAGTATTTCATTGGAACAATTTCTCATTTGCGTGCCATCTTTTGAGTGAAATTTTTAAGTGCTTTTTTATGCTATCGTTTTGATGGATAGCACTTGCCAATGGTTATATGAAGAAACCAAAGAGTGATGTTGTTAATGGGTATCCCTGACTCTGGCTCTGAGTAATGAATGGCTGGTGATAACTGAGGCTGTAGGAGAGCTGTGTTGAATTCAAATCCATTTCCTACTGTAAATGATTTCCCCAAACCAAAATAATTTAACATAGAAACAATGAAAGTCCAGTTGACTGTCATTTTTCCTGCTTCTATGAAAGGGTGAAATGGAAATAGGGTATCACTCAGCTTGGAACGACCAATTGAATTGAGGAGACAGCATAGGTTTATTGATTCTGTTTTGATCTGAAAGGATAAATGAGGCCATAGCTGATGCTAACATAACTGCTTTACTTTAAATCAGTGGTTATGAGATGCAGAGCATGACCAGTAAGCAGATTGTAGGGTGTTCTGCTTTAGGGGTGTTGATATGACTGTTGATAGTGTTGATAGTGTTTATGTTGGGTGAGATGTTGCAGCCCGTTGGTGACTGAATTTTGGGTCCAATACCAATGCTAATATTTGCGAGGCTAAGCTCACTGATCACAAATACATTTGTTGATATAGTCATTTCATAAGCACCATCAGTTTAGTTTGTCTTTGCTTCTGTAGTACTGAGAGCAGTATTAAGTAATTCTATTGCTAGTAATTGGTAGTGGTACTAGTAGTAGTACCAGAGAAAACAGCAATGCAGTTTCTGGCTCTCCACTTACTTGATGGTCCATTCTTACCAGATCTTCTGAAAAGTTCCATCTTTCTCCCCTGTTGTGTTTGCGCAGATGGTTCAGTACTTTTTCCACTATTATTCTGCATCACTAAAGATCCCAAGGGCGCATCATGGCCTCATGAATTTGTATACCATCTTTTTGAAGCTTGAAGGCACTCAAGTCTGTCTCCTTTCCTCCTTCCAGTATTAAGATCCCTTAACAGATACTGTATCAACACAACTTGCATATATGCATTACATGTCCTGCGCTTGACCTTGCAGCAGTTCTTGCATTTCAACATTTACAATCCATAATTTTCAAGTCCAGTTCTTAAGGGTTATATGTTCTTGCGGGTAGTTGTGGAGATCAGTCCTTCACTTCATAATCTCCCTTAAAAAGATCACAGTCGTCCCGTTGCCCCCCCCCCCCCCCCCCCTACCAGTCGTCAGGAATATATGAGTAACTCCCAATGGCTCAGCTTCTTCTGGGGCAAAGTTACAGTCACCTGTCCCGGGGGCTCTCCTGCCATGAAATGAAATTCAGATTGCAATTAGAAATTCATATTAAGTAATAATAGTGTTGTAGGTGCCCTTTAACGCCCCCTGTGTTAATAACTGATGTTAATATGTGGCATAGATTCAAGAAAAGAATTCAGATGATGACTAGACAGAATAGGAAGTGTAGTTTCCATGTTTGACAGAAAAGAATCTACTTATTCATAGAATATCAGCCTCAAATAATTGCATCTCTCAAATGATGGCATATTATACCACTGTGTAAAGTTTAAAAATTATGTAGGCTTAACCCCCTTCATAGGCTAACACAAACATTTTAATGATTGTCTCCAGACTAGTGACAACTGATGTCCAAAGCTGGTCACGAAAACTCACCAATGTTCTCCTTCTGCTGTGGGTTCGCACATTCAAACATCGTCCAGTTTTCCCACTCTTCATCCTCCATTTGTGTAAGCCGGCCTTGATATGCTCAATCAATAAATGTGCACACGTCAAAATCTCATGTGAAGATCCCATGGTCTTGCATCATGACTTTCAATTCTAAAATGCACTTATACTAAGTCATCGGTTTTTTGTTCAAACTCTTTCCACATTCCTTCGGGAAAGAATGACAATTATACTCTCTGTAACAGGAATAGGATAGTGGGCTTGGCTGAATCAGAGCACCTGAGATGTGTTTCTTGTGATTTATGTGTGGCGGGTGAAAATGTGTTGTTTGTCTGGAAATGGAATGTGCGTCTTCAGTGACCTTGTTAACCATCTGTTTTATCTGTGTAGCAGGCAGTTGTGTGAAATTCACACTGTAGTCAGCATCACTGCAGCTGTGAGGAGCTGAAACGTCAGCTCGTCCCAAGTATAAATAGCACAATTCATCTATCACCATAATTATACTAAAATGTAAAAAGGGCAGAGAGAACAACACAAATAGAATTTGCAGGTTTTAAGCACTGAAC
Organism: Megalops cyprinoides; assembly: GCF_013368585.1. Taxonomy (NCBI): domain Eukaryota; kingdom Metazoa; phylum Chordata; class Actinopteri; order Elopiformes; family Megalopidae; genus Megalops; species Megalops cyprinoides. The sequence goes on from NC_050587.1 coordinate 11,734,423, forward strand.
CAAAATGTTCATATCCTACATAGGTAAGATGGTCCATGGGAACACTGCATTGGAGTGTCACTGAGCACTGTTTAGAATTATGATCATATTTATCACACCATTGCATATTTGCAGTGTTCAGTGATTCTTCCAGAGAGTTAAATTTGACCATGATTGTTATTTCAACAACGTCGTTGCCCAAACAGGCTGTCACCATGAGGTTAGATGTAGCATAAAATGCAAGCCAGTGTATTATGATGGAATGCACTGACTTGCAGTTTATCGTCAGTGTTTGCTATTGTGTGTATGTATGCCAGCGGCAGTTAATTCTGTGTGGCTAAGCCTATTTTCCCTAAAACACAATGCACACAAAGGTTTATTCTTAATTTGGTTAACCAAAAAAAAACGGTCACACTGCAACTCGCAGCAACAAATGCTGACCCGTCCTCAGCGTACCACGGCTCATTCAAGGATAAGCAAAACACTTTGCCCTTAAATAGCTTACCACCAGACTGCACGTAGTGCTGCTCTGTCCTGATGGAGCAGTTTAGCCATCTTTGTAAAGACGGAAGGTTCATCGTCTGCCCGAGATAATGTGGGATTATGGCCTGATCTCCGCATGAAAGGTTGTGCAATGCGGAAAGGCGGAGGCCAAAGCGACGGATGAGATGGGGGCCCTCTGCGCGCAGATTAATCTGGCCACCGGCCACAGGCCGCAGGCTGTACAGATCGAGGCCGGTGGACACAGCACGTTCCTTTCCATGGCACATGCTCGGGGATAGTACACTAGCATGAGGAATAAATGTCACCCCTCATCTTTTTTTTTTTTTAATCCAGGGGCAAAAGAGGACTATGAAGGTGGTGACTAAAGGGATTTCCATGTTGACATGAACTCATGTACTCATGACCGATGCCAGGAAATAAATCTCGGCTTCCAAGCTGTGGACCATGGAGCAGGGCCATCTTATTAATCACAACAAACACATGCAAATACTTTTTATATATGTAATAACTATTATGTAAACTGTGTACAGGGCAAAATAAAAGCATTCAGAAATAATGAATTTTACTCCAGTAAGCAGAAGTCATGTTTATTCATACCCCTGTAGTGTTTTGTAAAGTGTGCTCTGGTAGGCAGTGTCTTCCTCTTCTGACCAGGGATTTTTGATCATTATTCTGAGCAAAATTTCTGAAGGTCTTTCCGATTTTTTGGTTTTTGCTTGCAAACTGCTTTTGTGAAATAAAACCACAGATGTTCTAGTGAACCAAGGTCTGGAGATTGAGATGGCCAGTTGAACATTGATTTTGCGCTTTGCTACCCGTTACTCGGTGGGTTTGGACAAATGCTTCAGATGACTGCCAGGCTGAAATGTCCATTTTCATTCAAGCTTGAGCTTCTTGTCAGAGAGAACCAGACGCTTTGGCCAAAATGTAATGGTGCATGTTAGAATTCATGAGACATTTTCTTACCTCTGGGCCCTGTAGGTTCAGAAGAATCCCAAAACATAACAGACTCCTACCATTTTTCATTGTGGGCATGGATTTTTTTCCTCAACGTAAACTATTATTTTTTATTATTTTTTTTTAGGCCAGACATGACACTGATAAACAGGTACAAAATCTTCAACTGTCATTTCACCTGCCCATACAACATACAAGAATAACCACATTCAAGCAGGTGACATCTAGTGGTACGTTTTGACACCTTGTACCCTGAAGAAGGCAGTTTGTTTTGTAGATCCATCTGTTGCCTTGGGATCTATGACTGCCTCCCCTCCCCCAACACCTCGCCTCACAGCTTCTGGCAGCAAGATAGTGGCGTACCCCTTGCTGAGAGGGTTGCCATTGCCCCAGTGGGCTCAAACATCTTAATAATGGAACCTACAGTAGTAAGTGGTAGATTAAGTTTTTTGTAAATTCTTTTAGAGCAATTCAATTTGTGGAGGTCAGTGATTCAGGGCAGACAATGAATCATCCATATATTCAGTGCCCTCGTTCATTATTCATACAAATGACTAAATAGGAACAAAAACAAGCTCTAATGGAAAAAAAATGGATGATTTTTGCTGTTTATTTTTTGATGTTATACTTTAATCTTAACAGCATTGCACAGAGCAAATGGAGATTGTTCAAACGTTTGTGTGTATATAATGTAATAAATGCATACTGATGACTGTTTAGGATGGTGTGTTTTTGTTCAGTTGTTTCCTTTTTAGTCCTCTGATAAGAGAATAAAAGGCTTTATAGTGCTTTTTCAATTACAAAGTGATTGATGATTGATGATTTTTTAAATGAAGGAAACTTGAACAAAATTGCTTTTTGACTGCATAATTTAACAAAGATCTCCTAATACACAACTTCAAGAGCACATTAATAATTCAAGCTTGGATGGTTATGCAGCACAGCCAGGAGAAACAAATAACAGTACCAGCAATAGCCAAAGGGTGGCGATATTGTAATGGCGTTTACAATGTCACGTCACCACATTTTCTTCAAGGCAAGGCTTGAGAGATGAAAACATTTTAAATCTGAAACATAGGATTCAGCAATGTTTTCCTTAATGATTGCCCCTCAGGCTGTGCCCCAATATTATAAAATGTCATCTCAGGAATATAGTAATGTATTTTAAAAGGAACAATCAGTCTGCAACGAGGGAGACACATGAAGTATGCGGTAGTCACTATGCACTGCAGTACTCCAGTGTTTGAACCTTCCTGGATGGTCTTGTCTCCCTCTGGTTGGTGAATTAAATGTATGATTGACAGTCACATTACTCCTCCTATACAAGGTTTTTCCCTTGCACAGATGACGATGCCAAGTGAATGATCAGGAGCAATAACTCAATTTTAAATGGTTGTAAATGTTACATTCCTTTCATCTCTCATTCTAATAATTGTTATTATTCATATTATTCCATCATTTGCATTACTGAATAAAATATCATAAGATGATCTTTGCTACATCTAAATAATCTTTGCTGGTTCAAACAAGAGAGCATATAAGGCTATGTCTTAAAATACATGCTGCAAAATGTACTTAACATCTAAAATATATGTATCATGCAGAATCATAGAATTTTGATTTTTTTAAATGGATTTGGTCAATTGTCTATTTGTAACCTACTGTGGCTCTTCTGACTTTGCAATAAGCACTGCATCATCTGAGAGTCGCTCCATGCAATAGATGAAGTGATTTCAAATACTGAATGTGAACATCTGGAGAAAGCATCACTGTCCATCTCTGGAGTCATGTCCCTCCGTTTTCACATCCAAAACTGTGGAACTTATACTTTTACAGTATAATGAAGTTACGTGTCATTTCTTTCCAATAAAACATCAGGGCCCTTCCTGCAAAAGAGATTATGTGAATTTTCCATTCATGATGAGGTTTTTGCAGTCGTAAGTGTAATTGCTGTTAACTCTGACTGCATGCAATAGTGCTCTGATTTATCTCGGCCTCCAGTGTATGGATTCCATTGGTCTTTTGGAGTGGAGTGGCATGGTTTGTTTCTTCTGATGCTCAGTAGATCTTTTACGTTGATAATTTGTGTGTATACTCACTTTCACATCACAATATCAGACATGTCCAAAGAACAAGTTCATGCAAATCAAACTTCTGTACATGTTCCTGCCAGAAGTCTGCCAACATGATATATGAGTTGGGCAGGGGGGTGGGATAAAATGGCAGCCCTTTCTGCTGTATCTGAAAAAGCACCCTTTTTCAAAGGACGAGGACACTGCCCCTAATTTCTGGAGTCCTCTCCGCTTGACAGCAGGTTCCAGAGCTTGGAAAGAAGGCACAGATTGCATTGATCTCATCTAGCACGCCTTCTCACACCCTCTTCACATCGCCCCCAGGTTCATCCGGAGTCCTGCGCTCATCAGCCCTCCGATAATGGTTTTCCACACCTCCGATAATTAGAATTTGTGGAAGAGCACACATCTTCACCTTATTGCCACCATCTGTTCAAAGGATCAGTAGCAATACTCTCTTTTCCCAAAACCAGTATCATAATAATATAAAGACTGTTTGGGAAAAGAAATCAGAAACAGCTCGAGTTTAGCTTGAAACTTGATTTTTAGTATTGGTTTTCATAAGACTAGATTCTCAGGACATTTCTTCTGCAATATGAAAAACAGCAGCTAGAGCATTTCCTCTGTGTATATCCTCTATACTGCATTAGGACTAGATGGTGTTCTATGTCAGTATGTGCTTTAATAGAATTATAGTTCCACCCTTCCAGAAAGGACATTGAAGACTGAACTGCCTGTATGTGATGGTTCAGGTTAAGCCTGCCTGTTTGCTGATAGCTGACCAAATAAAACTGACAAAGACAATAATGCGCTGTCATGTATCAGTCAAATGGTAGGAAGTTGGCACCACTGCCTACAGTAAATGCTGATATTGTACTGTAAAAAAACTGCGGTGAAGGTAAATACACTGGAGACTGTGCTGCTTGCTAGTCTTACTTCTAATTTAGACATGTTTTCCCTGTATTGTGTTGGGAAAAAAAAAGAGCCCAGCAAGATTGGAATCTCCCTCAGTGATGCGCTATGGCCCGTTTCCCTGGCCGGATCAATAAGTACGACCTCTGCATGGTGCCCTTGAGAGAGCGCCGCTCTCCTCCGTCTCCTCTCCCCTCCTGAAGGCAGGCTCCCGCCGCTCCTCGGCCCCGGGGGCGGCTCTGGAAGAACGACGGGCGACTCCTCCGAGTCTGCTCCAATCAGCTTGCAGCGCCCACGCGTTCCGGGCGCAGCATCCCCCCCCCCCCCCCTCCCCAGACGGGCAGCCAGTGGGCTCCTTGCTTTCCCGCAGGGTGGGAACTTTTCCGAGCGTGACAGGCCTGTCGCTGGGAAGCCAGCGCCTGCCGATGATGCCCACGATCAGAAGCCGGGCGAGGAGTCACCCTGACCCCTGGTGTCGCTGCGGGAAACCGAACGCGCTAATCCCGCTCGCCGAACGCCAGCTTTGCTCTAGCCATTACTCACCTGTCGTATAACGTAGGCAGATCAGCAGATAATGTGAATTACCAAGAAATATATCCATCCCCCCACCCCCACCTTCTTTCCCTCATATCCTCGTCTGAACCTGCATCTGTACTAAACTTAGGGATTACATGCGAGAGCCAGGAAATGATTGGGACCCAGTAAAATATATATTTATTTGCAATGTTAATGCTCAGGAATTAAGACCTTCAGTATTTTGCTTAATCCAGCTTTGCTCCTTTTCCAAGAGAAAAGGGACCAGGCACACCTGCTGTCTTGGGAAGTAACTGTTTGAACACGCATTCTGTGTATGTGTGTCTCAGACAGCTAAACATAGCATTGGATGGGCTAGGCACACTGGCCTGATGAGATTTGAGCAGTAAATAGATTTATTTTTTCAAATAAAAGCACAATTTCACAGTTTCTCCTATGTAAAGAGTATAGCTTTGTTTCCTCTATTTACATAGCTGTTATAGTTGAAGCAAAACATCTGTTCTATGCAACTGTGGTATTTAATTAACTGTGTCCCCTGGCTCTTATTGTAGTCATGGGTTAGCGCTGCTCAAACATTTAAAAATTGTATTTTTATTATGAGCTCATTCACATCATACATTTATATATACCATCTGGTCAGTCAAAGAAGCCTCCTGTGTAGTCTTGGCAGGGTTAGACTACAATTGATTAATGTGTGTAAACATCATTGACATTGCGCACATGCACAAACACAATAAATTCAATGCAGTAACATCAGTTTTACACAATAGATGTATTCAGCAGTCGTGCTAAGAATGTGTTAATGTTCGACTGATGTGTCAAAATGTACAATACAGCTCGAGACTAGTTACGGCTGTATTCAGGTCAGTAACAGAGACTGAGCAATACACCAAGGGTGTGGGGCTGAGAAAACATAGGACAATGCTACACAAGATAACAATAATGTAATATCACAGAACCATTGTGTGCAAGATGAAAATGGACGGTAGAATACAGCTTCAAATGCATTATGTTTGAATTCATTTTTGAAGTATTACTGGTTTAATAGGCTGAGGCCTGCACCAGCACAAGCCCACAAAGTGAGCATGCAGTGCCATACCCCAAAAGACTTAAAGCTGTTACTGCAGCAAAAGGTGTCTCTGCCAAATACTAAAATGCAGAGGTTAAACAGTTGTGCAGCATATTGCAGTTTTTTTTTTTTTTTTCTTAAAAATATTTTCTGGCATAAAACCAATGTCAACTTAAAATAATTAATTTAATTTTCAGTGTTTTTTAATAAACATCAAAAAATTTCATCATTTGGTGAAAAAAGCACCCATTTTATCATTTGTAATTCAAATTCAATAAATATTCAGAAAAACATGAGAATTGATTAAGGGTCTGAATACTTACACAAAGCACTGTAGATGTGCAATATACAGTTCAAAATATAAAATACCATTTAAATGCAAATTTCAATTAACCATGTACATCCAATAGCATTGAAATTCACATATTTTGGTCCCCTCTTTTCCCTCTGTAAAGGTCATGTCATTACCATCAGTAAAACCTGTTAAATCTGTATTTTTTTCTCTAAGACTCATCACGCCCATCATCACAAAGATCGGAACATTCACCTCAGTACTGTCCCACAGAATGGACCATTCCATGATCCATTGATTCTGCCTGTGTAACGGGTGGGATCTTGCATTTTGTTCAATTTGATGTTACGTGGGTCAGCGAGCGAGCGAGTTTTGAACCGCGGTTCTCACTGCTCACTGCCAACCTCTTCCGGCCAGCGTTGTTGCCAGTTAAGCTAAAGGCAAATTGCCTTTAGCTTGTTGGCAACAATGTTAGTTAACCAGGTCTCAGGGAGTGACGTAACCGCTGCAACCACACGGCTACCTGTTACCTACTACGTAAGACTTTATGCAGGACTCACACAAGCTAATCACTTCAGCTCTGCTACACTCACCCCCCTTTCACCTCCTCTGACTCCGCAGCGACCACTGGCGGCCAAGCTGTGCTTTAGCCAGTGATCCGGGTCATGGCACCAATGTAACGGGTGGGATCTTGTGTTGTGTTCAATTAGATGTTATGTGGGTCAGCCAGCAAGTAGGTTTCGAACCGGGGTTCTCACTGCTCACTGCCAACCTCTTACAGCCAGTGTCGTTGCCAGTTGAGCTAAAGGCAAATTGCCTTTAGCTTGTCGGCAACAACACTAGTTAACCAGGTCTCAGGGAGTGTCGTAACCGCTGCAACCGCTCGGCTACCTGCTACCCGCTACCTAAGGCTTTATGTAGGACTCACACAAGCTAATCACTTCAGCTCTGCTACACCTGGTTACTTCGAAGCAGGATCCAAGTAATTTTGTTGGACTCTTCCAGTTTCTTCCAGTGCTCCACTCTCTCCCTTATGCAGTGTCCTCCTACACACACACACAAATAAACACACACACAAAGAACTCGCAGGAAACTTCATCTTGTGTTCACAAGAGGCTGCAGCACTTCTAAACTTTTGATCACTCCCTTTGGAACTCTTGGTCCACTACTTTGTCTCTGTCTCTCTTCTTGCTCTCCCCTCTCAACACCCACTTTCACTTTTTGTTAAAATCTTTGTCACTTGTTGTCCTCCACCCCTGTCCTCTGGGGTCCTGTGTTCCCTCCCCTCAGTTGAGCCCTACTACATCCACTCTGATGTCTACACTATCATCTAGGCTTGACATTCTCTTCCCTGTCTAATCCGGGTGAACATCCTCTTTTGACCCAGATAACCCATCTATTTACATTTGTCCATTATTTCAGATGCTCTTATCCAATGTGACTTACAAATTAGAGAACATTCAGTGCGTATCACATAGAGCATAAACATCAACATTAAAACAGGAGTAAGCAAGCAACAAGAGAGGAGAGAGGAAGTGGAGGAAATCCAAGTGCCGATGACCTGACCCCTCGCTAGTCTCTCCACTCTCCAACTTCTCAGTCTTTACCACTTCTACTGAGGCAATTCTTCTTCCAGGCTAAAATCCAAGCTGCGGTTGGTAACCCACGCAAACTGTTCTCTACCTTCAGCTCCTCACTCGACCTTTCACCTGCGCTCCCTTCTTCGTCTCTCACTGCAGATGACTTTGTTCTGTGTTCTTTGAGGACAAAACTTGCTGACATACGTAAGGCTCTTAAGTCCCCAGCTGCACAGCCTAAAGGACTGTTAGCACCGTTGCCCCCACCTGGTCTTTCCTCTCTCTTCACCACTCAGAGAGGCTGATGTCTCCCAGCTTTCAATGTCTCTCTAGCTACCTGTGTGCCCTCTGGGTTCTCTTACCCTGTCTCTCCTCTTTCAAACTATCTCTCCTCACCTCCATATTTTCTCTCAACAATCTCTCTTGACTGTTTCTGTGGGCCTCAAACAGATGGCCCTCATACCTTTTGTGGAAAAAAAAAAACATATTCTTGACTCCTCTATTAGTCAAAAGGATCACTTTAGCGATATTGAGAACAATTTCCATAATTACTTTTCATAACAACCTCATGGGCCCCTCCCAGTCCAGGCTCATTGTTGGACACTGTATAGAAACAAGTTGCCTCCCAGCAACTGAATTCCTCTTTCTGAGGGCAAGTTTCCCTCTGACTGTTGCTCTCTGGAACTCTCTGCACTATTCAGCACAGTAGACCACCAGTATCCTCCTGTACATCCTGCTGCCCTGAACCCAGCCATGAACTGCTTTGCTTTCTACATCATGGATTTATTTTACGAAGCCACTTGAAGAGGCTCTGTCATGATCTCCCCAGTCTCTCAATATAGGATCCTTAGTGGTCAGCACTTTAACCCCCTTTTGATCTCTCTTTACAGGAAGTTACTTGGACCTGTTCATTCTTAGTGTTTTTTCTTACCATTGTTGTTTTTCTTTCTTTCTCTCGTCTGACAAAAGGTCTGTATGCACTTTCTACATCTCTAGGGGAGATCTACTTGGATGCTGAAACCGTTTCTTAAACTCAGTCGTTGCTCCAAGACAGACTTGCTATTCAAACCCAACTCATCTCTCCAAGACCCCTCAATAAAACGTCTGGATGGTGCAGTGTCACCCCCATGAGACTGAAAAGAATGTTAATGTTACTTTCAATCACCTCTCTACCTCAGTAACTAAAGTGCAGATTATTTTTTATTCTTCCCCGCCTACTTTTCCCAGCTCCCAGTCCATGTCCATTTGGAGTATTGCTGTACTGCACCTGTGTGTTCTCCAGCTTCTCTATCAGCATGACTAGACCACTGGAACTCATTCAGAATTCTGCTGCTTGACTGGTTTTCAGCTTCTTAGATTATGCCAATGTCTCACCTCATCACACCGTTACTTGCTTTGAACTGCTGCTAACATCAAATTGAAAACCCTTGAGCAGTCAAAGGTACCGCTTCTTCCTCCCCTCAATCCAACACTGGACCTTAAACCCATGTACAATTTTTCTACTCGGCAGCTTTTCTTGCAATATTTCTGTTCAGGCAGCTCCTCCTCTCCATTCTTACTGGCCCCTTTTTAACTCATTGGCCCCCAAGTGGTGTCATGAGGTACTGAAACCATCAGGACTGTTGTACTGCACCATCCTCTGATTCTGATTAAAACCTTCCCTAGTTCCTAGAAGTGAAATTGTAACTAATGTAATGTTGCTCATGCAGATCATTGTTAGTTACAATGACTATGGTAAGTTTGCATTTCTCTTTTGAACCATTCTTTGCCATTCTGTGAACACAATAAAGTGAAGGCAGTTTGGCTCCTTAAGGTTATAGTTAGGGTCTATGTAATACACTAAAAATGACTGCAGTATGTTTATTTTTACTGATTACTGCTTTTTAACTTATTTACTATGTTAGTGGGTGCTCTGTGCTCATGTAATTGTTGATCTTGTGTATTTAATGTGTCTTACCTTGAAAATATTTGTCTTCGACTAAAGACTTGCATTATCAAATGAAAAAATTCATAATAAGAACTATATGTAACCTGCATATAATAATTGTATAGTGACATAGCACCATACTGATACAAAACACATTTCAAAGTTGAAAAGAACATGAGGAAGACCATTACAGTACAGATCCTTGTACTAACACACAAGAAATGAAACTATAATTCATAATTATAGGTTGTCTATTACACAAAAAAACGAAGTAATATAGAGTATTCAACCATATCAGTGATTACTGTCAAAAAGTGCTTTTTTAAAAATGAAATCTTACAGTTCCATTTACAGATTAAAGAGAGGCTCATCAGGGAACACAATTTCACTTATTGTTCAGGAGGAGGCTGGTGAGAAACCCATGCCAGCACAGGAGACGAGAGTTATCACATTACAGGCCCTTGTCACAGAGAAGGGACAGACAGACAGTCAATGGTGGAGGAGCACGAATGGATGGGTGGTGCAGTGGTAAGGAGCAGGACTCGAAACTGAAAAGTTGTTAGTTTGATTCCTGGCAGGGGCACTGCTGCTGTAGCCTTGGGCAAGGTACTTTACTCAGAACCGATTCAGTAAATATCCAGTTGTTTAAATGGATAACATATAAAAATTGTAAACTACGTAAGTTGCTCAGGGCAAGAGCGTCTGCTAAATGACAATAATGTAATGTAATGTAATGGATTCAGAAGGTATACAGATGCAGTGTGCCAGCACCAGAGATCTGCAGCTGACAAGGGCTGCAGCTGGCTGCAGTAGAAGGAGAGGAAAGAGAGGTGGTGCTGAAGAAGAAGGACAGTGTGAAAACCAGTTGGAGAAGTCTGGGTCATTTGGATTGCTTGACCAACAAAAGAGAGACGGCCAGAGCAATGTACCATTACATTATGTTATTGTTATTCAGCAGATGCTCTTATCTAGAGAACCTTACATTGGTTACAGTTTTATCCACTTACACAGCTGGATATTTACTGAGGTAATTCTGTTGTTAAGTGCCTTGCCTAAGGAACAACAAATGCCCCAGCAGTGGGGCATATTTCAGTTACAAATCCTGCTCCTTACCACTTGACATTTCTTACATACATTCTTGGGAGTGCAACACTGCTGTGCTCCCATAGATATATGTAAGAAATGCCAGGGACAGATTGACATGGTAGTGCTCTGGGTATGGGTGAATTGTCAGTGGTACCCCTGAAGTTCCTGGAGCAAGCCTTGAGGAACACCATAGATTAAACTCAAGTGTACTAACTCAGTACTATTTCAACAGAGACATAGTTGTCTGTCCTAAAACTGATGTTTGGACTGTTTGAATTTCGTCCCGTAACACCATAGAAGTGCAATATTTTCAGAAGTATTTTGTGGTTTGACAGTTTCAAATGCCTTTGGTAAACCAATTAACCACCAAAGTGAATTAGCTTACAAATATTGATTTTCTATTATTTATTAAGTACACTTGTTCCATGGGTGTGGAATGTTCTTTCCTGAAGCCATAAATGATTAAGTAAGGCATATTTTAAAAGATTTAAAGAGAATAATAATAATTGGAGAACTAGATGTGTCTATAGTTACAAAATATAAAAGCAGTGTTCCCTTTGAAAAGGAGGACGACTTTTGCCTGCTCTGAGGCTTTTGGAACTTTGCCCGACTGGAGATAGCAATTGAAGATGTGCAGAAGTGGTTGAACTGTTGCCAGGGAGAAAGGTTTCAAAATATCTGCTTTGAGTTCATCTGGCTGGTTGATTTGAAGTCCTTTATTTCTTTTTCATCACGTGGATTGAATTTGAAGAAGACCTCATCAGTTATTTTACAAAATGTTTGAGAAATCAGTTTTGTGAAGGGAAACTTACTGGCCTAACTGGACCAACATTTAAAAAAAAAATTGTGATTGAACAGGTTGGCAGTAGCTTATTTATTTTGAATTCTCTGTAATTTATTTCATGATTTATTGATTATTACATTTATTATGTATATATAACAATAAATTCTGTGTTCTTTCGTATTGTGTGGTTCAGAGAATTTGATTTGATAATGAATTTTTCTATTCTTCATAGATTCTTATATTCTTAATAGGTAATTGTGTCTGCCTTTATACATTTTATAGGTGAATGGTATAGTTTTTGTATTTTTCTGTGGTAGATCTCATAAGATGCTCAAAAGCCATGCTTTGACTGCATTATTTGCTTTGTACTGTACTTGGGTTTTTCCTGTTTGTGCATTGGGTATGCTGCAAATGGTCGGCCGGCCCATGGTTTTGCGTTATTGTCTGAAAGTGGCCTGCGGAGAAAAGTAATTGGGGAGCCCTGCAATTCAGTATGAAATGTGTAATGCCATATGAGGACACTCACAGCAGGTCAGAGAGGGAGAAGCGAAATGAAGAAAAAAAATATTTGGTAAGAGGCTCTCTGACCAGGCAACAGACACAGAAATCTGCAGTGAAGGTTAGACATAATTATTTGCTTCTACTACAAAATAATCTTATTTATTTGCACATACTGTAGTAGGGACAGCCTTTGGATCCCAAAGTATCTTAACAAAGAGCCATCAGTCATCATGTTTAAAGCAGCCCAAATGTTTTACTGCAGATGTTGCAACATTCTGTAGCTGCAGTTAATGGGATATATCGATAACCGTAACTTATATATGGAATACACTACATCTTGTATATAAACTGGTGAAAATCCATTCTGTTCTGTCCATCTTCGTTTTTAAGGACGGCACAATCATTATTTATCCTTATTTGCACTACTGGCATGAGTCATGTCAATGTAAAACAAAGTATCACTGTATCACACAATACTTCTAGCCAGATTGTCTCAGAACATATGTATATATCAACGTGATAATAAATAATCTCATTTAGTATCTATCACGTTTGATTATGTACATAATTCAACTTTTTACTGACTAATACTGACACAGGCAGCCTTACCAAAGTAGGCCTAATACTATTACAATATGAATTATTTTGTAGATAGTATAATGTACCTCTGTTGTGGCACATATGTTAAAATTGAAAGCTTTGTGGAAAAAAAATCTGTTTTTATACACACAATTGCATACATGACAGTGGAGATAATAAAGTTTTGTTTTATATTCAGAATATTTGGAATCCATATAGCTTTCTCTCTTTCTGTTCATTCAGGCATTCCTCTGATCAGGACTAGTGGATAATGCTGATATGCTTCAGTATCATTTAGATTAGTTCTGAGGCATTACACTAAACTGGTCTCTGGCATCTGTGAATTTATGGGACCATTGAAGCACCATGCACCAATACACCATGGGATACTGTTTAGCTGGAAAGGAATTATTACCAACCATAACTCCTTGAGCTAACACTAGTTATTTGAATTTCTGCACTGAAAGGGATCATTGATTTTTTCCCTGGCAGTTGTCATTTTATGATTAAATTTTACAGGTAAACCTAGCAGTATTATAGGAGTACTTGCAATTTCGCTCAGCTTTCATTGTTTTCATTGTACAAATCTTGGGTAAATGCTCTGAACGTTACCGGTTTAAGAGACAGCCGCAACTACAGACTGCAAGTTCATTCTCCTAATTATTTTTTTCTGTTTTGACTGAATCTGCAAGCTCATTCAGTGTATTTTCTGTGCTGTGCTTTCCCTTCTGGTAGAGCACAGCACAGTTCGCATTTGTCGGAAGGATCCCAGCGGTACCTCAGGAAAGGTAGCTCAAAAGCACAGAACAAAACGCACTTTAGTGAATCCAGCCGTGTGGCTTGCCTCCTCGCCGAAGGCCCCTGACTAGTGTCTCTGTCTCTGAAAGTGCACCGCTCTCGCTGCAGTTCAAATGAGTCATATCTTTTTTAGATCTGAATCAGCCAAGCAAAGTATCTGAGAAAACTTTCTTCCTCCCTATTCACAGTTGTCTGCGTTTAGTGGTGGAACTGTTTAATCATGGATGCGGAGTGTGACACAGTAATGAGGTCCCCTCTCAGCACACACTCTGTACCAGCGGGTGGTAATGTGGAATTGTGATTTGGGTTTTGGACTTTGCCAGTGTCAGACACTGTGGCTCTTCCCCTGAGCTCAGTACTTAGTACTGAGTACAGTGCCATGTTGCTTCTCTAAAGCACACAGGGAAGAATACAGAAATTTCATTTGGTGTCCTGGATAAGGATCCCTGCAAAGAAATCTGTTCTGACTACGATGCCTCAAGTTTCTTGACTTTGTCTGCAGCAGACTCCAATGAAGGGAATCAGGGTCTGTGAATTTGCATACAAAAGAGTTAAGTCTCCACAGTGCGGTGCCACTGGGCGACTTCCTGTTCTGTGATTATGTAATGCTGACGTCCACAGTAGTCTGTGGCATAATTTTTTAATGTGTCTTTCAGGAGCTAATCCGTGCTGTGGCTTGGTAATGCCTCAGATGAGACACAGAATATCTGAGTTTCTCAAGATTTACTGAAGAAACCCCAGGGAGTCAAAATGTATTACGAATCAAGCAGAGAAAGTGCTATTTTTATCAAATGTATCCTTATAAAAAAGAAAGATTCATAGAGGCCTGGATGAAGCATACTTTACTGTACCCTATATGGTTTTGTTTCATTGTTCTTAAATTCAATCTGTCTTTAATTTAATCACCTTTCATTAGTGTTGTATATTATAGTATATGTATATATGAGAACAGTAAAGTATAGACATTCTGTGAACTGAATCCAATCCCATACACCATATAGTTATGTAGCTTTAATAATGTATGTGTTATGAAGGGAGTTATCTGTGTTTTATCTGCACTCAGACCCTTCAAATCCTGTCTTATTTGACCTGAGCAGTCCAATTAAAGCAGGTTGTTTGTTCCAGGTTAAGATGTCTTTCATGCCTAGGGTTGGAAACAAGAGAATGAAGGCTTTTGTCTTCGCCACGACTTCCCACAGCCTCCTAAGAAAGGTGTGCATGCGAGGCATGTTCCTCTGATTATGAAACGGTGCGTTCCTTGCACATTTGCTGTCAGGTGACCCTGAATATTATTAGTCCATAATTGCCTCACTTCAAGGCCTACCCATCTGCGTCAGTGTGTCTGAAATAAATGAGCTCCAAGGTTACGTAAGTCTCAGAGAGAAACGTTGGGCTTCTACTTCAGAAAATAATTTTAGAGAAACAAAGAGGAACAAAACTGCCTCTTATTTCAGATAATTGACATGACGCGGCATACGGCAAGCTTCTGGAAAGGTAACCCTAACTGCCTTATGCAAAGTATAGCCAAATCGTGCTGATTGTAAGTGCTCTTGGAGGCAGTCAATAAAAGTGCAGTAGGTATTTACGGACATTTCTGTAACAGTCAAGGCTATAATCATTTTTTTAAACCATCATTTTCAGCTGCACCAAAAGTGCAGTGTGCCCAATGAAACAATGTCTTGAGAGCAAGTGCAGAACTGCTTCAAGGTATATTATCCCATTCTTCACCCCTTCTTAGAATGGAAAGACAAAGAACACAAATTAAACCTGATTGCATACATTTGCAGCGCTATTAATTTTAAATTCCCATTTCTGGCACTCATTTAGCATGCTCTGAAAGCTCTGAAATTTTCCTTTCACATTGTGTACCATGGCTGGGGATTTTGTGTGCGCCATTCTACGCAGTCATCCCAAAAGGGACATATTGAACTTAAGGAGAAAATGATTCATATCCATTCAGGTTCAGAAAAAAGCCTTTAGGGGAGCACTTAATGATTGCCATCAGACACAGGCTCCCCTTTAAACACTTAATTCTGAATGGCTCTGGATTGAACATCTGGCTTTGTCTTGCAAACTTTATTTAAAGGGGCTGCAAAGCAAGCAAACGTGTCACCCAGAATCTTTGTGCCAACTGACCACAAGTAGGGTATAAGTTAACCTCATGAAATCTTTTAAATGTGAAGGTAAGAAATCGATCAATGAAGGAAAGAACTGAGCAATTATAATTACATGTTAGGCAACAAAATAAACTAACATAACAAACCCGTTTGGTGGGAACAAAAGTTTACACGGTTGTGTTCTCTAGAATTCTCTAGAGCGGAGCACTTTTAAATTCCGATTGGTTGCCGCCGAACCGCGTCAGAGCTCATTACCATAAAGTTGCCCGGACTTCAACTTTATTCTGACGCCCCCACACCGCCCAAGACGCACCGCCAACGGTCATGCTGCTGCTTGCCGCCGAGCGACACTGGCTCACATAGAACATGAATGACTTCCGGTGGCTTTGACGCCCTCGCCGCACCTGGTGTGAATGCACCGTAAGATTTAGAATGGCTATTTCTTCTTCCATGTTTCCATCTGTCCAGTTTGTTGCTAATAATGCATTTTTATGAGGATTTGAAAGTTGCTTCACTTGTCTCCGGGCCAAATCTGGGAAAATTGTTTTTCATGAAACCTGTTGTAAAATCTTTGCTTATCCACATTCTGTACAGTAGCTCACAGCTGATTCACATGCTTAACTTGAACATTGCATCAGCAGTAATCTCCAACTTCAATTATTTTCTTTTTTTTCCAATTCTACGCCCCTCCTTTGCTTCCCCATATTGTAACATTTTATATATATATATATATATATATATATATATATATAGTGATTGACAGATACTAAGCTGAAAAAAAATCACAAAGCCTTTTAAACCTCCAAGATCAGGACTTAAAGTCAAGCTGTTCAGATTGATAACGTTCTGTACATCTGAAATGTACAGCTGGGAAAAACAAGTTTATTTGACCTCAATGGCTGCAGTTCACCATCTCACACAGATACAGAAGGTCATTACTACCTTTCCTACCTTTCATCAACACTAATGCTCCACTAATGGCCATACATGAAAAGAAAGCATTTGTTCCTCACTCCTAATGCGTATGTAATTTTTAAAATTCTATTCTATTTATAGCTAATAATATACATATATATATATATGTATAGTTACCATCTTATCTGTCATATTGGCACTTGATCACATGGGGAGATGAAAAAGATAATGATTAAAGCTCCAATTTTGTTTGCAGGAGTGAAACAAGGTGTTCCACTGGTGATAACTCTGCCTGGCAACATGCTGACCCTCTGCAATCACCCATCCAATAAACAGTACTGTGTAGTTTCAAAAACCTGGAGCTGCAGGGTCAGTACACACTGTCAGAGTGATCCAGGGTGCCATTACTATCATGATGCAAATCATTTAAGTGTCTCACACATGTACATGACACACTCTTTCACTTTGTCGTATTGTGTGTGTGTCTGTGTTGTGCATACTATTTTTAAAGTCTCATAACCTAACTATGCAGTAATGTAAATTACAGGGGACTTTTTTACATGACTACTGGCCAACTGTCCATGTGCGAGCTCAAAACTGCTGGGAGATTTTAAAAGCTTACATCTGCAATAACACGTTTTGTTCTTCTTGGTTTACTTGTCTGCTGTCAGGTATGAAGGACATGGATTTACATGATAAGGAATTGCAAAAGCACATACATCAGAGCAGAAGTTCACAAAAAATATGATAAAAAGAAGAAAAAAAGCAAAAGTTAAAAAAAATGTATATTATAGCAAATGAATTAAAATTCCTTGAGGGCCATCAATGCTGCCTAAAAAGTGTAATAAGATCAGATCCAGCCACCCAATACACACACACACACAGACACACACCTACCTACCTTCACTCCTGAAGGCCAATATCGTAATTGGAACTACAAAAGCAGCCTTCAACTGCTTTTGTTTCAGGTAGTTAACACTTGAGAAAACGACTAAATTCAGAACAGGGAAACTCATATGCTACAGACACATCTACAGCCTTTCTGTTATCTGTAAGTGATCAGATATCTACCTGCCGAGAAAACAGACGTCTCCTGATAACTTCTCCCTTCATCCCACTGACTTACAGTTGTAGATCAGAGCTGTCCTATTTCTGGCTATGCCATCAGCTGTAGGAAATGTGCCTCGGCTCTGGGTTCACTGCACCTCAGAAGCATCTTTCTCAATCATCAAGGTAATATTTCATACATACTCTAAAACATATGAAATTATACATTTTTCCCATCTCAATCAAGGGCTAATTTAGTCTTTTCTCAATGGGCCATTGGTCTTAAATGGACCATAATGACTGAATGACTGTAGATAATGTTGGTATGCTCATAAGGGCCAGGCTGATATTCGAGGCACCCTTTCTCGTTTTTCCATTCAAATCTTGAATTTTGATCGAGATCATGGCTCCAAAAAAAAAGCCACATTTCAGGTAGATTTTTATAATTATATTTTCTAGCAAGCTACCTATGACCGTTACATTGTATATTAACGTACTTTTCCATTTTCAGTATCCTGTACATTTTATATGATTAGATACTGGGTCAGAAAACAATATCCCTCTTTGTGATATCTGGCCTCTGGGTTAATAATGTGCATTCTGTGAAGGTTAATAACAATGGTTTTCCTTTGGATTGTGCAATGGCCAGATGTTGACACAGAAGGAAGCAAAAAAAAAATCCATCACCTAGTTGTGTCTGTTGGATATGTAAGTTTCAAATGATTGCATGAAACATACTGAATCTGAACAGGTTCAATCCTGATTTGTCAGGATTAAAAATGTTGTTTTTAACCTTGTCAATGAAAAAAAATATTAATCCATGGCAGTGGAAGGTGTGGAGTGAAATAAAATGCGAAGTACGAATGATCTGCATTTGAGATTAAGGTCGATCCCTCAAAGTTAAGTATGTGCATCAGTTCTGCCGGCTATGTACAGGCTGTGGTCTGGAACAAGGACGAGAGCAGAAACCTCTGGCCCCTGGTTTCAGGGATAACATGCCATGTTTAAATGATTCTTACTCAGTCCCAAGTGGCTCAGTCGGCAGGGGTTCTCTTTGAATGCAGGGTGAATCCTTTGACTGGAGTTCACGGTGGTGAAAATGCATACAAAATTACAATAAAAATGTTATTAGTAGTAAACTATTATTCATTCATTCATACAATTTATTGGATGTGAACTACACACCTCTAATCATGTATGAATGGCTAATAGCTAAAGTCTAACTTCTCAAGTACTGCTGTCACTGAGGTGACCACACTGGCCCCTAGAGCAGCCTGAAAATGGGAACAGGTTTCTTTTTAATACCTTGATTGCACCCGGTTGGTTCTATTATTACCTAGGAAATACACTGAGAGTGCTGAATCACAATACAGCTATAGTGGTTGGAAATGCTGACTGGACGGGTCTAATCTCCAAATTGGTTTGGAGGCACAAAAAAACTGATATCATCCTGGTATAGCATAGGGAGGCTATTGCATTATTGCAACCATTCAAACATTAAATGGTGTTTTCACACATTACTGTTGTGCATGATCTATAGTGGTAGATGAGCACAATTTATATTGATGTCTGTTGATTGGCTGTAGCAGCCACTGTTGGAAAAACCTGATTTTACTTTATGCTATCTTGGTGTGTTTCTTGATGCCAAAGAGCACTATGACAATATTTTACACATCCTTCAATGCATGTGGTGTTTAATCTTTTGAACATTGTAGCCATAGTAGCCATACTACATAGCCATATTCTCCGAAAAATATGAGCATGAAAAGAAGGGTAGTATTTGATACTCCATCACCAGATGTGTGTGGATGGAGGTCACAAGTTCTCTTAGCCACCTCTTTGCTATAGAAAGTGATTACAAAAAGGGATGTTTTTCAGGATGCTGTTTGCGTTGTAGCATTATAGCAAAGTTAGGTGAAGTAGGCTGATGTTGCCAAATTTGTCATACATATCTACATATCATACATATCAAATTTGTCATACTTTAAAGCCATGGGAGGAGTTTGTGTTTCATTTCTGAGTACATAAGAAAGCAAAAACTTCCTGACAAAGAAGTTGCGCGTATAGACTAATGAGCCATGCTGACCTAAGTAGAGTATTTTGAGAAGTCATCTTGATGTTTGCCTGGTTATGGGCTCAAAATAAACCCTTAATGAATTGGCCCAGTCTTTTTCTAGTGCAACCAAAATAATGTTCACGCAGATATCACAGACAGCAAATAACTCAGTGTATTTCTCGCGACAAACTCAACAGAGTGGAGAAAATGGCTTGTGCTGAGCAAGCCCGTTGCTTGCGCTAAAAATATGAAATGACTCAGATAATCAAGGCACGTCGGTGCATGGGAACAAGGGCTCCCATGTCATGAAATACTAATGTGAAAGGAGAACTCGTCTGCATAACTCGTTTCTTCAGCAAATGCAGTCTCTGGACCCTTGATTGCCTTTGCCTAGGTGTGATCCGGACACCTTGACTTAGTGGCTGATTGGTTTTGAGATTAGTGAGGAAAGGATGATCTCCCTGCTGTTATAATGTGTGTATATGACAGAAACACAAGAATTAAAAATGTTTAATTTCTAGTTATCAAACGATGGTACTCCACTGCTTAATGAGTGTTGTGTAAAAAATCTGTTTCATATATACCTTGTGTTAAGTTGTTAACACAGGGAAACAATCAACTTCTCACTGCCTTTTCATGGGTGCAAACTTTGTGAGGTTTTTGAAAGAGATGGAGGTGACATCTACCGTCTATGATTGTCCAGCTTTTCAGTCTCACCATGGTCAAGCAATCGGCCCTATGGAAAATAAAAGTGCCATTTTACATGCACGTTTTCATGAAGCAATACGGTAGTGCATCAGTGCTTACAAGTAACACACCAGGCATAGAGGCAGAATGCACGACTTAGCTATTTCATTTGACCTCCATGCACAGTGGAACTAAATATTAGCCAATATGCATACACTTCTATCCTGTTTTATTGCTTAAAACAACTGAATAGTACTTCCTGTATAACTCATATTACATTCATTGTTGAGTGATGTATTACTTGGCCATGAGAACAATCTGAACCCAATTTGTAAAGCTCAGGTCATTTCTAAAACGGATATTCCATTTCCAAAAGTCAGTTCTGCAATTCTGTCCGTGATTGTGCAATCACAGAAAAGACGGGGCTCTCCGGTTCCCATGTGGTGAATTGCTGTCGTGTAAGAAAGGCCGTTTACCCAAATTGCTTTGGCAAATGCCAGTCACTTTAAACGGATAACATGAAAGCAATTCAGTCACCCTAGGCAAGGTCAAAACTAAGTAAATGAATAACATGTAATGAATAAAATTTTTGTATTTATTGACAGGAACATGGTGACATGATTCTATACCTCTATACATCCTCTTTGCAACACTCCACATCTCTTGAGGACTGTACTGTTCACCTTCATTAAGGACAGTATATCCTTTGTATCCTCTAGTCCCCTTCCTATGGATATCCTATTTGTATATTTTACTGCTAATGATAAAATCCATAATGTTACATTGTCAAGTTAGATGTAAAAATGACCTTCTACAGAATTAGTCTCTTAAGCCATAAACTAAATATAGTAAAAAATAAAAGTCGCAGGACAGAAAAGTTAAACAATGCACTTTAACAAACTTGTTAGAAGTGTCATCATATGTTACGTCTTGTATATAAGGAAATTAGTCTAGATAAACCTCCAGAACTGTTCTGTCATAAATACTTAATGAAAGAGTAGCTATGCTTGAATCAAGCTTTGGAATGCAGGTTTGCCTTAGTGTTTGTTGGTGCATTAGGGTAAGATGTAATGTGAAGGAATACAAAATAAGCTACCATAACAAAACTTTACATTTGAAAACCTAAAAATATACATACATAAATATGTACTCATGTATGATGTACACATACAGCCTATAGGCATTTCAATGTATGCATGTGTTTACCATGCAAATGGTTATACAATGCTAGGAGCATTAAATGAGTGCCAAGAATACAAATGCTTTACCTTCTTTCAACTCTGACCTGGAAACAAGACCCTCGATATGGGGCAGTATAGTCATGACCATGGACCTGCCATGTTGATAAGCCATATTCAGGGCCCATTTCCATCTGCCGGGATTTATATAGTGCTTCACATGCACCTGCTAGATTTAATGATGCCCTCTGATCATGGTCATGATTACTCTAAGCACCTCATGACGTAAATGTTTTGAATGAGTTGCTGAGGGCCAGCGTATTTCATAAAGCCCTTTTGTAAGCTAGGAAGAGCAGGGCAGCTGATGTCTCCTTTGCGCCAGAAGTACAAAAAGCCGCCAACACAGCAGGTATTTAGTGATGGTCCAGGGAAGCGGCAGGACCGCCAGGGCCACAATCAGCAACCGTAATCACACACCCAATGCCCCCCCCCCCCCCCCCCCCGCTCACTGCCAGTGTCTCTCATGAGTAACGAGCTTCGCTGTACTGCATTCTCTCATCAGGAGAGACCGAATAAAACAACTTGCAATCTGAAGAGGACGAGAGAAGCCACTGAGAGTCCCCGTGATACTCCCCGTAATTCTCGTTCTCAGGATAACACTGAGAGGTCTGACGGGTACATCTAGCTCTGCCTCCTGCCATCCCGTTCTGCTGGAAAACCACTCATGCTGGTCGTCTCCTGGCCCAACACAAAGCCCCTCTGGGACTCTGTTGAACTAATTCTATCTCCCTTTTCTTTGCTTTGCATTCTTTTGGCTTTGTTCCCCCCCGCCGTGAGTGTCTTTTTTGTGTGTTTTGGCACAAGCCCTGCAGGGTGGCAAAAAAAGGACAGATAAAAACCTGTCTGCACCCTGTCTGTGGCTGGTGTTTCTCCCCGCTCCTCCGGTGTGCTGTCTTGTGTACCCCATACATCACGACAACCCCGTCAGTAGCATTCATCTCCACGCAACTCTTCTGGTGAGCAGTACTATTTACCTGGCAGGGCTCTGATTAATTCCTTCTGACAACACGCACCTCCCATATCAGGGATGCAGAAATCCCTGATCTGCTGACATAAAACAGGACTCCACAGGCGAAAGTCAAGAGGGGCCAAGCGAAAACAGGCAGAGGCCAAAAGGCGTTTGATTATGATTTCAGCAGGCACTTATGAGTAGGGCACACGGCTGCCGGGCTGGCTCTGAGCTTGTTGCAAATTTAAAGATAAGACTGCAAAAGGTATGTAGAGATTACAAGAAGATCAAACATACAGTATTACAGATAACTGTAAGACAGATTTGGGGTATCTGTCTACGACGATTTAGAAAAGGAAATATAAATCTCTCTGCCTGTCTGTCAGTCGGTTGATGTATGCATTTCAGGAGAATACAATGGTACTAATCTGAACCAAGAAGAATTCATTGAAATGCTGCCTGGAGAGAAGCAGCTTGTTGGTGGGATTCAACACAGATGTGTGAGCTAAAGTGAATGAGGAATATGGTCAAGGGTCCTGTAGTACCTTAATAAATGCTACAGACTGTGAGTCATAACGATTCATGCATATCCAGGCCCCCAATGAGGGATAAGAGAAGGCAGTAGAGTATGCTGTCTGTACCAGAGATCCGTTATAGTGAGGAACGAAGGAAATACCTTTGACCTAGAGGCTGATTGGCAGCTGGAATTGGGCACAACAAGTGATTCATTCTCCCCATCAGCAGCTAATATTATCAATGATTAAAATCTGAGTTAGAAAATAGGTCCAAAACCCAGTGGGCATCACATGGTTTTTATTTTTCACTTTGCACTTTTCCCTTAAGATGAGATGAATAATGATAATGCAATTAGCAAGACTTCTGAAAATTGCTGAACTCAATCTGAAAAGTGCTGGACTCAAAGTGTATCACACCACAGAATGTTGAAACATGCCTCTCACTGACTTGAATTTTGAATACGCATTAAATTGGATACTGTATCGCATTAAGGTTCAAAGAGTACTTTAACTTTTGAATTTACATGTAGGAAATAGTACATGATTCTCTCTTGTGAGCCAAATTAAATAGGAATTTATACAACCAACTAAGCCGTAAGATTATCTAAAGAAGTATTATCTGCAGCTGTTTACTGCTGAGGGCATCTCATCTGAAGCACCTTTGCAGATCACCAGCAATTTATGATTTAGGATTTAACTGAATTATGAGAAGAAAGGTGTATTCATTACAATATTAGCTATCTATGTTACTTGTGCCACTGTGTTGACTTCACTCGCAGAGTCTGTTTGGTAGCTAACTAACTGGCTAACCACTACTCATTATGTGTCTGTGGTATTTTATACTGTACGTTTGTGTCTGTTGCTGCCGTTGTTGTGCCATGTAAAAACATCAAGACGTAAACGATGAGGGCTGTTGCTGGCTGAATTCACAGCACACTAAGTGATGAAAATTCCGAACACACCAGTGTGTCTGAACTCATGAGATCCAATTCAGTAATGGACGCATCAGTATGTCCATACACGTCAGAGGATTAAAGGTAAGTGTTGGTGATCATCAAAAGCAACAAGAGTAATGTTGCATAAGTACAGTCAAGGGCACCAGGGGCTTTTCTCTGAACAAAAAATTCTGCCAATAATTATTATGACCTTATTAAGTTTTTCTTATTTTGTATTTAATAAATACTGCACATATTTATGGAACTGGAGAGTAAAATGGACTGTTATGGCATTCATTACATTATTGTCATCTAGCAGACATGCCTATCCAGAGCAACGTACAGATTTTACAATTTTTATGTGTTATCCATTTCTACAGTTAGATACTTACGGAGGGAATTCTAGGTTAAGTACCTTGTCTAAGGGTACAAGAGCAATGCCTCAGCAGGGAATCAAACCAGTAACCTTTTGGTTACGAGCCCTGTGCCTTACCAATAAGTTACGCTGCTGACCCCAAGGAAGCACATTAACATGCAGCAAAAGAATTTAATTTGCAATTTACATCTATTGTAAATAACATCTATTGTGATTGGCATCTATTGATTTTTGGGATAACAGTGCATAAATGAAAGGATTCCACCCAAATATGTAAATATATCTGTATGTGTAAGTAGTATTAGTCATAATTAGGTACAGCATATCATTGGTTTTGAACAGCATTTGCTCCTGGATGATTGAAATTAAAATGAGAAGCCCTGTTATACTTGCTGTTCCCTGGCTGAGAATGCAGGATGACGTAATAGTCTGTTTTCAATGAGAAAAAGCCATTTGCTAATCACATGACACGAAGTTCACCATCCTGAATGCAGAGCTCATGCCAACATTATGGGCTGAGAGGAGCTGCCAGCCAATTCAGCTGCTTTATTCCTAATAATCTCTTAATCTTTTCCTCTGAATGCTGTTTTTGGACAGACTGAACTTTAGTCTTTGATTCTGGGCCAAACAAGAATGCAGCTCATGGTGAAATCCTGAAAAAAAAGCATATAAATTGTAATTGTATACTTGACGTCACAGTTTATAATCACTGACGGAGCATTCATCCTGCTGACACATTCAGCAGTGGCGTGATGGCGGCCCCCAAGCAAAATGAAAATGAAATAGGAAATATTTTCTAATCTCTTGGCTCAGTAACCGTAGAACAACTACGTTTAAGTGTTAAATTGACAACCAGGCGATTTCTATTAAACATTTCAAACCCCTGAAGGATTTTCACCTCTGTCGACTTTCAGCCAATTGTCATGCAAAGCAAATGACACGCTGGCTCAAGAGGAGCACCACATTACTTGCCGTCATACCTGAAATCATAAACTGACCTCACATAATACTCCCCTGATATAACCGCAGTTGTGGTTTCTCCCTGCTTTTCTCACCATTGTGCATAAATTAAATATCCATTGCACGCTGGGAGAAAAAATAGTTCCAATACAATGCCTTACAAAGAAAAAAAAATCAGACATTTGCCTTCATAAAAGGCATTTCAGGTTTCACAAAATGTATTCTTAACAAAGCAACTAGGATTGTAAGAGAAGGCACAAGAAAACCGATGTCATGGACCCGAAAGGCAAATCACAGTGAAAACTAGAATAATATTATAAACATTTAAGAAAATAACAGCTTCTGTACACAGTTCGTCTCACTCTTTAAAAGCAGTCATGATTGTTAGAAATGCAATTGCAAGGGTCACATCCTTGCTAATGCTACTATAGAACACAATGCACTTTTACTGTTGGAAATCCTTTAAGCTTTGTGTTTTCCCCTGTTTCAAATCACAACCAGAGTGATGGTGCAATTTCCCACTAAGACATGGCCAGTGTAGGCAGTCATCAAATCAAATCTGTATTCATGAGCCTGGCTATTGAATAAGGCTAAATATTTGGCATGGAAATGAATGCTAAACTGTAGGTTATTTCCATATTTATTCCTTTGTTTTAATGACATTACCTGATATATAACCCACAGCAACCATGGACCACAGATTTATCAGATTTAGACCACAGATTTATACCACAGACATCAACAGCTGAACGGTTACAGTGGAAGGTTCTGTGGTTTGGATGAGATTCATAAAACACATGGGTATAAGCACACAATTAAGACCTGGGGCTGGTTTCTGCAATATAACATTGCAATTGGATTTGCCAAGATTTCAAGCCACCTATCCAACATGGGCACATTCTGCATTCCCAGTGCTGAGACGTTTTTCACTGTATGACTGGTCACATAATTACCAAAATGTAACGTAGAAGGAGTGTGGTTGGGAGATTCAATCAAATGCAAGAAAAAACATGGCGGTACAGCTACACATACAGTTCTCCTCTGACTTGAGCAGAACCAGCTGTTTTATTTCAGGTAGGCACAATCCACAAATGTGTCTTTTATCAGATTGGGTTGTGATAATTTAACATGTTACAAATGGATTTGCTGGGTTTTTTTCACATTGTGTACATTAATCAGCCAAAAAGCCACATGTGTAGACATGAAGTTCTATAGCTGGATGACAACTTGGATCATTAATGCCTTCATTTGCATATTCTTTACATACTGATTTGTAAACAACTCTTGTTCGATTGTCTGACTGTCAGAAGGTGTATAGAAACTGATTTTGTCCTTTATCAGTTGCAGGTGATAACTGGTCGTTAAATGTGACAAATTTAAAAACATGATTGGTTATATGGAACCAAAGCCTGGATTTGTAAATGATAATACTTAAGCCCTCTTACTACTGAGAATCAGTAAAAGCATTTGAGTGAAAGCAGTGAATGCACCTCCTGAAATTTGGTGTAGATTCTAAAAATAAAGCTATCAAATATACCATTTAAATTACCAGCATACCTGACTCTTTTATGAGCTCTGAATGCATGTATCAGTAAGATGGAAACTAAAAAAATGCTCCAAATTCCACACAATTTAAGCATTTTATTTGATGAATTAGGTTTAATACAGTGATTTTACTTGAAGGAATTTTCTAGGTCTCTTCAAGGCCAAATTTAATACCAGATTATTCCAGACAGCTGTCACCTAAGAGAGATGCAGTGTATGAATGCAGATACTATTCAGAGGACCTTGTTTACTGACTACCGTTCTGAAAAAAAATCAAAAGCCTGCAATTTCTCCTCCCCATCTCTTAACTGTCTTTTCACATTAGTTTAACTGTTCATTAAGCTTACCAAATCAGGTAGGGAACATTCTACCACATGAATAATTTCCAGTCATTTTCCAATACTCTTCTGTTGGCCTTTTTAAAATTACAGTATATCTTTCTGGTCAGGGCTTCATTAAAGTAAAGCATCCTCGCACAGTAATTTAAAGCTGTAAACAGATCTACAGATGGCTGGTAAACAAAAAAAAGAAAAAACAAAAACAATCAGAGGGTCATGATGTCATGAAGACTGTGTGAACAGTCTCAGTCTGTGTGAACAGAACTGTGTTTCTCTCTAAACCCGTATATTGGATGGTTGAGACAAACGGGCAGCTTTGCCCAGGTCTCAAGAAAAGAAAAAGGTACAAAACATTGTAGCCACAATGCTTACTGTGAGTGATAGGGGTGGAGGTCCAAACAGCCACAAATTAGCAGCCATTGTATGTCAGCCATTATAGATAGGGTTGCAAGGGGCGCGTCTTCGGGCTTTTTTTCTCCATAACTGAGCGGCATTATGCATTGGTTAGAACAGATGTGTAATCCGCTCATTTCCTGGAATTGATTCAATAATAATAATAATAAAATAAATAAGTAAATAAATTGCCAGCTGTGATTCGCTTAGCGAGAGGGGGGGAAAATATGATCATTAATATGGTTATGGAAACCAAAACAAAGCCCCTGATTCCTTTGGGATTTGTTTAATCTAGGTTTAACAAACTCAGGATTATTTACTGTTATGCAGTTGGCTTTATATGTCACATGGACTGAGTGGACAGTGCTTGACATCAGAGGAAACAACAGTGGCTGCACTGCCCTGACAAGCTTAAACAAGCTCCATGGGAAAATGGAGGCGTCACCAGGAAAAGTATGGCTTTTGATAAGCAGAACACAATGGTAAATATGATGAATTCAAATCAGACATTATTTTTATTAATAGTTGCCGAATATATTTGTAATTTTTCAAAGTGAATGACATGCATTTATAGCTGATGAACATTTTTTCAGTCTTTTCTCTTTTATATTACTACTATTATAACTAGTAATCATCCATATTTCACAGGGTCAAAAAAAAAGATATTTCAAAAAAATAAATAAATAAAGCTATTTATTATTATTATAAAACAAAGCTATTTTATCCTGGGGGAAAATACATAAGAAGAAAAAGCAACAGAGAAATCATCATAAGAAAATAACAAAAAAGTTTGGAAAAAAGCAAGCTTATACTTTGTAAGGGCAAATGTTTCCAGACCACAGAGTGTGGAAACCTATTGTGTAATGAATAAACATGTTTCCTGGAGTACCCACGCCGGAGCATTATTCCTCCCACACGATCACCCCTCCAAGGCACAGTCACCGGCAGAATCAGAGGGAGCAGCAGCGGCCTGCGTGTCCCGTAGGCTGCCAGAGAGCTCCATCCCCCCAGCGCTGTGACTGTCATCCAGGTGGCTCTCCTCAGGGTACCCTGAAAAGGACACACCTGAAAGAGGCATTCAGCTGGCGTTCGCCCAGGCCGCATTTGCACAGGTATCTGACTGAACTTTTCCGTTTCATTGAATCCCTTTCTGGGTCTTATGGCCGCAGGGAACCTGGCTATGCGTTCTCCCTTGAAATGTCCAAGGTCAAAATGGGTGACTGTGATTTTAGTCAGATGGCCCCTGAAACGTATAAAGGACTTACCTTCTCCCATATGGGAAGCAAAAACACATCATTTAAATTCAGATGAAACTGATTTCATAGACCTCTCATACTTTTGTCTTGTGAACATCCAGTGTTTTATTCAAAGTATTAGGTTAGGTTTGATTCTTCTTGGTAAAAAACTTGGACAAATTATAAAACCTGTGGGGTTACTTTCTTCCTTTACTTGCTTTCTTACTGTCTTTCAAATAGCGTGTAGGACTTTTTATTCCACATTGAAAACCATGCAGGACCCAACTCCTTTTTGAGTCCGCAATGTGTGATATTCACACCTGCAAAGCTTAAAAGGGTCTCAGCTCTGCAGAGTGCTACTCTGTGCATAGCAGTGGTGTTAGGATTACAAACCTGTGATGAGTTTAAAATATCCTCCTCATATGCACACTGAGGGATACACATGCACACCGTGTAGTTGTGCTGCTCCGCATGATAAAGCCTTCTGGTGGAAATAAAAGGTGTGAGAAAACTTGGTGTCAACTTCCTTACTGCTTAGTCTGCATGGTAAATGTAGACAATCCTATGGGTGTTTTGGATGTAGGTTTTTAGGCTGACATCTTGTATTCAAATACCTATTGATTATTAATAGAGCCTTATTGAATATAGTGGTGATTGAGAAGGAGGAAAGGAGAGAAGCTGAGTGTTACCAGCATGATAATGGTGAGAAAAACAATGGTCCAAAAGCCACACCTGTTTTTCAGGGTATGGGCTAGGCCCCTTATCTCCAGTGAAGGGCAATCTTAATGCTTCAGCATACCAAGACATTTTGGATAATGCTATGATTCCAACTTTGTGGCAACAGTTTGGGGAAGGCCCTTTTCTATTCCAACATGACTGTGCCCCAGTGCACAAAGCAAGGACTATGAAGACATGGTTTGATGAGTTCGGTGTGGAAGAACTTGACTGGCCCGCACAGAGCCCTGACCTCAACCCCATCGAGCACCTTTGGGATGGAAATTGCGAGCCAGGCCTTCTTGTCCAACATCAGTGCCTGACCTCATAAATGCTCTACAGAATGAATGGGCACAAATTCCCACAGAAACAGTCCAAAATCTTGTGGAAAGCCTTCCAAGAAGAGTGGAAGCTGTTATAGCTGCAAAAGGGGGAACAACTCCGTATTAAAGTATATGTATTTGAATACAATGTCATTACAGTCCCTGTTGGTGTAATGGTCAGGCGTCCAAATACTTTTGTCCATATAGTGTATATTATATTACACAATTGATTTTGCATGAAAGGGGGTACAGAAGGGAAGTAAGAACCGATCCCTGGGGAACTCCAATTCAGAGATTGTGAGAAGTTGTGAGGCAGCTTCTCTAGGAAATTTCGCAAGAACATTCTGAGAGATCACCATCTCAGGGCAGTGACATTCTAGTTCCCATTAGAAGAATCTGAAGGCCTACAGCACTGAATGCTGTGGAAAGCTTCATTTAGTCTCTGTATGGTATAGACCTCTGAAATCCATCTAAGAGGATGTTCTGAAAAAGAAGACTGGAGTTCAAGTGCAGCGTGCTGAAATGTTTTGGAGAGTGAGTGGTCAGAAGTGGTGTGATGTTTGCCTATTTTAAAGCGGTAGGATAATGGACATAAACAGGGGATGTATTAAAAACAGGGAAAATGAAGGAAAGCAGATCAAGAGGGATTGCTTAAAAGAGGGGAGGGGGGTGCCACCCATAGAGCCAGTTGTCAGTTTGTAAGACTAAAAAAATGGAAAAATATCAGATTATTCAAGTGGAATGAAGGTGGAGGAAGAAGGAAGACCAGGTGGGGGCGATGGTGCAAACAGGCTGGCAGGCTGCACAGCTGGGGACTTTTAAAGAGCCTTATGGATGTCAGCAACTCTGTCCTGAAAGAACACAGAACAAAGTCATCTGCAGTGAGAGAGTAATAATGGGGACGTGGAGGGGAGTCGAGTGGGGAGGAGAGTTTAGAGAACGCTTTTCGTGGATTAGTAGCTGTGACTTGGATTTTTGCCTGGAAAAAGGATATTTTAGCAGAAATGATGGACTATGGGAGGCTGGAGGGGAGACACTAGTCAAGGATCAGGTCAGTGGTGTTGTTCCACCACTCTACTGATCACAGTTCAGACTGGCAGTGTGCAGGTAGTGAGCTGGAGAACAACTGCTGACCTGGAGGGCAGAGAGTGTTTTCTCTGGTGTGGATTTAATATTTATTTCTTACTATTTATTCCTTTTTGGTAATTTTAATGCATGTTATTTATATCATTTATCCTCAGTAAGTATTCTGCAAAATTTGCAAACTCACCTTAAACTTCAGTTCCTGTGACATTTCAGGTGACCACCTATGGCCTCAAACTGATACCACATGTCACTGATTCTCATATCAGTCCCTTTTTTACCATTATAGATTATGAAGTAAGTCACCTAAGTTCTATTCTGTGCTACTTCACAGGACAGAGATGTAGCCAAACTCCCACACAATCTATTTTTAACAATTTCACCATTTCCAAAGCCTGCTTAATCTGATATCAGATCAAACAAGCTCACACTGAACCAGATTTCATTGGAAAAAAAATGTACTTTCAGTGCTTACCTCAAGGGTACAACAGCAGTGCCTTGCGTGCTTGCAGTCCTCGCAATCCACAGCCCTCAGGATGCTATCCTACCCTATTGCCTCTCCGGCATGATAATTGATCACATGTAATGACATGTCGGACAAGACAGATGACCTGCGACGGACTCGCGTCCCATCTGACTTCAAGGCGCAAGAGGAACATATGCCAAACAGAAAAAAGGAGGCGGGAGAGGCAGGGACACTCTGTGACTGAACTGTCCGACTCGATGCCAGAGAACACTTAGCATCCAGTCTGCTCTTTGATGCATCTTCAAAGTTCACTTTGAACTGCTATCAATCTTTAGGATGGCACTGAACCGAGAGAGGCCCGCTTGTACTTTGTTTGACAATGAAATACCTTTCGGTGGTCGCTCTATTATTAATAAGGAGATTACACTAGAGCTGATCAACAAATGGCTGACACAGTGAATTTAAGCTCTAATATATTATTTCTCTGGTGTATGGAACACTGATGGAATCTCATTAATTAACCAACCAGAATATGGAGACTTCTCATTATACAAATGTGCAGACACCCCATAGTTTTTGATTATAAATGAGAAAGGATGACTTTCCAAATGTCTAATATTGAGTCACCTCCATAGTCCATTTATCAGGGTGACTATGTTACCAAGAGCAGGTGTTTGAACTGGGTACAGCATAAAGTGGAATGGAACTAGGGCCTGAAAGCTCTGATTGTCCATCTTTGTTAGCTCTACAAAATTGTTTTTAGTTGTAGATTCAGTCTATTACAGATGTCCAGGGTTGTTTTTTATAGCAGAGTATTACTGCAGATAACAAGCTCCATAAAAACATAGTTTTGGAAGAATAACTTTATTTATATGACATGATTATTAAAAATACAAGACAAAATATATGTACAATACTATAATTGTTTTTTAGCTTAAAGCTGAAATGGGTGTACATCCCAAAGGAGACCCTAAATGATGTCTCCAGAGTCTTACCAGTATATTTCTTCACTGAAACAATCCTTAAGATTATCATTAAATATAATTATAATTACATAATATATAATTATAACTTTTGGTTAAGGGCAATGTAGATGACTATACCATGTGTTCAGTTAATGATGCTTACAATCATTCTCTTAGCTGGGGATAAAAATGCCAGAATGTGTTAATGCCATTATTTCTACCATACTCTGTTTGTTTTCTTCGTTTCGGTTCTTCTTAACAGCAGCATTCAAAGGCATGAATGGAGGGCAGATGTGTCGTGCCTGGAGTGAATGGAGTGAGGAGGTTGGGGCCGGGAGAATGGCAGTGGGGCTGTAATAGGCTTTGGAGAGCAGATCCACACATGCGATCACACACGTGACTGTTTTTCTGGTTTAAGGTGATATAATCTGCAGAATGCATGCCGCTTTTTATATAATTTCCAGGAAGTCATTGGAAAAAAACAGATTTTCATATGCTTTGTAGCAGGCAATGTGTTATTACATTGAGTAAATACATTAACTTTAATTTCCAGTTTGCCTTCTAATTAACATGATAAAGCAAAGAGAGCTGGGGTGAATCTCAGATAAGTAAAGGAAACAGGTATTTGCCATTTTTTTTGCCAATTTATCACAGCATAAATATGCATCTACAGTTTTCTGTGTCATCTATGTGGCTATGAAATGTTATGTATTACACGCTCCCCACCTTGGTCCATCCTATAAACTTTAACCATGAACACGGGCTTTGGTGTGCTGTCTTTTCAAAGGGGTGGTTTGCTGTCACTTTCATGAGAGTCATAAATCAGCAGGCCCTTCTGCCTTTCTGTAATCAATGTCTCTAGTTCCATGCTCTAACAGTAGCTGACCCCGGTTTCACTGTTTTTTGCAGGAGAGAGGAAATGAGAGGCGATGAAATATGAAGCCAATAACGCCTTAAGTGTAGATTGCAGTGAGGGGCGCTAACTTACGCTCATCACATCTCACCGTGGTCTCAGGGAAGCAGCCTGCACCGCCCGGCCCTGCCGCTCCACTGGCTGAGCCTCTTGGCTTGCTGCCCCATCTGCTTGGGCTTCTGAGGAGTGCTCTGGCATTCATCCCTTTGAGACCGGTTCCCTCCTCTCTCACGCTCTGCTCCGCGGGACCCTTACTGAGCCATCCTGCAAGACCGAAACTATCCAGGCTGAACCTGATGTGGGTTCAGGTGCGGGGGCGCCGTCAGTCCACGTCATCGGTGGTGCCGGAGGGTTGTAGGAATGACATCACTCCCTGGTCCTGCTCACCTGCTACCAGCCGTGGCCCTCCGCCCTGCGCTCTCGCTTTATTGCCTTTCTTCTTTCGGCTCAGTTTGTTTTTCTCCCGTGCCCTCAGCCTTCTGTTGTTCTCCTCTCCGCCCCCTTTGTTTTATTTCCCCGATTTTCTTTCTCTTTCTGCCCCTTTGGCAAATTTTGCACCTGTTCCTGCTGCTTGATTTTCTGGCTTTATTTTTTTAATCATTAGTCTCCACTTCCTGCCTTTGTTGTTTTTCTTGGTTTGCACTTTTGTGACCCTAAACTCCCTTTCGCCGTGTTTTTGCCTCGCCGGTGCAAACTCTTTGTCTGGCTCTACAGCTGCTCTCAGTGCTGCAACTCTCTCAATGCCTCTCCGCCTTCGCCATCGTTGGATCGAGGGTCTGACGATAACCTTGAGCATCTTCCTTGAGCGTTTCCACAGTCTATTCCTCATAGCCAGAATATACGTGGGGTCTGCACCAGGGCACTGTCAGGCTGATCTACTTTTAGAAAGGTGAAGTCAGTGGAGAACTTTAAACTGGAGCAAACTATGGGCCAATGCCACACACCTTGTCCTTAATGTTACCTAACAATAATTAAAAAAAGTTACTTTTCTGGGTTCTTAACTTGAGATCAGCTGCCACTGAAACGAGCAAAAATGAGCACCAAAGTAAGTAATTGATTAAGCACAAACTGTGCAATGGGTGTGCATCAAAGGACGAGTGAAACTCCAAAAGGTACTTCTGAATATTGAGGGTCATAAATTGAAAAGAAAAGGATTTAATAATGGTAAATGGATGAAAGTAGCATATGGCAAGGGGCACTCAGCTAGAGAAAATGTGATTTTTTAAATAGGCTGAGTTAACATTAAAATAAAGGTGTTTTGTAGTTTCTCTCTCTTTCCCATGAGTAATTATTTAAATTTGCAAGTGAAAGTCAAGTACATAGTGCATTCTGGGTAGATTCAACTTGGGCCTATGCCTAAAACACAGCAATGAGGAGTAATAACTTCAAGCACTATGCTGTCTTGTTTTATCTTTTATTGTAGCATGGACGATGTTGAGCATTTGGTGTGTTCAACAAAATGATACCTGTACAATCAGGAAAAAATTATGGGGTTTTTAATGCAACCTAGTCTCCAGGCAAAAACATCCACTCACAAGGTGAAACTGGTTAAAAAAGAGTTATGTAATATTCACAGTCAGTCAGTCATTTTTTGTTATTATTGCCATTATTACCCCATTTTTCATATTTCAGGTAACAGGCAGTGTTAGTGCAGCCCCCTGCAGACTTCATTAGTTAGTTTCATTGATTACTTTGCCAACAAATCAGCCTCCTTCCAAAGTGAACAGCTGTGAATTCCTGCAGTACTCTGATTTGAATAACATACTGAATTGTTGAATAATCCATATGAAACCGTGCACAGCTGTCTAGCAGGATTACCTATATCCTTTGATAAATTTATTGATGCTGATGATGTTATTCTTCAGTTTTATTTTTTAGTAAATATGCTCGGCATGTTGGAATCTGTGGAGAACAGAAACCCTCTTTAACTGGCAAAGCAGGAATCCTCCTGGATTTATGTCTGTAGCTGGCCACAGAACACGTTCAGTCAGTTGAAACGCTTAGGACCACATTTACTAAATGTCTATCAAGTCATTAAAAGCAATATAAATCCCCTGAAAGTATTCACTAAATGAGCAAACTTGTACTCATTACATGTGAGAAAAACAAGGCCTGCTGTTTTTTGCAGGTTAGCTTTAATGCATGTCTTTTTTTGAGCTGCAAAATATTGGTAGGAGAATATCCTAGTAAAATCATGAGAATGACCTTATGTGATTTAAGCCTGACAGGAATTACAGAAGAAAAAAAAACTGTGAAAAAGGTGTAGGTAAAACAGATGTTTAAGCATGAGGGCATTGTCTTGGGTGCTTTAATTGTAATAGGAGGGAGACATGGATGTCAGAGAATATTAGCCTGAATGTCCCTCAATAAAGAGTAAAACTGCTTCATTATTTGAAATGTCATTGTTCAGCTAAGTGTCTCAATGGTGAGGTTTCCACTGAATAGCGCTGAAGTTGACTTTCCAAGAGACACGGAAGAAAATTGCAAATAGGAAAATCCAAATGGTAATTCATAAAGGATTAAATTATTAACCTCAACAAAGGATATCATTATGAATATTATTTATTAATGATTAGATTTAAATACTCAATTAGGTTAAAGCACACACCACTTTTGGGTTAAATTCACTTTGAGCATTGAAACTGAAGCACAGCCGATGATTTTTATGGCGTGTCTAGACACCATTGAATAGGATTCCATCAGAGTTTATATTAGTCTGGGTGCATTCTGCCAAACTTTACTAAACTTTAATTCTTAAAACAGGGACAAACATTAGTCTTATGACTCTCAATAAACCAAAACTTTTAATCTCTCTGCAGGAACGCTTCAATCAACACCTTTACGGATTTATGTGTCAATTTACAACATCATTATACTGCTTTCTTATGTGGACCCAAAATATGTCACCAAAATGTGATGAATGTAACTACCTTGTAAATAGCTTTAGCGGGGTAGAAGAAGGTATTAAATAATACCTCATGGCTTGTTTTATAAATTTATCACAACAGAGCTTCTTCCATAAACAAGCTTCCACCTTAGGTGGAAGACTAGGATGTCTGTACACAGTCTTACACTCCGCAAAATGACACGGTGAGACCCAAGTTTTCAGATTTTGTTACTGGTTTTCACTTTATTCTACCGTACACCTTTGACACCAGCGCCCTAGGTGCACGGTCTCATCTGGGAATATTACTGCTGAGTGGTGTGGCCTATAATTGTCAGGTTCACTCTCTTTGTCAGTGTTTATCCACCCCCTTGTCGTGGAATGTGTGTCCGTTTCTGGCACCCCTAAAAAACTAAAACAGTGGAAATGAAACATACCCATTGTGGGAGGGGAACTTTTTATATTAGACTAAAGCTGGGTTTTCAGCTTTGGCTTGTTCGTGTTAATTTGTGTCCCTTTATCCAATTAATTATGTTATATTGATGGTAATTGGTTGATTAAATAGCTGTTTAGTTAATTCAATGTTACAGAGTCTAGAGAAAATAAACTGATAATTAATCTTAAACAGAGAGCCAAACTGTTTACATTTGCTAAAAGGGAAGATAGCTACATAAACAGATAAAAAGACACTGTAATATTTTTAAACACAAATGACACTTGCGAATATTGGTTGAACAGAAATGAATACAGGGGGATGTCCTGGATTTTTTTGAGGGGAAGGGTGCCCAAAGCAGTAGAATTACTTTAAACCAGGATCAGCATGTTCAAAAACCACTCCTTTCAGCACTTAGGCATTTTCCAGCTGACCTTTCCTGGAGTTCAAATATATTTTGCAAACTGTGCTGGGACTATTTGTTAATATCCGGCCTGCAATGAAGGGTGGGGGTTCACAGGTGGTGGGTGCCCACCAAGGGCCATAATCTCCAGTGCCAGGGGTGAACATCACTGATATATATATAGACTAATCAGAACAATACGAATGATATTTAGGAGTAACATAATTTCTAGAGTCAAATTTTATCTCAGCTCTGGTGGTGACTGATGAGAGTTCATATTCAAAATCTTCAAATATAAGAGACTGGTCAGGATGAACAAAATCTGGCCATTTTGATTATTCAAATGATCACAACACATGAAAATTAAAAAGGATCTCTAGTTTCAGGTGGAAAATCACCTGAACCATATGACTGTCAATGTTTACCAAACAATTGATTAAGTCAACTAATCTGGAAAAAATAAAATAAAATAAAAACAGTGTCAGCCATGTATTTCTCCCTCCCAATATTTCCTTCCAACAGAGTAAGATCAGATTTATACAGATCATCCTTATCAGCTTTTCCAGGCCAGGACTTTTTAGACAAATGCCAATTTGACTTCTATGTGTTTATATCACATTTCATATAAATATGAATTGCTTTAGAGTGTAAACCACCACCAATGAAAATGCTGAACCTGAAACCTGAAAATGCATTTGAAAAATCCAAAAACCGAGATATTGAATTTTGACTTCTGTGAAGAGATGGCCAGTGCTCTTCCACACAAATGGTACTGTCACAGGTGCCATTTGATTCCTAATGTATTCCTTAATGATGCATCAATTAAGTGCAAAATGAAGTGTGAGAATTGTTTTGTTTTTTTGGATTGGTTAATAGCTGTCCATTTACTTCTGTGGAGATAAGAGGCATAGTTTATGAATTGATCTGCAGAACCAAATATGAAAATACAGAGCTCAGCATCACATAATCACAAAATGCTCTAACTTTACATTGCAGCTGTTGGCCAGCCCACTCATGGCAAATTGATCATTTTGTTCAACAAAAGGCCTATCAATTTTGAAAAAATTGGAGGAAAGGCAGCCAGAATCATGCTTTGCACTGTTGTCTGTGAACATGCAAGACACTGCCACACCCCCTCAGCTACACCTTCATGTTGGGAAATATAATTAAATAATATTCACTTACATTTGCTGCTGTGCTTTTTTCAAGTGATCACTGAATAATATGAAATATTATCACAAATTAAGGAAAACACCAGGGGGCTTGGAATCAATGGAGTGTGGTTGTCAAACAGCCATGTTTTTGTCTTTAATGGATTTTTTGGAGGGTTATAAATGGAACACACCACCTACTGCAAGGTTGACTACTTCCAGCATAGACTGAGCTTGCTACAGAATTTGATGCAATGAAAATCCAACTGCTTGGTAGAGTCCTAGCCATTGAAGGCCTCTGACTTTCAGGTTTTTCAGGTTTCACATTAACCTCAATACACTCACACTGAGCAGAAACAGAGGTGTACTGACATACTGTGTACATATATGAAATACCCAAAGATTATGCTCTCTGATGCAGAGGTCAGTGAACATAACATTGCTTTGGAAATTAATTTGACCCATTTGTTTGTATAGTAATTTGACCTAAATCAGGAGATAAGCATACAAAGTCATTCTAATCAAAATCTGAATTGAGTTAAGTTTCATGATTTTTTTGCCAGCATTTAGCTTTTTTCATTTTGGCATTTTTCATCAGGGAAAAAAAACAACTTGTAATTATAATTAACATCCTGACTTTGTATTCTAATCTGATAGAGAATGCTAATCAGTGCACATTACACTATATTGTTTAATGAATTACCAAATAATTCCCCTAATCTTAACTGAGCAACTGCTTGGAGTCTATTAACGGAGCTATCAATTTTGACTTTCACGAGTTTCTTCACGTGCAAGAAAAGAAATGCCTATGTTGATTCCGACTTTTTGTCCAAATAAACCAAATCAAACCATATGAAGGTTGAAAATGTTACATTTAAAGACTGAAAGAGCAAATATTAAGTAGGAATGCTTTTAACTTTGGAGGCATAATGTCTCACCATGGCCAGTAAACAATCGAAGTGCAATCTGTTGAAATGATTGCCCTGTTTTAAATACAGAGACAGGGGTATTGAATTTCTCTGGGATTTGGGTGGTCAACTTTGTTCTTGCTAGCGGGTGTTACTCAGTGCAAGTGACAAGATTACTCTCTGAACAATTAGATTTCCCCCAGGGGAGTAAATAACATCTCAACAAAGGTGACACAAAAACAGACCACAGGCAAGATAAATTGATTACCGCCCTGGCAATTTAATAAGAATAGCCATTCATCTTTCTTAATAATTGACTTTCCTTCCACTGTGTCCCTTTGTCATTTTAATAAAAAAGTATATTACAAAACCATTAAAAGATTCTGTTTTACAGAGTTAATTGCTACCTCATTAATTCTGAAATTAAGTGTTTTGCAAGATATTTAACAGGGCAGGCACATGTTTTAAAGGGCAAATGTTTTCAAAGCATTGCATAATTTATTTGTATTTATTTATTTATTTTGTAAATGAAGAAATTTACTGTGCATAACTCAGAGGTCATAGCAAGGATTCTTTCATTGTGCCTTAGCTGGGATGGATTTATACTTTGGAATATTTTTTAAAGTAATT
Organism: Megalops cyprinoides; assembly: GCF_013368585.1. Classification (NCBI taxonomy): domain Eukaryota; kingdom Metazoa; phylum Chordata; class Actinopteri; order Elopiformes; family Megalopidae; genus Megalops; species Megalops cyprinoides. The sequence goes on from NC_050587.1 coordinate 11,774,173, forward strand.
ATTTAGAGAGAAATGGCAAGCACTCCTTTCTTTCAACAAAGTTGACTGTGTTTATTGGCCTTTCGTGGCTCAGAATAAAATATAATAAGCACAGCCAGCACTTAAACATGGATGGAACATGTATGCCCGTAACAGCAGTCCACAACACATTTCAGCTGTCTTCGTGTTGCAGAAAGCGAATTCTTGGCACCACATGTCATTTACTGAGGGCAGCAATCACACGATAACAGAATAAGCAGGTATTACACATAACAAAAACATAACAAAACCAAAAGCAACAAGCAAGAGCACTCCACAGTATGGGAAAAACACTTAGGGAGAAGACATTATGGTAATGTAACATAAAAGATGGTACATGTTGCTCTTCATTTGCACCATTAGGGAAAACAGCATTCAGCAAGTGAATCCTTCTGGCTTCTCTCTGTAACAGCAATTTGTCATAGTTACCCACACCTGTGTTGTGACCAACTTCTTTGATTGCCCAAAATCGTGAGTTATTAACCTACTGATTACACTGTAAAAGGAGTCGCTAATGGGTAGAATGTAACCCCACCTCTCCTAATTGAGCTTTTATGTTCAGTTATTCTTTCAAGCTCAGTGTGGGTGTTTTTGCCAATACAGAGGAGGGAAGATGGACATTCCACTGTGTACAGGACTCCCTAAGAGATGAATTATTTAAGTTTTACTGGCTTGTTTGTGTGGCCATTCCATAAGGCTTTGAGCATCATTGACTGAGGACATCATGTGTAGCATACTGCATAGTTCATACAAATAGTCATCGTTCACCACTGGCCGATTGATTAGGGTTGGTGTGTAGTGTTTTTTTTATTTACCTATTTTGGTATGCATGGTGCTGACCTGAATATTTCTACTATATTTGAATGCAACAAGTGGATGTGGCAATGTTTGTTGAGGTTTCTCTTGATATTTTTAAAATGCATTTTAAACTTATATTTGACCCATAAAGCATGGTGCATAACAAAATATTTGGAGTTATAAGAGAAAGGCCACATCTTATATGCCTGCAAAACCATGCCCTTAACAAAGTCATCAGCCTACAGTAGCATACAGTACATTGGCTTTAGGTTTCAGGTGTATAAATTTCTAGTTGTGTAATTCAAAGAACAGTTGCTGTTCTGTATGGTATTGTATCCATGGCTCCTACAATGAACTTTTTTGCAGAAAACTCACAAGCATGAGAAAGTGAATATACCACGGCCTTCAAATTTGTGTTGTACTATTCAAAGAAAGTGGCCTATCTAAACTGCAAAGAACTTTTAATATATACCATGCAGGTGTCTTTCAGCCAAATACAATGAAGACCATGCTCAGTAACATTTTTGTATTTTGTTGAAAGGGAATGAAAAGGCTATTTAATCACATTGTGTACAGTAGCATAGAACTTGGATTTATTACTTTGGATATTAAAACATGTTCTCCCTGGACAGGGGAAGGGTGTTTACTGTCAAATGCACTGTTATGTACATACTTTTAAACTAGAATTACAACTTTTGATTTTGATGTTTGTCCTAATTCATGTATTCATCAGCTATGATTCTTGCAGTAAGGGCACACTAATAAAAGCAAGAAGATTTGTTCTCTCTTGTGCATTTGACTACTACTGCTTACAAACAATTTTTACAACATTTACAGAAACATTAATATCCACTGCAAGTGTTAAATTAATTAATCATTTGTGTGTGTGTGCATGAGGATGTTTGCAATTCATATGCTGTTTGTATTTGGTTTGTACTTGCATGCTATGGTAACAACACAGTTAGCAACAGTGGTGTGTATACTCTCCAAGCAACGCGTACCTTCACAATCCCATTGCCAACTATTTCGAGAGGGTGTGCCAGAGGAGATACAGATTCACTGAGGCAGCTGCAGAGGGACCGATAGCCCAGCTGAAACCTCAGCTGGGAGGGAGGGGCAAAGGTCGAGAGCGCACTCACATCAAAGTCCACACGGCGAGGGACCCTTTTGGTCTCCGGACCATTCCCATGCAACAGCGGCAGTGACCTCATCACCGCACAGGAGAAGGCCTTGAGCAATGATCACAGCCTCGCTCTGGAAGCCATGCTGGGATGCAGAACTGAGACCAACAGAGGGTACTCTCTTCAACGCTCTGCAGCTACATTACTGTGGTCACTGCAACTGTAGACTGTGCAAACAAACTGTACTTATTTGATTCAAGGTTGCAATCATATTAGGAAGGCAGGTGTGATCTGGATGCTGTGGTGACCTGCTCACAGGTGTTTTAATAAATTTCAAATACTTTTTTAGATATGTTGTATATATATATATATATATATATATATATATATATATATATTTTTTTTTTTTTTTTGATCAGTGTCATCATATGTTACTGAATATGTTTGAATGGAGAAAGACCAGATAAAAATCTCTTATGAAATATGATTCACACCCATATATATTCACTCCCAGCATTCTTTGCATTGCAACTTGAATTCCACATTGTGTTTTTCCCCCTTTGATTGTGTTAGAACAACTTGAAATCAGGAGCAACCTCAAATTGATTAAATCTATTATGGTATACTCCAACAGGAGTGAGTCAACCTATAAATTCCTATATACTGACTTTGTGAATATGTAACACCATGGACCAACACAGTACTGCTTACTCTGGTACTTACAGAGGGAATGATTCATCAGGACACTTTCATCTCTCTGGCAGAGCTTATTAAGAAATTGTCACAAAAATTCTGCTGCCACTCACCCATGTTGAACACCACATATTGAACACAACCACCACAACCATGGTGCTCAATCAGTTGAAAAACCGGAGCAGCAACAACAACTTTCATCCAACTTTTCATCCATCAGTGTAAGTTGAGCAGTTATATATTTTGCTTCATAAAATTAATAGTTCATCTTTTGCTTTACAAAAGAGCTAATACATACTAACCCCAACATCTCTGAGTGCAAGACCTTTATCTGTCAATTTTGCTCACTTTTCCATCTCGATTACACTACTGTACACTGATTATCTCTCTCTCTCTCTCTTTCTCTCCCCCCTCTCTCTTTCTCTCTCCCTCTCTCTCTGTCTCTCTCTCTCTCTCTCTCTCCCCCATGATAAAGCACGCTCCGCTTCTCTGTTCTTGACATTCGGCCTTTCCACATTTTTTCCCCTGTTCATGTCATCACTGTTCCGGGAAAATAGCATTAAATGTCACCTCCAGCTCAGCTTAAGGCAGCGGTCATGTCCTTACAGACATCTGGCACTATTATTTCCCCTGTCTGTCAGAGGCGCTGTAGGAAAAGTATATATATATATATATATATAAAATATTTTATTTATTTATATATTCCCCTGTGTATTGTTTCTCTTCTCGACGGTGATCCTTCCTTAGCCTCATTCCTCTCTTCCAGTTAAATACTTTTACCTTCATCTCCTGTCATCATCCTGTCTCTAGCTATTGCTTCCCCACAGCTCTCAAACATGCTTGTCACTACTCTACTGACAGAGATACACTTAACTATTTATTGGTCCCCAGTCCCCAAGTCCTTTCTTTTCAATACTTTTAAGTTCTTTTCATAAACAGCTGTCATCTGTCCTGTAATTCTCATTACTCTACCAGTGCCCAGCCCCTCCACCCCAACACCTCTCATCTCTCAATGGATGTTATACAGTTATACAGATCACATTCACATACTTTTTCATCTTTCTGATATTCAGATTTCTGCATGCACATAAGCATGATCTTGGCCATATTGCCTGTAACTGATCGGCCTCAAGCTCAATTGGTCATGCTCTCCATGTGAGCCTCCTGAGTCTTCACCAGTCCAAGAACTAACCTGGACAGCCTGTGAAACATCATGATGACCAACAACAACGTAAATGTAGCCAACCACAAAGCAATGATACTACAGTAACAGTGACGAAACCCTCACTATCTAGGTCACACCTGATGATTGTTCCCACCCAACACCTGAAGCACCCGCGTTTCTTTCTCACCACCTCCTCCCCCGATCTGCTGAGTCAGGCCCTGGTACTCTCCTGCTTTGACTTCTGCAATCAGTCTATATTTTCCAGATATGTTGTCATTCTATAGATATTACTGAAATACTGATGATTTAAACTCATTTGTAATATGAAAGTAAATCTTTTCTCAGGTGTAGCCTAAGGTATCCTTGATGGTAAACCATTGTACCATTTCCTATGTTCTCTGGTATAAAGGGAAATGGTATTTAGAGCCATTTTTCAGGTAATGTATAAGGTATTGTGCAGCAAACAGTTAGATTTCTGGTTACTGCTGCATTTTCCATGCCAGAAACAAAATCAATAAGTAGGAAACTATCTGCACGCAATCAGCTGGGAGGCTCTGCAACACCAGCTGCTCTCAGACTTTGATCTGTGCTTTGTGTCACCACAGAAATAAACCAGGAAATGGTGTTATAAAAGAACAGCACCACTGCAAAGCTGTTCCTATCAAGGAACACCTGACTTCTGCTGAAACAGATTATCTCAGAATATACTATAATATCAATAAAGCACACTCACCTGTGTGGTGGATGAGTAATTTCCATCTGTGCCGAAACCTCATGAGAGGTACGTGTGGGGAATTAGGAAAAGAACTAGCTGTGTAGAATATTAGGTCTGGAAAAATAAACTCCTGTAGGCAAGACTAGTGCAGAATACAGCTATTCCTCAAAAATGCACAGGCATCTCAGATCTGTGGTTGTGTCCGTGCTTCAGTGCTAAATGAATGCATTCAGTCAACAATCTGAAGGCATGGTGGTCATGGGAGGATGAGATGGAAAAAATGAAATTCATAATTCAACAGACATACCGAATGCCACTGGGAATACCCTCACATTCACAAAACCCTGCAAGGATACAATTTAATCTAAATCAAAAAATCTCATAAATGAATAAATCAATAGAGTGATGAGGAGTTAGCCATATTTTACAGTTGTATATCCAGCTAACTGAATGCATGAACACTATAGGAGTTCAAGTGTTGCACAAAATAACAACTTATGTTCTGGTATGCAGTATGAATAGAAATTACAGTTGTATGAGGCGGTGTCCTTGGACATCATTCAAATTCATATACACACTCAATCTGCATGCTTTCACGTAGATGTACAAAGTATTCTCATATAAAGTGTGTACACAGTATACTCACACGTGTATGAAACATTTAAGCATATATTAGGGGGGGTAAACCTCTGGTTTTCAACAGTATGATACAATGTTGATTCCTAAACAATAATACACTACTGGAATAAATCTAAAAACTCAGTGCCAGTGTTCAGTAAGAAGTGACACAATTTGATATGATATGATTTGATACAATATGATTCAAAGCAACTTGATGAATTTGAAGCATAAAATAATTTCAAGTTAATTTTAAAGAAAAGTAGAACATCTAAAGCTTTGTTCATTATATGTAGGATTTTCACAAACTCTCTAATTTCATCCAAATTACTGAATTAATATGCACAAGAATAAATTAACATGCAACAATGCAACATTGATACAGCTGTATTGTTGTTTTTGTATCAATCCTATCATTACACTTAAATTACATACATACTTCACTTGCTCACACCTATACACTCTACACTCATACACACAAAACAACTCAGTAACTCTAATCTAATCTAATCTCGGTAATTCTAACTCTGATACTAAATATCAAAAAAGAACACTAATGGAAAAGGACACTAGCCTATTCAAACACCAGTCTGTTTGGACAAATGGTAACAAATAATGGTAACAGGCTTTGGGCTTCGATGAATATTGTTGTCACTCGAGATTGTGATTTCTTTTCTAAATGCAATTGAGCATAGCCAGTTCTGTGGGTATATGAAATTCTGCTCACAATAGATAACTAGTTACCTCAGGTAACAAACCAGCCCTGCAAGTTAGCTAACAAGGTCTTTGCCTGTTCTAAGTAAATTACAATTTGTGCTGACATCCATCATTGGAAATGTACATCGAATTGGGAAGCATCATGAAAGCTGAGCCACAATCCTAGGACAGCTGGCAAAAAAAAAAGATGAAAATAAAAAAAAGACGGAATAGGCTAGGTAAATTATGAGCAAAATTAGTGCATATGTTCCAGGGGCTGATACCCTGACTCAACCTCATTTGACCGATTTGAGCAATCCCTTTTCTGATCCTGCCTACAAGCTTAGATGTACAGTGTGACATTATGCAGTATAAATTCACATAACAAAACTCACAAAATTAAATAAGTAAACAACTAAATAAATGTTTAAATGTCCTTTCCACAAGAGGACTCACCACCAGATCCTTAGCATCTACTAATTATTCATATTTCATTTCACTATAAAATTATTTCAAAATGATAAAATTTAAACAAAATCCTCCTTGTGAGAATTTGCAGCCATTACTAAGTGTAAAGTACTATAGTGCAAAAATCACTACAAGAAAATGTCCCCATCCTGACACTTTTGTGACCTCAAATTGTAATTCCCTTTGTCTTCCCAAATAAACTGTGGCAACAGCTGGGATCTGAGGGTGTGTGGTATTTGAAAATAAAACCTGACGTGTTTTCCCTTTGGACTATAAATGGCCACTGGAAGAGTACACTTTGATCTTTGCTTCCCCCCCTTTCAGTGTGGAGCTCTGTGAAAGCATTGTGCTTTCTGCACAAGCAAGGGATTTAGAAAATGACATATACACAGTGAATAGATAATCTGACCCACTCAGACCCTTTAAGATGACCCTTTTGGATAAAGTTGCCATTTAGAGTAAAAGGTTTCAGTGTGTGCAAATATAGACATTGGCAGTAATACATAAGGGAAAGCCCTTCTTAAAAACAATTTATACACTTTTTCTCCTCTTATGTAGACTACATCCTTTTGGCTCATCTTTGGAATGGATCCTGCCATGCTAAACAATGTCCTAAAATATGTCCTTGTGCTTCTGTAAGTAGACAGGCTTTGATCACTGTATATCCCTGGCTTTGTAAGGAGCCGCTGCTTCTGAAGAAATTCAACAATGGGAAACTGTATTGTGATATTAACAGTGATAGCCAAATCCAGCATACAGTAATACATTATTGAGGAGCTCTGGCCTATACATTCATGAGAGAATTTAGCTGTGGGAATACTAAGATCTGTAGACATGATGACAAAAAGGATATAAAGAATAGCTTCTGGCAGAGTTCTTTACCATAGCAGAACCAGAACCTTGGGTTTTCACTAACATAAGGTACTATCTTTGTGTAATATACTTGACAAGCAGTGGAAATGTTTTTGTGCCGTGATGGTTGACAAGTAGAACAGTGTGATATTAAAAAAAATCTTCCTTTTAAAATGTTTGGAGTAATTTTGAGATAAAGATTTTCATGCTCCATCCTAGACTGAAGAGGACTGTTGCACTGTAGCATGCTAGGCATTTTCCAACAAGTAATGGAGTTCCCCATGGCTCCCAGTATCAGGACGGATAGAATGGCAAAATGTTGTCTTCCTGATTATGCCTTAAAAGGTTGGCTTAATTTCCATGCACTTAAAAGTTTTCGTTCAAAGTTGCATTGGAGACATTGTGAGGTTATTATTGTGAAAGACTGGCGATTATCGTGAGGGAGAGCTTCTCATAACAGTGAAGCAGCAAGGGTAAATGCTTGTGTAATTGCCTGTCCTTCAACGTATGCTACATCATTAGTTCTGTGAATTATAATCAAGTGAAACAGACTGGTAATCAGTTCAAACTCATATTCACAAAATGAAAAATGGTAATGCATAGAGGTCTGGCTCATATATTAGTAAATTGCTTTTACGGCCATGGACCACCATTATTTGTTCAGGAGTCATAAAGTATGTTCAGATCAATTTGTAGTTCATTACAGTACCTTATTGGTCTCCATGTAACATTCTTTGCATATTTTTCACCGAGCGTAAAATAACGCTTCAAAGAAACCATAAAGTAATTTCTCAGACTGACCCCAAATGAACGATTGAATACTTTGAGCTTTGGCAAACTACAATAACTTTGATATCAGATTGCCTTTAGTGTATTGTTTGGCCTAATTGTTTACCTGTTGTATTTGAGAATTTAAAATGTACTATTGTTATTAGGAGAAGGATCAGTAATACTTTGGGGTGAATTTAAAATTTAAAACATTGTATGTTCTAAAATGCTGCTGCTCTCATTTGGGTAGACTTGTTAATTGTACGAAATTAGCTAATACTGTATGTCTAGAATACTGCACATTAAAAGTCACTCCCATACAGTTTTCACAACCCTTTGCAGACAAGCACTGTGATGAGATCAGAGCAGCCAAGACAATTTTTTAAACATTCTTTTTCATCCCTGTTTTATGATGCATCATATTGAATCACTTTGTGGTCCAGGAAGGAAACATATTAACCAAAGCCAAATAGTTACATGCTAAAAAAATAAGAGGAGGTGAACATATTGGAAGAAGTTTGGGAATTTTTAAGACTCTGAAACACTACCCGCTCCTTCATGTTTGTACTGTATTTTATATCAGTATGGCTGCCATGAGCCAATCAAATTGCACGCATGCATACAGAGCCACAAATCCTAGTCTTCTTTGCAGTATTGTAGGGGTGTTGTCGCGGTATGGTTAGTCTATGCATTCAACAAATTTCCCAACGGTATGTCAGTCATCACTCAGAGTATGTATGTGAGTGTACCTCCATGCTTGTGCTTTCAGTATACCAATCAGTTAGTCAGAGCATGCACGAGTATATCTCCCTGATTCTGCTTGAAATATGAAAAAATTCATTACACATTCATACAAGGAGCTAGTAAAGAAGCCAATTCAACTGCCTGTGTGCCCTCTGTATTGTACCCTCAATAAATTATTTTTCTCACGGGAGGCCACTTTGTGCTTGGCTCCCTTGATTGCTGCTTAAAGCTATAATTATAATAATTTTGAATGGTTGCATGTGGATTGTTCAAAGATAATACTCCCATTCAACACAAGTAAAAACAAACTAGATGTTGATGAGTGATTCTTACTAAAAATGTCTGTGAGATAATCACAATCACAAAAATATCACAAAATGTAAAGTTATATAATTTTTTGTTTGTTTTGTATTTTGCAAGGTTGCAGAGTTGTAGAATATATTGTAGAGCAACTTAATTATAAGATACCAGAGACGAATGATTACTCTTCTAGAGTGTGATTTTGTTTTAAGATACTACTGACCATGCCAAGATCCAAGGGACACCAGACCGACAATAATGTAATTAGCATGTTTTTATTTACTTGACAGTTGCACTCTAGCAACAGCACAAGGATTCCCTGTGTAATTATGTAACTGCACTCATCTTCATGCAAGGCCCCATGTCTCAGAACATTTGTATGAATCACGCATACCTCACTTTCTGGTTGCGGTTTACTGAATTATAGTGAGTTACGACACGGTGCCCTGGGGGAGTGAATGTCATCACTGTGCTCACTGACATCTATACCCACAGATTATGTAATGCAAATGAGCACATGTGCACAACAAAGGAACGTCCATCTGTATTTTTTATATAATTCTGTATCTGCTTTTCCATTTATTTTGCAAAAATCGCCACCTGTATGTATTAAACTATGCCAAATTATTTCACTTGATGACTTTAGTTGTACTAGTTCTTTTTAATGGCGGGGAATACAAAAACTGTCTCAGTATGTGGGCTTGGAAAGTTTAGGAATGTATATTTTATAAGAGATCCCTAACGGCTTTTGAAAAGCCGTTGCATGGCTGAGATTTACAGGCACATCTTGTACTGATGACAATGGCTGTGTCCCCCATCACTGTCTCACACTTTCAGTTACTCTCCTTGCCTGTCAGTACAAGAAGGTGAAAAAAGGAGCTTGTTCAGTTTTGTAGTTGAAATTGATTGCTTTGGCTTCCCTTCCTTTTCTTCCATAATAAAAATAGGACAAAGGTGTAATTGATGGCTTAAATCACAAAACAACTACAGGGCTTCACCACTGGTACAAGGAACAAATTAATGTACAAGACACAACGATATTTAAACATAGCAACAACAATGGCAACAAGAAAGGTGACAAATGAAACATTCTCTATGAGTTAAAATAGCAAAAATATTAAAATCTGCCACTACTGCATACATTCCATCAGTGTTTTCTTTATTTTAGTTAATTTCTTTCATATGTATATCTGCGTATTCTTCCATGCTCCAAGCCAGTCTATAATCTATGTTTTATTGAACTTGCGGAAGTGTCATAATGATACTGGTATTGCAATGTATGCTACAATATAAGCTGATTATTGCAGTTATCTCCTTATAGAGAGTACATGACCCTTTGCTGACCCCTTCCTTTTATCTGGAGTGTGGGGTGTATGTCAAAATTCTTGAGGAAAAAAAAATTATATATAAAATTTCACAGTTATCACTAATTGAGGTTTTACAGTGGAGTGTCTGTGCCTTCATATGAGGTCTGTTGCTTTCATGTCAGACTGTTGTAAGCTGAGCTTTGCTGTTGCTGAAGAGCTAGAGCGCCTATTAACGCTTGAGCAGGTTTAGTTTTTTTTTTCTCAGGGGGTCTCCCTGTTTGTGTTTGGCGGTTGTCTATATTTAAATGGTATTTTAAAATATTCCCCGTCCAGCTGACTTCTAAAATGACTCGAGCTATTCAAACACGAAGCAGCCCACGGGAGCAAAGAGTGAAAAATGGCCGACGCAGTAATTGCCTCCGCCGCGTGTCTCCGCTGCGTTTACGGCTCCGCTGTTCCTTTTATCTCTTTTTTTTCTTCCCAGAAGCCCGATGTGATGCCGCGCTCCGGAACATGACGAGAGGGGAGATGCCGACAGGAGTCAAACGGAGGGGAGTGCGCGCCGCTGCGGTGTGTGTGGGCGGGTAATGAGCGGGATCTGACCTTCAGTACTTCCTGTCAGAAGGAGGGCTTCACTCTCCGTGCAGGTTAGCGCTTTTGAAAAGCTGTCTGACCGGAGAAGGAAGAAAGCACCTGGAAGGAAGGTTCAAGAAAAGGCACACCAGACAGTACACACTCGTTCGATCTCATTTTGATCCTACCATTGATCTGAGAGTACTAATTATTACAGTACACCCGGCTAATTTTCCCTCTTCATGATTGTAAGGCTACTGTGTAACACCAGTGATGTGTCTGCTTTGAGCATGCAGGTAGAATCAGCCTCCTCTGACAAAAATTTCTCTTTTCTTTTCCCTATATCTCTAGGGGATCTCACAGCGCTAATCTCGATTGGCTTATCTGCTAAAACAGACTCCATTATCTCCTGCAAATCACCTAGTGAGTCTTCTAAGGAAGCTATTATATCAGATGAGTCAACCACCCTCCTCAATGACTCAAGTCATTCTATGTAAATAACTTTGCGGTTATCAGTCGTACTCTCCCATGTCCTTCCAAGAGGAAAATGCACCCGGACGCATTTCTTAGCAGTATTTATACTCAGCAGAGAAAGCCTCTGTAGCCATGCTCATCAGCTTACGCTGTAATGAACGTAATGTGACGTCATCCCCTGAGGATAGTAAAAGCATTACAGTGTACTGTGCGACCTCAGTCATTTAGCGTAATGGACTTAATACTCTTATAGGACCGCGTGCTGTGTCATTGTGAAGGTCATAAGTGTGCATCTGTGCCAGGCTCGACTCGGCATCCATGTTTTGGGGCAAACCTTACTCAAAACCGTGAGAGCATTTTTCAGTGTGGTTTATGCTTTAAAAGGGCAGCGGACGCCACTGGTCTCTGGAGATAAATTCCTGTCGGTTTGAGGTTTTACCGTTCAACCAGCATGTGAGCGACATCTGCAACAGGGGATTCCAGCTCATCCAATCAATGACTCTTTTTAAGTAATTAAGTACCAGGGCCTCGTGGATCGCAAGTGGATCCCACCGCTTTAGAAGCCACTTCTCAGACCGACAGTCACGTCTGAGGATTTTTGCACATCCACTCAAACAGACCCAGCCCTTCAATCTCCTCAGCAGAGGCCTCAAGCTTGAGCGCGTTCAGCAACCGAAATGTGACACTGCAGCACTACGCTCTCGTCACAGTCACACGCATTGTAGGAACCATCCACCATTTCCCCTGTTTGATGGATTGCTGTATTTCATACACCACCTTTTTATCTGCACGTTCAGCTTTTTTTTTTTTTAGGTTATATAGCCTCAGAGAGAGTACGCGCGTGCAGTTCATATCTTGTGTAGCTTGGGGAGAGAGGCAGTGCGCCTAGCGCCGAAGGACAGAGTGTCACCACCGCTAGCGGAAAGCACACTGACACAGACTGCAGTGGCACACAAGCTCTGCATGCTAATGAGAGGCTCCTGCTCCGGCAGAGGGGAGACCCCTTTTGCCACCTGAAATGAGAAGTCTTGAGTTCCACACTGATTGGGAGTGAAAAAAAAATTAGTCTTAAAAAAAAAAGAGGAAGAGCTGTGAGCCTTGCCCAGCCATTGAACTGAGGGGGGGGGGGGGGGGGGGGGGGGTTAACGCTCTCACTTCAGCGTGGGAAATATAATGGTCATTTTACCCCTCAGGGAAATAACGCTGGGACAATGCTCTAAGCCTCACAACAGTCACAGATGGCTGCGTACAGTAATTGTGGATTGAGCATGATTCAAATGCCGTCTTCAAACACAGAACAGTGTCGTTCTTGCTCTGAGCTTGTGTCAGTCATCCTCAAGTAAGAGAGTTGTCACCTTTTTTCACATAGACAATTTGCAATAAAAGGAACGAACGAACAAAAATTGTGTTTGGTACTGTGGCGTAATATAATTGTAGCAGAGTAACTTCAAGAATGTAATACTTAAAGAGGTCAAGGACACCTAAATATTTAAGTTCTTAGGAGAAAAAATGTGAGCATTTTACTGACATATCCCAGGCATGCCCCATTTAACAATATAATCATTTAACAATGTTAATGAATACACATTCCATAAGGTCACACTATCAGACATGTTGTATATATATAACATCTATGATGATCTAAATAAGATGATATAAATGACATCAAAGTGGATGAAAACTGGGGTAATTAGCAAAATTGTTATGAATAACTATTAAAGAGATAACGACAAATGCAACTTGGTGTACATTAACAGAAACATTGATTGCTGGACTTGTATTAATGCTCACAGTTCACTTGGAGCTACCATTATAATCATCAATGTTTTTGATCATTAAAAAGCTTAATGGTAAAATAGCTTTGATCTAGTTTTGTTTTTGTGACCCTTGCTGTGAAGAGGCTTCATGAACTGATGTATATCTGCAATGCAGGAAAAATTAGAGGAGCCCTGGGCACAAGTTCATTTAGTGCACACAAGATTAATTATTCTGGTTAGATCTGCATTGAGTCAGTGCAGGTAGGCAGGAACATCCCTTCAAGGGTGAAACCTCTGGTATTGCCAGTGAGCAAGCCTGAGGCCTCTGTGGTACTGCAAAAAAAAAAAAAAAAAATCATACCACTTGCTCAACAAGATAAAACCTAAGGGATAACCAGTGGGGGTGTCATTCCTTGTTTGACCAGCAGGGGGTACAGACTCAAGATGCTGACAGTTCTGATGGTGATTGCAGTAGGTCACATTTTCATGAGAATGGCAACAGAAAGAAAATGTTATTGCTGCCTTAGAATCTTGTGTTGATGTTTTGGATTTGACTGAAGAGGAATTACATACTTGCCACACTATGAATTGGCATTAAGAGTTTACATAATATGTCTTGAAACATGAATTTTGCAAAGGTGGCAAAGATGAAATAACAATTTTTGAAACTGTGTAACCATAGCCAAAAGCCAATCATAACCAAATATGTATTTGAGCCTACAAATAGCAATTTTTTACATGTTTTTTTCAAACCTAAAAAAGTAAGCTATGGGCTATGCTTTAGTGCATATTTTGATTTTCGGCTTCATAGAAAAAAATGACATTATCTTAGGCAGGCTGATTCAGCTCTATTAAAAAGCCCAGAGGTGCTCGACAGCTAATTGTGGGTGAGTTAGCGAAAGCATATTCTGTGTGAATTCATTAGCTCATGTGGTAATTCTGTATCATACTGTACATTTCCATGACCGTATGACTTTGGGTTAGACGGTCTTTTTCATCCTTTTCCAGAAGGTTAAAAAAACTGAGAATTGAATGCTCAATGTCTGTCTCAATGAAACCTGCATGTAGTAGGACAGTATACATGCTTTAGATGTGCTTATCGAATGGAAATTTCACTGTCGTCCCTATTGTGCGAATGAGAAGATATTATCTTAAGGACTGCGCTGTTTCTCTGTCTGGCTTTGATCTCAGCTTCATGCTCACGGCTGGTGGAAAGACAGTTTTACTTTGCTCTTTTTGTAGTCCATATTCACCTCACTGCCATTTCCTGAACAACCCTCAAAAGAAGAGCACAAAAGACTGCAGGAACACATGGCGTAACCTTGGTAATGGATGGGTCAGAGAAGGTCAAACATGAGCCTGTAATGCTATTTTCTTCTTATTTCAATGGGGATAATGCCCTTTAATCTACCAGTCATTAGGCATGTACTAGTGCAGACAGGGTAAGTAACTCCATAATGATAGGATTGCGTCGTCGCTGCAGAGGGATGGAGGAGGGGGGAGGGGGTTCTTGTCACTGTCACTCGGGAATGACTAGGAATGACGGTTACGTAACACTGAAATACTGTCACCTGTTGGGTACAGAGGATCACCTTAGTTTCAGCTCAACACTACCGAACTCAGTGTGGCTGAAAGAGAACGAGATTTCCATGGAGGTTTTGTGGTGAGAGTTAGCATGACATGTCAATGGTTTTCTCCTGTTTGTATACTGACAGGAAATAAATTCCAGGACCAAAGTTAGCATCACAAAAATCTAATACATTTAACATTTCACTGTGAGGATATGTTTTTTCTGCCATTTATATAAACCATGCATTCAACCAATGCACATAAAACATTTGACATCATTGAGAAGACTGACAGAAGACTCCTATGATAAAGCCACTACTTACCTAAACCAAATTAGCGTGCCTGCTTATTAAATCAGTTGTGCTTGCTTTAATACAGTGCTGTAGATATAATTCAGTAAACACTGTAAATGTGTTTTCACATGGGCAAACTGTTTACCCTTTCACCATTTGTATGGTTTTAATTGCATGCCTCAATTTTATGCATGACATGTTTACAGTAGTGCAGTCAATAAGGAAATAGGCCTTCAGCTGCATGTCACCACAGTGCAGAATTCAACCTACTGAAGCTAGCTATTGAATTTTGGTAGTTACCTATGTCTGGCTACTATAGATGCACGTAGTATCATCTGTCATTGCATGTGTAAACATTGTATGTTTAATTAATGTATTGGTATATAAATTAATGGAATCAGCAACAACAAAAATACTTATTAATTAGCTTAGATAATTAGCTGATGATACAAAACAACATTAACTGTGCTTTGCTGAAATAATATGGCAAACATCCTACCCTCGCCTTCTCTCTTGATATGAATTCTCTTCTTTCAATTCACAGAAATCAATTCATTTATTTAAATAAAACTAGCACTAGGTAGTTATACAGCTGTACACATTCCCCAGTCTTATATCTGTTATTACATTGAGGTATTGTAGCAAGCAGGGATTTTTAAAAATTGCCACTTCCCACAAAATTGTCATTATCGTGCTTGAGTGAATTGGCCTTACATGCACACAGTTTGTGTGAGATTTTTCCCTATGAAGCTTAAGGTGGAAATGATAGAAAGGTCATAGGTCAGAGCTTCTTTCACAGAGAATTAGGCAGGATTGGCTGGAGTGAACTAAATAAAGAATCCGCATTACTGAACATGCACTGCAGAAATGTTTCTGCTCTCTTGCAACACTTAATCCATTGCCTTGAGCAACTGTAGTTGGTATCTTCCTAGCAAACAAAGTTAACCAGTTTCTTTGAGATCAATGTAATTCTGACCAAATCTCAATCAAAACTAAGCGCAAAAGTGCAATGCTTCTTATTCCACTTACGAATCTGACAAAAAAATGTCAGCATTTTAAGTAGAGTTGGGTCAATGTTTCACAGTCTGTGGCTCTGGGCCAACACAAGCGAACATGATTCGAGAAACACTGATGTGTGAAATCGATGATGACAAGTCTCACTTTTCACGGAATCTGATGTTTAGCAGTGACACTTGCAATAGGATATTTCGGAGTTACTGCGGCAGTTTCAAACAGCATATGTTGTTCCATAGGCAAACCTATTTTTGTTGTGGGAGAAAACAATGTGGATGTGCATGCTTCAAAGGGACAGTTTCTCAAATGCAACACCAAACATAAAATAAAAAGATATATATAAATCACTGAAAAGGCATAGTCTTAAAGCCAGAAATTTCCCCAACCCCTATGCCCGCTTTCCAAAATACCTGATATTTTCATCATTAATTTATTTATAATTGTCAGGCAGCACAGGCTAGGACTCAGTCGCAGACCCAAAAACGCGAGGGTAGGGATAGTAACGCACGGCAGAATCAAAAACCAGTACACAGGCAGGGTCAAAACCAGAGAGGCAGTCCGAGGGCAAATCCAGAAACGGGAAAGTCAGAACGGGCAGGGTCGGAAAACGGGCGGGCACGATCAGGCGAACAAAGCAAAGCGGCAGGCAAAAAACGGAATCAAAAACAGGCAGGTAGAATCTCGAAAAACAGCGAACAATGATAACGCGGGGACAAAACAGGTAGATAACTACTGCTACGAACTAGCAAAGACTGCACAGCAAGCAGGGCATATAAAGGGACAGACCGACGAGGGGATGAGATGCAGGTGCGCAGGTAATCAGGCGGAGACAGGGCGGAGAGAAGGGCAGGGCAGAAACACAAGGGGAAAAAAAAGAAAAAACCAAAAGCGCAGGGCTAGGAGGCGGAAGCACTGACAATAATATTTATAATACTATAAACATTAGTAGTACTACATGGAACCACTATACAATACAATTTTAATGTGGACAATATATTTTGAGTAACTAATTAAGGAAACAATACTGTACATTTTAATTACCTCATTAGTCCAACAAAAAGGATTAAGGTGAATGTGTGACAGTAGGAGAACGCTGTTAACCAGCTGGCAGAATTTGAAGAGACCCCCCCCCCCCAAAAGATCTGTTGATGATATATGGCAGTGATCAAAAAACATGCAAAATGTGGCATGTTGCATGTATATCAACTGGGGATCCTGCAGAACAGGCAGGGGTGGAGCCGATGGCTCATTGCAGAGGGGGCGAGGACCTGTAGTGGGCCCTTATACAGCCTATTTTAGGCTGTATGAAGATGCAAGACAGATCCAAGGGGAAACTTACGGAGACGGAAGGGTGGAACGGAGAGAAATGCAGATAACAATGAGGTGTGCTATTTCAGAACAGAGGGCATAATTTTTCTGTTTGTACACTTACACAAGGATACTGGACAGCGAATAAAGTTTTCTGTAACTCTGTTATGTCTCTGCTCATTCAAAATAAATATCGTGACGAGAAACTTAGCTAGTTGTCGGTCGAAACCATTACGCCCTCAGTCTGACTTTTTATTTTTTGGCCGCAATCAAGACACACAAACAAACTTTATTCAAAATATTCAACTAAACAACAAAAATGCATGTTCAGTCAGGCAGATTGGGCCCAAGGTGGGCCCCTTTGTAACAGGAAGAACCGTGGGCCTGGGGCAGCCGCACCCTCTGCCCCGCCCCAGCTCGCTCCGCTACAGACAACAGGTTAAGGAAAATTACTACAGTCAATAGCTAGTATAACAGTATAATATGCTTCTGTCCAAATACACCATGCTAGGTAATATTGGGCAGCTTAAGGCAAAAGGTATTGTATATGTGGTATTTGTGCTGGCGACACATTAATCACATGAAAAGACAGTTACTTGAGTGGCATTGATAAAGTTCCAGAGAGACATTCAACCCTAACACAGCTAGCTGCACCTAGACAAATCCTTGCTCATGACCCCTGAATTTATGACCTCAGTCAAGATCTGATCACTGGGAAATTAGTCTTGTCGATATTGCCACAATCAAACACTTACAAAGACCAGCTCACCAGGCACAGCTGGACAGCATCCTAAGGCGTGCTGCTTTATTTTAATGGTTGCTTTCCGAACCTGTTATCCATTTTATACTGACGGCGTTTGTTGCCTTAACAGCCTGTGTGAGATAGGGGAGGAGCCGACCTTCAGTGGAGTGTGTGCTTGCGTGCACGTCTTCAGCCAGACCAGCTGATAATTCACTTTGATAAGACCAAGGAGCCGTGCTTCTTTGAACCATCACCTCATGGAATAGAAGCAATCTTGGGGCATCGCTTTGCAGATGGCTCAGGGCACTTAATCATCACATGCCTCACTCACCATTCACAGCTATGCGGGACTGCTCTCAACTGGAAAAACAGCCCCAGAATTTTTTTTCTCACCAATAGAAAGTATACCCTGCACCTGTGTGGCGAAGGTTTCATTATCCAGCAGACCATAGGCTGTTGTTGAGAATATTCAGAGAAGGCCATTAATTCTACTGATGGCAACAGTCCAAACTCAGCCGTGGCTGTGGGGTAGTGTCATCTCTTGCTGAGAGGGGTCAAACCACGTGAACACTAATGTTGTCAGCCACCTCCCCTGCTAGACATGCCTAAAGAGACCATTCAGATAGAGCATCTGCTCAAAAGCATCTCATCAAATCCTGGATGGGAAAGGTGTGTCCTGTCAGATGGAAGAGATGGTCATCACTCTGTAACTGGTGGTGGTACTGTGGTGTGTGTGTGTGTGTGTGTATTAGTATGGCTGCTCATGGTGCATGACTTAAGATCTGCTCACAAACAGGCCAAGGAAAAAAAAAATATAACAACACAACCCCCCCCCCCCCCCAACACACACACACACACACACACATACACATTTATATGACTAAGAGTTCAATGAGTCTACAGCCACCTACACACTGAGCTTCCAATCCAATCACATGGCAGGAAATGTGGTGGATCAACTTATTAACTTATTAGTGCCCTTTCCACCATATAGCACTACAAGTAAGGTGCTGTCTTTAGTGTGAGGGAACCATTCACTCAGACAGCCAGTCAGTCGGTGAGTGGGGGAGGGACACCACCACTTCTAGAGCAGCTTAGACACGACCAAAAACAGGCCTTGCCCACAGAGGGTCAAGGCCGCTGACGGATTGTCAGAAGACAGCAGGATCAAATATGTTCTGGCCGGGATCCATGTCTCTCTGCAACACCCCCGGAAGCGTTGTCATTGGATGACTTCAGCCGGGAGCCTCCATGATGTGACAATGAGGCATTACCCGAGCGGCACCGTGACAATGACGTGCCTTTGTCCGGCTCTGTGGAGACCACAAAGAACATTGGGTCATGTTACCCTGTTGGGAATAGGAAGTAAAGGGATGCCAAAACAGAGGCAGGATAACCCCCACAGATGCCTGGAGCAGGGGAAGCCTGTCCCCCATCTCTTAATGTGGCTTTATCCCTTTAAACCCAAGGTTTTTACGTCCCTCTATCGTTTTTGCATTATTATGGTATGTAATGACAAAATAATTATGTGTCAAAATAGACTAAGGGGTAGGGAGGTTTGGGTGAGGTTGCAATGTTATGCATTTCCATTCTGTATGCAGCCTGAGCATTTTTATATTAATATGGGTCCCTATTATGAGTTGAAGATTTCTGCATGACAATGTGCATTGAATGTGTGATGCACATAAAAGGTGAAAAGCTCCCAGCCAAACCAGATTCTCTCCTTCTTCCATCCATTGTAAAAGGTAAATTATTGCAAGTAGTTTTTTGACAATGAGGCAAAAAAACTACTTGATGATCTCTGCTGCTGTGCCACTGCAGTTACATTTGTAGATTCCAATAAATTGCAGATGGTGCTGTAAATCTATGGATACTAAAATCACCCTACCAACACTGTGGTCTTGGAAAGAAAATTCTCTCTGGCTAATTGGCTGGTCCACAAAAATTCATGCATGATTTGTTTACGGGAAATGACAATGGCTAAACTAATGATGAGATCATCATGGCTAAACTGAGAATGAAAGCAAGCTCCAGATGAAAGAGAATGGCTAATGAGCATTTTGTCCATAATAGATATTTGTTGGTTCAGAGGAAGATACAGTATTTATTTTGGGATTTGGAAGCCTGTCATACTCTCCTGGGACCAGAGTGAGTGTCGTCCGAACAGAAATAGAATTCATTAACCTTTCATTGAGTTGGTAGAACTGCAGCACTGATATTTAATTACATTAATAACACAGTTTAATGTGCTGAATAAGGAGGATGGAAGACAGAAGTTCCAAGGGCAGTCAAAAGAATTAAACAGACATTTTACCTGATAAAACTGAAAGCTGAATAAACAGTACGGTGGTCTAGTTTCCTGTTCGGGATAACCAGGCCGGCATATTTTTAGAATATGCCAACATTTTATAATGAGCACAAGGCATCGGATATTCCTGCCTGATGGTCTTGAAAATCTGCCACACCAAAATACTGATGAATGAGCAACTTCCAAGTAATGAAACACAATTTGCCAGCTTGTAAGTTATTGTCACTTCAGTGCAAAAAGTCTTAAATCTTTAATGAGATGCATATGTGTGTGTATGTGTGTATATTGTTATAAAACAAGAATACTGCAATGAATTCATGGCCATTAGTACAATGTAAATAGTCCAAGAAGGTGATTCCACCTATTAAGTGCTTTAATGTTTCACTTTCATGCCGGTTTGATTCCCGCAGGTACACGATGTTGAGGAGTTATTTGTGGGGTTGTATGGTAATGTAATATTAATTATCATGCATAGTTATTAGTTTAGTAGACTAGATGGATATTGTTTCATGCTAAAACCTGAATGGTGTCAAGATTGGTCCGAAATGGATTAGTGGGTCAGAAAAAAAGTGGCTGTATCAAGATGTTTCCACGGTGTTGAAGATAAAGGAACAGCTCGGTATGGCCACAAATCACAGTGTGTTCCACTCTACAAACTGTGTGCCTTTAATACATTTTTAGAGGATGAAATGTATCCAGTGCATAGGTGACAATATAGCTGAGTTATTGCACATGTCAAAGATGGTTAATGGAAAAATATTACAGGTTTATGTAACTGCTGCCAGATCAATGCATTATATGGTCACTGTCACAGTGCAACTTCCTTAGCTGGGACTTGAAAATGACTTTTATTTATTATATCTTTTCATTCTTTTCATTCTGCTACAGACTGTCACAAAGATTCATACCTGTACACACACAGACACACGTGCGCACACACACACACACAGACACACACACACATACACATATATTACTTCCTCTCTATCACTCAATCAAAGATATATAGTGAAATGATACAAGGAAGAGAATGAGCAATGCTTTTTTCAGAAAACATTCAGTTAGTAAAACAATATGCTTCTTAAACCATATGGAATGTTACTATGTGCACTTTGGTATTACTGAACAAAGTTTCATCTCTTTCAACATCAACTGATTGGATCTAACCTGTTGAAAAATCTTTTTGGCACAATTTTGCACAATTAGCACTGGGAGAATGCTATACATAAAATAACATTTCATGTCACAGGGTTCATTCCACTCTCTGATTAATACACAAAGAGAGAAATAAAAACAATACAAAGACATTTATTTTAAACCTTTGTTTTTGGTTCTGATGTATAACTTAACACAAACAAAAACTGAAGCAATGCATGAAATATGAATGGACAAACAATCCATGTAAATGTTCAAAATGATTTTCAATGGCATTGTATTGCTCTCAAATGAATCTATAATTATGTTGGTTTCTCTAGGTACACTTCACCAGTATCTGCTGGTTCATATAAAATAGAACACACCTACGATGTTTAGAATTATTCGTGATTATGTACATGTACTGGGAGTTCCACAGGGCCGGTTCTTCAGATTACATTAGATAGATTAATATAATGAGAGAGGAGAATGCTTCAGGTGTTAGCTGACACATGGACTAATGGTGTGAATTGTATTCAAGGTCTTCCCAGCTAGCAGTGCTGGATCACTGCTGTATTCTCTCTCCAAATGTGGCCACTTGCACTCTTGTGTCATGTCGCTGTTTGAGAATGAAGCAATTACATGTGGCCTCAGTCGCTCAACAGAAGCATAATAGAAGGAACATATATTGCGCCTGGGCAATGTTCTATGTGCATACATCATTGCTTTCCAATTTTAATGACAGTGAATTCAAAGACATCTCTGCACCAGTTTGTACCACAGAAAAATATAATATCTTACAAAGTTTCTCCTAGGCAAACATAGGGGTCCTAACTCAGTATGGTATGCTGAGATGTAACTGCATTCTTTTGACATAACGGATGAGATTTTCTTGAAAACACAACTGAAATTACATAAATATGCAGAATGTGTGGTGGAGTTATGTAGTAAAACAAATTGTTTCATTTCTGCATTCTAGCTGGTCGAGGAAGCATTATAGTCATGCTAAAAACATGGCTATTTTGATGAAAAAAGTTACATTCTGACCTATACAGATACATTCTGACATATTCTGCCTTGGTTGAAGGCATTGGTAGGTATGCACAAATCAGTGCCCATATCAGACGCATGCCTGGAGGCAAGAGAGATCATGGCCAACATGTCTAAACATGTACAGACACAGGTCTGAAGGCTCCTTACAGAGCTAGCTGCAGTAGCTAGCAGGGAACCCTTGCCACAGAGCATTATATTACAGGTAAGTCATGCTCACAGCAAAACAAAACAGTCTGTGGCCAAAAATGGGGTTTATTCAGTGAATATAGTTTAATGCCAGTTTTTAATATGTCGTTATATCTTCAGACAGCACTGAATCATTTAGCTGTCAGCTTGTTGCTGTTTATTAATGCGATTCAGTTCTTTTTGATAACTTTATTGCTGTACATTCATTTAACATTTTTATTTGTAATTTGCCGTCCCTTGGCAACGTGTACAGCTAGATAATTGTAGTTTACAAACAGCTGTTAGATTCCTAGCAGCTGTTTCTACATCACAGAGGGAGAGTAGAAGGAATCCAAGGGGCAGATTGCAGCAAATCTTGTGAATAACGTGATCAAGACAGTAACTGCACACTCCCTCCCAAAGTGACATTTGTGCATTGAAGCTGCTATCAATACAGTTTTAGCCAGTTCATTGGTCAGTCTTCATAGGTAGGACCTAGATGACAGCACGAAGAACGCTGCTTGCTAGTTGCTTAATTCTTAACAGAATTGAGGTCCAGGAAGAAATTCCTTCAAAAGTTTTTCCAGCTGTTCATAAAGTTAATCCCTGACCTGTGAGTACCCTGGAGATGTAAAGCTAAATTTTACTATGAAAGTCTGAACTCCACCACATGTATGCAAACTGCAAAGTGTTTTGACTACGTACTTTCAGTAATGCAGTCAAACTAGGAATTTCTATATCATTGATAACCCCCCCCCACACACACACCACAGTCTAATTAACCTTGACCATGTGCTTGTTCTGCCCACACTGATATGCAGAGCACACCAAGGGTGCTGGATTGTAGGTGGACACAAGAAGCTTAACCATATTGCATACAGCTCCACATATGCACATAACCTTTCAGTTTAATAATCTTTTTTGCTGGTTTTCTTCATAACCTAATGCATGTCCATTGCACCAGTAGAGTAGCTGCGCGGGTGTGAGAATTTCCTCTCTGGTGGATCCTAACAAGTTTACGGCACTATTTATACAATCACAATCAATTTATTCACCTGTGTTTCGGCTTTTTTGTCTTCCACAGAAATGCATCTATTTAAATGTATTTCAAAATGTCCTGCCTGACTGAAATATCCTTAATGAAAGAAATGTGTGCATTTTTAAAATATGTCCTGATGGAGTACGATATTATAGGTATCTGCGTTTCAAAATACAAAAGGAAAGTTGATCCTGTGAGTCGATTCTCAAGCTTGAATTCCAAAGTTCAGGGCTTCAATAACCATTAAAAATGAGCGTGACATTTCACAGCAGAAAAGACATTCCATGGAATTATTCATGGCAAAATCTCTCTTCGCTTTAATTAAACACCAATTTATCCCTTCGAGGAACCTAATTAAAGCACAAATAAAACAGTTTCATAACCAACATGTGCGTCTCTAATCTGTATGGATTTTATCTTATGGCATTTGGCAAATGCTCAGTCGTTATTACATCAGTCAGATGGCTCTCTCCTTTGGATGAAACAACCAGAAGTCTTCTTCCATAAGCATTTCATTCATTTATGCTCTGGCAGCCTGCAATAAATAAATAAATACAAAAACAGCATTTAATTAATCAATTATTTATTTAAATAAATATATTGTTACAGCAACATAAGTCATAATTTATGTCAGTAACTTAACAGTTGCTTTAGGACTGTCTCATTGCACTGCAAGAACCTTTTTTAGTTGTTTTTATGCATTTATCCATATTTAAGGTTTTCAGATGCACACTCTAAGTATAACTTTTTTGAAACTTACTTTGGAAAACCATAGAATTAGATAAAATATTACTGCACAGGGACTTCTGAAGTTCACATTTAAGTGTTCTAATAAAAGAACAGGACTAGAGTTAGAAAAAAAAGGAGAATGTGAACTTACTGATTCTGATCATCTCACTTTACCTGACAATGAAATAAAATCCAGGCATGTGTGCAGTAAATTGATTTCCTATACAAAGGGATGCATTAAAAAAATTCTGTAAAGAACAGGCCTATATGTCATATGACACATCTGAGGACACTGACTGTGAAACCTTATCTGAAGTGTTACAGTTTTAGTAGGAAGCAGAGAACATTTTTTTCCAAAGGCTGCGCTAACATCAGAAATAAAGGGAAAAAAAAAACTGTCCAACAGCAAACCTGCATGTTCTGGCTTGAATAATGGTCGCTACGGGCAAGGTCAGACCACTTTATATAAAGAGATTGTCCCTTGGCTGATGTTTCAGTGGGATTTGCAAACAGTTCTCCTCTATTGCAAATGAGCAGATTGCCACTGCTGTTCTAGACAGGGGATCATTTTAATACTCTGAAACATAGCCAAAACAAGAACAAGAAATTTCCTCATTATGTTAAACCTCTGGAAAAATACACAAAAAATCCTGTATCTCCACCTGCATATGCAATGTATTTATTTGATCAGCAGTCCTTTCAGTATGACATCTGTGATGTTTTATCGATTCATCCAGGGTTTGAGTCCTGGATGAGTAATGCTTTGCTATTTCATATTATTGAGATCATGTGCTTAGGATATGACCCTGTCCAAGGCGACCTCCACGGCATACCACCCATGTGTAGAGCCCGGTATTTACTAGAGCAGTTCAGACTAACTCAAGGGCACGAGAGCATAAGGCCACCTGGGAATCCAATCTAGAACATTCTGTTTAAAGAATAATTGTAAATCCATGTAGGACCACTGCTGCTGCCACAGCAAGATCAGTGAAGCCTGAATCTGCAGAGCTGTTTAAGCTCCACATAGCTGTATCATGTAACCTTGTTCCTAGCAATGTTGCCCTTCACCAAAGCCCACTTCCATTACTTTAGCATTATAGGTGACACTGTTGAATATGACAGTCTTGATTTAATGCTAGGTATCTGTATCACCCAATACACTGTAGCTTGACTTGTGCATACTCCACAGGGTTTATAAGGAAAGTAGTAATCACTAATGTACTATAGGGAAAATGATTCAGATGTGAACTAACTGTAATGTATCCTTCTCTGTTTGTCCCAGAATGCCTTTGCAGGTCCGCTGATTTTAAATGTGGACGCTGATACCTATATAACATCTAATTCTTTAAACTTGTGATGGCCCATGATTAACAAAATGTTGCTCAAAAATTACTTGTATCCTCTGATTATGACTTGGCTTCCTAGTTCTTCCTAGTCTCTGATTCCCACAGTTTAACATGTCACAGGAAATTATAAGCTTCTGGCAGGGGCAAATTAAGAAATTTTAGTACATTCACAACAGCAGTAGATGCATTATTGTGCTCCACAAACAAAACCTATAGCGCTGATGAGTTCACCAGTTGTATGAAATTTCAACCTTATCATTTTGGTATGGCTCAGATGTGATGTCATGAGAAATCATCATAAACAATGAGGCACGAATGCACTGTTTACTACATTACAATACATTACTACATTTACTACATTGCTGAAGCCACAAGCAACCTAACACAGTGGCATTTTATTAAAGTGCTCTGAAACATTCTGTGCTTTGTGTAAGAATTGTAAGAATTCAAGAAGTAAATAACTTTGCATTTCTAAATTTGCCTCTTTATTCCTAGGCCACTTTGAAGGGAAGCTTATTAAATTGTTGTGTAAAGGTATCTGAAATCCCAAACTCTCCATTCATTCTTTTCTGCCATCCAGCTGACATCTAAACCGAGAGAGTCTTATTACTGGGGATGTTGTTTATTATAAATTTTTAAACTTTGCAGTTTATTGTCTTTTGGATATGCATAGGTGATGCTGTGCCAGGAGAAACATTTACTTAATAACTCAATCTCACCAATACACGATGAAATATTAATCCAGCATGTATACTATTACCACATTTAATGCAATATGAATGTCTAATTGTGAGCAGTGTTCCATTGATAATGAAGTAACAGCGAGTGTTAACAGACCTCACCCTCACATACACCCTTCAAGCCTATCTTTCAATGTGTAAACAGAAAACTGATACAGTAACACATCCTATGGCTTTGGTTGGTATTTCAGCTGGTAAATGGGCTTCATACAAAATGATTTTTGTAATACTGACAGAACAGTCATGACATTACGTCCCTCATCCCTTTTTTTTTGCATCCCTCAGTTTGCAAAACATTTTCCAGGATTAAAAATTGCATATATCAAGAGTTCATGAAAAGACAATGATTTGCCCATTGTTTATAGCTGGAAACAATGGGTATATCAAAAATATATCTTAACGAAATAAAAGATAGATTTCTTGGGCCACATTTTGCCATTTTAATTAATTAAGTACATATAGCTGAAAGTATTCACATTTTTTTGGCTGATGCTGTAGTGAAAAGGTGCTATTTCATCATTTATAATTTGATGAATCTATGCATATTATATTCAAAACATCCTCCCCCTAATAAATGTTTTATTTAGATCATGTTATTATGAATAATTGATGTTTCAGTAGTGTTTTGCTAATAAAGTATCAACACTGGTATTCATTTCAGCCCAGGATGCTGCTTTGGTGCTAGTACTGGGGAAACACAAAGCCTTTTCTCAACAGAGAAGTGAAGACGTAAGAAAAATAGTGGAAATTCATGCAGCTTGACAATGCACCTAAAAATAAATTCCCATAAAGACTTTTGGCTTCCACTATCTTCTTAGATCTTAAGCAGCTGGTGACATACAGTACAGTAGCTGTCTATGGGTTTGCTTCAAGCAGCAGGCAGCCTTCATTGTCATCCAGAGCAGGCAATAATAGTAGCTGTCCAGCCAATGACTGTCTTAGAATTTTAGCAAACTATGGGCACACATCTGGCAAGGTGAATGACACAGCAATGATAAAATATTAAAATATTAAAAGCTGTAATCTACATAAAGGCACTTATTTCTCCAAAATAGCTGTTAACCTGCCAGCAAAATTCAGAAAGGCTATCGGGATATTTAATTTTTATTTTTTTTCTAGAGAAATTTGATACCTCTCAGTCACCATGTTGCCGCAAGCTCTCCATAAACAATGAGTTTTTATGTAGTGATGTGGTGATGTAGTGTGAATCCAGACTAGGTAATGAGTACCGACTGCTTGTGGTGGGGAACCTACCACTTCCAGCTTTCTTAATGCCACTGCCTTGGGCGAATGTTTTGACTCCTCTGAAGTTGCAGGAATTAGAACATTCTCAACCCAATACCTGTATGACAAATTTGTTTTGAATAGGGACTCACAGTTTTATTGAGTTCAAATAGTGGATGGGATAGCTATGGGATGAGTCTTCATTTATGAATAGTTTATGAATGATAACTGGATTTGTAGGGAATGAATAGAAAACCCCTGCACACCAGAGGACAAGTTTTTCATATCTCCTGGAGCTTTTGAGGTTCTCTATTCCCACAGAAATGACTTCATATGCCCCCAAACACCCCCAGCTGATGCAGAACTACATTAGAAAGAAGGCAATGTATACTCTCATGCAGTTTTCACTAGGGGCAGCAAACAAGACATGTGGCTTAGTGCTGATTTGTCTTTTTACTAGATGCTTACTTTTAATAGACTCCTTTTAACTGCAGTCTCTATTAATTCAAATTGCATTTAAATAATGATTCAAATAATAAGTAAGTAAATTGCATTGTTTGAGATTACAATTCTGGTTAAGGTCAATTTAAATAGTTTAGTTTAGAAATAAAAGGGAAGGCCACAGTAAACCACCATATTGAATATAAACATTTACATTTGAAATGTGCAGCATCAGAATAGCCTGGGCCATTGGCTTGTAGTGAGCATTAGCACGTTCCTTCGAGGATGGATTTATTAATTGAGCTTTAATCATACTTCTGGATGGCACAGTGTGATGTGATAGCCAGCTGTTCTTTCCCAAATCAGATGGGCAGACCCTTTACAGATCATCTGCTGGGCTGGCAACCTGCATTTGGGTTTGAATACAAAGGGGGCATCTGAAAAGAATCACTCAAGCAAGAGACGATAGTATGAGGCAACGCTAAAAAACAAAACAAAACAAAAAAATCATCAACTATTCAATAATTATTCAGACATGTTGCAGATAATGTCAAGTGCACGTGACCTTTACACAATTTAGCTAACACTAAAGCCTGCTTATAATTTACTTTATCCATAAAAGATTTTTTTACCATTTGACTTGCCTCTGGGTTCATGTCATTAAATAACATTTGAACCATAATCCAAATAATGTATTAGAACAATTTTTTTCTCCAAAAAAACACTGTTCCTCAAGATATCAGGAAAGTTTATACAATATTGAATGATAAAATCCCCCTGGATTTAAAAGATAGTAACGTAAAAGTAAAAGTAAGTAAGTCCTTGATAAGACAGATTATAAAGAATAAACAGAAACTGTGGATATTGTTGGGCCCAGAGGAGAAGAAAACCAAATCTACGATAGAATGAGGGAGACTTATGTAAAGGAAATCTCCATGGTTTATTTGTGGAATTAAATCAGAGGTGAGCAAGGTTGTGGTGATGGTTGTGTGAAATGAAGGTCACACCTTTGTGTTGAAATAAAGATGCTTTCACAGAAATTGATTGGGGCTTTATGACCACCCTGTACACTTGGACAATATAAAGGATAATCCAAAACAAGTATGAATGTTTAGGCATTGTTAACTATAATGTTGGTCAGTATAACTGACTTACAGCATACATAATTATTAATTATCATTGCACTTTGAGAGCAGATGTATGTTTATTCAATTAGGCAAGTGAAATGTCTACCAAAATATCACAAATACTCATGCAAATTGAAAAGTGCTAGCAGTAGTATGCAGAGCCTTCTTACTGTGAAAGTCATTTAGGTGATACAATGCCCTTTGGTTGCTCCACTTTGCTAACATCTGGTCTACATGACATTATATTCAGCTGGTCACAGAGTTACCCCATGTTAAAGAAAGAAAAAACACACAAATAAAAACATTATATGGCCAAATTATATGTCTGTTGAAACCAATGTAAGGCAAAATGTATGTCACTATGTCTGTGTGTTCATTAATAGAAAAACATTTCCAGTAGTTTTGATATGATGAAACATCATTTGTATACTGTGAACAGATGTCTGCAAAGAAATGACACACCATCTTACAAAAAGATACAAAGGCTTAGCAGTAAATGACAATATTTCTTTTATTTTTTTCTCTATATTTTAAAGATTTATTATTTACAAACAAAATAAAACAAAAAAAAATCAAAAGAACATTTTTTGACAAACACCGTTTGTCTGCATATAGTTTTAAGAAAGAATACATTAATCTTTCCTTAGTCTGTATCAAGTATCCAACTAATTGTTCCTATATACCAAGTCTTGGTTTACAAGAATGAGCACAGCAATAATCATGTCAGCGGGTTTTAAAAGAGTATGTGACTTCAAATGTTCTCTCTCTCTCTCTCTCTCTCTCTCTCGCTCGCTCTCGCGCTCTCTCTCTTTCTCTCTCTTTCTTCAATACACAAATTGGTAAACATAATCAATCAATTTATTTTACCTGCACTGTAGAGGTTGTAAACCAAAGTTTCGGTTTCATTTTTCTGAGCATTGCCATTGTCCTGTATACATTTTTAAATAAATAAAAAAAAACATATAAATATATGTGCTGGTTTATTGAATGTCTTCATTCTATTAAAATGTCTGCGCTTTCCTAGTTGATCATGAATTTTCACATAATGCCCATTACAGAACACTTGTTGTGGTCAAAATAGTGAAAAAAGCACATATCTGGGAAACATTCCCTTCTGAAGGCAAATATCAAAACAGCATATACCAATAGTACTGCTGTCCATCTCAAACGTGTACTATTTCTTATACACTATGGCATAGACTGAATAAGAGCTCTCTGTTGGAATTATCACATTGTTCCCCCTTTCAATCCATAACATTAGTAACATTTGATACTACACAACACATCTAATAGCCTAGCAATCTTAAACTAAATGCAGATGATGGATCTGCTTTGTTGTGAGAAAGTGCAATTTTAAACAAATAAAGTTACTTAGAAGGTTTTGCTTTGGCCAGTTTCATTCCACATATGATAATTTTCAACCAAACGTAACTTGTTAGTTGGAAAGAACTTTAAAAAGGTGCTCCAAATGACTACACTCTCATCAGCATGATGACATCCCGGTTCTGTGGAGATGTCAGGTCATACTCATCCTCAGATTTTCTTCAGCTAAACCGAGAATTACAAAATCCTTGACTGCGATGGTTCCCATAGCACACAAAGATCTGTAATAATATCCAAAGACTAACAATCTGGTACATTTGGCCTTCTTCATTGCTATCATCTCTCAAAAATATTGAAACACTGAACATATGTATGTATATGTGTGCACATGTGCGTGTGTGCATATACTGTAACTCACACTCATAACAAAAAGGATGAAACATGGCTATAGTTTAGGCACAAATACTTAAGAATTTCCTTTGTGAAAATTTGATGCTTCAGATACACACAGGTCACATCTAGGCAGACAATGAACAAAATATAATTCACGATACAATTAACGTCAACATTTTAAACAGTACCTTTTTTAAGTATTTGTGACAATGCATGCTTTGAGGACATACATAGATGGATGTGGCTTTTCAGTATCGAAATGAGTTGTTTGAAGAAACGTTAAAACCGTGTTTCTAAGGGCCTAGAAACACCGAGCTGAGAACGGTCGTAACACAACAGGAGAAAACTTAAGATGCCACTGGGAGTCATGTGAAGTCTTGAACAGAATGTCATGGCACAGCATACATGCTACACGGAACAGACATGCATGTTACACTCAACAGACGACCAAGAACTATCTGAAGGTTTTATACAGTGGTGTCTTTGGAATGGAGGCTGTTTATATCACTGAAACGTTCATCGATTGGAAATATATATGGTGATTATTTTACAAATACATTTTATATGTGTGTTTGCTGCAGAACAAGTTGTCCACCGGGACATTAAATACAACTATATTCAGGTTATTTATATTGATTTGTTAAACTGACTCACAACTGAGTGGTGATGAAGACCATACCATCTACAGTTTTTTATTATGCTCCCTATATGTAAAACGAATGAAGAAAAAAAAAATATTGCAAAAATGTAATGCTTGCTAGAAATTAGATACTTAAGTTTCACAATCAAAAACTATTTGTGGTCTTGAATCCTACTAAGGTTGAGGAAAACAAAAGCAGGTTAATCATAGAGGTCTGGTCACTTCGTACATTGTGGCATTCTCTGAAGTAAACAGGCTAGCTACTGATGACCAATACATTCGATGTGAGTCTTGTGCATGAGCTGAACCCTGGCATTGGATTTAAACGTGACCTGACAAGACGCTTTAAGCCATACATATATCACACTGACCCGGCGACCTTCAGCCAGTTCCAGCATGACCAGGCCGGCTCGGTGTCTTTAGACCCTCATATGGTGGACGCACACATGAGAGACAGAAACCTTAATGCAAACCAGCATCTTTTGTTCCTTTGTTGATTATTATTGCTCTTATTAGCGTATGGCTGAGGCTCTACAGCTATGCTGTATTGATACACCCTGGTCTAGTTCAAAGGACAAATGTCACTGAGAATGAATGTTTTACTACTGAGTCCATTTTTTGTTACAGTGAACTCTGTTATGACTTAGGGGGAGGTGACTCCATTGCATGCCTAAAATAGCTAGAAAAAATGTGATCAAATGCAAATTTTAATCCAGTTTCTAAACCTTTCTCAAAATGACAACGAAAATTAAAAGCAAATTTGCATGTGACTTGCTATGCACACACACACAAAAGTGACACAAACAACCAGAATTTTGCAGTAATTAGTCTGAAAACTGCCCAGTAAGACACTTAGCGGCTTGCGGGCACAAAGTATAGAATAACTCAATCACATGCATGTTTATTTACAGTGTTGAGTTGTGCTGCAGACTGCAGGAATGGCAGTGCATTTCATATGTCCTCTTCATTTTCAAATTAGGATTTCAGCTGTTTATAAAACATAGTTCAAATGGTTATAAAATGGTTATAAAATGCTTGATTCAGCCTTCGACACCTTATCATTTTTGACATAACAGAAGCTTTTTTCTTTTAGATACTAAAACCAAAAAAGTTACTGTTCAGCAATGTTTTTTTTTTTTACACATTTTATACCTTAGCAATATCATAAAGCATTTTTAGCTACATCCAAACAGCTAATTATGAAGGCCCAATTTGTTCATAAGTGTTTTCTGAATAAGGTAAATAGGCAATACGTTAGTTCAGACAGACTTTCAGACATAATTCTCTTTTCCCCAGTGACTGCTGCATGTCTCTATTTGATCAAGCCATCATAACTTCTGTATTGGACTGAATCATCTTGTAGTTTTATGGGCCTTATACTAGTGAGAACATATTATAATTTTGTTGGGTTTATAATGATGCACAATATTTTAATTAAAAATGCTAGCAATTGCATTAAGGTTTGCTTATCTCTAATGAATCTGACTGTTTTTTTGGGTTTCATCCTACAGTTGTAAGTATATTTATATATAGATGATACCATGTTCCTGATAGAAATAAGACATTGCCATGATTGAGAATGCACCACACAGTATCTGTAAATACTAGATCTACAAAACTATTTACAACACACATATAGTTAATTTTTATATCACAGTCTATTGCATAATGGAGATATTTTATAGTTTATAAATATTATAAATGTACACATATTTATTAAGTAACATTACATTAGTGTCCGTACTTTTCCGAAATCAGGAATAGAAAAACAGCATCATCCGTTCTACTCCTAGCGAACGTCATCCTTCTTTAGAATCAAAAAAGCAGCAAATTATTTATTCCCTTTGGACCCATAACACTGCCATGGTCTCAATGAACCATTATTTGAGGACATCCCCTCGATCAGAAGTATTGCAGAAAGTCACTGAGCATCTAGCAATTTTATCTACATTGATTTTTTTTAATAACACAAGGTTCCCAAATTTGCAGAGTATGCTGTTTTGATAGGTGTACTCTTGTATGTGCTTTTTGACAGTTTCCACTTTTTTTATATTATTTGTTTCCACAGTGATGACAAAACTGCTGCTTGGGAGGAGCTGTTTTTTTGTTCTTCTCCTTCTCTTAGATCCACAAAAAAAAAAAAGATACATTTCCAAAAGTCAAGGTTAGGGTTCATGTTGCATTCCAGTAACAAAAACAAAAGACAAACAAACAAACAAACCAAAAAAATATTCTTCATATATTTCAGAGGAAGACTAGTGTTTATACTGTAGCTTTTAAATAGTCAATGCCAAATATTCTAGTTGGATTTACACATATATATTTTTTTAATAATATACATTCTTAAGTTGAAGGGAAATGTGTCTAAAATATAATACAAGGGTAGTCTGTACAGGATATCTATTAGGTAATTTTTTTCCCAAATAAATTGGAGAAAAAATATTCAAGTCTTTTTTTTTAGATTTTACTCCTTTGTTGCGTCGCAATAAAAATGAATTAAAACACAAAATTAAAAAAAAAGTAAAGGAGGATCATAAATTTGACGCGAATCGCATCTTGTCTTGCTCTGTCTCTGTACTGCTTAAGACTGTGGACTCTCTTCTGGAGCCCGTGGAATCCCTGTGTTGGGCAGTGGGGGGCGCCGCGCGGACTGGCGGCAGCGCTCCGGACGACATCTGCCGGAACAGGTTGACCCGCTGCGGGACAGTGGCCCTCATCCCGCCCTGCGCCCCCGTCCCTGGCGCCGCCGCCACCGCAGCCGCCACCGGCGGGGGTATGGAGGCCAGGGACTCGCCGGACGTGGGGTGCGGCCGGGACACCAGCGAGGTCTCATGGGGCAGGGAGGGCTGGGAGGCGGAGAGGTGGCGCACATCTCGGCTCAGGCTGCCCGACTGCAGGGCCTGAGTGCTCTTGTGGACGTCGCTCCTCTGGGGGGAGGCGGCCTGCTGTTGTTGCTGCTGCTGCTGCTGTTGCTGTTGCGACGGCCCCGCCTGCGGCTGTTGCTGCTGTTGCTGTTGCTGCGGCTGCTGCTGCTGCTGCTGGGGTTGTGGTGGCTGCTGGGAAGGAGGCGGGGCCAGCGGCTGCTGGGAAGGAGCCGGGGCCAGCGGCTGCTGGGTGAGGGACAGTTGGGATGCGGTGGGCGAGCCGTACTGGAACGTTCGGCCTGCCAGCGGGGTCTGCACCGGGGGGCTGCACACTGCCGCGGTGAAGGAGCACGGCGACATGATGGCCCCCTGCTGCTGCTGCAGGGGCGTCGGCGGGTTGGGGGACGCGGAATTCAGGTTGCCATGGGAGACGCTGGGGACGGCGTAGGCCTGGGCCTGGGTGGGGAGGACGCGGGAGGCCTGGGCGATGTTGGCCGAGGCGCTGTAGGTCAACGGGGCAGACTGCTGTAGCTGGTTGCCACCGAGGGCGGTGGCGTAGGGTGGCTGGGCTGGTGAGTTAATGATGGAGTTACCGGAGATTGGGGTGGAGTTCACCCCTGTGACCGACTGCTTGCGGTCCACCATCATCACCATCTCCCGGTCCTGGCGGATAATCTGCTTCAATATCTCGTTCTCTTGCGTGTTGAAAACTCCAGCGTTCAGGTCCTTCTGAAACTTCTGCAGAAGAAGGGAGTTCTTCTTCCCTGTTGGATAGATGACGAGAGAGACGGTTGTCAAGCCGAGGGAAACCAGGCAACTCAGCACACCGGACTCCAACAAGAGTGTAGGACATAATTCCTCGTGAAGAGTGAGTCACAGCAAGTATAGATGGAATGTTTAGCAGGAAGAGGGTCAACCCAGACAGACAAAAGCACATAGACAGTCACTAGACACACATGTAAAAACAGTATATAGGTATTAATAGAATGCAATATGCAAAAACATACCTACCATTGAAAGACTCTAGCGAGTTTCATTGTAGATAATGAAATTTAAATGTTTACATAGAACAAATAAATTTCTGTGTCGAAAAATACTGATTTCTACACATCTAAAACAACACAACACTGAACGCTCACTTCACATGCAAAACTATGTTATACCTATTATGTCATACACAGCTAAAAAAAGAATTGGATTCTACTGTTCATCAGAACCACGATATTGACTCTAATAACAACCACTTAATTTCTGACTTCTGACACAACTGTACACTTCCTTACAAAAACTAATCTATCAACAATTTACTACCTTTAATAAAAATTCTGACATTCTACATTCAACTATATACTACATTCTAAGATTCATCACATTTGCCCCATTAAATACTCTAACAATGAAATAATTTTTAAATATGAACTGTTTTTTAGATACTAGGGATTGTGATGTGTTGAGTTTCTCAGT
This sequence comes from Megalops cyprinoides, assembly GCF_013368585.1. Taxonomy (NCBI): domain Eukaryota; kingdom Metazoa; phylum Chordata; class Actinopteri; order Elopiformes; family Megalopidae; genus Megalops; species Megalops cyprinoides. The sequence goes on from NC_050587.1 coordinate 11,810,156, forward strand.
ACAGTCACATGGTTGATGGTGATTATTTTGCAATCCATAACCTTTTTAATCAAGGGCTGTATTCAATGTAACTGTGGTGCCTTTTATTTCTTAACTTTGACTAACATCTTCAAGCAAATGTTACACTGTTTACATTACCTGAAAGAAACAAAGACATTGTGCATTAAGATCTAAAATATGAGCACCCTTGCTTGAAGCTAACATACTATGGCTAGGTTGACAAGAACATTTCTGTGAGAGTCAGAAATAGGTTACTGAATTAAAAATATAACCTTTATGATATGACAACATAACACGAAAGGTCCCTTTCTGATTTCTAAGTCTGACATTTTCTGGATATAGTGTGAACAGAACAGCATGATACTACTCCACAAGAAGGTTTGGACAATACAACAATAATCATACTGTTGAGATGATGATTTATACTGGATAATTTATGATGCTCAAAGAAACCGGGGGCAATAATTACAAATGATAATTTCAGATGATGAATGATGGTTGCATCAATCATTAAGCAATCATTACACAAAATTGACTTAATTTTTATGGTCTAATTTATTTTTATTGGTATCGCCAGTTCAAGGCGAGCACCATTTTCTTCCTAAAGTCTTACGGAAGGGTATTACTCTCGCTACACTGAATTTGTTTTTCATAAATTTGGTTGTGCAACGATCCGCCACATTCCTGCCCAGTGAAGCCCCTGATTATAGATGCTGCACGTATTCTTGCTGTGGGACTGTGTTTAGCTTCCAGCCTTAGCTAAGATGGGACTCTCTTTCTACTGCTGTGATAAGCTCCAAGCAATGTCAGGGGAAGCAGTCCCTTGGACTGAATGACCTGTGAGAGAATGGAGGAAAATTGCACCATTCTGCCTGTGTGAATCACTCGTCTGCTAGTGCGTAGGGGCTCTGGGCTTGACACGACAGACATTTCCTGTAGCTCAGCTAAGCTCGCAGAGAAAGCAACATCATTTCAGTGCTACACTTAAAAGACCTATTGTAAAGACTGGGCTGACAGTACAGAAAGCACCGATGACAAATGGGCCCATTTGACAATTACAACGGTACGGGCATTGTGCATCGCAAACAAAAATAGACACAATGCTCAGTCTTCAGGATCTTTGCTGCAGATCAGGCTAATTTTCATTGAGAAATCTGAGGCCAGATTTTGTGGAGCCTTTTATGTTTGGCTGATGCGCAGTCCTTCAAGTTAAGGTCACCGTGCAAATCAATCCTTTGAACATCCTGCCTGTGACGTTGCTATGGCTTCAGAACTACCAGCAGGTGTAAGAGAGGGTAGGAGCAGCCAAGCGGGACCCAGGAACAGTGAATTTAAAACTTCACTCATCACCGTATGATGTCCCTTGAGAAATGTTTCACAGAGAGCTCCAAATACATACGATCATTGTACACAGTTATGTTAAAAATAATGTGAATAATGATTATGATTGACTGATGTTATTATTTTAACTATCACTACATACCACCTTTGTTATCAGCTGCCACCATCAAGATGCATGCTTGCATGTGAAAAGTTTTTTTTTTTTTTTAAGTAGTTTCTGCTGATTAGATTTCATCACTACTAACCTTTTCATCTCTCATCAAGGTCACAATAAACACAGCAAATGACTCTACCACCTCAAACACAGTAGACTCTCAGATCTGCCACAATCAGACACAGGTTAGAAAAATAAATTTATTTTTTTAATGTTTGTGGCTAGCTGTGCAAGACTTATTTCCCTTTACTCTGTGCCTTAATGAAGCATATTCCTAGTGGGAGGACAAATCTAAAAATGAATCAAATTAATTCAGCCATCTAGATAGTGAGCGAGTAACTACGGCTGCACAAGTCACTCATCAAATAGCATGCACCAGCTCTGGGCAGAACAGATGTTTTCCACAGGTCAGCTAACCATGTGGAGGTAGCAATGTCATTTTGGTATGACACTAAAAAGCCCGATTTTAAGGATGGATTGACTGTGTACTGGATTGATTGTTCCACTGATATATATGTACAGGGGGTAGACAAAATAGTTTGTACCCAAATTGCAAGTGCGTCACTCACACAAACAGAAAAATTATTGAAAATCATGAAAAACAAGGAAACACCACATCAGGAAAGAGATCCAGTGGTTACAAGCTGAAGTTCGCCAACAGGCACAGATTGACTCAATACGATAGTTGCTAAAAAAAACACAAAATAATGGCCTCAAAAATTAGTGTGGAGTAGACTTCCACCTCCTTCATCGCTCAAAGAACTAGAGGCTTTCCTTCTTGAAGACATACCACTAAAAAGAGTTAAAAAGTTGTAGAATAACAATCCAAGAAGGTTTGTTCTGAATGCTAAGGCAGCTGAACCCCTTACTAATTTATATGTATATATTCATGTAGTGTTTGATGTTCCCATTACTTTGTCTCCCCTCTGTACACATATTGAGTTTTGTATAATATGAAAGATACAAATATTATCATGGGAGCATACATGTCAAAGAATACATGTACCCCTTTGTTCAGTTTTGACACATCCATTACAAAATTATGCTTAAAAGAACGAGGAAGATTTGGAGTACAGTTACTTCCCACTCCTCCCAAGTCATCTCCATTTGATGGTCTTGTTTTAACGGTGACAGAATAGAAAAAACACCCGAGATATCTTTTAGATACCACTGCCTTTACAGTGAGCTCTGTCACAAGCTACAGATTTAGCTACCTGTACTTATGTCAGCAACTGTATCACTGGATGACTAAATTGACTGTGTGATGCATTGCCAGCATCTATTCCAGGTACTGTTTGAGTGCTGATTCATATTCTTTTGTCTTCTTAACATATTTAAATTGAACGTCCTCTCATTGGTGTTACTATTTTTACTACTCCAGTACTATCTGATTTACAATAATTGGACTGAGAGCTCGTGAGGATAAGTGTGACGTGGATGCATCTGACAGGCCCAGATAGGCCTCTATCAGATAGAAAAGTAGCCTCATCTGAATCACAAGTAAACAATAAACGCAAACCGGATTAGCAAGATGGGAAAAAAAGATGTATTGCTCACTTATGGGAAAGATTGTCCTCATTGTCATGCCATAGAGCAACACTGAAAGAAACAATGCAATCTGTGGGCCGGGCCGTATGGTGATTACACTCCTCTGATTGTGCCTCTCTGACGGGGTTCACGCACTGAAATGTAGCATTGACAGCGTGACAATCATGGATTAAAAAGCAACACCCTCAGCGGTGGAGGCCCGGGACCGGTCTCGTCCAGCCACAGAGCAGATGCCGTGACGTGCATTGATCGTGATACAGTATCTTTGTTTTTTTTTACCCCGCTGTGGATGTGGACAGATGAGGCTGTAATGACAGCTGTCATTTCAAACAATTCCGTTTTACACTGGAAATATTAATGCCTGTATTGATATGACCACGATATCACAAAACTTTGTATCTTCGAGATACTTTGGGCAAGTTCACATTAGGCAGGCAGTTTGGTTGTCCCTGAAGTTGAAGAAAAAATGTTAAAAACAAAAAGCACTTCATTGAATTGCTGAGTTCAACATACAGCTAGTGCATGTAGTCATTAGAGTGAACAGAAGCATATGCCCAATACTATTTCAGAAAGAAAACTGAAAAAAAGCCTGTGAGACTACCATTCCCATTTGCAACTGCTGATGTGAAGCAATTTGTCCACCGAATCTTTTCATCTTTGGCTGACCTTTTGTTCACAATAGCTCAGCTGAATTCCTTGACAGTGTGACTGACTGAGGAAGATTCTGCTGAAGCTGAAGGCTTTAGAAAATTCAACATCAATCTTTGTTGTTAGACCTTGGGAGCACTGGGCGAGTTTTACATCGGTCTGACTGTTTATGGTGCCTGTGTTCACCTTCCAAGGCAACATGAATTTTACAATGGATCGCATAACCTACGCTGCCAGACTGTTATCATTATGTATCTCCTTGCTGGGTGGAATGCAAATTCACCAAAGGTGATCTATAGTCATTATCTACTTGATTCTAGTCCCTGGATTTTTTTTAGTAATAGCAGTATTAGGATAAACAGTTAGAGGTATAAAACTATGCCCTCTGGTTTCATTGAATACATTCAAAACTTTTCCTTTCAGTCTGGAAGCAGAAAATCCAAAGAGACAGGGAAGCAATCTTGGGGGAAGGAGTTACATGTCACTTCAGGAAATGTAGGAAAAGGAGATGAGCCACAGGGGGATTGCCTGTCAATTGAGACTTTTGTTTTGACGACACTGTCAGTAGGGTGTCCTGGTTTGGCACAAGGACATGTCACTAAAGTGGCACCACCTTACATTCAAAGTATAAAACAAGGGCTTTGCAAAATGGTAATTTTAACTATAGTTGACCTCAGTGTTTAAGTGGGATCTAATCTAAATCTTCCTTTAACTAATGTCTAGATTCAATCCCACCAAAGTGTTCTATGACAGTGCTTCTGCCAGAAAGCAACAAGAAGGCACTGACGTAGTAAGCAGCTAACTGCATGTTCATGGCTTATTTTTTTTAAATCCTTGATTTCCTGGCTCTTTCTGGAATGGTAAACAGGTCTGCCAGACCATGAAAAACTCAGTCCATGAATCTATCAACATCTATCGATATGTTCATTTCCCATGGATGGTAAATGATGTTTGTTGTCATTTGTGCCATATCTTCTCAATCAGCTCAGATTAAACTGACTGTTTGCTCGAAACACAATGAAAGAATACATCAGTACACAAAGGAAATAGCATTGTTAGCACTGGTTTCTATCTATATCAGTACCAAAGATTTAGAGTTTGGAGTGCAAACTAATCTTACAAAACTTAAAATACAGCACACTATCACTTATCACTAGAAGTAAATGGGAAAAGATCTAGAGGAAGGATGTACATATCATATGGCAACATAAATAAATGGACATTCAAACATCCTCAAGAAATACAGTGGCCCCTGCAACATCTAGATTGACACTAACCTGCCCTGGCTTATCATGACATTACATTAAGTTATTGTGATTTAGCAGACACTCGTATCCACTGCAATTTACAATTTTATGCTTTTATACAGCAGAATATTTACTGAGGCAAATGTGGTTAAGTACCTTACCTAAGGGTACAACAGTGCCCCAGTGGGGAATCAAACCAGTAGCCTTTTGGTTACAAGCCCTGCTCTTTATCACAACACCACACCACAGTCCCCATTTTTTCATGAAAACGCCTGTACTTTTCTGTACTTCTTCCTAATATCAATACACATTGACATAAAATAAAAAAAAAAACTTTAGCACTTAGCATAAGCCTGTTTTAATATCCAAACCATCTTGTGTATCCCCAGATTCAGCGCTGTTGTAACACCTCACATTGCGCGGCAGTACAAGTTGTGAATATCACGAACGTGACAAAGCAATAAGCACCTCTTGTCATTTTTAGCACTCTCGTGTACACTGGAAATACATCTGGCAGAAGCGTGAAGTGTGACTGAGGGCTATTTAAAACAAGAGAAGTTTTTTGTGTGGGAGGAATCCGTTTTAATTCCAGAGGTCCAAAGAAGAGCATAAATCAGTCATATATGCAGCTGCAAAGCAAAGCAATGATGAATTCAAGTAGAAAGCTACGGAGGCTATGTCTACATCTAACAGTGCTACAGAGAAATGCTGCAAAGCTGTAGACTTACTTGATATTTGAAATGAAAGCTGCAAGATGGCTATAGTCTGCAGATGGGGAGTATAACATAAAGACATTGTGGGCATGAATGGAGACAGGTTATTATGGAAAGACAATGGGGGTTGGCACAAAGAGGAATTCAATGTCCGATAGATTATATCAGGAAGACTCCGAAGTAAGGGTGTTTATATCCTATGTTTAAGACCGATATGAACACAACACTTGACTCCAATGAACTGGACTGGGAATTACATTCCAGGTAGCTCACCAAGGTTTTTTTTTTTTTTTGTAATAAATATTGGTATTTATGAAAGGTTGTTGTGCATTAACAAAATATGTTTGGGATAATTTAAGTTGCACATATTGTATTGTGTCACATCACAAAAGGGATCACTACATTTCTAGGGTAATTGCTAGGGGAATTTAAAAGCTCTACATAGGGCTAAGAAAACCTTTGACCCAGCCTGCAACAAAGCAAAGAGCAAGCAGACAAGCAAAAAAATGCAAACTGTTTGTGTGCTGTGTCAGAATTTTCTCCCTCTTCATTGTAAGACAACAATAAATAATGCCACATTAAGAATAGGTCAAAATTGGGTCACATCGGGTCAGAGTTACTGCTAGCACTATCTCTTGAGGTATCTATGAATAGGGAGGAAAAGTCAAAACAAAACATAACATTGTATGTCATTGTAAATAGGGAATACTTCAAGCTAAAATTTCCTTGACTAATATTCCACATTATATTTTGTTCATACATATAAGACATAATATCATAAAAGATGTAACATTATGACTGACACTATTTTGTGTTACCCTAACAAAGATTTAACAGGTATTGAAAAAAAACACGTTACTTCCCACATTCCATTCATAGATCCCAAATTGTAATGTGCACATACCAAGACAATTCAGTGATGCATTTCATATGTCAGGTCGCAGTATTTTAGCAATTCCTTTAGTTAGCAATTCAGTTGTAAATAAATATCTGTTACATATCAATAAAACAGATCTAATGTCACATTTCCGTTACTAAGGAAAAAATGGGTAAAACAAACCACATCCATTTCTGTGTTCAAACAAACAAAATAAAACAAAAAAAAAATCCAACAAAATCAAATGTGCAGCTGCAGTCTTCATTTTGGATATTTTCCTTCCTGTGTTTCTTTGTGTATGAGATGTATCTTTATGCATTCTCAGGACCCTGGGTTTTCAAAGAATTACAGACCTTGAAATAACTAAGCATTGGTTCACCACCAGTAGTGTGGATGCATGAAAATATTTGTGTAGCTGCATAGACACTGGATAATGGATTTGTTAAATGCTTAATTGATTGGCCCTGCCTAGCAGGTGATATAAATAAGAGGTAAGCTGTGAGAGGAGAACAAGACAGAGCTAGGGAGAGTTCGTGTGTTTTATGCCTTGACTGTATTCCTTTTCCATATGCCTGTTTCAACTATTATTGCCTGAACTTGTTTTAATTATTTATCAATAATTTTATGCAAATAATATTTACCAAATATATTTCTGATAAGAATTGTCCTGCTTCTTTAAACCAAACAGTGCGGTTCATACATACATATAAACATAGGTATGAATAGGCGTTCAATGGTAGAGGATGTGTTGTCTTCCTGTTGATGAAGTGTATGTCCTAACAGATGGTATGGATCGTGCAGTGCTGTGTTGGTTGTGCCACCTAACAGCTGTCCTGTTTGTGCCTTTAAATAACTGCGACACATATGTAGAGAGGCAAAACAACCTCTCAGCGGGCTCAAATTGCCATATTAATTCATATCAACTAGGAAGTGCCGCAGTGTCAGGGATGATTGGCAGCGGCTTCGCTCCGCTCGGAGCGTCGCGGCACCAGTGCATTTCTGCAGCCCGTGGTACCGAGTGCCGCTGCAAGGTGTGGGCGTCCCTGCCTCACTCCCTATCAGGAAGCGATCTGCCGACTGCCTTCCGACTGTGACGGGTGTCAGTCAAAAACGAGGGGAAAAGGCTCATTGGGAATGTATGGCTTTCCGCTTTTGATTTGGTATTAAACGATCTCTCCCCTGCAGGTGTAATTCTGCACATCCTAATTAATGAGACCGAGATAGTGAGGCGTGCGAGAACTGCATTCTGCGCTCGAGCACCCCTCAAAGTCGTGGACACGGCACTGTCTCCATCAACGCGGGGGGATGTTATGTTCAAAAATAGACAATGATAAAAATAGCCTCCTTTATTCTCTGTGTTGGAACTGTTGACAGACGGAGAAGCTGTTAAATTAGATTTTGGAAGAAAGATGAGACATTACTCAACAACCTTTACTCTCTTTAAAATTGTTATGAAGCCAGCTTTCCTGAGAATAGAAAGATTATAAATGTGTTCTGTGAAAGGGAACACTGTAGTGAAAGTTAAGTTGATGTTAAGTAATATTTTGAGTTCAATTTCAGTCAGTGAAGGAATGTGGCAGAGAAAAAATTTGACATACTGCAGTTTTAGAAAAAACGAGTTATTTCTTTTCGCATATCACTCATATTCCTTTAAATTTTTTTCTTTTCAAACCATGTATTTAAACTTTGACCAGCATTCACCCTAATGCTATACATTAGGGAAACATGAAACCACAGCATCTTTGCAACTGCTAGATCCAAATAGCATAGCTATAAATGAATTGTTGGCATGACACAGCTTCACAAGGTTATTCCAAGGCCTATTTCACAAAGGTGGCTTGAAAGGTGCTGTTCAATTTACTGATTTGATTTTTGCACAATGAGGTAGTCTCTCTGCATGTCGAATAATATTCCACACAATCATATGTGCTATATTTTACCAATAAATGCCATCTACTGTCAGATATTATTTCATATCAGAGGTGCTCATTCTGAAGAAATTCACATTTACCTAACAAATCACAGTTCTATAACAAAAGACTCTATGCAAATCTATGTAAAATGCTATGTAAAATATACAACCCAGGAATATGGACAGACATACTTAAACATACCCTTACAATGACAGTGGAAAAAGCTACAGTTTTTTTTTTTTTACCTGTCTCTTCCCAACAATTTCATATTGTGTGTCTGCAACTGTTACATGCAGATGTTGTTACAATTATGTTTATGACCACCTTTTATTATGATAATGTATCAAGGCCAAGTCTCAATATTTAGCTAACAAAACATGGCTAGCCTGTTATTAATTAGTATATTGGTGTCTTTACATGTTAAAAATGAGCCATCTTTGTGAAACAGGCCCTAGTTGGCCAACTGTAAAGAAGTCAATGTTTTAGGATGTTCATCAGTGAAAGGAAATACACATCGTCCACCCTTTTTGTCTCTCCATTTTTCCCTGTGTGAATATCATATTGGAATAAAGTGTTTACCTGTTGCCTACTCGTCGGCCAGGGCACTCTTGAAAACGAGATGTTCTCATCTCAAGAGGAACTCCTGGTCAAATAATTTTTAAATAGAGATACATCAATTGTGCAGCACGTCATTCTTATCAATGCACGGTAACTTTCTTTGCAAGGCTTTACCAGACAAGCACTAAACCAAATGCAGTCAATATACAGTACAACCAGCTCCAGTCATGACATAGTTTGTATTTTCCCTTGTATGAGACAAGACCCCCTTTGGTTTGGTTAATTGATCACAATTTGAATTCATCCAAAACACTTTGCCGTGAAGTGTTATTTCAGAGTCTGCCACTATGTTAAAATGAACATATGTGACACATCTATTGTTAAAAAGCAACACTTATAAACAACTTAAACATTTACTGAAAAGGGCAAATGTAAATGACTGAAATGAAAGTCAAAGGGCATAGGCATTTGGAAAGTTACAGATCCATAATTTACAGGGCAGTCAAGTCTATCTATAATGAGTCCAAGGTATGTGACATTACTGACATGTACAGCTTACAGTATTTTTAATGGTCCTCTTTAAAATATAATATATTTCATTTCACATATTTCATTTAATTGGTCTGTTGAGACTGTGACAGATGTAGTATGTGTATGTTTGTTCAATCTGATTTTATTGAATGCTTCTGATATCAATATGTGCTTGCCCATTGCCACAGTATTGTAAAGGTTAGGCAAATTTTAAATGAAAACCAAATGAATATCAAAATGTCGTTCAACAGGCAAATAAACAAACATTACAAAAATTCAGAGTACAGACAAACATCTCCATAAAACCATTTTAATATGTATTCCCCTATTTATTTTTTTATTATTTACTGCAAGTCTAAGAACAGCTTTAAGGGTAGTAAATGTACATGGCAACCTTGATGCATGTGTGTCATAGAGAAGTATAGGACAGAGACAGAAAGATCTTATTGATCTTGCTCCATAAAATCAGAACAAAGGTGTCAAAGCCAATGGTCAATATTATTTTCCATATAGAATATTCTGGCTTCTCCCTTAAAGGGAGTGTTCCATAAGAGACAGACATAGTCTCATCAAGTGTTAAATTTACATGAATTTATATGAAACTAAATAATTCTCTCCACCTAATCAAGTGTTACATAGTTGATGTTATACCAGCAAATTGTTTGTGTATGTAAATTGGATCAGATGTCTAACTACTATTGTATAGATTTGCATTTTAAAAAACATGATAATGTGGAATACATGTTTGTCATTTATGTAGTTAGACGTTATATGGACAATCCTATATGAACCTCAATCCCAACTCAAGCTCTAAATCTTACCATAACCTTAAACCTAATCTCAAACTCACTTCTAGCCACTTATTTCAATACATACATCATATAACATATTAAGCAGTCAGAGAATCTATAGTGCAAATATTTACCTACAGTGCAATTACACTGGTGTCTACATAACACTGTGACCAACATGTGACCAACATTTAAAATGACTATACTTAATGTTGAATGTCTCAGTTGATTTGTGTAGTATGCACTTTCAACAATGTTTGTGTGCCTAAAACTGAATAGAAACACAACTGCATTCCATAGAGCAATCTTCTAATATTTGACGAGATTCCTCAATATAATATTTGAGAAGTTTTTTTTTATTTAATGCAATGAATCCTTATTTTGCGTAGACTTCTTTCATGCCTTTGACATTGTCTTGAAATAATCAAATGACACTAAGCTACATGTGGAAACCACACACTCCCTCAGGTTCTGGGACTAAATGTGTTCCCTGAATCTGAAATGGACTATATTCTAGACTGTCTTTTGTTAACTGCAAAATGGGCAACACAAGACATCGGACACGATCCAATGTAGAAAGTAGAAAAGACACACAGGAAGGTACTAGACAAGATGAGAGGAGGAAGCAAGAGTTTTTCATAAAATGGGAACTGGATGTCAATAAATATGTGATGTATTTAATGTAAATTTACTTCCAAGTAATGTGTACTGCTTTGTTTCTGAGAGATGAAATCTTTTGTTGAAATAGATGATCATGCTCCTACCATTCATTTTCAATCCAATATTCTTGCTTTCATTCATGTATTGCACTACTGTATAGGTTTATTATAAATACTTTAAACATAGTATGAATCAGAAATACTATACTTAAATAGCAAATGCCCCATCTTGCAGGAGGATATTGTAACAATAACAAATTTTGTGAAGGAATGCCCTGGTTGTAATACAAGTGCCCCTTTTAAAATCTCTGAAATATCGGTCTGAATAAAGGTTTTTTTTAAACTTTCATAAATAACCACAAAGTGCCACGTTCTTCCAGAATGATCCGACAAACAAGCAAACAAAAATAACAAAAAAACAAAGACAAAAATCAAATCAAACCAAACCAAAAAATCGAAACATAACTTGAACTACCCTCCATGGTGGTAGCAGGAGCCGGTTTACGGGTCCTGACCATAAACTCTAGGCCCTTGATTGGCCGGCCCCTGGCTCTCTGGTGTCACTGCTCCAGCAGACAGCCCACTCTGGGGGGTGCGGGGGGGAGGGAGGCTCTACCTCCGCGGCCTGCGTCGGGGTGCTGCTCATAGCCGGGTGTGCAGGTGAGTGTAGCCCAGGCACATGCAGATGAGGTTAGCTTCCATCCACTCTGCGGGCCCGGTCGGGGTCAACGCCAAAACCAGGGGGCGTCACCCGATCCCCTCCCGGACAGCAGCATGCAATGCCTTTGCTTGGATTTGTTAATGCCGTCCACATTTTTTTATTTTGGATCCAGATGAGGGATGACGAAGAGCGTATGGAATCATGCAGTATGGCAGCAGACAAGAGCATTGAAGGAGGACAAACACCACATAAACACAGAACAGGCAGGGCACCCAAAGGGGGGGGGCGGGGTGACGGCAGGAGTGGGGGGTAGGAGGGTGGTTTTATTCGGCCCAGACTTACCAATACGGTCGAGTCGGTCGATGGCCACAGTCTCGAAGGCACGGCGCATCATTGGGTACTCCTCCAGCACCTCGTTGAAGTGGTCCACAGACAGGGAGAAGAGGCGGCAGTAGGTGTCTGCCCGGACGCTGGCCGTTCGGCGGCCCTTCGTTAGCAGGCAGATTTCTGCGGGGAGGGGGGCGGACAGGTGTGGGGGGGGGGGGGGTGTTGGGGGGAGACAGAAGAGAGTGACAAGCTTGCACCCACAGCCGGGATCAACTTCACACAGGCTACAATACAAGCCTGGCACACAGGACAAATTATCATGCAAATGAAGCATAGGTGCTAAAATTCGCCACATCATTCTGCATCCTAATGTGAATAAAATGACAGCTTGGTCGGCGTGTTGTCAGCACGGCAAATCTGAATTTCTAAATATGACAGCTGCTGTCCCCAGAGGCCTCGGCTATCTCCCTTCCACAAGGCTGCCACAGAGCTGGCCTGCTATGTCCTGCTACTGGTTGAGCAACCCCACTTTTGGTAATCAGTTGAACTCTGGGACATATGCGATTGCAACAAGAACAAACTGTTCAGCCGGCCGAGGCCACACTCATGTTCGTAATACATCTACAATATCCCTTCAGCAGACCTGGCTGTAGCTCTTTTATAAAATTCAATATAACTTTATTGGAAATAGCAGTTGGTCTCTCAAATGAAGACACGGAGACACAACAGCACAGAGCTTCGAGCGATTTGAGTGTGAGTGGTCAGAGGCTCAGCGATTCAGTAAAGTGACTTTATATTAGGTATTTATGGGTTTTCAAACTCAAGAACACAATGGGTGTGCTCATACAGCTTTATCTGTTTATTTTGCTTCCAGCTGTAACTTAAGATTGTACTGGAAATGCCTGTCAGACCAAATTTCTTCATGGCCATGGACTGAATATGACTTGGCACTGACTGACGCAGCTACTGTACATACAAGGTAACATTCTGCTTTATACTTATATTTATGTTGTATATTTACTATCCTAAGTTACATCCTAAGCGATGTAATAAAAGCAACATTTTTTTAGTACTGAGGGGGAAACATTGTGGTTATTAGGTCGTTGTTGTGCAGCTAAGTAGGTATTTCAGAGCTAAAAACAGCTCACTGGGCCATTACTTTTTGCCAAATAAAGACAATGCCCTCGATAGTCGCAGCTCTGATCCATCTGTGAAAAGTGTCACAATGGGAGGCTTGACGGTGTGAAAACAACACTGTCATGCTGGGGGTGCGAACAAGGTGTTATATCCTTTTTAATGGAAAAAACGCACCCCTAAACACAACCCAGCAACACGTATGGCTCCATTTTAATTCACGAGGAAACAGTTCTGCCCCACAGAACGGTTCCACGGAAATGAATTTGCTTAAATACAGTAACAGCTGCATTTGGGACTAATTACATTATCGGACGCCTGTGCCTCAGAGCCAGAATGGTTAATCGACTGAGCAAAGGTTAACCGACTGACTAAGCATATGAAGGTGGTTTTTGTCACTCTCGTAAATGGCTGGTCAATCAGTCAGCTCTCCTGCTGGAATGGGAACAATGCCCAGCCTCGGCAGTGCAGTCATCTGGGGAGACTGAATGAGTGAGGATTGTCACGGCTCTCTGACATACAATGTGACAAGAGTCCGTCTTCCTGCCACAGATTGCTGCCTTCGCTCCGAGCCCCGTGGTTAATTCACCCTCAACTCCCTTTGTCTGAGCGTGAGTATATGTATATGTCTGTGTGTGAGTGAGTGAGTGTGTGTGTGTGTGTGTGTGAGAGAGAGTGTATGTATGTATGTGTGTGTGGGTGTGTGTGTGCGTGTGTATGCGCATAAGGGTATTCAGATTCTCGGGTCAGATTTTGAGAAGCTAGCTCATTTTGTCGGGGTGAGTCAGTGGAGGGGAAGGGTGCAGCTCTCAACGCTGCCAGCTGCTACCAAGTCAGAGCTCATCTCCTAATGCCATGTTCATGCAATGGGTAAAAATATCACCCACCAGATGGGCAGCTGACTGGAGCAGGTGGCTGGCATCGGAATATGGCAGCACAGCTACACGGCCCGCGCCTCAAATAGGCTTTGTTTAATTTCAATTTCAGTTCCTTTCGGTGGCATGATCATTGTGTGTTGAAAAATACTTGATTTTGGGGATGAAACACACAAAAAATCTCAGCATCATAAGGCCACACAAGCAAAAAAAACCTGCTTTGGCCTAGACTACTGCAATCTAGTCATTTCCTCTTACCACACACCCCTCACTGCAAGAAAACCTCCTGTTTAACCACTCATCTTTGGCCTCTTCTCAGCTGTCTCTGTAAAGTCATTGTAACGGTTCTCTTGGCCTCTCTCCTCTGTTTTCTAGCTCCCAATTTCTGTTTACAGCTGAACAGTCTTGTTATGTGGAATTTTGAAGGGAACTGAAGATTTTGTTTCCATTTTTTATAAGATCATTTCCACTTTTAGCTACATTATGACATTGCTTGTATTATTTATCAATTAAGGCTGAAAAGGCCAGGCAAAGCATTGTGACCGGTCAAAAGTAAATAGCAGCAGTACTGTAAGGCTGCTTTAAGAAAAGAATGTCTCATACATGTGATTTTGTGGCAGCTACAAAACATGCAACACAGAATCATGAATAAATCATGTGCTTTGTAGGCATTTTTAGAATATACATTTTTAGTATATAGCATAATATATATGACATAATTCTCAAATAAACCCACACCTACTGTCACACACAGAAAAAAATGCTTTGGAAGGTCTCACTTTGGCCAACAACAGAAGAGAGAGACGCGTGACCTACAGTATGCAGAAGCTATTTATATATGTGTGTGTCTCCTTATTGTTAGAAAACATTGCCAGGATTCGAATGGATAAAAGCAGTCTTAGAATGGGTAAAAGCAGTCTTAGAATGGATAAAAGCAGTCTTAGAATGGATAAAAGCAGTCTTATGACACACACACAAGACTGCTTTTATCTGTTCCAATCCTGGCAATGTTTTCTAATTTAAAAACTGGCGAGAACAAGACTGAAATAAAAATACAAGCACATTCAGATTGGATAAACAAAATGGGTCATGGGTCTATTATATAGCATGACCTTGAAGGCTTGCAGGAGGCAGATATGGGTGCTGAAATGTGCTTTGTAGTGCACTGGTAGCCCATCCTCATTAGAATGCAGTCTGTGCTTAGTCACCATCGCCAGCCACTGCAAACTCTAAATGAAAGTTTGTGTGCTGTAATTTTTCACTTCCCCCAAAAAAGACCCACAATGAAACACAAAAGCTTCATTGGCATTGCTTTATTTGACAGCCTTTTGTCCTGAAAGTCATCAGGCAGGGCATTTATTAATGGAAAAATGAAAACAAAGGGAAAGATAATACCTGAAATAAATCTCGATTCATTCTCTTTTCAAAGGATTTTAGCTCATTTATGACGTCCATTGGCTTTTCTAACTGTTTGTTTTTTACAGAACAGTGACAGTCAACAAAGGGGCAGCCAGCATTTACCGTGGTAACTATCTTAGTGGAGTCTCTGTTTTGAATATTTTTTGAAAATTCAGCAACAGTTGAATGGATTTTAAATCCTCCTGGTGTCACGTGGTTGTATTATGAGACAAAGCCATTTGGTCAGGTATTATTATCATATTCTGACATATTTTACATTGAAAATGTATCCATCATTTCTAATCTATGAATAAAAAGATTGACCCTGAAAACTCTGTTGTTATCTTTTAATGCAATGTCAGTGATTGTTAGCTATTGCCAGCCAATATCTTGAGCTTTCTAAATTGCTGATATGGGACTGGTTGAGTACATATATTCAGATGTAACCAAATCTTTTTCTAAATATTTGTATTGCGACAACAACAACCATTGCTTTTCATACACGGAACCTTGTAGAACTGGTCCGTAGCTGGGAGCATATGTACCTGAGGTGCAGTGGTTTTTCTCTACCCAAATCAGCGACAGTGAACATGTTTAAATGGAGTTAATTCTTAAAGCATTTAGCCATCCCTTGATTATGCAAAAGAAACAGTCGTCCTTGCTGTGGTGCCAAATGCAACACATGCAGCGACCCTTGGTTGGCTGCGTCTCCCGCAGTAGCCGTGATCTCCAGTTTGTTCCTCTGACTGCGCAGATGATGAACATTACGTAACCAGAGGAGCGGAAGCGAAAGCAAGATAGGACTAATAAAAAGATGCAAATATGCAATTTATAGTTTCAGTGCTTCACATACCATTGCTATGACGTTAGCATGGCTGTATATTTTCTGTGTGGTGCAACTTAAAAATCAACCTATGTTTTTATGATTTTTTTGTTGTTTTTACTCTTTTTGACAATTCATATCTTACAAATACCTCCAAAGTATGATCCATCAGTCAGCTTCATCTCCTTGTTTAACTTGGTGATGACGCTGGCGACGCCGTGCTGGATGAAGTACATCTTCTTCCCGACGGTTCCCTCGCGGATGATGTAGTCGTTGGGCTGGAAGACCTCGAACTTCAGCTTACTCAGCATGCCGGTCACAAAGTTGGGGTCGGCATTGGCAAACAGTGGCATGGTGGCTACTAGCTTTCGGCAGTTGAAGTTCACAATCTCCTGTTAACAAAAACAACAACAATGACCAAAAACAGCCAATGTTAGTTTCATTGTGCACCTCCAAAGCTAGCAAGTTAGTAATAATTGGTTCAATTATACACACAGCTGAAAAATAGAAAGTTTAAGTAGAACTCGGAAATGTACAGGAGCAGCATTGCACATAAAACAAAAGCATGCTTGTGTATATCTATTCACATTGAATTGTACATTTACAGAACATTTAATTTTTCTCAAGTATGCTTTCGCAGGCACCAAAAGTCTAATGCCGTAACTGCTACTGAATTCTGCAGCGTTTGATATTTATTAGAGGAAGTGCGCTCTGTGTGCAACACAAATGAACACTGCATCTGTCACACATGGAAGCATCATACGTTTACTGTCAGCTTTTGCTTCAGCAGAGAAATGAATGGGCACAAGCAATTGAAATGTCTGACTGAGAGGGAAAAAAATACAAAATTGTACCTGACATTTAATCTTTGTCTTAATACACAGTGTGTGTTATTTTGTTTTCATGTTGTTTTTGTTTCAATATAGAAAATATATTCATTCACAGTGATGCTGCCAATGTTGTTCTATTGTGAAGAAATAGGAGTTGATTTAAGACTTCACGTGGGATTTTGGTGTAATGTTGTGCACAAAAGTCAGGCCGAACAATGCACTGTAATGATAACGTAAAACATTACTGATGTTAATATGCTTCCACCTCACCCGAGTGTTCTTCCAGAAAAGTCATTAATTATGCCACCAGGGACTATTACTTCATTAGCATTCATATTTCATTCTTTATCGAATATCAGCTATTCAGGCGGAGAGTCCTTACACCATCTCACACAATTACCAATCTGAGTCACTAGCCTTTCAGTCAGTCCCTCAAGGGTGCCAGAGTAGTCCCCTCTGTTCCTCATATCCCTGGGAGAACCGTGAATCAGATGAGCCCCAGCGTCAGAGCGCTTTTTTTTCGTTTATTTTCCAGATGACAGGAAGATTGTTTCATGATGTTTACTGAACAGCTCCTTCTGGCCGCCATGCCGCTCGCTCCCTTCCCTGACATCCCGCTTCCTGTGAAGGATGGCCGTCTGTCGGGAGCGCTTTGCCTCTCGAGGGGAAACACGGGATCTTGGGAACGCTGGAGATTGTTAGCACCGACGAAGACAACCGCGGCAGGCGAGGCATGGGTTTTGACCCCAATCATCCGCGCCGAATAATGAATTAGATACCGGTGTTCGGCCCGGAACTCCACAAGGGAAACAATCTTTAGACTTTATCTATTTAAAGCGATCCATCACATGGCCGCAGCAGTAAAAATAGAAAGGTGGCCAGCTGCAAAGTTTTCCGGAGATGAAACATTAACCGTTTTCTCACCTTGCTGGGTGTAACCACTGAGGGCGGCCTTACCCTGTCGAGCGTGCTGTTTTCTCACTTATGACTTAATGGGGCTACATGTGAGGCAAAGGTAATTTGCCTCGCGCCATCCGCTCCCCTGGAGTCATTAGGCACATAATCTGCTGACGCAATGAAACCTGCTGCAAGGCAGGTGGAACTCGCCACGACCAAAGACAACTTTTAATTGGTTACCGGTGTTCCACAGACTAAACTTTTTCCTTTTCTTTTTTTGGTCTTCTATTACTCGCATTTGGCAATTTCTCCTGAGGCGTGACTCGTTTTAACAGGATCGTGTGTCCTGCTCTGCAGGTTAATATTTGCAGTGAATTTTTAATGGATTCCACTTGCCATTTCCAAAGGCCTCTGCACGCATGAGACCGTGACGGCTTGCCTTTGACTTTTCCTAAGTATGCCTAATAATTACACTGGTCCAGTTTCAGAGCCACTCGGCTCAGCTAATCAATTGGTGTCGTCTATCTCTTCAGAGTATTCCGGAAACTGTGACACCATGGCCATTTGAACATTCAGCAGTGATGCATGTCTGCAACTTTCTGCAAATTCAAGGTCTCTAAGAACATTTCTTACTCCCTTTTAAGGCAATAAAGGCAACAATTCAAATGCTTTACACTGGCAATTTTCAACCATTGGAGAAAAGTATTAAATCAGATACTAAATATTTTGAAATGACAATGTCATTGATAGATAAGGAATCTCAGACTCAAGATTAAATACTCAAATTATATGCAATTATAAATTGCAAATATGAAATTATAGCCAAACAAACTTACATCTACTTAAAGCCCTGGCAAGATATTTGCTTGAAAAGTATTCCAATGGCTGTGAAGTGAAGAGGAATTAGACGCATTCATCTTCGTTGTCAAGGAAAAACTGCCCCTGTATAACTCTGAAAGACCAGTGGATTTATGATACACAGTAAATGAATGACAATTAATTTTACAGTTTGTATAATTTGTTCATTTTAAATGCCATTGACCATGATGAGATGCATTGGTTTCAAGCCTTTGAAATAACTGATATTTTAAAGAAAATACTACTTAACTCTAAAACACATAGTCATAGGGTCTGAATTTTGATATGCCCTATATTGCTTCCTTTGTCAGGGATTGGTTAGGTAATAAAAATTTCAGACCCTTGGTAACTCTGTTATGCTGTGAATTTCAGCTTCATTTCTTCATATACACACAAGTTTAATAAAGCATCCCCTGATGTAAAAAATCATTATAAACATCCAATTCTTATTGAATCAGGTCAGGAGGGAAACGCCACCTCACCTCTTTCAGTGGGTCGTTGAGCTCGCTCAGTATATTGTCCTCATCAAAGATCTTTCCCTGGTAGCGGTGCTCGTAGTAATCATGTATCTTCTGCCGCATGTCTGCCGGTAGCTTATGGAAGGACATGTACTGCTCCACTTGCTTGTACTGTAAAGAGGGAAATGAAACAACAATGATTAACCACTTGGGTATAACTACATCAATCAGTGTTACGTATAAATACACAATGAGTATCAACAACACAGTGATTTTAAGTGACCCATCATGACTGGAGTAGTAATAGGTGAAGTGCAATGAATTGAGAATAACACCTTCTATCAAAATGCACTATATGGGAGTATGTAATGTTTGGGGAATTCAACTAGATGCTATAGCATCATTATTATTTAGGAGCTTTGCTAGCTTGCTAACTCAACAACCAAGTTAATAAATATTTGGGTACTGGAATATTTTCAGTGTTACGTGGCAGGAAAATTAAACACGACAAGCAGAAGAAGATTAGTAAGGAGGTGAACAGTTTGGGCATTTTTTGTGTGACCATATGAGATTGCATTCAAATTATGTATGTTTAAATGAGGTAAGATGACTCAGACCTCAGCATCATTGTGTTTATTTCTGTAGTATACCCCAAAAATGGTCTAGCTCTTGGCCTAGCTCCATCACAGCCTTCTTGAAAAGGGAGGTGGGTATGTGAATTGAAATTGATAACCCTAATATTATACTTGTGTGTAAGACATTGACATTTCAAAGACATTTCAGCTGATGCTTGTCTGTTGTAATACACACATGCCTACACATGCACACACACAGTGCTGTGTTATAGTGAATGGATTGGCAAGGAGGGAAGCAGGTGGCAGGTGGAAAAGGGGAGAAAGCCTAGAGACTCTTTACACTGAGTGTCTGTCTTGATAACATCACTGAGTGATTCTCTGACATGATTAACAGTCACAGTACCTCCACCACTTGTGTATTTTTTCATGAATACAACAGAATGATTTTTTTGAGGATTTTGTTTTTTTTTTTACATGCACCATCATGGTGGTATATTGTAGCCTACTGCTGCGTTCTACATATAAATATTTGAACGTAAAATAATACAGGACAAATAAATTTCACAAAATGTGTGGGCCATGATCCTGAGCTCCTCAACTGTCAAGATTGCTACAAAATGTAAGATAAGCTAAAAACAGTAAGGCTGTCTTGTCACTGGTTACAACAACAACACTCATAGCTTCCATAGTCACACAACTTATCTCATGCTGGCTAAAATACACTTTATTGTGACACAAATCCAATGATTCATTCAACATCACATATTTAAATACATACTGTTTGACACGCATTTCATGATTGATAGAAGGAACGGAATTCCATGTTTCTCTTGGGGGAGAATTAGGATCAAGGCAGACTACCTGGCTGACCAACTGCATGAAAACATGACCCTAGCTTCATTGCTATAAACAATGTAAATCAACATGTTTTACATCTGCACGTTTTTCTAATATATCTTTTTTAAGGAACATGCTAAAACTCAAAATGCAACACCAAGCGGAACAAGCTAGCCAACTGAGCTAAAGTATTATGACCCACTGGCTATGTATGAGCTGTGAGTAAAAGTTTGCTGAGTGACCGAGCATGCTAGAGAGCCGGTGCTTAAAGTAGACAGGTCAATCGGTTTTTGCATTTTTTTTTCATCCGCAGATATGAAGTAGGGCATTAAACCTTGTTTTTTGGCCCATGCAACTCTTCAGTTAGTAAAAACAAATCTGCAAAATGGGTTTTAATACAAGATAAAAATCATATCCTCTCAAGCACAAAACCATTGACAGATGCTCCATGGAAAATTCAGGAACGTCACAGAGGTAAATTACTTTGCTGGCAGTAGATGCAAAACTCCACAATTCAATATTTTTAAAGGAAAAATGCAAAATTTTAGTCCAATACTCTTGCTCCAACTTGATCCTGAAGCTTTGATTGGTACATTGATACATGTGGGGTTATTTGTATTTTGTAGTACAAGTAAATAGCACTTTGTACCTTTTTTCCTCTTAAAACTGGCTGTAGAGGAACCACTGAAGTTGATGGTTAAATGTATTCCTCTTAGATTTCATAGAGGCCAGTGTCTGAAGCAGGAAATTTTGAGAGCCTGGTGCGACACTTACAGAATGACTTCATTAAGATTTATCTTAAATGTTTTGCAGACAGATTTACCTGTTGTTTGTATCAGTGACTGGATTACACAGAGGTACTGTCATAGGTTGAACCAGTTAATATCATGTTGTAGATTCAACAGGTTAATGGTTCCTGCCCCAGAAACAAGGCTATATAATCTCCCTTCACCCCTAAACTACATACTCCACGGAAGACCGAATGGAGCATTTAGAAGGAGGGAGACATAAGACTGACAGAGAGGGAAGGAGAGAAAATGAAAACGGATTAAGAGGGAAGGAGGTGAAATGAGGAACTCTGCTGACGTTTAGGCGGTGCGAGACTAATGCAGAGAGTGTCACTGAAAATAAAGGGGTATAAATGAATGTCTGCTGGAATTCCAGCCTCCAGTCCACCATCTGAAATTATGTAAGTTAAATATGACAGAGGCCTGAACGCAGTTCAAGGCCACTAGTAATTAGTGTAATGTTCCAAAAAATAGGATGTCTCAGTATATTAGTGAACTCGTAACAGACTGAGTGCTCCTTAAAGCTGCAGCACAGCGCAGAGTTACTCATAGACGGCAGGGGGTACTGCGGAGAGCCCCTCCTGGAGGTCGTGGGTTTTAGGGGAAGGTGATATTTACTACTACCAGTGCGGATAACAGTAACCGGAGGTCACATGCTGCAGGGCGGTGCAGTGACTTCACCGGCCGCCACAGAGCTCTGAGTCACGAAGAGATAGAACTAGATTTGCTGTCAAGTGTCTTCTAGTGTCATCCATCAACCTAATCAACTGAGGGAGACAGAGGGACTAAGTGGTAATCCACACCAGCCTTGGGATCTTCTCCACCTACTCACATAAACATCAAAATATCATATTCTACAAGCTAGGCAGTGATTGTTACACAATGTCATCTGAAAGGCACGCATTGCCCTTGCACAACTGGACTGTTACCACTTTGTATCTACTACATATGTAGAGTTTAAATGTAAACCCAAATCTGGCCCTAAACATTTATGTAATAACAATGTATAACAATTACTGTATACGATAATGTAAAGTCACATGAAAGTTACACAGTCACAGTATGTGGTTATTTAACAGCAGTGTAATGACATTAGTAAATTGCGTCATTAATATTAAGCGTGACCGAAAACGACATTCCCAGGCTCCAGACCGACTGAAGTGACTAACACAAGAAACTGATTCCCCACCTTGTTTTCCATGACAAAAACAAAGAGCCTCAGATTCACACATTAAGTCACTGCACGCAAATCAGACATAATTACACTCCATCTCATGCATTTAATAAGCTATAGCAGTTCGTTTGAAGGCAGGGCCGAGAAAACATACCGTACACCTGAATCCCATCCATCTCAGTCAAGAATACCTTTCTCTTACAGACGCTGATGAATAACAAAGGTATAAGGGGCCATTGTCAGAGATGGTTACATTCTGACAAATAAATGCGCTCTTACACTAACGCATGAAATCAGAGAAGGGCTGCGCTGGCCCACAGTAACCCGTAACCTCCGCAGAACACGAAGCGACAGATGAAAATTACATTAATCAAATGGAGAAGCGTGTAGCACCTTGTTGCTCATTGATTCAGAGGGGGGCTGCTGGATGGCGATAAGGCAGGGGTTTTGTTTGGAGGAAACTGATTTACATTGAACGCGCAGTAAAGCTTGATTTTCTTTTTTTTTCGGCATTTGAACTTTTGAAACAGGGAACGGTGGCAGACCGCCCTGATGGAGCAGATGGGCCTGGCATCAAAATCATAAACACGTTGACCAAATAAAAAAAAAAAAAAAAAATCCCTGCTTATCTCCTTTCAGCAAATTCCTACTGGTAAATCATCTCATCGAATATCATTTACAGACCCCTTATATATCATTTACAGTCCTGCCATATAGTGTCACAGCTGCATGTGTTCGCATTTTGTACATTAGGCACCAAAGTGACTGTTTGGAAAGGCTGAAACATGTGGCATACTTGGAAGGATACTGTTTTGCTTAATTCTGTAGTATTTGAAAACAAAATGTATTATCTTAAAAAAATTTGGGACCCATGAACACAATATGTGCACATAACGCATAATCCAAATGTGCTGTAGCTTGATACTGTAGTGTGCCTTGGAGAGTCAGAGCAAAAGACTACCAGTGAAAACAACTGCAGACCAAAAAATGCAAGCCAAAAAGGCCATGGCTCTAAAATAAAGTTGCATAACCCCCTACCCAGAAAATGTCTTATCCTTTACGCAGAAAGTTCTTCGTAACTTATTCTTCAGCAAATCACGAGAGAACTAGACTTTTATGTCACGACTGAGATGGTGAGAGCAATGTTTATCCACTTTTATCCACTAGGCTTAACTAATGAAGTCTCACTGATGTGTACACTTATACAAAATGCTTTCGTCTACTCTCCTTACAATATGAAAGCATTCCAGGAACACTGCCATAAAAAACAGTGTTGAATAACCTAATGCTCCTGTAGAAGCATTATTTTTGCAGTTACCATATTTTTTTCTTGTCTGGAGAGGCTGTTGAGCCCGCGTAAGAGCAGAAAAGGACTGCATAACATGTTCCCAGCCTACGCAGAACACAAGCACTAAGGCAAAACCTCCTTTCTCAAATCTCCCATCAAATTAAATCTCGGGCTGGGAATACGCAGTGTTATATTAGTGTCACAAGCAATGTTGTCTGTCTGCCACATTCTCTTCTGTGGGCCAAAGTGAATATACTGTAAGCCGTGCTATACCAACAGATTTTCTCAGGGACGTAAATACCTTGCCAAAGAGAAGCTCGATACAGTTTATAGAGCATTTTTTATTTTAGAATGGACGTATGGCTGTGACATATGCACTTTGTCATCGCACACAGCCACGACAGAATACAGAGTTTTGGGACCATACAAACAATTCGTATTGTGAGCAAAGTACATCTACCACTTCTTTCATCTGAAGTGTGTGCACATTTCCTTGGGTTCTATGCAATGAGAAGATACAATTATTATCATTTTTGTCCTAAGTTCCCTATTCCTGTTAGATCTTAATATTAGCTAGCTGTTTTGTGTTTACTGTTGAAGTTAGGGCAATTGTATTCTGTTTTATGCACATATGTATTAATTACTGTTCTTTCCCTTGAAAACCAGAAGTAACAGGCATTTCAGAATATACAGATATACCTGGAGTAGACAACGCAATGGAAACACCAAATGAAAAAGGACTCATTCTCAAGCAACTAAATCACAGGCAAAAATGAGTCTATGTGTGTTTCCTACTAATGTCAATATTAGTTGAAGTATATTCCTGCTGTAAAAGATGTTTTAAAATCAACACTAAAATGTGAGTTCCCAGAGCAAGATGAGTGATGTAACATATTTTGAGAGGTAAAATAGTTGGTACCCAAATTGCAGATGTTTCAGTCATAGAGATGGCAAAATGATTTAATGTGTCAGTATCGAACAGTATCGAAAGTCATGACACCTTTTGCCAAACAAGGAAAAACTGCATCAGGAAGGAGGACCAGATGCCCCCAAGTTGAAGCTGACTGACAGGGTAAATGGACACAACAGAACAGTTGCTAAAAACCACAAAACAACAGTCTTAAAAATTACCACAGAACCAAATCTACACCTCTGTGACCCAGTCTCAACAAAAACTGTACTATACATTGTGAGGTTCACAAAGCTTATGTTTTAGGGTAGGGCTGACATTTGGAAGCTCCTCAGAATCAAGGCCAACACACAACAATGCATGAGCTGGTGTATTGAGCACAAAACCTGCATTTCTGAGTATTAGAAGACAGTAATATGGTCTGATGAGTCATCTTTTATTCTTTTTCCTACATCTAGTTGGGTTTACGTTTGGAGAAAGCCAAAGGAAGCCTTCAACCCACATTGCATGTTTCCAGCTGTTAAGCAAGGTGGTGGATGTGTTATGGTATGGTATTCTGCATAGTAGCATTATGACCAAGGAACACAAAGCCGTTTTAGAAGACCAGGTGCACCCTGTGATGCAAGCATTGTTTCCATAGGATGTTCCCACAATCCAAGATGATAATGCCCCAATACACACTACTAAACCGATTCAAGAGTGGTTTCATGAACAACAGAATGAAGTCAAGCACTTTCCAACTCCTTATTGGTTAATAAATATTCCTGCAGTATAATGTTTGGTGTTTCCATTATTCTGTCTATCCCCCGTATATTCATGCATGTGTGTGTATGTGCATACATATTTGTAATTGAGGAAGGCATACTGTGGATCACCAAGAAATATGATTAGCTTGTTGAAAAAAATCCTAGGTTCAGAACCAGTCAATCAACCAAGACTTGTTATAGCTATAGGGGGTGACATCAGTGTCTTCAGCAGATACTTATATAATCTCCAACATAACCGAACACCTGCATGTACGGACTGTATGTATTTACAGTCCGTACATATTTACATGTATGAATGGATTGCCTATGAGCACACTCCATGAATACATGTATGTTTGTATGTATGCATTTTATCTCTTAGTCTGGATTCCACAGTCTAAGTGTGACATGTACTTTGACTCATGTTTGCAGTTACAGAAGTAGAGCTCTTCTTTGAACCCTTTACAAGGGCATCTCAGATAGTTCCAGTAATGTTCCCTCTGCAGCTGCAGTAGTGATATGGCCGGAGGGAGGCACGGCGAATGCTTGCTTTATCTGCACGCCGAGGACCAAATGCAGCCAGCGCCGCATTACAGCCCTAACAATAGCAATTACCCTGTATGCTTTATGCATGATTTATCAACAGTCTTCAATCTGGGAGCTGTGCGGCTCGACCTTCAGCCCAAGGAATGCACAAGCCTGACGCAAGACGGAGCGTAAGGACAGAACTGCTTTAGGGATTCATTGGTAATTAAAAATAAATAACTTGTTTGAGTTTACGGTGCCACTTTGAAAGGACATGTTTTACTGTTGCCTGGCCAATTTGTCAGGTGATGAGTCCCAAATGGCTTCTCAGTGGAATTGTCATGTCTTGGCAATGTATACAGTGTCTCAGTAACGTTCGTCCTTGTGCAATCGATTCAACACGACTGTGGAATTGTACCACAGGTATGCGACTTTCAGCACTACTGTAGAGAAGAAGTGGCCCAACCATACTGTATTAATATGGTATTTATATGTAAGGAAGTGTAGTATTTAATACAATTTCAATAATGTTCAACTTTATATTGTTTTTTTTTTTTATTTTGAACCATGGGAGCAGAACAGTGCAGGTCTGCTATGCTTACTTTAACATGACTGTGGACTGTGCCACAGAGCCTGAATTCTGCAAAGGACTTTGACTGCTAATGCATGTATAGCTGGGTGTAAATGAATAAAATGCTATGTGCCACTTGTTCTTGAGACATCAAAGTCACTTTCAAGATGGCACCGTCCACCAGATCTGAGGTAGTCACAAAATGGTTGTGATAAAGAATATGATGTAGGCTGTGTGTAAGGCCCATGTTGTGCTGGGAACACTCATTTGTTATGGTGCAAATTTTCTATTATTATTATCTATGCCATCATCCACCCACCCAACTACATTTACTAATTCACTCTAGTATGCTCCACCTAAGCTGAGGAAACTGTTTAAGTTACTGGAAAAGGAAAAGGATTAGTAAAATTAGAATATGACGACATAAACAGTGATACACATACTGAGTTTCATTCTACCAATAAATGACTTGAAAAACAATATTATGTTGTGCTGGGGAAATACAAAACAGGCTTTATAGAGTGAATTTGATGGATTTATTGGATAACAATAAAATATTAAATGACAACTGATCTGGTTTAACAGAACTGACAGTGTTGATGTGCAGACAATGTGCTATACATATGTGTCTTGTGCTCTTTCTCCCCTGGCTAACAAATGCTGGAAAACTGAAAATAAAGAGGCCCAGAACAACTTCACTGAATTGGACAGAATAGGTCAGAAACCTTTTCCTCCACTGTGACATTCTCTTAATGAAGCTCATTTTCAGTTTTGAAAGGTGCACGGCAATGCTGCTTGTCCTCTCTTGATTTAGGAGGTGTATTTTTAACATGTCAACAGTCGTGCCAGTCAATACGAGCGCTCACTTTGCATTTGGCTTTTTCATTTTCATCATGTATTGCCATACGTTGTTTTCCTCATATCACAGCAATCTGAGTAATGTGAACCTTGCAAAATTTTGAGGCATCCATAAAAGAGGCATGATTTTGCTGCAACTGCACAATATACAAAGCAAGGCATTTCAAATTAGGCTGGTTTCCACTTGCACATGTCCAGGTGCACTTGCACACAGACACACCTGCAAGGCTGTCTCCACTTACAGCTGGAGGTGAGGTGGGATCGGAAACTAGAACCTAGAGGTACAGCTTGCTAGAGATCGATGTAATTAAGATATGGTTACACTTTGGCAGAGGCAGGCATGTGTATATACCTAACCTTCAGATAAAAATGGAGGAAGTATCTGGGCAAAATAGCATATAAACTGTGTAATTTCCCAAAAATGAGAGGCAGAGGGGTGTCCAGTATACAATTATACAGTTTCAAAATTCCATTTTAGTATACTTATGTTTATGTATGATTGCTAAATCTGTGTTTATGATTAAAAAGAAAAACACCAGAGTGGTACAATTTGAAATGAATATGTATTTTTTAGTCAATTGCAATTGTATTTTGTGTTTTTTGCTAATTCTAGTATAACAGTCATAAAATATAGCTGGCTACCTACAGTATAGCCACATATTTGGCTCTTATTCTGGTTTATAAACTTATGACATAATTCTATATATTCCTCCTTCACTGGGTATGAGCCATATTTATGCAAGCTGGGTAACTGGCTAGCCATATGTATTCATAAAAAGGGCATAATTCCTCATTTAATTGAAACAGGAGCACAAGAAGAGCAGACTCAAGACAACAAAGATAGCATATTTACCAGTCCGGATTAGTTTAGCCGATCAGGGTTAGTTTAGGAATATAGTCTTAAACTTTGATAATTATCTAAAGTAATGGTAGCTCACAAAGGTAATGTTTAGTTTTCATTTTTCATTATTTAATTTTTTAATTAGGTCTGCATGTGCCATACTGATAAAGTGTTCAATTTTTATGTGTCAAGCCACAGCCATGTGGTTTTAGAGCAGTGTGATGTCAAACCTGTAGAGGACCTGTACACATTTATGGCAGTGAGGATGAACACGGTGACTGCAGCGGAGTGGTCATGACTCTGTGCTGAAGTGAGCTAGTATAAGCTAGCAATACAGCTAGATCAGAAAATAAACAAAATAAGTAAATAAATAACCACAATTATCATCAATAACCATTAAATGTTTATATGTGATTCATAAGATGGATATAAAGCTGGACAATATCTCAATAATTTATCTAGGATATCATGAAACACTCAACTCTGATATAAGCCAATACTGTATGATTGATTCCTGGTGGCAACTGCATGCTTGATAACAGATGGCAGCATATTTGCCAATACATTATAAGATTTCAACATAAAAAGGCATACAACTTTAGTGATGTCAGTAATCATGTACTTTATCAAGCGTTTTAAGCTTTCTCTGGTCATACTATTAGTGAAAATGACCCGTGTTTGCCAGAACCCACTTTACTCTGAATGAAGCCATTTGGGATCCTCTCACTGAAATCCTCTTTTAGTGCTATCATTACCTGATATTAATCCCGCTACAGCAAAACACCTCGCAGAAAAGATGTTAAGGTATAAGATAATCAACAATAACAGTCCCCTTAAAGCAAAGACCAATATATTAGCACAAAATAATGTTCATCCCATCCAAAATGTACCGTAGAATGGACATGGAAGTGTAATTTGCACATCATACTGTTGATAAATACTCATGAACATAATGCAAAAGGGCACACAGCACGACTGCATGACATATAGGTCAGCAGCACCATTGCATGTCTGCCGATAGCCAGCGGGGGGGGGGGGGGGGGGGGAATTGGAATTTACCTTCTCTTGGTACTGCCTCCGGGAGGAGTCCAGCGATTGGATGAGGGCGGTGGCGTGGCCCACAAACATGGCGTAGCAGGTGGCGCCCACAATCATGCTGAGCATGGTGATCCACAGGTCGGACATGCTGACGGGGGCACGGGCACCGTACCCGATGCAGAGCATGTGGCTCATGGCTTTGAAGAGGGCGTAGGAGTACTGCTTACCCCAGGAATCGTTCTGCAAGAGAGACAGAGGAGGGGGGGCGGGGAGTTACCGAGCGCCGGCTCTCAGGCAAGGTTCTTTGATGGATCACTGAATCTCCACAGAACATCCTGCCAACATACCCTTCATGCTTGAGAGCCCCACGCTCAGTAATGTAACTTTTCTTCCCCCGTTTTAATTTGCTGCCGGGTGTACAACAATGGATAGCTGCAAGGCCTGCTAATCAACATCTATTACTTCGGTTTGTTTCAGACAGCTGATGTATAGTTTCTCAGTAGCCTCCAGACCTTCTACACTGGACATGAGGGGAGGAGCCTGGCCTGAGTTCTGCTTTGATGGGACGATTATCACAAGTGGTTTCGTGTAATCTCTTGCAGATGCAGCAAGACTGAATCACTGCAAGGGAATTTCATTCCAAACACGTTTGAGTGTTTGCTAGTAGAAGGGGGTGGGCTTTGGCATCTTTCCCCCCTAATAATTCATACTTGTTTAAAGAAAGAAAAACTTTACACCAGCACCCATACATCAAAAAATGTGTGTCCTAAATTATTTGGAAGAAGAATTCCTTGGAGGGATTGATATTGCCATTTCTCTGACTCAGTATTGAAATGGAGGCATGTTTTTCCAAGAACTGTGCAAGCACGTTTTGTAAACTAGAAGAAAGTTGGTTCATGATCTATTGAATTAGATGATATAGAACACTATGGTGTCAGCTGTCTTTTTAAGGGACCAATATAATAAATAAACAAGCCCGAACGTAATGTAAATTGAAGGTTTATGGTTTTATAATGGTACGTTATAATCTCTTACATTATTGGCTACGCCTTTTCATCAGACTTGTGCATGTGTGTATCCTAGTTTGGACGACACCTACACCTTTTCATACTTCTGTGCTATGCCCCTGCTGTTGCAGTTCCAAAATTGCTGATTCGGAGAACTGCTTCTAACCCTGTAAAATAATGCTGACGTGCCAGAAATAAATTGTCTGCATGAAATATGCTCAATGTTGCAGTTATATTTCTTATATATAAAGTATTTTTTGAAAATTATGTTGACACCACGGGGGTTGGTACATTCAATCTAGCCACAATGATGTTTTCTCCTTAACTCTGAGTAATGAATTCATTCCTATTGTTTCTTGGATTGCACTGTTAGCTTTACTATCCACCTTGAATTCATCTATTATCGTGTGTCTGGTCATGGTAAATACGCAGATGAATTAACTTTAATACTGACTCACCTAACTACTCATGAAATGTGATATTTTTGCTGATTGCTGGAGCCTCTCATGGTTGGAAGAATAATGTCATGCAAAAACATTGTTGTTTCAGTCATTGAATTGTGATGGACTCTGCATTTTACTGTAGATGCCATAGGAAGAACATTTTTAGAAATGTCAATATTTACCAGTGCTTGTACATTTTAGAGAGGTGACTCACCCTTTCTGACACCATGACACATCAGGACACTTGCCATAATTTTGAGGCCTGCCATTTTATATCACCTCAGTTTCTTAAAACAGATTTTGCTCTAATGTTTTTAGATAACTCTCTCATTCATCACAAGAACCCTTATAATTCTCGACAGAAGATTTTTGAAAGGTTTTTGCAAATAATCTTTTCCAATATTTAAAAATAGCAGGCAACGGTGGCAAAATGTATATCTCAGCCTGATTACTAAAGGACTGTCAAAACGATATGAAAAGCGTTGGACATAGCTTTCTCTAGCAGCCTTTCTGGCCTTTCAGCGGCTCATTTACCGCAACTCTGCATACTGATGTGATGAAAGATGACAAATGATACTCGAAAAAACACTTTGAAAAGTATTTTTGGCACGCCCGTTGAGGAGTGCTGCTATGAAGTAACGCTACCGAATGTTGGGGAGGGAGCATCCTTCACCAGATGCAGACAGCGGGAGAAGCAGGAGTGACTGTGCAAAAAGTCTGTCCTCCAGGCCTGTGGTAAACTGATCCACCAGGACAGCGGGCGTCATCTGTCCAGGCCGTCTCAGCCCCTGGGCTGGCTCAACATCCAGGCTCCGTGGGGTTAGGAGGCAGCCAGGGAGAGTTATGTGTACATGCTGTGTGTGTGTGTGTGTGTGTGTGTGTGTGTGTGTGTGTGTTTTGGCCCCTACAGTAATGGTGTGTAATTATACTGATTTGTGGCTGTCAACAAAGCACGAAAATGACCAGCGCATGCATACTAAGATGGTGTACTTTCCGTTTTCCTTTGTTCGTCTCACCAGTGATTGGGGAATAAAAAATTCAGAGGCAAAGCCACAGACAGAAGATAGGACATGACGCATCTGCACTGTGCCTTAAATAGTCTAACATGAAAACAGACACTTTGGTCCAGATACGGTCTAAACACCATGACTCTTTTACATAAATCTTTAGTGAAGAATTTAAGAGAATGAAAATTTACAAAACATACCAGGCACCACCACAAATCCAGTTGTCATGGTGCAGGACTAATATTTTAAAAATTGATAGTTCCATGAAGACCTTCCTTAAAGTGAAGGTCAATGCATCACATTTTAGCCATAAACCCCTTTAGATAAGGTTGCCATGGATATATTGTGTTGTTTTTTCTTCCTGTCATCTTATGAAAGTCAGTAGGGTGTTGGTTACTTTTCCCTGGTTGATGACAAAATGTTCAGTAATCAGATGTCTCCCCTTCTATCATGTTTTACTCCACAGTTTGGAAGTTCTTTATCAGTTTGCTTGGGCTATCAAAGTACTTCCTGGATGAGAGAAAATTGGTATGCTCAATATAAAAAAAAAACATGGTGACATCATTCCATCATATACCCTCCCCACTTCCCCACTGTATTCTACATTGCTATGGACTGGTGAACTCCAGATGTCTAAATCGATGACATCACTCTTTTGTCACCCAAGCTTGAGATTCGGTTCCATGGTTTCCTGTAATTTCCAACCAGCATGTCAGCATAACACTGCCGTGCAGAAAACTTAAGTGTAGATTTTTAAGTGGGGTCTCATTTGGAGGGCAGGCTTAAAGCCACAGAAACAGATATACTTCATCTGCCCCCTCTGCTAGCACTCCCAATCCAAGGAAGGCAATATGGCCAACTGCTTTGTCTTACAAAGTCCAGTGTGGTTTTCAGCCTCAGGAATGAAAGGAAATTGTCAAATATTCCGAAATGAGAGGAATACACTTTAAACACGTTAAATTCTATAGCATTTAGAATTATAAGATATATCAATTATATTAAATTGCCATTGCGGAGTGCCAATGTTATGTTATAAATGAATGTTATAGAACATATTTTAAAATGTCCATTGATCGATAGCTTGTACATTACATGTAAATATATTTAATGTTCAATGAATTTTGGATTTCATTTTAAATTATAGATAGATAGACTGGACATATGCCAATTTTTCATAATGATGTGACAAAATTAAGTTAGATCACTGCTTAATCCTACCTGAAATCATACCTTAGTCATCCTAAACATTCCGCCCACTAAACACAAATTATTGTAAAAAGTAATTACACATAGAAATGAAGGCAAGCGAATGATTTAAGATTAAGATGTGAATTATGGTCTGCCGCTGTATGGATTTTAAGTAAAGCAATGACAATTTCTTATTTACTCTCCTAGTGGTATATGACCATGGCAGAGGGACTGATGGTGGAGACAGGTTATGACAAATGGCAGCAGTGGAAAGTTCTCCTGTGACACAGGACTTGAACAGGAGGAGTGTGCCTCTGAGAAAATTGATTGCAATATAAAACCATTGATTCTTCATAGCTGAAATAACACTTGATAAATTTAGCTTTTTGAGATAAATCTTCCCTGCTTCAAGCATAACTTTGGGCCACAAATAGACTGGAAAGACTTTTGTTATGGTGCTGAATGTTGGACTAAGACTTCAGTTATTTAGTTACAATAACACAGACCATTGTTTTCTCCCAGTAACCATCTTTCATTCTCTTGGGGTTTTGACTTTGTATAACAATATAATTTTAGAATGAATGTATTTTCCAGTTTTCCAGACACTGTTATCCAGAGCGACTAACAAGACCTGGGTGGCAATTAATCACAATTAATGTTAGTAAATCCTTTTCAACTAACTGGCCCGTGCATACATTAGAGAAGTATTTAAGAATTAGAGAGATATCGGCAAGTCACAAATGCTTTGGTGCTTCGCCAAATCAAACTGTAATCTATTTTCTTTTTTTCAACTTTCACACAAACTGCTCTTTTTGTGCCTTAAAATCGTCAATCTGTTCACTGTACGACTGTACAAAATGTGATGTACTTGGACGAATTGCATAATCAAAACACAATCTGCTCGTATCTGGGCTACACAAGAGGAATCCCAGCAGTGTTTGAGCAACCCAGGCATGATCTCAGTAACTCTGAGGGACCTCCAGGACTCCAATTATATATCCAGTTTATATAACTGCAAGATCAACCACACAGTCAAAGGCTACTATATCTAATAGGGGCAATACGGATCTTTTCAAAAAGTTTATGTTTCATATTTTCAACAATTTCTTTTGTCACAATGCTTCTCCCATTAGACATCAACAAGTAATTGCATTGGCCTGTGCTAAAGATTAGTTTGATAGGCAATGCTTGAACCTGGGTGGTGAAAGACCTGAAGGAAACTGATGTGTGAGTAGGTAGGTGAACTATTTCATGCAGATACTTTCAAATCTATTTATTGAGCTAGATTTGGAGGGCAATGACACCTAGAATTTGAAAAGTAAACAGATATATTGCTTTGAAATCCAGTGGAGTTCAAAATC
The DNA here is from genome assembly GCF_013368585.1 of Megalops cyprinoides. Taxonomy (NCBI): domain Eukaryota; kingdom Metazoa; phylum Chordata; class Actinopteri; order Elopiformes; family Megalopidae; genus Megalops; species Megalops cyprinoides. The sequence goes on from NC_050587.1 coordinate 11,844,554, forward strand.
CAAGGACTGTTTCCAAAATAAACCATATTTTCATATCGTGCTAATCCAGTCAGATGCACACAATGAGCTTACAGAGGGCAGGGCTTTGTCATGGCTAAGCCGGATGCAATCCCTTTGTCCCAAAACTGGCCCCACCTGAACTAGGAAACTGAGTGGTCCTCGCAGCTTTGACAGCAAGAGAGAGGGTGAATGATATTTCCAGAACATGCCAGGAAACAAATTTAGCTTTTCATTTGACGTGTTTTCCCTTTTAGTGAAGAGAGGGGATTTGTAATGTTTTTAATTTGGATTACAACCTTATCTGTCTTCAGAGCATTAAATTGCAGAATTTATTCCTCACAAAGGTCCTCCTAAATTCTGGGGAAAGAACACGCAGTACCTGAAAGTGTGATTAAGTGTGTAAATCCATGCACAATAGTTCATTTTTATTGCTGCAGGGGTGTTGCAAAGGTAAAGAGGTAAGATTCATGCCAACAAATTCAAATGAGACATTTAAAAGTATACTTTCCAATGTCCACACCCTATGGATCCTACAATAAGCATTGAATTTTACAACTATTTTATATAGGTTAAAGCTATACTGTGCCACACCCCCCAATTAATCCTGCATATTAGTATAAAAAGTATATAGTAAGCAGATCCCTTATAGGGATTGCAATTTAGTATGAAATATACTTCAACCACAGGTTTCACTATTCTGCATTTCCAGTATCCAGGTCACTAGAATTTCTGTGTCTGTGCTCATGCAGTCCTGGTTCACAGTTGTTGTTAGGGTTGGGGACTGAGCACAGGACTGGATGTCATTTCAAACCAAGTCCCCTTTGTGGAGGTGGCTGAACGTTATCCAGGTCTTGAATTTACTAATGGCGTCTGTGTTATCTTATCCAGTGATTAAATGAATGAGGCTCAACAGAAGAAGGAGCTACTCTCAATCCATTAGTCATGTAGATAATAGGCCTATGTTCCATACAATACCTCTCATCTGTATCTACCACACGCTACATCCCTTAAAGAGCCCGAGATGAAAAGGGGGGTCAAGAAATTTGCAAAGGTAATTCATACCCTGCAAGTTTCAAATGCTATAGTAAAATTTATTAGAAGAAAATTGTTTTGCTTAGGTAATCTTCCCTAAATAGCTATCAATAACTAAAGGACTATCCAAAGGAAATTTATCTTCATTTCAAAGAGCACTTCTCTTTTTTAAGGTTCATTTGAGAATGAAAGGATTTCACATCAAATGGATTTAATTTTTTTTTTAACTGAACGCATTTGGTTCAACATTAAACATTTGCTGCACAGACCATTATAAGATTTAAAAGTTCATTTCATGACAAACCTTTTTTGTCAGAAAATGCAATGCACCAACATTTGAATTAGAAGCATTTTTTTCAAAACATTAAATTCAAAACTGATTTATTTTTTTCCTCTTTTACATACCTGAAAAATAAATCGTGGAGTTTAAACTTCGAAAATAATAAAACAAACAAAGCTGGGGACATTAATCTAGCCTGAGAGGATGAAGAGCCGAATGTCATACCGAGTCTGGCCTTTTCAGCTCTGATCAGCTGTATTTCTGTCAGAGTATCCGTTCCTCGCCTTGAGTCCCTGAGAGCAGCTTTTTCAGCAACGAGTGTGATGCTCCTCCGAGGCTCACAGGCCGGGGAAACCAAACCCACGCCTGGCCTCCAGGACTTACGTAAGTCTCCTCATGAGAGCTAAAGGTGCATGACACTGCATCGAGCTTCCTGCGGTTAAGTGCAGTTTATAGAGAGCATCGTGATGTGTGAAAGTTTCTAAACAGTTTGTTTTTAGAGGAAGGGAAACTGTGGTCCAGGTTGCTAACTGTGCCCATTTGCCCATTTGTGTATAGAATTGGATCACTGAATCATATTTTTTGGGCAAGCTGAATCGAATCAAACATCTGAATGGTCAATGGGTATGTAGAGTAGATGCCTGTATTCCCTGCTGGCTATGTGGTCATTCTTCAGCCGTGGAAACCCTTAAGTTGCATTGTGGTGTTACCTCACTAGTGTGTTTTCCTTCTCACCACAGTTAATAAACAACATTGATGGGTAGCAGACTCTTTCACAATGATCTAAAAAAAGTAATGAAAGTTCATTATCTTGTTATATTGCCATTTATATTAGAAATGTCATTGTTAAGAAGTCCACTGCTACAGTCTAGCTTATTTGAGATCCTTTCCAGCTATAAAGTACTACATCTAAAATGAATTAATATTTATTCCCTCTTTTGACCTTCTAGTATTGTTGAATTTGAAATGTCGGTCAGCTATAATTAAAAAAAATGGCCACCATAGCAACATGAACAGACAAATGAACAAAATGCTAACAGTGAGTTTTCTGTCTTCATCAGAAACCACAGATTATTCACATACAATTAAAATATATTAGGTTTATTTTATCAAATGATTGTAGAACAGTCTCTATGAAGCAACCATGAGGGAATATAACTAATATTTATGTAAACAATCATAATAGCTCTTCTGAAATTTCCCATGAATGCCCTTGGTAGCAGTTAAATTACTGATAAATATTTTAGCTAACTGTGATGAAAGCTAGAGACATCAATATTGTTACAAACTTAATTAAGATGAAACTACTTTGTAATTTATCTCAGGTAATCCCTATGCAACCAGTGAGTATTTAAATGGTAAAATCTTCACTGTTAAAACTTTTCCTGGTAAATCAAAGGTAAATAGTGTACTGTAAAAGGTACAGCCCAATCATTTTAATGAGGATAGAAGCTGTCCTCATGCAATGATTGATGCTCAGAGGATTGCTGTAACTACTGTGCCACTCTCAGTCCTCCAGTTGGCCGGACTGATACTAAGGTAAACAACGCCGTGAGACGAAGGCGTCTCCGTTCCCTGAATTTGTGGCCGGTTTTGTCTGACTGCGTTCTGAGAATCTGGGTAGCCTCTTACACCCGGCACCGTTCACTCGCTGTGACCCCCGCGCTCTCCCGGAGCCTGTCTCGACACACTCCACAGCTCAGTCACACTTCAACAGCTCTCCTACATCTCGGTTACAGCTTTCTCTGGCATGCACTCTGGACCAGAGGAGGAATAACACTGTCACCATGGTGCTCCTGGAATGAATGCTCTGAACAAAATGGACATGTCTCAAATGACATCTCTATCAGCACAGAATTAGGTTTTACTGACATTCATGCAGGAGGTAGGTGTATATGTTGGGCCTCTTTGATTATAAACTGAAATGAGAGCTTGTTATCTCTTAGTAATAACCAGCACACTGGATGATAATATAGAAAAAAAATGAATTTCAGTTCAATAACACTGAGTTATTATAATGCAATAACACTGAGTTATTGAGAAATGCTTTCATAGAAATGTCAGCACTGAAATCACAATGAAAAATATAAATAATAAAAAAAAAAACATTAGGGGCCAAAAAATGTCAATTTCTTTGAAAAGTTACACCAATACAACATGGCCTGAGAATGGCTACCACACAGCTTAGTATGAAACAAAGTTTATTTTCTTTTTATGGACAAGGTTTGTTACAGAGTCGGTGGACTGTATATAGAGATCCCATATACCTCTTGAAACTTTTGTTTTTAATTTGGAAAGACAAGAAAGTTCTTTTGGGCAGCTCTTCACCAGAATACTGGTGGAGAGTAGAATTATGTGGAGAACCTACAAGGGGTGGGGAGGAGAATGATGATACTGAGAAGCAGTGACATTTGCACCTCAAGTGTTATGACATGGAGCAGTTTTGTGTGCTTGTGTATCACGGAGATGCTCAGACCAGAGGGTGAAAAGCGAGGAGTGCGGTCTTGGGGCCAGCATTTAAAATCAGCGCTGGAGGGGGGCAATTTCCTGGTCCTCTCTCATCCATCCAAAATGAGCGACCAGGGGCACTTGACCTCCCTTTCAGCTCTGACGGAGAGGGAGGCAAGAGACTCATGACAGGAAAAGTAATGCAATCTGTTATGCCCCCCCCCCTCTTATATAAGGGCCTGTGTGATCTGTGAGTCCCAGCCAATATACAAACAGCAGCTCAAAACACATCTGTTAAGTAGACTTCTAGGCAGAATAAAATTTAAAATGTGGGGTCAATGAATAAAATATTAGTCTCTATATTCTGGCTCTATTCAAATATGCCCTTTACAACTAAGCATATGGGATCATGTAAAGTGACTCCATGGCCTTGATTATCACACATGTTCCGCATTAGAGAATAAATTTTTGATTATATACACCATACTGTATGTTTGTCTGCATTAATCTATTTTTTTACATGGAACTCACTGACAGCCATTTAATTTCTGTTCTGCATGGCTGAAGGCGTAGTTATTGTAAAAAAGATTAAAAGAATGCTTCAAAAGGGTACAATATTCTTCGCTTGCCTGTTTTTTTTTTTCTTCAAATCAGGGCACTGAGAACTTTGGAGAGAAGTTGTCAAAGTCTCCCGATAAAAAGATTAGCTGCACTGGCCCATAGCATTCCTGCATCCTTTGCCTTTTTCCTGCGTGCCCCACGGCTCGCAAAGGAGTCAGGCAGTCCATCTAAATGAAGACAAATCTAAGCCATTTCCACCATCATGGTTGATAACAAACTCTAAACAAACATCGCGCCACCTTTAATGGATTTTCGCTCCAGTTGGGCATCGGACTGACGCATCATCAATTTCCCAAAAGATCAAGGGAATCTGAGATCAGAAAATGTTTTCCTCATTTCAAAATTGCACTGCAGAGACTTGTGATTCATCTATACTTCAGGCATGCCTTGATACATCAGATGGCAAAGCGTTGAGAGATGGCAAAGCGTCCTTTTTTTTTTTTTTAAATGTCACACCATGCTGCTCAAAGGCAATCAGGCATGTGAGGATAAAAAAAAAAAACTGGGCAACTGTATTCAAATCCACAATGTCTGAATTATGTAAGACATCATGCAGTTAAGCATAAGTATGTGTTATATGAAGAAGCAGTTACTCACTATACCCACATTACTGAACTGAAAACGCATGTTATGCTGGTCTGTTGATGTCAAGGCATAACAGGGTGATCTTAAGTCGATAACTCACTATAGATCCTCTGCAATTACAATTACACTGTATTTGAAATATGTGGTGCAACACATTTGATGTAGCACTATGCTGAAGGAATTATTGACAGCTGATTCATCTTTAAGCCTTAATACTAAACCCATCCAACATGCTGTATGAGGTGTACAGCTGTGGGCTTCAGCAAGTTTTCTTATAAATATACAAAGACAGTCACTTATTCCAGCTGTCCAAATATTTTTGGAGGAATATTGTGAAGGGAAAACATCCGCAGGCTCTGAAACCAAAGCAACCACATTTGCATGAAAAAATGTATCACTTTAAAATACATTATACGCTAACTGGACATTAATGGCAGACCATTATTCATGGCATTTGATAAATGTTCTGGCACCGCCAGTAGCTGAGAAGTGATAACTAGGTTACGAATGTGTACACCTAAATGCCCAGAGAGGACAAACTAGATGACATATGGCCACAAAGATATAAGCTGATTTTAACATTGTGAGAATGTTTTTCATTTACGCCGATACTGCTGATGAGTGTAGCAGCCTGGCACAAATATGTGAAGCTGTTTGTGTAGAATGCAAGTAAACAGCAAAGAAGCACCATCAAACAATGATCGGCAGTTTTAAAAATAGAAAAAAATGCTCCATGCCGTGGAGTTGTTGCTACCGGCCCAGTGCAAACACTTTCATGAATAATGGAGTGCTCTAGAAACAAGCTTGATGCCGAATGCTGATTTCTTTCCATGATGCCTCATGACTGGGTCTTCAGACACTGGACCCAAAGTCGATGGCCGAAATCAAAAAGTGCTCCCTAAATTAATGCCGGTTACGTAATTGCGGACAGCACTTTCTCGTGTTACCTAATGCAATGCTAAGCTCAAGTGCTAAGACAAATATGCAATAAACTGAAGAGATTTGCTCGTGTCCATTAAAGTGCATCATCTGAGCTCATTCATGGTTTGAAAGTCTGATCTTTGTTGCGGAAAAAAAAAATTGGGCCCGCAAAATGATTTTTCTGCGATGATGAGCAATAAAGATTACCGTTAAGAGTATTTGGGGTAAAAACCGTCTTAACATTAAAATAAGCTTGTACAACTAGCTGTACTTTGTAAGGCAAATCTCCATTCATTTACAAAGCTGTTTCACCTTTTGTTCCGTTGCTGAAGTAAGGCCCATGATTGATCCTAAAAGCTTGTAGCACATTAAACGTGCGGCCTTATTCTTGAGTGCATAAATGTGGGGTTTAGGGAAACCCTAGGAAACGAAAGCCAATGTTCCATTGTTTTAGCTGATAGATCAGAGTGGCTTGCTATGAATTAAGGCTGTACTCTGGAGCACTTTGTGCACAAACATTATGACCTTGAAGAGCTTCTACTTGTGTACTACATGAATTATGCACAAAGCTACGTGGAATTTAAATGGTTTATTATCTCACGTTTTGGAGCTACATTTCCCTCGTGCAGGTTAGGTGACAATGACACAGGGCTGCGAAGGTGTCTCCTTCCATTCTGGTGCCGGAACGCAAGTGGAACATCCTTTTCTAACTGCAGAACATGATCGGTTTGCCACGCAGAGGCATGGCAAAGCACCATGGGAGTGAAACTATGACATTTACACTCTCACAGCAAATGAGCCCTCCGATAGGCATTGCAGTAATTAGGACTCCTACGAGCATGAGCTGTGGTTTGAACATCATTACTTGGCACTGCCTGAAATGTATACAAAATAACCAAGACTCAGCAAACAGTGACATCCTCTGCTCTGTGAATGACTAATTCAGCTGATGGTTAATTTTTAATTTTTAGTAAAGTTCACCAAAGTGTGGCGCAATGAGCAAAATATCCTCATCACCAGAACGCCATAGCATTTTTTGTTTGTTCTAGTCATACATTTAATTTCACTCATCTAGCATACAACACTGCATGAATACAAAAAGATATCCATCAATGTGCATGCTTGTCCACAAAAGTGACATATAATTATACTTTGACCTGGATGAATTTAAAAGAATGCTGTGGCCATTTTGGAACACATCATTACATAAATGATACATTTTCTGCTTAATACCAATAATAATAATATCAACATCATCCGTCATCGCCGCCCAATGGTGGAATGAACTCCCCGCCCCCCTGAGAACAACCCCTTCAATCCAACCCTTCAGACATGGTCTAAAGACACACCTCTTCAGACTCTACCTGGACTGACACCCTTGCCATTTTGACCTTGTTAACCTAAGATTCTTGGCATGTACTTGTAGCTCTATCTCTCACCTTGTATTTGTAGCACGTTTTACCTAAGTAGCATAGTGGTGCTTCTTCGTCCCTTGATTGCATTTGATATATGTATCCCTAGATCAGATTAGCTCTGTCTCGCTACACTGACCTTGTGCTCAGCTTCAGCACTGCATCTGCTTTGTATGACATGTACACATCTTGCTCTTGTGCCTGTGCCTGTTTGCCCACTATATGCACTTTTGTATGTCGCGTTGGATAAAAACGTCTGCTAAATGAATAAATGTAAATGTAATAATGTAAAAAATTTAATAATAATATAAATATTCATATCAATAATAATAACCTATCTCAATATCAAGTTTGAGAAGCGTGTTGACCTTTTCATGCAGTAAAATAGTTAAGCTGCAGTCATTTTTTAGATTTTCCAAGTAGTACCTTCTAGCTTCTAGCTAATCACACATCGTCCAACATCACATTGGATGATGCATTCTGTTGACACACCCACCTCTGTCATTTCCTGCTTGGATTTGGATTTAGAGTATTACAATTTGGTTTCAACAAGATTTTTTTTCCCCAAAAATGGACAACAGTAAGATTAAATGTTCTGGATCAAAATCTGCAGATTAGGATTATTTGATACAGTATCTGCATGAGCTCAAGTGTTGAACTGTAAATGTACAGGATGTCCTTGAAACCTGTGAGTTATGCCAGGCTCTAAAGACAACTTATGTGTATACACACTGTAGAAACTAAACCAATCAAACACACATTGTCACATTATTTATAGGAAGGCTCTTTAAATGCACTATGACCAGACAATGTGATAAGTCCTTAAATTTATTCGGAACTTTTTTTTTGGAATATTGACACAATCTTTTTCTCATGTTTTCTTGTTTACATTTTTTATATTTCTCTGTGGGGAAAAAAAACTATGAATTTACACATTTATTTATTTAGGATTTCAATGGCAATTTGATAATCTTGGCACATATGGCTGAGAAATGTATTTAATCTACACAAATGAATAATTGTGGGTCTTTCTCTGGAGGAACAGTCAAACAAATGCAACAAACTCATATACAAAATGTACATTTGATGCTGAAGATGAACTGTAGGGATACTGAACCATCAAAACTCATCAAATGCTTTCCCTCAGTGTAGTAAAGTCTATGGTGCTAAATTTCTGTATCTTTCACCGGACAACAGGCAGCAATTCTGTGCAGTAAATACCACTAAATACTTGGACACACAACATTAGACTAGAACTGTAAAATGTAAAAGGAAAAAAACAAACGAACACCATGAAAAATTTACAATACTTACAACCATACCGTTTAGCGACACCCAGCAATCTGGCGGGAAATCTTGGAGGAGTGGTACCAGGAACTGGAGACAACCGTCCCAGTGGCAAAGAAGAAGCATCATTCCAATGAGATTAAATATTCTTACCACAGCGCTGGCCAGGTCATACGTCATATGGAAAATCTGTCAAGAGAAAACAAGTACAAAAAGGGTCCATCAGTCTGAAAAGCCAGAATGACATCCAAAGGTCACACCTTTAATTATACAGTATCAGAAGTGCTTTTCTTGTTAATTACACATCATTTATGTTTCTGTATATCCTTGTTTCATAGGCAGAGGAGGTTTCCTCTGGCCCTGAAGCTGTTTTATGAAACTGTGTTCCTAAGTTTTGCCTTTAAATGTGAATGGATCCCTTTATTGCTTTTCAAAAATACAAACCAGAACCTTTTGAAGGAACTTGTTTTATTTTTATTTTTTTTCAGCACACATGCAAGACCACACACACATTTTGACATTAATACCCCCTTTCCATTGCAGAGCTCTACCAAGGCTGGCTAGTTCAGGTTCTAGGTGGTTTCCATTTGTGTGTGTGTGTGTGTGTGTGTGTGTGTGTGTGTGTGTGTAAAATGCTGACCCATGTTCAGGGAAGCCCTCTAGCATTACTGGCTTACAAGCAAGCTGTGCACTCAGAATTGGCAAGCTGTGTAGCTATGCTGCTTCCCTCTGCAGTAAAAACTGCCTGAGGTGAACAGGGAATGGAGAAAGAAACACACCACCATTGCCTTCCACAAACAGACCAGAGGTAGATGGAAAGCTGTAACCCACATCAGCTAGTTTTTACTCCAACTCATCTTATCTTAGTTCCACCTCAACAGTTTGACAAAGGACATCAGAGTTAAAAACATCTTAACTATTAAAAATGAAAATTTACAAATACTTTACAATACTTTACTGCCAACTTGTGTACTGCCCATTTCAAATGTAACTTGAAATCTTTTTATAACGACTTTCAAGACAGACTATATTACCTGTTTTTACTCATCAGGCCTAAGTCGACCAATCAGAGGCACAGTTCCAAGCTAAACACACCAATCAAGAACCTGACAACTTGACACTGACCACACATCATTTTATCATTGCTAATTGCTTAGTCCTCACAACCATGCGCTGCTGTGCTGATCCATGCACAAATGGCTAAAAATGCATCCACCAGCTGGTCATTCTGCTTGCTTGGATTTGGGTTGTTTTTGTGCAATAAGCAAAACTGACATTCTCTAAAATGGAGCTAAATTTATCTCATCGAAAATGGGACAGGGGAAGTTTTGAACCAGTGATTCAAAGGTGCGACTATAGCTAACAATTTTCTGATAATTATACTTACTTATATTTTTCTTACCATTTCCAAAAGGAAGCATAGCAACTTTAACATTCAATGTTAAGTTCATAAAAAACATTCATAAAAAACTTAGTGGCATGAAAATTTGACAACTCTGAGTGTTTTCACCAACAGCATTTCAAGTAAAACCACAATTTGTTGTGCTGTGCAGTGTTAGGTTTAACTCAGAGATGGAATTGCTTTCTATGAAAGGCAGTAGAACAATTGATGAACAGTTATAGAAGGAGCTGAAGGGGACTGAAAGAGGATATTGATCGTGGAGCATAATTAATCAAGGGAATATTATAATTAAATGCAGGCCACAGTGTAAAGTGTACTGGTCTGAATAAAAGGGTTTTAGTGGCACTGGCTTTCACAAAGAACAGCTCATCATGTCTCTGTGAGCATGGTGATAATTCACTGACCTTCATTTCTATAAAAATCCTATTCGTTTTCCTGGCTGGTTATTGCCTGACCCATTTTGGGCAAAGCTTGATTCTTTGTAAAATATGGATTTATTTATTTATTTATTTTTATTTTTATTTTGGAAAATGTGAATTGGGCATTATTGCATGATGAGCCAGTTATCATCCAGTTCTGAATCCTAATGTAAGTCGTCTCTTTCTCTACTTCCCAATTACGGTGTTATCTGAAGCTTGAGGTAATTGTTATCTATTTTTAAGGTGACAGGATTGCTCTCTCTATAAACTGCTTAAATCAGTAATGCATGAATTTAATAGCATTTTAATAGGCTCTTATGGTATGGTGCAGCGCACAGCAATGACGGATTAAGAAGTTAATTTTATGCTCAACAAAATCCACCGTCAGAGAGAAGTGGTGACCTTTTGTTTCAGGGCAACTTTAAAATTACGTCTCCGTTATTGCAGAAACTTCTTCCACCAGCTTCATGGCTAAAAAACAAATTCTGGAAGTAGAGATGGAATTAGAGATTCTGCCAGAGGAGCAGTTTTCTACTGGGCAAAAATTGAGGTGTGTAAAATTCTTAAAATTACATGGTTTCACAGTAATTTTGTTACAGTAATTTGTGGTAGTGTATTTTTGGGATATGTCTTCAATAATGTTTCCCCATACCATGTATCTATCTATAAATCTCGCTGTCTATCTATCTGTCACTCGCATGCAGGATATATAAAATTGTACTACCAGATATAAGGGTTATATTTGAACAGGAAAACCTAACCAAATGAGAGCTATTCCCCATTCCTCTATCCTAGAGCAGCCCGATGTACAAATACAGCCTCTAGGTATCAGCCATAGCCAGTCACAAGGGACACCACCTCAATCCATATGTGTACTACTCAGGCTGACACTCTAAGCCACTGAAACCGTTTGAGGTTAGCCAAGGGCTCTTTAATTATACAAGAAAAAAATAAAGCAATGATAAGACAAATTTATGTATGCACCCTGTATCTTAACATGAAGGAAAAGATGGCGCCATGCCCACTGAGTTCCTATGCTGCGACTCCTTGTATATGGGGTGAGCTTGCATTCATTCACATTCCAGTTTATCTGGAGAATTGATCAAGGGGGCAGGCACTCAAATATTGCCACTCCCGTGAGTAACCTTTCCCATTGGCACACCTTTGAGGCCCCCCATTAACTTTAATACATGTAAAAGCACTCATAGTGCACTGATATCCCCTTGACAAGACACGGCACAACTGTATTAAGGTATCTAGGCATTGTAGTGTACAATCAAATGAATGTCAAATGTTGAGCAACTATAGGCTAATGATGCAATGCTATGTAATGCTGGAACTACATTTACACAGTTATACTGTTTGAGTGTGTGTGTGTGTGTGTATGTCTGTGTGTGTGTGTGTGTGTGTGTGTGCGTGTGTTTGAGAGAGAGAGAGAGAGAGAGAAAGAGAGAGAGTATGAGAGAGTTTGATAGAAAAAAAAGATGGTTCTGGAAAGACAGATGGGCAGAAAATTGTGACGCAAAAAAGGGAGGATAGAGATGCACAAAACAAGAAGGGGTATACAGACAGCAGAGTCGAACCACAAGAATGCTAAGAACGGCTGCAGGGCTTTCCCGGATACTCAGAATCAATTAGCGCCTAACTCTTTACTTTGCAATAATTATTTTTCCCAATTTTTGCAATTTTGCTGGATAATCTTATGCTTGTCTGAGCTTACATTCCCGTTAAAGCTCATCTGCTTCTTGTGGTCACAGCTTAATTCCAACACGGCCGCCGGAAAAGGCTGCCAACATCTCTCGCGGTGACCTCACAGAACCTGTCAATCAAGCGTAATCTTGCAGATAATTTATGGGTATATGTTTTCATTCTAAGCCTGCATTTAGGACAGGGACTTCGGGGGTTGACACCGGCTGAACCTGACAGTTGATTGGAACTTGTGGCGGGCCAAAGACCCTGGGCAGGAGGACAGAGGAGACAGGAGAGTAGTAGGTCCATTAATCTATGGAGAGGTGCAGTTTAGGAGAGTCTAACATTAGCATCTGGCTCAAAGGACTGTGTCCCTGGGTTCTCACCGGACATGCCCGGTGCCTCTGTATTGCGCCAGCTGCACTGCACCCTGATCCTGCACACCAGCGCAGTCCATGAGAGCAGAGCGCGCATTTCTGCAGGATAACGGAAAAAAAACGGCAAACAAACGGCGCATAACCTCATTTGAATTGCTAATATTTAACACCGCTCCGGAATCCGAAAACGGAAAAGAGGCTCTGACAGCTTGTCTGAGCGTTCTTCTTCAACGACGCGTAATTGAAAACACGACAACATAAGCAAAAAAGACGGAGAGGGAGAGGCGCGCAGAGCGGCGGAGAGCGCTGTTCTATTTTGAGTCGAAAGCAGCACCGTCACTCCGCGAGTTTCTCCGGGTCTGAGCAACCTTGATGCGCACCTGTGTATCCTCAAAGGACGCGCCATCTGATAAAGCAGCACAGAGGCTCACTTCCTTGGCTGTGTTTCCATCCTTTCCCTTTCCATCAAAACTTAATACTTTCATGTATTTGAACTGGGAGACAAAATAGATCAGATGCAGTGTCTGATATATTAAGAAATTTGCACTCACAGATACATCTGATGAACATGCTGTGGAACATAAACAAGCGCTAATTACAGACCGCAGCATTATCACAGGAAGTGTGATGTCATTTGTAAACATTTTATATAATGGAGACTGTACAGTTCTTATGCCAGAAGGCAGTCCACCATGTCACAGATGAAAGAGGTTTAGAGTGACACTTGGGAGAATGCAGAGATCGAAAAAAAATGCTTCATTTAATGAGCAAGCATCCAGATTTTTGACACATGATTAAAGACGTTTGCGCAGATGTTTAAGTAACTTTCTATCAAATGTCAACACACTTTCTCCCTTAAAAGGGGCGTCGAGGGATTTTTCTCATGGATGTTAGTGAAATAATGCATGGCCTAAGTATCTGCTCTCTAATCCTGACCAGACCATAGCAAAATGACATCACAAACTATTTCAAATGAGGAATGTTGCACTGCTTGCCCCAAATTTGTGTACAAATTCCTGATAATCCTTAATTAACAAGTTTATTATCCATGACCCTGGACTGAACACACTGCAGAAAATTTCTGTGAGGCTGCATTAATGAGACCAACATGACAAGAGAAATGTCTACTGAGAAATTACCCAGAGACCGATGCTGCTGTGAAGGTACAGACATCAGAAGGAACTTATGCTGTTACATCTCATTACTCTGCAGAAAGTTTGAATCTGAAGCCATTGCGTTCTGTCGCCTCAGCAAAGCAGCTCAGCTATTGTTAGCTCCTCAATTCACCCGTCTAGATGCAGACACAACCGGAAAGACACCAGGATTAATCTGGTGGGGGACATTTAGGGGTCATAGTTCAGTCCAAATTTCTAATCCCACCATGGCACATCGGACAGTTTATCTAATAAATGTGCCTCTTTGCACTCAAGGACCATTCTACCATCAACAACTAGACACAACACAGACCAAAACAGTCATGAACATGTGATGCTCTGTGGAGACCCCCAACCACTGACCAGTATAACTTTTGTTCCTTTTTGTTTACCCTTTATTCCCCTTTTAATTATGGAAATGAGGCAACAAATGACCTCCAGTAAAGGTTATTAGGGATTGGTAAATGCTTAAATTTAAAGGGATTAAATCCATTCCTGGCTCTTACGAGTAAAGATGACAAACTGTTTCCAGGAAATTTCTCCAGCCTGAAATTTCCTTGTTAAATCCCTTTAACGGTATATACATTTTTATCATTTTGATATTATTCTGTGCCTCACAGTGAGCAAGACAATGTTCATGAGGAGGTAAAACAATTTAAAAAAAAATCTATCTTGTATTGGGAAATTAATTTAGATGTATCAGACATAACACTTGCTTATTTTTTAAATCAAGAATAAGTACAAAGTGCAATGCATTTTAATTGAACTTAGCAGAAAATTTTGCCAGCTGTTCAACTTGCTGACTACAAATGTTTTTTTTTTTCCCCAGTGCCCATTTTTGCACAGCCTAACTAAATATGTTACATACAATTAATCTGAAAAGTGGATTTACAGTCCGGTACTTTCAGCACAGGCTTGTGAATGTAAGTGAAAATACCATCTGTTGCAAGAACATTGCAAGATCACATGAAAACTCACGAATGCTTGTGTCAGTGGCCCTTTCAGTAAGAGCAGATGTAAATGTTTAACACTTCATATTTGCTGACTAGTAAGTTTAGCTATTGTCAAGTTGCCACCTTGAAACAGACCATTTTGCCACTTCTCTGTTCAACCAGTGTTTCTCATTTGCATAATGCAGCACACAGACATCATCACTGGCACTGACACCCACTTATTTTCATATTTACTAAACTAGGCGAAAAAGAGGTAACTCTATTCCTATCTGTATAGGCTCAGAGTGGGAAACTTTCATTCATTTAAGCCACATCTAGATTTTTCCATTAAAAATTGGAAAGTCCCTTGTTATTTTCATCCAGAATGCATTACCGAGCTTTCTCAAAACGTGTAACAGCGTTAATGTTGTAAGATATTGAATACTTAGGCACAGGAATGGAATACATTTGCCTAATGCACTGCTGTGTGTATCTCTTTTGAACCATTTTACTTCAATGCTTCAGACCTAAACTTAATTGAACTATTTTAACCCTTTCGAAATGCTCCGTGGCATTTCCAATGCTTCCGGCATAAGTAAATGTCCTGCCTTCCCTTGGGAGTATTATGATCAATAGCTAATTTGATTAATTACTCCTGAAGTTAACATGCAGCAGCTGTTCACATTTCATTTGTGGATTTTTTTTTTTATTATTATGACATCACCATTACACAGGAATATGGATGTTTTTCTCCTTATTAAACCCTAGTCTTTGTATCAGAGGACACAGAGGTTCTCTATTTTTAACACAATGCAGAGGACCTTTGCTTTTTTGTACAAGCCTGGGTCTGTAGAGAAGGGAGGCTTAAAAGGCTCCCAAGAGCCAAACACTCGAGGGTGACGAGGCTGCACTGACGCCACCTATACGGATCCGCGGATAATAATCTGTCTTGAGCCAATTTGGGAAATTAATGATGCGAGTGATGCTGATCGACAGTGACTCAGCCTCGGGGAGCGTGACGTTAAAACGTACAGGAGTAACAGACTTGGCCAGGGAGAGACAGCTGTAATGAAACGGCAGGTAACTTTAATTAGTGGGTAAAAAAGTGCCGATTGGCAACACGGAGGCTGCTCCAGTACAAAGCAGCGTTACAAACCCAGGATGCTGAGTACCCGAACGTGTCTTTTTATGCTACTATGGAAACACATAAACACATATATATATTTTAAATAAGCACAGTAATACCTGACAAATGTCACAATTTCCTATAGCCCACCCTGGTAAGTGTAAAAGTTGTCATTAGACCGCTCATAATAAATGCTCTGTGTTCCCCAGTAGCCCATTGGGTTATTCACAACCTGCTGTCTCTCCTCTGTTCTAATGTTACAGGCCTTGTTTCCTAATCAATGGCAGGAGTTTAATGACATGCCAAATTTTGTGCTTGCTGTTGTTGTTAGCAAAATAATTACACACACTGGTGCTGCTAATGATATGTACATCACATACATGCAACGTTAATTTATTTACTCTTCCAATTAAGTGTATTTTATACACTGCAAAGTAACTGAAAACCTAATTGCAAGGTAATTGAAAGGAAGATGTATAACCAAAACCTATGACTTACAAGAATGCCTAATATGTGTTCAATACTTAATTATGTATTGAACACATCTTCACAACAATAATCCTAAGAGTAACAAAAGTACTTACTAAAGTGAAGTTCTCTTAAAGACATAAATCAGAGATTTGCTGCATCACCCAAACTGAAGAGTATTTATTGGTTAATGCTTTTGTCTTTTAATTTGACTATTTAACATCAGTGGGAGGCTGTCATAAAGCAATAGCATAAGCAATATGCTACAATAATTTAATATAATAGCAAGATGGCTATCGGCTTTTATTGGAGTTGGTTGAGCATTGATTGTTATATTGTAGTTTGCTAGATAGTAGGACTGTTATAGTCAGTTAATTAATGTTAGCTGTGGTTTACCATACAATAGTTAGCTAGGCAGAATACAAATAATGTGAATACTTTGCAGTGTAATTAATGTCCAAAGCATCCTTTTGCTAAGACGAGTTGTAAGCTGTAGGGAAATGGAGGGGAAGCTACCCTGTTGATGAGTGCCACAGCTTCTGTACTGTTTCAGGTTTAAAGCCTTGAGGTCAATCAGGACAGATAGCACGCTGCTACCATTGCTTTGTGGATTGCATCATGTTGTTCACCAATTAATATTTGTTGAAGACATTTTATGAGAAACAGTCATACACATTGAGCTCTTTTAATGTCTTCAGTGAAATCCTATATACAATGCTCAGATATGCAAGACTACATGTCAGCATAAATAACTTAAATATAAAACTTAAAAATAAATCTGATTAATCTAAAAAACATTTTTTGATCAACTGGCAGCCCTCCTTTTTTCTTTAAACTTGAGGATTTCGCAACTGCAAGAGTACACAGCATTCATTCTTCCTGCATATTTCTGCGAATCCATGCCGTAATCTTTGATCCGTAAATGATCTGCACTTAATTTCAAGCTCTGTGGACATTTCTGTTGAGCACGTCCATAAGATTATTTTGAGGGCATTAATTCCGTTTTCTTTTTTTTTTGGAAGTAAAAATCTGTAAAATTTATCACTGATGTTTTTTTTTTTGGTTGTTGTTGTTGCATAACAAAAATAAATCTAGGAGCTCAGAAAAGAGGATCTTGCCAAATCTGGTTAATGTCACGGGAAGCCTGACCGTATGGGACAGATGTGTTTTTAAAACGTGAAGTGTTTATTTGCACTTTTCTTGTTTCTCATTTTATTAAGGCCAAAGCGAAACCCTGTGCCTTCACGAGGAACGTCTGAGGGTGAAAACGGACCTCTCATATTGTCCTGTAGCGTCAGCATCACAGTGCGGTAATAGGGATTTTTTTTTTTTTGCTGGCATCTTTTTCCCTCCTTGTCAGTGAAGTCTCCCTCGTCTTCACGTCCTGCTCAAGCTCCAGGCTCTGTGTCTATTTTTGTCTCGTGAGCGTGATAACCTCAACACTCCTGTTCCATTCCGACTTGCATGCTTCCATATTGTGGCACATCCAGACGAGCAACTTCTGCATTGTGGCCTGTTAGTGGCAAGGATATTCAGCAATGAAAAGGAAACTGGAATTTGATTATTACTGACACCCCCCCCCCTCCAAATCCCAGTTGTAGTAAGTAACAAACCTGCCCATTCATTCATTGCCAGATGGTAAGGGCAGTTACTGAAGACACTTAACTTTTGATCTCCCTGTGTCTAAAATCCCCACCCTCCAAAAAAAGCACAATTTGTGGAGTTGGGGAATTTTCCACATTCAAATAATTAAATACTATCTACAGTAATCCATCTAATGCTCTTGCTGGACCCTGTCCCTCAGACAGCCGAAAAGCAAACTTTCCAACATTAGACAAATAGTTTTAATCCATGTCTGGCCATTGCAAATTGCAAATGACTGGATTAAAAGCATAAATATAGGTACATATGCACAAACCCTGCTGCTGGGCACATACAATGTATATATAAACAAATAATCAGACTTGATGGTGATTTCAGCAACATTATTGCATTAGTCACTCAACCATGAGGTTATTTTGAATAAACATCAATTACAGAAAATATGTGAATTTGAAAAATTACCTGCAATTGTGCAGACTCTTAAGTTTTATAAAGGCACTTTAACTTTTATTTAATTCAACTGCCTTCAAGCACACAGTTCTATGTAAAAATTAATGATCTAGACGATCTTAGAATGTTACATCTGAGTTTTAGATACACAACATATTACTCAGAACTGGACTGAATTCAACAGGCAAAGCATTACACAACATAAGTGATGCTAATGTTTGATGCAGTTCTGAACAGAATCCTAGAGTACACATTAAGCACCAGCAGTGGACCTCACTTCCCATCAGCCCCTCACAAAAGGTGGCATCATTTTTTTGCTTGTTGGGAGAAATCTTTGGGTTTATGTAACATACATTTCAGTGTACACTTATTTAATATCTCCTATCCCTTCATTTCATTGCATCTGGGACTGGGTCTCCTTTGCTTGACCTAGTCTGTAAATTGCATCATTATGTACAGAGAGGCTGGGTGCCTTAGTTGCTGTTATTCAACATCAAAGGGTTTTCTAAGCATCAGTTGTGAAAATACATAATTTCTTTTCTCTGTTACCAGTTAATACTCGTGTGTGGCATCAAAAAGCATTCTCAGGACATTCCCCAATAACTAGAGTAAGTTTTAAAAGCTGAACCATCCTATATTCCATAACAGACCAGATGAAAGGGGTAAGTTCAAAATGACAGCCTGAAATATGTTAAGAATACCTCTGTTGATTCTGAACGAGATGTGAAACCTGTCCAATCACTAATTATCCTCTATTTTTGGGTTTTTATACGGCATAAGACACATTTAAAAATGTTTACCCTCAGTATGTCAGTAAACAATTACAATTTTCAATGCAAGTTTGTACAGTCATGTGTCTACAGTAACATCGACTTGTTACCTTCTCCTGTCAAATAGTTGAAATTCAGGGGGCTGGGATTAGTTAGTGCTTGGGTGAAAAAAACAGGTTGCTAGAAAAAGTGGTGTTTGTGGGTATGCAAGGAGAAGAACTGCCTCTAGACCAAGTAAAAGAAAAACCAGTGCCGCAGAACATGGATGGGCGAACTGCATTGCAGGCAATGCCATCTTTCAGATGAGACATTATAAAATGGATAGCTCTGACTGTGCAATCTGATTGGTTGGCTTGCCTTTCCTGCCGTGCTATTTTTCCAGCTGTGTGTTATTGAAAATTGCCTAATTACATATTAATCCACGATCAATAAAAAACTGTCATTCACTGAGATACAAAGGTCACAGGTGCCTGGTGTGATCTGCTAGCAGAAACTGCAACAGCATGGATTTAGCACATTTAAAAATAATATTAAAGTTACTTCACTAACTGCAGTTAGCTTCCACTATAAACACTGAACCTGTATTGCCCTTAGCTGGCAAACAGCAATAAATGTTCAGTATTTATTATGAAATCTAACTGCAATCAAGAGAGCTAGGCTGTGTGCACCAAAATCTCATTTTGTGTGGCCTGAGGATTGTAAGGGCAGTGGGTGTGCAACTATGATTCTGCATTTCTGCAGTTTAAAAGTCACTCATCTGGGTCTACTAATGTGTTGCTGTTAACTAGTTATATAGGTTCTTGTTTCAGTGTTTTGTAAATGTCAGTTAAAACTGCTAATGTTATATATGTAAGGAAGAGTGGACATTTATGGGTGATGCAACCCTGCAAATGCACTCTTTTGCTGGATTACAAATCAGGGAGATTGTGTCAGCGAGTGGCCACAAGGCAGAGAGCTCTCTTTGGAGCTACTGGAAGCCTTATTGCTTTATTGAACTATGACACTGATTCACTGTAGTCATCACAGATCCCATGGCATTCCTTACAAGGACTAGCTTTATCCCCTGGTGTCCTGTCCAAATTCCCTCTGGCTCTGGTAATCTGGCTATTTCATAATTCCCAAAGTGAATTTGGCTAAATAGATCCTTGTCTCCTTGAGGACCCCTAACCCCCGCTTCCCCCTGTACCCCCAGATTACAACCAAATTACAACCTTAAACAAAAACAAAGAGTTATTTCTGGAATGTTGAAACTTGGTTGTGGCCATATATTCCTGCAACATCGTTCATGCTGTATATTGGGAGAACCATCTGAGGATTGAATAATAACAGGTCTGTCTATCAAACACATTCTTTATCAGTCTATGTTGAATATCTACACAACCGAAATACCCCCCCCCCCCCCCCCCCCCCACACACACACACACACACACACACACACACCTAACATAACCGGACTGAACTTCTGTTAACACATTTTTTTTTTCTGAAGTTCATTTATTTCTGCTGGATTTCAAACCGCAGAGTTCATAATACTGCCTTTGTTTGACATGTTCATATTTCCACGAAAGGATCAATCTGCTTCCCCCAGCTGCAGTGGAAGGAGCAATGAGGGGCACCAGACAGATTAGAGCCACTGCGCTAATGCAAGCTACAGCCCCCTCCCTGACAGGGAGCAGCCCAGTCATCCACCACTCCTAATTATAGCAGCCAAAATTACCGCACTTGAAATATTTAGAGGGAGCACATTATATTGTAGCATTAACCGAGCGATAAGGCTGGACTCGAATGCCGAACGGCTGACCCCCTGCAGACAAAAGCCGCCTCCATTCTCCCTTCCCCGTGAGTTCAGAATCAATCGTCCAGTGCAGAAGCACCATCATTTTGATTGCCTCTCCATTTCTCATCTCAAAACCCCTTCTCAAAGGTTACTTTCAAAGCCAATGTTGTAGTAAATAACCCCAGTGACTAAATCTTCATGTGATTCTTTTTTTTGTAATAAGGAAATTAGTTAAGCTTATACATATTAGATATTATTTAATTTACATCTACATTTGCATTTTTTGCAGAGCAATTTCAGATTAGATCTCAGTTTTGTTTTGTTTTTATTATCTGTATGCTTTTGATTTTCTGCAAATTGGGGACTATACTCTTTCCTTAGATTGCCTCCGGTTTTGGCAAAGACTACCTACCTAGGCTGACAACTCTCAATGGAAGGTGTCAGATGTCGTCACTGCCTTCCCTGACCTTTTGCCACCCTGCTGTAAGAAGCTTTAGATGCCATAATTAGATGTGCTCTGATGGCTTGCCACGTGTATGCAGGCTGCTTCACAGAGCCAAGCCTGTGTATTTTGCCTATCTTACTGCAGGTATGCAACGTCTCTGACTGGCCCAGACAGGGTCTACAGCTTGGGGTGGAATAACATCAAAACCAACAATGGGTTTTCCGATTTCCTCCAAACCTACATTAGTCTAAAGTGTAATCAGAGTGGGCAGTTACCATGAATGCACTATCTCCTATGTTTGTAAAAACCTCAATGATGCAGGTGATAATGGGCTTACTACCACTGGATGACTCCCGTCTGGCATATATATATTTTTCCCTCGATAAACCTCTGAATGTGACAACCGAAGACAGTGAGGAGAGAGCATAACTAGAGTATTTATTACAAATTACCATTTGCCTAATGTTCCCAAGGGAAAAATGAAGCCGTACTGTACATAATAGGCTAATTATGTTAAGAACATTGAAGCAAATGAAAGTAGACTTGTAGTTTTATGCAAGTAATCCGGTGCTGCACCCCTACCAGAATTGCAAATTGCGAGGAGACATTTGAAAGTTCCTCATTCATGCTTTCCAGCAAGGCCAGGCCTGACGACTCTCTTCTAAAAATAGGGAAGGACTGCTGCAAATTGGTCTCCAGCATGAAATCCCCTGGCAGCCCTGCTTATCCCAATCAGAGTCTGTGCAGAGAGGTGAGAGGGAGAGAAAACACAAACCTGGAGTCGTCTTCGCTGAGTAGGCAGTCGCGTGGGATTAAACGCCTCATGCGGCTAGCAGGCTTTGACTGAAATGCTCTTGGTGGCCCGCCGTAGCCATGTAAACAAGGGCCATAAAAGTGTCCACACCCTCACATAAAATTAGGGCTCCATTCTTTTGAACTGCAGTAAACTTTTAATTTAACCCTGAGTGATGGATTTAGGGGTTCTGTATTGTTTTGGATGCCACATTTTTAGTTAATGAGAGTGATCCCAGAATTCAGTGCTCTGTAGGAAACTAAAGAGGTGAAAAATAATTCAAGGACACAGTGCATTATGGGTAGAATAAAACAGAGGCCTGAGCTTCCATCAAGATTTTACTCTGTGAACTTCTAGTCAATCACAAAAGTAACAGTCACCTGACAATCTTTTCATGTGCAA
Organism: Megalops cyprinoides; assembly: GCF_013368585.1. Lineage (NCBI taxonomy): Eukaryota > Metazoa > Chordata > Actinopteri > Elopiformes > Megalopidae > Megalops > Megalops cyprinoides. The sequence continues at coordinate 11,866,946 of NC_050587.1, forward strand.
ACAACCTGTAAGTTTCTTTGTAAGATTCTCTCGAGAAGAGCAACTGCCAGATGAATAAACATAAATGTAGGTTTCATATTGACTCATGAACAAAGTATAAACAAGCACTGACACCAAATAGGTATTTGGGCACACTATTTCCAGTTTAGCAAATTTGTTAACTGTCAGTGTCCAAACAACATTTATCTGAAAATCTGCACCTACAAAGCCAGTATCATGCATTCCTGAGCTATTACCGTGGAAATGTACAGATGGGCAGGAAAAGCAAGAAATGTCTTAATTTCATTGAGGAAGGGTAAAAGCAGCTATTGGAGGGCAATCTAAATTTGAGCTGGCCCCGGTTCTTCAGGGATTTAAGATGGATGTGAAAGTGCTGGCATTATTACTGCAGTATTTCAGTATTAGAGTCTCCCTGTCTGACTGCAGCCTGCCCATTGACTTACTGTAATCTTTTTTCTTACAGATTTTACAGTCAATATGTAAAGTTATATGGGTCTGAGGTTTGGGGTATTTATGTTTTTGTCCTCCTGTAACACAATAAGCATATCTTTTAACTCTTATTTCATATCTGAGTGTTGTTCTTTGCCATGTTGGGTAAGTGCCAACATGGTATAAAATATTTCTACAGTACAATCTAATGCTGCAGTCAGGGTCACCTTCAATTCTAAATTAATTTGAAGCCCTTGCTTTGAGCAATCTTGGTGCTGTCCTAGTGAGCATACTTCAAAATACTGTACCATACCACAACTTAAGCACCAAGCCTCTAAAGGCTTGCAGAGTAGTGTCTCAAAGCAAAATTAAAATTTAACATGAACTTTCATGAGCAGTTTTAAGGCCAAAATTGACCTTTATATTACTGTAAAATTATTTCTAGATACCAAGTTTAATACTTTATCTGTCTTCCTTAGCCACCTGTGAGACTCTTCCATTGGTCCAAATAATGACAGTTTACTCAGAATGTCCTTACCTTGTCTGTATTGTCTTAAATTGTTGCAATAGAAGTAACTTACAAGTGGTGATTTGATTTGGAAAAAGAATTATCACATATAAGATCTGCTATGGTCTCTAGACTCAGAACCACTGTGCCACATCACTGAGAACTAAGAAACAAGAAAAATCGAGAAACACAACACTACAATCACATGATCATGAATTGGGCTGAATAATATTACTGTAATAAACATTATGTATTTTTGTTAAGGTTGAATTAGATGCCTTTCAGATCTTTCTGTTATTTTTTAACACTTGAAGATTTCTGGTTGCTGGGTGAACATCTAGGTTCTCTAGGAACTCCGGTAATACAGCATTGCAGTCTGAGGGGTGTACAAAAACAATATTGAGATTCTCTGTGTGTCCCTGGGTGATAATGTTATGTTATTCCTGTTTTTTTGCACGAAAGTTCAGGTAAAGAGTGGAGCGCCTTACTGTAGATCAATGTTAGGAGCAGGTGCAGCAGAGGGGGCACAGATCCAGTCAAGCTAAAACCCCAGGAGGTATCAAGAGGTGAATCTATGAAGACCTGTTCAATAATCCATCACACAGGTGTGACTCAACAGCAGATATTGAGGTCAGATGCACACAGTCGTATCTGAGACCAATAAGAGCTTGTCCCTCCTGAAAAATACCTGCATAAACCTCTAGAGAAGATACCTGTTTATTTTCATGCCTGTCTAACAAAAGGCAACAATGGTTGTAAACAGGTCAACATTTAAAATGTCAGTTTAGATGACTGAAATGATGCAGGGAGGACGTTTTGAACAATCTGGTAGAATGTGGTTTGAAGCCAGCCTGATCTGCATCTCTTCCATTGATGATACTGTGCAAGTCGAAAATGTTGCACTTTTATTCTTCATCCAGTCAGTTTGTGACAGAGCTTAGGCAGAGTAAAATGTGCAGACTCCACTCTGAATCAGCACATTATGAGGGTTGTTGCAGGGTTTTCCACCCTCCTGATTATAGGCAGAAAAACCTGACTTGAGGATGACCGCTGCACCTGTGGTTTGATTTGATTACTGTGCAACCGGTAATCAAGTCAATGGACGGAATCAATGGAGATAATATGGATGGATGGAATAAGGACACAGAGGTAATAGAGAGAATATGGACCTGCAACACATGTTTTCTCACTTAAATATAAGTTGAGATTTTATTTTTTATTTTCAGAATGATTTATTCACTTTTTATTGATTTCATTTCCTGACTTACGTGCTTTTTGTTTTCAGAATGAATTATTTGTGAATATGGCCACATATAAGCAAATAAATTATGCGTTGCATTGGAGAATTCCACTGGTTTCTGAAGAACGTGTGAGATTGGAAATTTTCACAAGTTCCAAGCAGTGATATGTCAGAGGTCAGTAAAGAAGGAAATCTTACTGGAGATTACTGCCCACCAGCCGGTACCCACTACTAGTAGTTGTGAATATAAAAATAACCCAGATTAATCTAATCTTTCTACTTATCACTCTTAAATAGCCTTTTCACAGCTCATTATCTGCTTCAGTATATCCTTACAAATGTATTATCACCTGGGGACAGTACATCTTCTCTCTACTGAGAGGTCTATTGCAAAACTCTTAAATTGGGTAGTAAACAAAAAGCTCAGTCCTTTTTTTGAATATTGAAGACACTATTTCTGACCAAAATGCATCCTTGTAATTGACAGCTACAGTATATTTAGAAACAGATTTACTAACTATAGATTTTCAAAAGAAATCAGTGTGCCTGGTTACAAAGTTACAAAGGTGGCAAACACCCACAAAAATAAAATTAAAAATTAAATTTTTGGACTATTGTAAGGAAATTATAAGGATCTACTGCAATAAGTATATCTATCTGTATTTTGTGTCTGTATACTTGGTACCTATATTGTGGGAGAGGATTGGTAACAACATGAGGTAAGTTATTTTGTATTTAGGAATGCCAATGTTAAGCACAAGACTGACACGTGTGTGGATATTTTGAGAAATCTTGCCCTTTGAGTACAATATATTGCTGCTATCTGGCACTATCTGGCGAAGCAGCTACTTTCTTTTATTCTGCATGCACCTGTTAGCCTATTCAAGATGCTACAAATCTGTTTCCTCACATGGGCCCCTGCCTACATTTTTTTCATTTGTGTTGCTCTGAACAGCATGGCTACATTTCTACAGCTGTTCTTTTTGGAACCCATGGCAAATTTACTTCAGCGTTTGATTTTGTTCCAGATTCTGCTCTTACATTTGATATTTTGTTGTTGTAATATTGTAATACATTTTTGTAAGGGCCCCCCTGAAAACATCTCTTTCTGTATTGAAGTTTTCATTCTTTGGTGCTCTCCATCGTGCGTGGAAAAGCGTGCAGCTAAATGTGGCAGTGCTGTTTGGCGTTTCTTTAGACGGACTGCGTAATTACCTCATTCACCCTGCCGCCACACCAAATTCACATTTTAACATTGCGCCTGTTGCAGTAACTTTCTAAATCTCGCCTTGAGTGTGCAGCTGCTTATTATTTGCATTGTTCACCTTTGCCTGTTTCATCCTGAATGATATCAGAAGCAACCCCTTCAGCAGGCTGTACATATAAACACATAATTGGTTCTTCTATATTTATATTCATATGTGCCATATATGTGAATGTGTTACAGGCTGTTAGTGCATCACAGAATATACTAGACCACACAAGGTTTAGAAAACAAAATGTTAACATGGGTGACCATAGTAAACAAACCCGGCTGTTTCATTCAACTGACTATAAACTGGGGGGTTGGAGTCATAGGTCACATGACATTTTCATTACATTCTGCACTGAACACATGAACACAAATACCATGCAACAAGAAGGAGGTACACTCAATGTTTGTTATCAAGTTCAGGCTCAACATTTTTGCAAGTGGGATTGAACAGCTCCCTAAAGTATGTGATTAAACAACAGAAGGCAGAGAAGTGTCATTTTTCCACAATCATATACTTTGCAATGTATTGGCTTTAATGAAAGTCTAATTATTTCCATGCAAGCACTGATTTGGAATTTTAAAATGTAAAAGATTTATATTTTCTCCAGTCAGAACAATAGAAAATATTCAAAATGAGAGCATGCAAAAAAATGAATAAATTATTAGCAGTAACTCTTTGTGAGAAAGACTGTGGGATGTGTTTCTTAGTTTCTGTTACATAAAGAAAGGAATTATACATAATTGATAACCATTTAATTATTCATTAGTTTTATCATGGTGGAGGTGCAATTGTACAACAGTAATAATAATATTCAGAATCAGAATGTTGTTTTACATTTCAGTCATGAGAAATCCTTAAGCAGTATCAATTAATAATTACTAAGGTAGTTGCCTTTAGCAGTTATTGTCTATTGTTGTATTGTTATTATTATTTTTGTTAATGTAAACATACATCCTCCCTGGCTATGAAAACACCACTATAACAAGCACGATAAATTCATAAAAAAAACTAGTGGAGTGGGTTTACTTAACTTCCATAGAAGTGCTGAAGAAGATCTTGAATATGGCTCTAGATATGATGACTTAAGGGCAGACATTAAAACAATCTCTGTCATGATGGCAAATCCATTACCACACACCTTAATAATCCACCTGGTCTTTAAAAGTCCCAGTAGAGCCTTTTACAGTAATTTCTGTTCTTCTAAACCTGTCCACAGTTTTACAAAATGTACAGACCATACACAGAGGAAAACGTTAAATTCCATATGTGCATTTTGGTAAAAAAAATTCCATCACAACGACCATTTTACAGTTATCAGTGGTCTATCCAGGATTCTCCCTCGGGGTAGTGTGAAGATTAAATCATATCTGTGCAAAAAAAGGACATGTTTTGTGAAATATTGAAACATTTTTGTACACTGGTTTTGGTTTTTATCAATTCTATAGCCTTTGTAAGATTTTTTTTCCTGTTCAGAAAATCAGTCATGAGTAACCTTCTTTCTACTTCTCAGCCCTTAAAATATTATATTACACCTTGTTATGTTTTCCATGCTTCAACACAAAATCAAAATGAGATAGGGGAGTTTGGTGTTTTGACTTCACAGCCAACTAGCTTCTTAATGACTGACATATATGTTAATTTCGTTCATTTTCATGTTGTACAAAAGAACACTTTTGGGGGGAAAAATCCAGATCTTCATTGAAAGAGCTGCATTTTCAGTAATATCCATTAACTTTACCAAATCAAATCTCTGTCAGTCAGTAATCAACTTTTTATGACTGCATACAAATAACTTCTGAAGGCTGTGGTCTTCTGTTCTGTCTTCTCTTTGCTTCCTGTTTTCACTGTTTATCATTACCTGATACAATAACACATTTTATGCTCTTCATAAGTGAGGTTCTGACAGAACATGGTTATCATTTTTTCTCCTTGACACTGCTTTCTTTGACTCTCTTTTACTGCTGAATTCCAGTCTGCATTGTATGCTTTTAAAGCACAAACAATAAATAAATCAACAAAGTAAATGAATAAAATAGTGGCTTCCTCTGCTGTGTCATGCAACTCAAACACGAGTATCTCTGCCTGAAATTCAATCTTGATTCTGCTCCCTTGCAAGCACTTTGGGCGTTCATTGTGTACATACTCACATGAAACATAGTTTTCGAATTTTAGTTTGATAACACGCATTTGTTTTATTGTAACAGACCTAGTGTAAAATATAGCAGAAACTGTGGGCCCGCAAAAGTATGTAGGATGGAGCAGCATGAATCACGGTTGCCTTAGGTCGCTTGAAAAAGATCCTGCCTTCTAACAGCATGTCACAGTACAGTGTCTTACACTGCAGTTGGCTTGTGTTGCACTGTTTTGCCTAACTGTGTAGTCCTGACATGACTTGCTATGCATCTCTGCTATTAACAGAAGAGGGCAAATCCCCGAAGGGGATGTAGCACTAAACGGCATATGAGTGAACTGTAAACATCAATGGTAGGGACGTCCTTCGATGTATAATGTATGAATTTTTGGAAACGAGTAACATTTTTCATTTTCTGCACTCACTTTTGATGCACTGCATATTACAGCCACTAGGGGCTTTTGTGCAAAAAGGTGGTCAAGGGAATTCAGATGACTTCGCTTTTTGGCACACTCATCTCTACCGTGTCCAAAGCAAGCTTGTGGGGTTATGGCAGTGCAAGTGGTTCACAAGGATGCCTGCTAGCCCAAGGTGCGATCTTGGCACCACAGGCATGCTGAGACATTATTAGTGATGTAAGGTACATTCTGTCTATAAATAAACTCTATCCCCAAAATGGACGCATCCAAATAGATCGCTTTTAATCTGGCTCAGTGCCACTGTGTGAACTGAACAGAGAGTGCCCGAGTGATGGGATATGCAGCGCTAGCATCTCCTCAATGGAAACGTCTCCAACATTAAAGAGGCAAAGATAATGGACACCACATCTTAAAGATATGATATGTGTGTCCTGGACAGCAAATGTTTATGTACCAGTTATCTTTCTATTCCTGCCAAATCAGTCATTTCTTTTTTAAGCTTGTAGAATTTGCTCATTTACCTCAGCCCCATAATGTAACACAGAACCAATCACAATATAACATTTGTAACACCACAGCCTGAAATACTGTCCACATCAGTTTCTTTCAGTCAGGTGAAGCAATGAAAATAAAGGCATGAAGTAGACATGACTGAGCTGGCACAGGACAGCTGACAAAATATGCAGGATCCCTCTAAATTCTCTAACTGGTGCACACTAAAAATTGGCAAGTGATTTGATTAGGGAGCCAAATTGCCAGGGGCTTTACTTATGAAAACCTGGTTCTAAATTTGTGTATTCGCACACAACTAATTTTACATGTTATACTTACAATGTTACATGTTCAGCAGTGTTCAGATTTAACAAGCATATGTATGATTCTTGAAATATGCAGTGTTTGAACATCATTGAAATATAAATAATTGCACTTCTGTCTATGTGGAGGCACTTTATTGTCATCATGAAACAGCACCCTACACTGGGCAAATTTTGGAAGAATATCCCCAAAGGGGATGTCTGGGGAAAATATCCCCAAAAAAATCTTAACAAATCTTAACAAAAAAATCACTGCTTGGCAAACATGATCAACATGGCTCAGCCACTTAGACCTGAGCCCTATAGGTTAATAGCTATAATTATAATAATTACACATGACGATTCACCACATTATTAAGAGTAATGGGCCACACATGATAATATTAGCATAACTTTTTTCTCGTTAAATAACTATTGTACAATCGTGTGTAAGAATGGTTAATAAGTGAGGCCTCATTCCTCGAGTGAAGAATTTCATTTATAAAGTAGAGCCAGACCACATCTCTAGTGGTCCAACCACACTAACTAAACTTATAACAGGCAATTTTATATACAAAAATGCAGAGAGCAATTTTATGAAGGATGGCTTTTAATCAAAATGTACTTTTAGCAGGTTTCCTCATTGAGAAGACATGTCCAAAGTTAAATACTTTAATTCAGGAAAAAAATAGCCTCTAATTCTAATGAATTGATATGCCACATCATGCATACATTTCATTTGGGATTACAATTATACATAAACATTATTAACCTACTCAAAATATTAAAGTAAAACAAAATAATTTATGATATATATCTGGGTGTGATCCAATCACATTTTCTGAACAGGACCAGTGTTATCAGTATCAGTAAATGCAGATGATGCAGGACAAAGCAAATCACTTTCACAACATTGTTCAGCATCCAGATTCCCCCTCTTTGCAGCCTGGGCCTCACTTGATTATGTCACTACTGCCCTGAAGCAGGCTGCCAGACCCAATCACCTAATCACACACAGTGACCATGTGATGAGGATTTTTATATACCTTTAGACAGCGATTTCCTCACACACAAGGATGTAAAGATCTGCTAATGCTCCAAAGCTTGCTATCAACAGAACAGTAATGATCACAATCCAGCTTTAATAGGATATAAATATTGGCATTCTGTCTCAACTGAAAAATCTCCACCATGCTTAATTTTCTGTCTTTTAAACTACTCCCTCAACATTACAGACATTTAGCATTCAGGTTTTCTAAGCTAAGGCCATTTTTGTCGATTAACATTTCCTAAAAGACTCTGACTTGCTTTCCAGATTTTACCAGAGAGCACAATCAATTTTTAAAATTTGCTCTTACAAGTTTAAACTTTATATTACACTATCATTTAGTAGATGCTCTTATCCAGAGCCACTTACATAGGCTACAGTTTTAACATGTTATCCATTCATACGGCTGGATATTGATTGGGGAAATTGTGGTTTAAGCACCTTGCCCAGGGGCACAATGGTAGAGCCCCAGCGGAAATCAAACCAGCAACCATTTGGTTATGAGCCCTGTTCCTTCTCATGAAGCTACACTATGGTCCCATTTCATTTGTTTAACTTTAGTTTTGATCATTTTGATCATTGCATTTTCTTTATCTGTGAATCTCATAGCTAAAAATATCAGTTTGCACTGTGTACTTTATTATCAGGCCAGAATGGATTTTATTATGATTATAATACGTAACTAGGCACAGCGAAATGGCGCCATGCTTAAGGATTCCAACACGTAATGGAAAGCTCAAGTTGTAACAGATCTATCTGGACAGGCTGCTAACGGCTGTATTTATAGTGTAATTAGCAGACACACATAGGCAGCCGTGACAGGAGATGAATCTACAAAAGCATGGAGACTTTATTACGGCTGTCATGTGCACCGGCGGATTGTCAACGTGACTCAGCGGCACGATCTTAATGTCCACCGCGGCACGGCGGCACACAGGGCTCGGGCCGCAACTTATTCTGTATCAGGTGGGACAGCTGCAGCCTGGAGTGAAGTAATCCTGGGCTGTGACTGATCTTTTCACCAAAGGCGCTGGGGGTGGCACTTGCATTGGGACTAATCTGGGGCTGTGTTTATTCAGAGCATTTCCTCTCCCAGGTTCCTCTCCGTTTCCGCATTGCTGACCGTGTGCTGTGGCTGTCAGGGGATCAGAGGAGCGGCGCAAAAGAACGTGGACGAGCTCAAGGATCCCCGACCGGTCCTGCTCAGAAGCCTCTCTTGCCTGTTCCTCTCAATAACTGCTTTTATGAGAGGCAGTACAGATTAAATGTGGTAAACTACTTGTACAAGCAGGGTCAGCACACTCATCCATGTAACCATTAGAAGGTGTTTTAAAGTGCTCTCAAGGTCCCACACCCTCAAATTAAAGGGTCCATAAAAACTATGGACTCGAGTACAGGTGTACAAATCACAAGTTTTGCAGACCACTTGAAAAACAATGTAACAATGGAGCCACAATGTACTTGGAAGTGAAATTAAAGTAAGAAAGAAGCCGTGGACATGTACTGTGCAAAAGTTATTGTACTTTTCTGTCACAAAAAGACACCAATTAACATGCTGATTAATGCTGGTTACTTCAAAGGGAAGTTACATTCGTAACGCTTTGAGCCTTACAGATGGCTCTTTCAAATAAGATGTGTCAAAATCAAACCATGAAGAAAACAACTGATAAAATCATTTTCCAGCTTACCTTGTACGCAAGCTGATTGAGAAGCTCATACAAGCATCTTGTATAGATACATTGATCCAATGTTTACAATTTATATATCCGCGCTATACTCTCGTAGCCAAACAACACAAATTGCTCTTTGATCTTAAATTGAATTAAACTGAAACAGCATACTGTGTTATTTAGTTATTCACCATCATTTATGAGCAGGGAGAGTGTGCACGTAATCAAGTAGTATCCATTGCTTGAGCACAATAACCCCTGCTCCGTATGGGCGAATTCATTATTTTCACCTGCAATTTGGTTCCGTTTCACGGAGCAAAGTGAATTGAAGATGAATACCTCAGAGAGACAGCAGAGGCAGTGAAGACAAAAAATTTCTCCCAGTCATGGTCTTAAGGACCCCTGAGCTATCAGCTAAAAAAAATGCTTCAGTGTGAAGATGTGCGCTGTGAAGGCTCCAATGGAACTGGCCTTGTAACTCCCTTAGAAGCTATAAATGGTGCCACATGGCTCCTCCAAACCCACATAGAGACTGTAAATGGGGGTAATAATTAACAATGGGGGAACACAAAGGGTTTGAGCGATGACACCGCAAAGCTTTTAGCGTTATCTCTGTGACCCTGTGCACTTTGCACTCAAACCACTTTTTAAAAAAAAAATCATCACTGATTCAGCTTTTGAGGTCATCACACATTTCTGTGAATACAGAGATCGTACTAATGCACCTGATGGGACTCTCCACCAGCATAAGGACATTTCAAATGAGGAATCATTGTTGTAGCTCTCCCTGGCACTGTTTCAGCATATGCAGTTTGAATTCTGCCATTAGCTTTAGAATTCCTTACAGAGACTCCAGTCAAAACCATCATTCTTAGCTGTCCACATTATTTAGATAGTAGGGCCAAATGTGCACACAACCCTGTTTTCCAATATAACTCTATTAACAAAAGTATGTCAATAGGTGTGGATTTGTTGTCCTCTACCACGAACAGAACTAGGATGTGAGCCATTTCTTTTAAACTGCCTCAGAGGGGCTAGAACATTCGTAATGAAGTTCAAAAAGTGCACTCCTATGGGAAAAAGGACCACTTTGCTTTTAGTTGTAAATGGATTCATGCCTCTTTTGCCGTTTCACCATTTGACAATTCGTTAATGGTTTGTTTGTTGGGCTTGGGTGTTCTTTCTTTTTTTGTTTTCTATTGTTGTTTCAGTTTCTAAACCCAAGGGAACACTATTCAATGCACTGCTTCCTATTTTTTCCATAGCAATGGGTGGTCTTGAAATGTTAAACATGTCAGATCTTTGGGAGTGGACTGAAATTCATGGGCAAAATAATACTGCAAACTATAACGTACTGCCAAATGCGGGAAATCATCTTGCAATCAAACACATCGGGCAATGTGTCCTTGGCTATACTGGGCAAATTTAAGTTAATGGAAAAAGAACACTTGAATATGTAATAAGAATCTCAATGGACTGAAATATACCAATGCCTGGAGGTCTTGACAGTCTGCTGCAGAAATTTCAATTTCAGGTCATCTGTTTGCTGTGTGAATTGATGTTACTTTTTAATAAGAAAAAAACAAAACACATAGATGTCAAATACATATATGCCATAAATGTCATATACATATCAGACTGCACACTGAAATTCTTTTTCAAGCTTAGTGGTTTTTTTTTCCCTTTACTGTTATTTTGTGAATTTCAAATGTCAAAGAGAACCATTTATCACTGTGTTTATTTGCATTTTCACAGTTCCATGTTGCAAAATGTTGCAAGTACAGAGTCTTCTGTTAAACCCCACCCGGCTGATGACACGTGTCAGAATGAGAATCAGTCCTGCTGCTACAGCAGAGAATGACCATTCCCATATATGTCAATTCTTATGAGATTTTGTTTTCCCCAATAACCTCATTCACTCATGTGTTTGCCCTTATAGATTGGCCTGAGTGGTCATTTCATCTTTGCTCCTTATTTCTTTCTTCCCCAAATGGACACGCTTCATCCCTTTCTATCTAACTTGAAGCAGTCTGAGATAAGCAGTTAAGAGCTTGGTAGATGATAGATGGCAAATGGAAAAAAAAAAACCTCTGTTCCATAAACAGACTGTTCTGTAAACGGATTGCGTAATGGCGACAGCCTAAACCATGAAAGCGTCTTCGGGAATGAGTGTGTGTTCTCTTCAAAATTCTCTGATGCATCTAAACAGCATTTGCCCAGCGTGATCCTCGTGCGCGTTCCTCCACAGAGACGATACGTAGGCACCTCTGCAGTGGTGGGTGTGCCAGATTTAGGAGCAGAATGACAGGGATTCTTGCCATACCCTGGCAGGCGTAGAGATACTTAATCCTCAACAGCTAATTTAACGATAGCCTGTGTTTGTGGGCCATTACAAAGGTGGAGGTCTGCATTTGCGCTCTTAATTTTGCGATCGTCTCAGTTCCGGCGGCTAATGTAAACAGACAGCCTGGTTTGCTGCGCCGTCCCACTGCTTATCGTGGGTGACCGACTTGCACACGCGTTTCACCCCTTTGCATGGCTGCATTCCTGTTTGTTGTGCAGATCACTTTTATAAACCCGAAACCCCATACATCGAACATACTGATAACCGGAGCCCATTCTCTTGGTTCCACTCCAACAGTTAGGGAAACAGTCATGAAATGGACCATTTCAACTTCAGTCAGTCACTAGTCTGCCTTCACCGTCACCGTCATTTCTGAATCCAGGAGCACGGAGCCCAGTGCTGCCACAATGCTACATTACCTTTTATTTCATTAAAAGCATTTAGCAGATCCTCAAGTTCAGAGCAACTTACATCAAACAATGTTATCCATTTATGCTACTAATCACTTACAGATGCAATTGGGGGCCAAGTACCTTGCCCAAGAGTAAAACAGCAGCGCCCCAGCTGGGGATCAAACCAGCAACCATTTGGTTAGGAGTGTTACACCTTAACCACTATGCTACACTGCTACCCCAGATCTGTGAATTAACCTCCAATGACAACCTGCGCAAAACAGGTCTTAGACTTCGGGATTCTTCCATGTGACCTCAAATGATTAATGATGGTTCCAGTTTTTTCTGTATAGTCGCGTGCAGGAGATAGACACATATGTTGTATGAAGCTATAGGATAGCTGTCCTGGCTGAGGCCGCGTTCGCTGACTGGCAGCTGTGCAGCTGGTACCTGGCCCTCCTAAGCAGGGGAATATGAGTCTGGCTTAATAAACAAAACAATGCTCGTGTAGGGAAACAATTGGCGCAGGTATCTTATTAGAGCCAAAGCGCTTCATCAAGGTAATTTAAGTATCGGTTGTACAGGGAAAATATGTCATGGCCTAACAACCTATTTAGCTAAGCGAACACGACTAAGAGGCTATGTTTGCATGTATGTGCCTGAGACAACTAATGCAAGTTATCTAATGTGATATTCAGTGACAGTGATGTATTGACATTAATCAGGTCGAACTGCAGATATAGTTCATTCTAAATCAGTCTACAATCATTTGAATTATGATTAGAATTCTCTTAAAGGGACGGTGTTTGCCATAAGAGGTCAAATATCAACTTTTTGTGGCTTTTGAATATAACAGGGGACGCTACTTCATCTGTTGAGCTATTTCAAATGGCCACTATGCTGCAGCTCATTAATTGCATTCCATAAAAAACAGGTTGGTGGCATATATAAATACTTGAAATATACCAATGCTGTACATATGATGTACATTTGCTGTACACTGTATGCCCAATAGTCACAATTTTTAAAAGACCAACACATGCATGTGGAAGTAAAAAAAAAAAAAAAAAACATACATTGCCTTTAAAAAGGGCATGCCCCCTGGGTTTTGATGGTGGGTATAGGGGTGTGGGAATAAGTATGGGAGTGTAGATGGGAGTAAGGAGGGTATCATGAGAGGCAAATACCAATCCCCAACAGGAAGCCCTGCCCTTCAAATGACTTTGAGCATTGTAAAATGTTTGGGAGACACATCTTTTCTTTCTTTTCTTTTTTTGTAAATGTAAAATATTTAATTAAAGTAAACACAGGTGAAAATACACATAGACAAATGAACAAGGCAAAGTGCATAATGAAATCGCACTAATAAAAGGTAATGGGTAACATTTCATCTCTGGTTTTTGTCATTCTGTGGCCGTAATAATAAATGGTGAAACTAAAGCTGATGCATTCAGGTTGTGCACACGCCCGTATCAGAATGTGCACCCACTGTGGTGGTTCACTACACTTGACTGGCTTCTTTAATATGGATTTTAAAATGTCAATGAACTCAAATTGATGGCATCACTTATGTTAACCCAGAGATAAGCCCCTCATCCTGTCTGGCTTATTAAAGCTGTGTCTTTATGGCTTATCCCAAATAATCTCTAAGCAGCAGCCTCACTGTACATTGTCTCTGGACTACTTTGCCCGTGCGCGCACGCACATAAACTTACACACATGTGCCTGCATGTAGACACATTCACACACTCATATACACACATACCTGCACATACACACACACAGACATGCTGTATACACACACAGACACACATACACACGTATAGCCTGCATGTATACACACTCACTGCACACACATACACACAAACACACACACACACGCTGGATGAATTTGGAAAGGCCTCTTACCTCTTCCCACTGGTGGATGTACCTGATGAGCCGTGAGAGCCTCAACAGCCGCAGCAGACTGAGGATTTTTGTAAACCTCACAATGCGCAGTGCCCGGGCCGTCTTGTACACCTCGGAGTCGAACCCTTTCTCCACTATTAGAAAGATATAATCCACTGGTATGGACGAGAGGAAGTCGACCACGAACCAGCTCTTCAGGTAGTTCATCTTGATCACCTTAGGGTCCAGGATGATCTCCGAGCTCTCTTCGTTGACAATCCCCGTCCTGAAGTTCATGACCAGGTCCACCAGGAAGATGGTGTCCGAGGCTACGTTGAACACTAGCCAGGAGGTGGTGGTTTGCTCCGAAAAGAACGTTATTCCAACAGGAATGATGATTAGATTGCCCATCATCATGATGAGCATTATCAAGTCCCAGTAAAACCTAAAATACAAAAAACAACAAACAAACACACAAAGAGGTTGAATAATAAAAAAATGCTGACTCATGTGAGCATATCATGTACTTTTAGAACAAACAATCCACTTCGGAGGAAATCCACTTCAGGAATGTTGTGAAGATTGTGGCTTGTAAACAAAATTGATCTGAAAGCAAAAAATGTACATACATTTGAACCCTAATTGTATTTTTACCCCTATTTTGTGTTCTGATGGCCTTTGATGTCTTATTTGAAGGAAAACTATTAACAGTTAGATGTGATTGCCAAACAATTATGAACACTGGCCAAATTTATATTGAACTTTTTATTGACATGAGGCTATTTCCATCACACAGTTGTGATTGCAAAATGAGATAGTTTTGTTGAATAATTTAATATACCTATCTCGTATTTTTCTCTGTTTAACACCAAGTCCACTTCACAGTGAACTGGGAGAAGTTCACTGCGGGGACTGAATGTGAAAGACACATGTAAGCATTGCAATTATGCAAAACTGTAACCTTTTATTATTACATAACAAAGTGGGTTCACAATTCCATTGGTTATCTTCTATGCCAAGATGCGACTGACGAGGCATGGGTACACGTAAAAATGGGTAGATGGATCAGCCTCAAGCATTCAATTCCATTGGTCTACAGAAATTGAAAAGGTCCATGGCTTGTATTATTATGCTTGAAGTGGAATCACAGGCATTTCAGTGTAATACCAATATTGCATCTAGGCTTAAATAATCACTCTGCTCTTAAAATCAGCCATAAGGCCATTACCATTTTGTTCATGTAGGGAGAAAACGCAATAACATCACACCATAGATGTAATTTTCTGAAATTAAAAAGATACATTTTCTTGCAGTCCTACAAGATAACCCACACCCTCAAGCTGTGTATTTTAGACTAGTGACTGCTCAACAGGCTGTCTCTCAGGTGCCTCTGGTCAGGTTCACTTCAAATTCACTAACTGCATTTTAAAGTAGGATGTGCTAACACATGCTATAAAAATGCCCTTCACATAGCCTGTTGGGTTTCCCATTTTATATGAGCAAATGCTGTTTGAACCTATGCACTGACCCAGTGTTTGTTCTGACTCCCAGTTAGGTTGGACTTTAATACTTGTGGTCCCATAGTCTTTTTACACAAATTAAGCATTTTATACACAAAGTAAGCAAATTAATAAAACATCTGATGATAAATAAACAAAATGTGCCATATTGTACTATGGTATCCTGGCCAAAATTGGGTAGAAAGACAAACATGAATTTACAAGCCTGAGCTTTACTGGCAGAAAGTAGCAAGAAAATAAGGATATCTGTGGGCTATGGAATGCTGGATTGTGTAGAAATCCATTATGAGTCTATCAAAAGTCAGACTGCTACAATGAAATTGTTATCATTCCTGCAGTTGAAAAAGGGTCTGTATTTTAACCTGTTGCAATGAACCTTTTTTAGGTCACTGAAAATAGATATTTACTCTGTCAAATCCTCCCCAGATGACAACATATGCATATACATTAAGGTTTTGTCGTAGAACCACTAAACGTAGAGTGGAAAGACCAGGAGTTCTGCATGCCTCAGTCTTACATTGCTCCTTTTTTCCTTTAAGAACAAAGGTGGTGTTGTGTAGCCAGAACAGTATACATCACTCCACCCCAATGCAGTTCAAGCCAACAAGCAGCACTCACAATCTCATGGCATACACCAAAAACGGCCCTGTCAATCATAAATCCGATCCATTACTCCACGAGGCTAAATCCTGCTATTTTAAATCTCCTTTACACTGAAATAGCTATTTACTAACAGTGAATTTGTCCAATAAATGGCTAGCAGGACATAAAACTGAATGACAAAAAATTCTAAGAACTTGGTCACTTGTACTGGTAAAATGTAAGTAATATGAGTAAAGCTGTTTTTAATATCAATATGACAATTAATTCTGCAAAATGTAAAAGTGTCTTTTTCACAGTCTATGAAAGTTTACTGTAATAATGCACCCCCACTGTCACCCTTGTTTTTGTCTGCTGCAACACCTTACACTGCCACAACACAAAGCTAGAACTGTTCTAGACTACAGTCAAAATAATAAAAAATAGGTAATATAATGGTATGAAAATGTTGTATTGACTTATCCTACAAAAATGCCCATGGAGGATTTACAAGTTTAACTTGAACTCAGACAGAGAAATAGATTACAAAAGTGTTAATTCCATTTTAGTGGCATATAGTTAGCAACAGTTTGCAATTTCCACATTAGAGAATGACACAGTGTTTTTGGTTTATTTGTGTTTGTTTTTCATCTTAAATATTTGTGTAGAAAAACAAAGTACAGTTATCACATAGTGCTTGTTTTAATATAGTGGTATAGATTTAAAAAATGTTAAAATACATGTGCTGTCATCATATGGGCAGAATCTTTTAATATGCCATTACATTTGCTAAAAAGGATGATATTGTGATACATAATCGTGTTTCAGATTACATGATTTCATATACCCTGTAAATCTTACTAATATGCCTACAGTTCAGTATTTAAAAACCATAAATCCACTAAGAAGCAAGGCTTGATGAGGAGTTGAGGAATATATCAGGTGATGGATGAACTTTGGTTTTTGCATACATACCTGTTACACGCAAAACTAAAATGCGTATATAAGATAAAAACTTGTAAAAAATTGCCTGTTTAAGTTCTTATTTTTGCTCATTAACATTATTTTTCATTTTGTTTTACAATAACTTGGAACTGTACTATCCCTTTACTAACAAATCTTTCTAGGATTGACAACTGATCCGTGCATTAATATGGTTAACATTGATGTACTGCTTGCATTAGTTATCAATGATCACTCTGCGGACTCTGAAATAGATACAGTTAGGAAGAAAGACACAAATAATTGATCATATGCTGGGACAAAGCAAGGATTTCCTCTGAGTTTTATTGAGAAGCTTAGCATGACTGCTCCCGTGCCCTACAGTTTGAAGGAGAGCCGCACTGCAGCTTGTCTGCAATCGATCGGACACTATTTGTATAAACAAAATCTAATCCGGACAGTTGGTGAACCATTAAATAAGCTTTCACACAAGGCAACACGAAATGTACCTAGGCAATAAACAAAGTCACATCTGAAATACACCCACCATGCTTACGCATGCAAATTAAAGGCCGTGCTAAGAGCATGATAAACCCGTGTCTGCCTACCTATCGTCTTGTGGTGTCAGTCTGCCTAATCGGAATGCTCCACCTCCCACCACTGCTAATCACATTATGTCATCATCTTGGTTACAGGACTTTCATTTCAAAAGCCGATCTTGCACATCAATGTCCTTGTATAAGACAGACAAAGCCCATGGTAAAATCTAGAGAAAAACAGAGGGTACTCACAAGCAGCAAAGGGGCCAACATAAACTAGTTATTTACTGTAAAAATTCATTTAAAGCAAGCTATTTCATTCTATTTATGGTCATAGTCTGTAAAGACAGCCATTGTTTCTCTGGAATTTCTTCTGATATTTAAAACTATTAATAATGCAACTCACACTATTTAAAACAAAGATACCTTAATTATTTTCATCTCTGATATGAAAAAATAGCTAAATAGCTGAGATAAGCTTTGATGAGGATCCTTTCTTTCCTCCTGGTTCTACAGAAACAGTCGTCTAACTTTGTGTGAAAGATTATGATCTGGGGAAAACTGTCAGTTAAACCACAAAATGTCTGACTGACTGCCTCCATTTTCCGTACCAGACAGAAGCATTTCACACACATCCACCTCTGTTCTGCTGTGAATTATGAATTCCAAATCCCACTTTCAGTTTTAGCTCCGGCCACCACGGGTGGCAACTTTGCACAGATTGAACAAAGTCAAACCGAGCCCACGACAGAGGAAGGCAACCATCACGGCCACGTTTCCAGACACAAAGCGAAGCCGCGGATGACTCAAGGAAAAAGGAACCTAATACCAAACAGGGAAACACAATGGCGCTTGAATTAGCATGTCGGGTAAACACTGACATCGATGAAATCTCGACGAGACAGCCTAATTAATTCTGATCACCGCACGCGCTCCAGCAGACCCCGGGAGAGCATCTTGTGTTTTGTGTCGGGACAAGTGAGGGTCTCAGGGGTGGGCAGCTGGAGAGAACTTCACTAAATGTCCCAGGCACTGATAACAATGTGCAGGCACGAACTAAAATAGATGCTTTCAAGAACCCTATCTGCTGCTAAAACTCTCTGGTGCCACCTATGCAGCAGTCGCTCCTCCCAGTAATGGATCTGTTTTAATATACAAAGCGGGGAGCCATGCTTTATAAATATCCAAGGATCATGTGTCAGATAATTGTCTGCTCTTCAATTAAATGGTCATCTTGCTGGTCAAGAATATCCACATAAGCTATTTTCACCCCAGCAAGTGCTCCGTAGAGCTGGAGTGCCGTTTTCTGTCAGTGTACAGCACAGTAAGATAATTTAATACATCCAGTCAAAAATATGGCACCATGCACTGGTCTCCTATTTGGACCTATGTTGACCCCCGCATAACGAGACTGCGTAAAAGATATTGCATGAAGAACTAATTCATTTGGTGACCAATTAATTAATATACAAACAAATAAAATGAATTAGCAGGAGGAAAAACAGACAAACAGGCCAGTGCAGCATCTGAAAAAAGGATTTGAATCTACCTCTTTGAAGTCTGCTTGATAATTATATCTTTAATTGACAATTAATACACTTGTTGATTGTTTGAGCCATGCGCCCCTAGTTTGAACCTGTATGTTGAAACAAGAGTACAACTATTCTACTATTAATACTGATAACAAGATTGTGCTACTTGAAATAAGGAATACTGTAGTGATAATATCATATAATCTCTATAGTATACGCTGAGCTGCCCTCCTCATTCTATAGGACAGACAAGGACAGACGGCAAGAAGAGGCCGGTTCTGGCGCTGTACTGTCACAGGTGGAACGACTGCCATGTGACCTGATGGCTGAGCTGCCAGCCACAGAGCAGGGGGAGCGCAGAGGGTTCCACCCTGAACAGAGAGGTCGGATGTTCAGTCCTGCCCCCTGCTATATCCTATCAGGATTACTTTCCTGCATGGAAAAAAAAAACAATTACATAAACAAATAATATCTGAAGGGAAGCCATTTTACATAAGCTCTGCTCATATAGAATCTGTTACATCCACTGGTGTTGAGGACGGTACACAGCAAGGAGAGAAAGGATTGTGATTAAAAGAAGGCCTGTTTTCCGTGTTGTGTGTTTTTCTGCTACAGGGCAAACTGGAATTGAGGGCATTGTTCTGCACTGTAGGTAAAAACAGATCTCAACTAATTAGAGTGGCACCAGAGGGTATCAATTAGGAAAATGTGAGACACGCATAAGGACCTTCATTAGACATTAGGACACATTTCAGACCCGTGAAAAGCAAGAACAAGCATAAATAATGCATGTCAAAGTTGCATGCCCTAAAAATACAGTTTCCTTTTGGTTTTGGATTGCAAAGGCCTTGATGTGTGAAATGTGCTAAAGGTTCACGCATTCTTTTTAAACCAGAGTGATCAGCTTACAAAGCAGTGGTCTAGGACTGAGAGAGTTCATACATTAATTAGAATGCAGCGTGAGTAATGCCGAAAACACCTCCAAACACCACTGACTTAATCCAGTCAGTGATGGCAATCTGTTTTTTTTTTCTTAAATTAGTCACCACCACTGACATTTTCTCAAGATCAATACAAAAAGATCCCTTCTCTAGTAGATGTCTGCCCACCAACAGCAGCCTTAGACCAACTTTCATCACAAACAATAGCCTATCGAAAAAGCTAGTGTCACACCACTCCTCACATGAAACCTTTCTGAATTCTATGAATAATGAATATTACTAACCTGCCATTAATCTTTAAGTAGTCTCTGTATTAAGAGAATGTTGGATATTGGGTTTCCAGTGCTTTAATACACATACAAAGGCCTCTTCAATGCTGTTGTCATTCATTAGATGTTGCTGTATTTTCATCATTAATCATTCACCCAGCCATGTTAAAAATGTAGAGATTCTGTGTGCTGCACACAGGCAGAAGTTGAAAGAAATATTAGGGTATATACCCTGTACCCTACACTGCGCAGTAAAAATGCATCGTTAAACAGTCAGTGTTTTCACTGGACTTAAATTTCAGTGCATTCTGAGGAATGGCGAGTCCACCATTGTGTGTCCATCAACACCATTGCAAACAGCAGGGGTATAGGGTGGCCATACAGTATCAAGTGTCTCAGGTGCAGAGAGCAGTGATGTCAGTGTCCGTGCTCTCTTTACATTGCTGCAAGTGCGCAGACCATCACTCTCTCTCATGTAAAGCCCATTGGAGGGTGTCAGGACAAGAGGAGTCAAGCTGATGCCCTGGACTGGGGAAATCTAATCTCCTGTGATGGAGACACCCTGGGAAGACCTCTTGAAGGAGGCACGTGGCACGGTCACCTGTCCTCACTAAGCCAAGCCAGAGGCAAAAGTTAAATCTCCGCCTTTCAGAATTTCAATCATTTGGACGGTATTGATCGAATCACCTCAAAATTCAATGGGCAGAGCAAACCTTGCCATTTTGGAGGTACCCCTATCATGTTTCATGTAATAATTACCTATAGCAAGGATACATCATCTTATTTCATTTCAGAGTAATGGAAATTCTTTAACATTCCTCAGTTAGTTATCAGGAATCCATTTCATTAGTTTTGTTCATGTATAACATATGTGCCCTGCGTGTTTGTTAGAGAAGCCTAAAGGTTAATCTACTCGTTACATCATTGTTTAAGGCCTGAAGTAATCCCATTCACTGTCATGTTGTAAAGCACGAGTCTAATCCACGCTCACCTTCACGTTACATTCTTATGCTGGTTTTTTCACTAAGCTCACAACCCCAATGAGCACACTCATACACTACACGCACACAGACACACACACACTCACACCCACATACACACATACGCACACACACACACACACACACACACACTACTTTACCCTAGTACGCTCTCACGACTGAAAGGCTATTGCATGCAGACATGACAGTATGTTAAATGCATTTTTAAGATATCATGATTGTTACATTAAAACGGACAACATTTTATTGCCATTTCCTACTGTAAAGTGTTCATAGATTCTGGCTCGCGTGTCCTCCGGTGCTCCTGCGGTAGAGGTTATGGCCACGGGAGCGCGAGCCTTTTCAGTACCACGGACAGCGTATGTGGGATGGGGAAAGACAGCCAGATACGGTCAAGACGTCTCCGATCTAAACCGGGAGACGGTGCAAACATGTACAATTTCACGAAATACTGAGAGCTGTCATTATCACGTTGTTTTTACAGCTCCTTCATTTCTCTGAGTAACATATTTACGTTTGAGTAGTACCACCTCAAAGCGTGGATACCTCAGATATGAGCATATGCGCATAGTCATGCACGTGTTAATGCATGAGACCAGTCCTACACAATAAAACTACACAAAGAAACATTATGGATTTTTTTACTTTCCTTTTGCGCTCATTGACATTTATGATATTCTAAAAGTTAAGGACGGCACACATGAAAAGGAATGTAAATTTTATCATCATTCCATTTCCATTTGCCAGGTGACGACACCCGCTTTGTTTATGAGTTTTCCCTTTCGGAAACCGTATTGATTAAACCTGTTGTACAATCTATTTAGTAAAGGACCATTTACGATAATTATGCATTTAATAGCCAAACTGCAACTGTCCCAATGCGCAATATGGTGACGTTTAAACCTGCACAGTTTTGAAGATAACAGTCGAGTGCAGGATGTGTATGCATCGCAAATGATCGAGATCTGCATCGCATTATCAATATCATAAGCGCAATGATGCTGAACTCTGTAAGGACCTCACTGTCCGGAGTCTTCCACACGGGATTGCCGAATTCATGCTTAACTTAGTACACCATTGTCTTTACAGCTAAATAATAGACATCAGAATGCTTGAATTGGCACATTGAATCTGTGTAAAATCTACAAACGCTACAACAAAATTCCATTACGAAATCAAAATAGAATATTTTACATTTCCGAAACGGCACTGAACACTTGTGCACCGTTTTATGTGGACGTAGTTATTTTCGTCTTTTTTGGGGGCAAATCACGCTGTGCTGTTTTCAAATATTTTTTTCCCCTGCAGTACTCTCCGCATATAAATGTTAAAGGGAACATCAAATATTAAACGTCAGACTGTGGTACATTTGACAATTTCCACATTATTCATCTGGCCCTCATTGCATCTCTTAGACAACGTTACTGCAGACTAGTAACAGCCGTTTTAAACTCAAAAGTGGTTATGTTCCTTCACTTGTTCTAGTATGTAGCTATACCGCGTTTTATTTCTAATTTTCACACTTCTCCATGCATTTCTGCATTTTTTCATGGCATGTATACCTATAGAGATTTTGCGTCATTGCGTTGACTTGAATGGCTATCACACAGCCATAATGACAGCACGAATGTGCAGCATGCTGAAATAACACAAGCAGTATTTTAAATGAATAGTATCACATCAATGAATTGAATTTCTAGCCAATCATTGCCCATATATTTTATCACGATGACATTCACCATCTTATTTTACAAGGGCATTGCATTTATTTATTTATATTTTTTCATTTCACACCAGCACAATTCGAAAGATGCAGTGCGAGGTAAATAAACGCACATATTTCAATGGTTTCAATGGATTAAGACAGAAAAGCATATTCTGCATCAAACAGCGCGTGTCCGTGCGGCTGACACGATGGATGTGTGGTGTGCTGCGGACCTGAGTGAGTGACGGCATGGGCAAGGGAAGGTGACTTTCCACTCCTTACCTAAAATCGCTATAGGGGTGAATGATCCAGTATCCTGCCGTTTGAACCCTTTCTTGTTCTTTCTCCACTGCTTTCTGACTGCCGAACATTCGCAGGGAGAACTTATTGACACCGGGCTGCATCATTGCCCCGAATTGTCGCTGCATAAAGCCGTATTGCCTTGATGCCCCATCTAGATCGTCGAAACCAACCATGGCTTCTTCACGATCACCTTTGAAGCCCACTGAGTTGCTATGGTCTTTCACATTCTGGCTTCCCATATTATTCTTCTGTATCGAGTCTTGCCTCTGGAATACATTATTCCCATCCGTTTTTTCCTCCTTGTTGCTGGAGAACGAATTGGATTTATCTTCCATGGTTTCAGATCGTACTGTCCCCTAGTTCGGAAGACGGGCTCCGTGCAGAACTCAAGAGGACCCGCTGTAAGCTCTCCTGTTTCATTTGATGTCCTTCAACCGCTCAGCTTCGCTGCCTCCGTTGCGAATGCTGCAAACTGAGACAGGGAGTTCTGGTGAACCTGGCTGATCAGGTTTCCTGGGTTACCGCCATCTACCGTTAGGATTTACAACTCAACCCTCCTAGTGGCACTGCGGCTTAAATGGCAGAGGGGAGTTCATGCAGGCTCGTGCATTTGATTTCCATAATATATCCCGTAATAGTTTTCACATGATCGCAGACTGCCTGGATACAACGCTATGAAATGTGGTTGTTTTTAGGGCACTGTGTTGCATTTTATTCATTTCTGTGAAGCACTGTAGGTTAGAACAGCAAATAATTTATTTCTTTTCACAACAAAGTCACAGTCTCAATGGCTGTTGTGCATAATTTACTTAATATATGGACTAATGCACCATAAATTCGTAACAGGTATTGGATTTCATTGTTCTTTGAAAGAGTACTTTGTAACTTAATGCCTCCTGGTTTATGAAAAATAAAACATCAGTGAAAGGACCATGAGTTCTCAACCACACAATAGATTTATTAAAATGAACAAGGTACTGTATCTAAGTCCTAGGGATGCAAAGTCCTAGAGTTTTTTTTTTTCTTTCTTTTTTGCATGAAGGATTTCCATATGGAGCCCCATGGTAACGGAAACAAACCATATATATCTTTCAATAGATTTAAGAATACTGAGGTATAAACCTGTCATGGTACTCTTCATGTACTTTTAGTCTCTATCAAACAGCTGATTGGGAACTGCAACATGAAGCACATGCATCTACATTAGCAGTGTGGTTCACATGCAACAGCAGTTTTTTCCACCCTTTCCCATTGCTCATGGGAATGTTTGGACTAACAGTAACAGACTGCATTGTTGGAATATTGTTTAGACACTGTGCAATATACTGTAACGTTGATACAACGGCTATGTGTCCATGTCATTCATTTTCCAAGACTATGGCTGTATTGAAATATTGGTGTTTTACAGGGAAAGCAAAGTGACTGCTGTGGGAAGCACAATATTGCATAAACTATATGTGATGTAAGTCAGTGGCATTCAGCATCATGTATCATTGCCCACTGGAATTTTCTGGGTAATATGGTTTCGTGACCTTAAAATGTTTATGTTAACTATATGGAAATTCCTCCTCTAACCCCTGGTTCAGCTGTTCTAAATATTTGAAATCAACAAATTATGATGTTAAGTACATATAAGCACAGATGGCTAGAGCACCTTTAGGCGCAAATCCTTCTGCCTCTTTGTTTCAGTATACATTATTACTCTTACATGCTATATCATTCAAATGATTCTGAGTGAAACAGTAAAAATGAGACTGATTTTCATGGATTCTTATTGGTGACTGTTTGCTTCAGGTCACCAATAGTGCAATGTCCCTTTAAGGGAGGATATGCAGAACAAGAAACATGGCCACAATGCACACAAATACAGTCAATGCACTTCAAGTTGTGACTTCAGCACATAGGCTCCAGTTCTCCTCTTGTGACACAAAGCGTCTGACAGAGTGCAAGACAGAATAATATAGGGAGGAAGAGAGACAGAGAGATGTGCAGTCTCACATGGCTTTGCAACCAGAGTGCTACTGTGTGGTTCAGTGAAGTAAAATAAGGTACTATTCAGCTCTAAATGTTTCACATAAAAATTACCCATTCGATTTGAATGTTTTCATGGGACATATGAAATCCAGTCTTATGACCTGTCCAGCCTCAGACATTACCATTATGACTCCAGTGTATTAAGACATAACCTATGTGCTCATGACAAACCAGTAATGCAGTCATGTTTCCTCTGTACTTGGTAACATTGCTTTCAGTTAGTGGACTGTAACGTGTATATAGAGAGCCACAGCTTTGGTTCTGACATCAGGGAAACTGACTAAAACCATTGAATGGATCACAACCCCCCCCCCCCCCCCCCCCCCCCACACACACACTTGGCTGATGGCACTGGTCACCTTCCAGCCTTCCAAGCTATGAAACACAATATGAGTATATATTTGTTTAAACGATTTTAAAAAATTGGTTTCTGTCAGAATGCCAAAGGCTTTTCTTACTTTGTTTAACCTCACCTCTGTTTATTTATTTATTAAACAATTGTTTATTGTCTTTTCAAATCAGAATCATTACTGCTTTTGGAGATGAGGCAGGTAAATTCATTTTCATCATAATATCTATTGATATTGTGAATATAGTCTCACCCTTACTGAACATCATATTTATGTATTGAAATATTCTATAATCTGTTTTGACAGAATATCCATATCCCCAGACAGTCGTCTGATGTTGTCCAGAATACTAATGCCGTGAACTCCCATAAATTTACTTAAATATATGCTATAGATCAAGTAAATGTGATGTGTCCATACTGATCCTGAATCCCTTTAGAAAATTTGAAGTGAAAATAAGTATAGGAGAAACTTGCACCTCATATATACATAAATCACTGCCCATGCTTCATACTAGAGAAGGCGTGAACTGTAATAGTTTGTATTCATGAATTTTGTTGTATAATTGTAACAGACATGTCTTGATTTTTTCCTATTTTCTTAACTGGGGTATTGAATTAGATAGCGTGCCAACTGTATCCCCAGCAGAGTGGTTTAGGTTATAACTATCTTTGTGTAACTGTAGTCGGGGAGGTGGGGTTTGCGTAACTCAGGACGAAAGGTAACACGGGCTTTGTTTCAGATTTTCCTTTTTTAGGTAATTCTACCTCCGAAAGCTTTGTGTTTAGACAGCATTGCCCCTTTGGCTTGGTGGAACAAAGGCAGTTCGGAAAAACACTCTTCTCCCTGGAGCTTTGTCTCTGCTCTCATCTACCGAAGGCAACCAGCACTTTTCACATGACTGAAATACATATGCAAAATGCATATGCAAAACATGTTTGTGAGTCAGAAAATAATCAGAAATGCAATTCAATTATATCCCTTCTTGCACTGGTATGACAGAAACAACAAGCGTACACTTTGCTGCTGATATTTTTAAGAAGAAAAATAAGGTGTTATGTGGACGTAAGGAACCAACATGCACAACACACAGTTTGTCTCACATTGCTTTCAAAGAAGCAGTTCTGAGAGGAATGCTAAGTTTTAATGATGATCTGTGTATGAAAGCCATGGGAAAACTGATGCCTTGAACATTTTACCTGTGTTATATATTTAGTGTTGCAGAGATTTTAAATATAGACTGATATCTACTGATATCTATTATCCATGTCTCTATATAGATAGATATATAGACAGATTAGATGGATATTGCTTTCCAGTACTCCTTTCTTTGTAGGCTACCTCCTACAACTGAGGCTTTTCATATATATTTATATATATATATATATATATATATATATATATATATATATATATATATATATATATATAAATATATATGAAAAGGAGGCCCAATATCATTTCAAAATCTCCTATACAGTAAGAATTTATATTGGAAGGACATTTAGAGGTTTAAGTACCTTGAATGAACTTTGAATGAAATGCACACAGAGGATGTTTTGTGGTTGCAGCCAGTGCTGCAAAAGACATCTGATCATGAGATATGATATGAGAGGATACAGTAATCAGAGGATATAGATCTATGGAATGAGACTCCCATCCGATGGAGGTGGAGGAACTGAAGAACAGGGAAAACTGACAATAAAAAAGACAAATACTGGAAACAATTTCAAGAAATGTGCCTCTCAACCTGTAGGCAACGTCAACAATAATACCAACAACAACAACAGAAGATTTAAACAGAAGTCATACAAAGAAATCGATTAAACTGCAAATGCCAGCCTGCCATGTCAGGGGAAAAAGTAATTGAAAATCAGCAGAAATCTCTGAATGTTTGGTGGATGTGAGAGGTAAATAGCTGCATTGATTCTTTCGGGATCAAAGTGAGTTTGCGTTTGGTAAACAGCGTGCGTCACCTCGTAAGTGTGACTCGATTGCTTGAGTAGCTTTTCTCCTGTTACCAAAAGGCCACGAAACACCCAGCACTGGACGCATAGCATTTCGTCCTGATATTCAAGCGAGCTTACGGCCCACGTGAGGCCATCACTGAAACGACCAGACAGCGTTGTGCAAAAAACAAAAAGCAACTTCACCAAAGAATTTTTTTTTAAATGTAAGAAAAATTAAGGGATATTCCAATTGTGATAAAACTGAATCTCGACTTAAAGCTGAATTGAGTGCAACATAGGATAGAGAATAAGAGAGGGAAGTAAAGGATAGAAGGATGATCATTTGTAATGACTTTCTCGGAACTACACGTTCACCTTCCTAAAGGACGCTACAAAGCCCAGTGTTTCTTGCGTCTTACCTCCAGTAATTGAGTTCATTAAGAAGTTTGGTCTCCAAGGTAAGGGATCAGTCACAGCTGCCGTGCTGGCAAGCAAATGCTGAGAGTTCAGTATGGGAAGTGTGATCACCATGGTTGTGCCTGCTTCCTATGAGGTAAAACTGGCTTCCTCTTTTGATCCCTTGGGGGCCTGCTTGACTGTCCCACAGAGAATGTCTATTAAGTTACATTCAGAAAGCTCTGTTTACAGTCAATATGGTACCCGAGTTACATTTCAACATGCCCCGCAACGTCAGCGATCATTCATGCTGGAAATAGATCTTGATATAAAATAAGAACATTATATTCCAAACTTTTTTTGAAGTGCCGATTTTTTTTTTTTTCTTTCACGTGGTGTGACATAATGCTGTGTGCTCCTATAATGCTAAGCAGCCAAATCTGGGGGGTTACATCTGAATTAAGACGATTGACTGATGAGTCCCTCATATGAATCATCGGTGAAAGTCCAGCCAAATCCATTGGGCTCCCAGTGAATCACCCCGTGAGCCTGTCCACCCGTGTGCCGTCCATCTACGGCAGCACAGCCAGATGCAAATCAAGCGCTGGTATATTTTGCTCATTGCAAAACATCAGCGCTGCCATCAGTGCCAGCAGTCTACCAATTACGGTACTCACACTCTCTCTCTGCATTATCTCAAAGTACATGTAATTAAAGCAATTTATTACACAAAGTGGTGTTTACCAACAGCTCAGACGTCCAAAGGAAAGCACAGTCTAAATTCAAAATCACCGATATTAAACACGTACACCATGATGCTACATTGCCAGTTGTGTTTTGCCTTATCTCTTAATTTGTGCAATTAGCACTTCCAAATGATCAGGCTAGACTTGTACTAACTGCGGAAAAATACAAATATATCTAAATAAATATAAAAATACCTGCACTGCAGTTACTGCCACTAAGAAATTGTCTGAGTGGGATGAAATCTAAAAATATTTACTGCACATGTAAAACTGCCATGTATTTCCTTGCTGGAAATAAAAGTGTGGACATGGATGACATTAGCCTATGCTTGCTTGACATTTAAAAGACACTTGGTAGAGTTAGAGGACCTGATGGCCATCACTCTCAGAGTAGCTGCAAAGGAGGGCACACAGACACGGGCATGCGTGACCCAAAACAGATCTGCTTAGGCAGCAAGAACAAAGCGCTGTAGGTGTGGGATCTTCATGCGGCTGAGAGTCACTCTTTCCAGATTTACTGCCTCTACCCTCTTCACTCGCTAAGTGCACTATGGTAATCCAAAAGGATTGTCAAGTATTTTTAGGGATGGATTTACTAGTGCCCCGGCGCTGATCCTTTGATGGCAGGAGTACTGCTGAGTAGCCATGTACTTTGTGTTTGATGAGTTTGACATTATTTACGCAACTTAGTTTTCCTCTGCTCTTGATAGCCAATATATTCTGAATGTATTATTTCCTATTAGCATTATTGTTATTACTCTTACCACTTCCAGATGCCTTAATATGGTTTAAACCAGCTGATGAGCAATATCTGCAAGAGGAGAAAATGATGAGCCATTTGATAAATACACAAGCAATGCAAATGTATTGCACTAATGCAATTCTTGTGGAAATGAACTCAAATAGGGTCATTTTATTTTTTTTTTGCTAATTTGCTGAGACCTTACCATATTAGAAAATATCACAAGGTGAAAAGAAAATGACTACCCACGCTTAATTTTTGTCATTGTAGTCACTTTGTGTTAGCTATCACCCACAGAACCTTTGATTAAAATAAAGGCACAGTTATTTGCTACACTCTGTCTGAAATTTTTACACAGCAAAATTTCATCCATTATTCAAAGAACACTTTCTGAAATGCCACATGGAAGGCGTATAATTACACAATGTTTTACTATGTGGTAACAGTGGATGTCTGATCAGGAGAAAAACTATTTATGCATACACACAGCAGCTGTAATCTGCAACAGAATATGGCTTGATGATTACCATATTAACTCCAAGAATCTTACTTTATGATTAGCATATTAACACCAAGAATTTTGCTTTATAATTACCATATTAACAGGCAAGAATATTCCATCGTGATTACCATTTTAATACATATAAATTGCTTGATGATTATCATTTGAACATGCATAACCTTCCTTGATGGTTTCCACATATCTATGCAGTAAAGATGAAATAACTCTCAGGTGCTCATTCCATTCAGTTTGCCATTCATTGCAATGCCAGGTAGTTGCATGGAAAATATATCATTTACCACACAAAATCTTGTCCAATCAACAATAATTAGCATTTTAGATGTGTGTCACAGAGATAGACTCCAAGCCTCTCCATATGGCCATTTAAGAGCAAGGAGAGTTTACATGATTTACAGCAGTATAACTGAGGGGATAGAGCACAGCTCTGTACATTTAGTTTATTTTGCCCCTGGATATAACAGTGTGGAGCAAGATATTGTTTCTATTGTGTTTACCAATGTCAAAGTAAGAAGGCTTGTTGGAAGGCCAGGAAAATGAGAAGTAATGATAATAAAAGCCAGCATTAATTCTGCCACAGTCAGCCCATGTAGTTTCAGAATTTATTGCAAGGTGGGCCCCCATTTCATAAATCCTGTCCTTATTGCATAGCTAGCTGTATTCATTTGCCTGTCTGTGTTTTGACTATACCCTCTCAATAATACACACACCTCCAACAAAGTCACAGTCAAGTTAAGCAATTTCACTGCAGGACACTCACTTGCTAAAAAAGGATTTGCAATTCAAAGAAAACAAGTAGTAAACTGCATCACACAGCATTGAGCATTAAGTTACACACCTTGAGCAAACACCAAAAAAAAAAACATTTCTCTGAGGAAATTTATTATTTATTGATTTTGTTTCAACTTTTTAAATATACAGTTCCCCGCAGCAAAAACTATGAGGAAGTGTAGTGACCACTCAGTCTCCATTGATTTCTTCAGTGTTGTCTTGATTCACAGAGCGGAATTCAATCCCAAAATTATTTATACATAGCTACAACCATGACACCGAAAGGGCAATGTGGTGTATTAACCTTTGCAAAACAGTTCCATTGGACCACTGACAATCCAATAGAAAACCTGTCAAATCCTATAAAATCCTATAATCAATTAGCCTCCCAGACATTTTTTGTGAAGCAAGCACATAGAGTATCAATCACTATCAATCACAATTTCAGATTGAAGACTCACTTTGTAACATTCTGCATTGCAAGAAGATATTATTTTTATTATTTAAATTTGCAGGGCAATCAGAGCTGGCAACCAAGTCTCCTGCTACGGCATCTGTTTTGCAGGCGGTAATAAAAGACAAATATTTATCAATAAGCCCATAAATATGCCATGTTGAAAGTCATTTTATTCATAATTCATAATTTTTTTTCATAGCAGTTATGTGAAATATGTGTTGACCTGTCCCTGAGCTAGTAGTGAGAACTACCCTCACACCTTCTTTCCATGTTGGGAGGACAGGTTTAACTGGAACATTTCACACACCTACATAATTAGCATCCCATCCAGCCTGATAAATGCACCTACAATACAGGGCATTAAACTACTGTGAGTGGGAGATTCGTTATCATGGCAACGTGGTGATACCATGTCCATCAATCACAGGGTACTGTCAGTGATCTAGTGACTGCGATGTTTGGTTGTATACTTGGCTTCCCTTGTCTAGTTAAGTTGTGCAACTAACTTAAATGGTGGTAGGGCCTGAATATTGTTCTGCTCACTGCTCTGAGAGTGTTGTTAGTCTGCTCTGACTCTGTTTCAACTGGAAAGCATACACTTCGGTTTTTTTTTTTTTTTTTGCTGGAAGTCGCTCTGGATAACAGTACCTACTAAATGAATGTAATGTAATTACAATATTGGAAGGATATTGACAGTAGTGGGGCCACATAAACCAAGAAAGCATGCACAGCCTATTATCCACACTGACTAGAGATATCAACTGGGAATCTTCCACATTAGGGAAGGGTGAAGGTGGAGGAATCATGATCACTGCTCCTCATACATCTGCTGACCCAATGCTTGAAGCTGTAACTCAGGAAACGGAGTTACAACATTAAGCAGAGGCAGAGGGCTGGCACGGGAGCTTCTCCGCCCCGCCCTATGCCAACCCCACGAGGTCACACCGGGAAAGCTGTGCCAGGAAGGCTCCCCTGGGAACAGTAAGGAGATGAAGCAGTCAAGGTAACTGCAAGGTTCGTTCTGAAGCCTACGGGTGCAGCTGGGATGGAGCCAAATCGCAAACATGCTGTGTCCGCTGGCCGAGGGAACACGGTTCTGAGGTCACACAACAGCACTATAATAACAATGACATAAAGCACACACTGAAGAAAATAAAAAAGGGGTACAGGCAGCAACTGTGCAACCCCAGAGGACCAAAATAAATTTTCATCTCCGAGCCACCTTAGCCAAGGGGAAACTGTGAGGCCACAGGGAAGAGCTTTCAAGGTAGAGAAGCAGGACAGACTGATCAAATGCAGTGGAAAAAAGTGGCTACCTGCATGGTAAGAATGAAACAGGGGCCAGAGTATGTGAAAACCACATAATGACAGCATTATCAGTAGTGAAAATGAACAGAAGGGCATAAGAACAGCAAGTATCTTAGTGAAAGAAGCATTTCAAACACCCTTTTGATGAAGTCTCAAGGTTCGCTTTCAGTAGCACTTCACTACACCATAATGCAGTTTGGCACTCTGCCTTCCTCAGAATATCATCCTAACTCCATTATTTGGGCCATGAAATGCTCTGGTTATCTAAATTGTTATATTGCCACACAATGTGAACATGTAGCCAGTGAAAACATGCCAGCATTTACATTGTAAAACACGCAAATCAAGTGTAAATCGTTCTTAAAAAATGTTTTACTAGATTTCACAATATGTTCATATTTGAGGACCCTAAGACAGGCTCTTTTGAGAGCCTGACATATCAGTTTAGTAAAGCATTATAGTCTGCATATAAAAAAAACCTGGCAATACAAATCACAAAGTTGCCCTCCTTTTCTCCAGGTCTGTTTCCTGTAAAAGTCCGTTAGTTGTGATTTATTACATCGTTTGAGGAACAGTGTATGGTGTGAAAGAAGCATCACCCTGTGGCCAGCCCACTCTTTGAGAGACCTTGAGCTTGTTCATGACATCTGAACCTGAAAAGGAGAGAAAAAAACACAGAAGGCTTTGCTCAAAAAGAAATTGAGCAACCTCACTTCAGAGGAGATTTAAACATCACTGGGGAGAGGTAGCCAGGCACGGAAAACGAAATTGTCCTTCTCAAAACAATCAGCTGAGCCATTCTTGTCAGGATATTACCTAGTGATAGTTGGAATGGTGACTAAGGTATTGGTTGGCAGGCTATGTGGAGAAAAGAATAAGAAACAACTGCGCTGTAGATTATGTTCATTTCCTGATAGAAGTATGTAATCTCAAAGTGCAAACTGGTTATTTTAAAATACACGAGGGCCAATTCTGAATCTGGGGGGAAACTGGGGAAAAGTCATTTTTTTTATTCTCTTCATAATATGAAACTTATTTTCAGTCCAGATATTCCCCCTGTATCCCCTCCCCCCTTTTTGCACCACAGCCTTAAGATAAAAGATCCACCCGTTTTTTGCACCACAATCGTAAGATAAAAGACCTTTGGCTCCCAAGGGGGTTTTCTGATATAGGCACTCCTTCCAAGTGCAGTCCTACAGTCCAACACACTGAAGGTTTGAGACAGGGCTGCCTGAAACGACCAGGGCTCCACAGCAGCGGAACATCATTGGCTTCGTTCGGCCATGGTAGGGTGAGTTATGTTGACCAGGGTCCCTTTGTTATGACATGCATTAGCACTCTCTGGTGACTTGTCACGCACCTATGGATCCCTCAGCGATCACCCTGCTTCGTGCGCTGTGGGCCTTGTACTGTGGAAAAATAACTGGTGGTTGCATGCAAGTGAATTGGAGGACTCCGTTTATTGTGCTCCAGTGCTCTTGTGCCCATAGACTGGATGTTGCAGTGAGGCGAGCTTAATGTTCAGTTAGCGATTTCAAAGTTAGGATGAAAGGGGGACCCAGCACAAAAAAAAAAGAACTAGACCTTTAAAAGCTGTCACAGAGTCCTCAACTAAATAGCTGGGCGCTCACAAGTGAACAAATAGATGTTATCTATCCAAGACAATAATTGCGGACTTTCATGCATTTGTTTATAACTTTATGTGTACATCAGTACACTCTTCCATGAAACCATGAAAACCAAATCTTTGTTTCATGACTCATGCAGTTGTATTCACATTGAGCTGCTAAAAGAGAATTCTAGACAGGAGAGCCAGACTACTTTGTTTTTCAGTGTAGCAGGAGAACAAAAGACTAAGGGAAAGTGCTTGCTTTACTGTACAGGGAATTCAAGTTAAATGGACCCAAAACCAATAGATCCAGGAAGCCATTGTTTCTAGTCCCATAATATTCCATATTTTAGATTTATCTGAGTCTCTCGATGAAATCATTAGCCTTGATTTCACCTTCTTTCCTGGGGACTTCATTAGAGGTTCATTTACATGCTAATGTATGACACACTTAGAAACCACACTTAAAATAATTGGCACTCAACGTAGTCTTTTAAGTGGAAAACAAAC
The DNA here is from genome assembly GCF_013368585.1 of Megalops cyprinoides. NCBI lineage: Eukaryota > Metazoa > Chordata > Actinopteri > Elopiformes > Megalopidae > Megalops > Megalops cyprinoides. The sequence continues at coordinate 11,901,787 of NC_050587.1, forward strand.
ACTTTCAATACCTCTGTAGAAAGTCTACAATTGCAAAAGTGAAATACAGTTCACTCTGATACAGATTTTGTGATATCATCACCTGTATGAAGACTAAGCAGTGTGTCATTACAGCCAAAGTGTTTGTAACATTTGTAACAACTATTTATTGCTTTGACCATGAAGAAATGGTTCATGAAATGAAAAGAATAAACAAGGCTTCATCTCAAAATGTACATTATAAAGCTACTCTCATAACCAGCGTAACTTGGAATAAAATAATAATTTATTATTACAGTATATAATCTTGAGTTTTATTTTAAAGTCAGGTCCAAGCAACGAGTAAATAATCTTTCAATTTTCTTTCTGTTGGTGCGTCTGTACCATTTAGTGCCAGTCCGAAGGATCGGAATTCTTACGCCTTTGATTTAAATGTACCATCCCAAGTGAATCACCTTAACAAGGCAAATGAGTGTCTCTCTGTTGCTTGTTATATAATGCATATTCTAACATTTTAATAGCCTCTGTATTGCCTTCAGGATCTGCACAAGGATCATTAATTGAAAACAAATCCCCCCTCTTCCTTACCATAAACACTTCATAATAAAATATCTGATGGGAAAACTGAATATTCTGAGAGAGTCTGGAACCCATTGCAGGAATTTTCTCCTGATGTGCTTTAGGGCAAGAGTACCAGAGGGTTTGTTTTTTTCAGGTGCATTCAGATATGAGTAGACATCTGGATGATCTGTAAGTGTAGTGACAGATAATTGTCTTGTCTTGATATCATTCCTCAGAGACATGGGCACTAAATTCTAAATTCCACAACACTTCAAGCCCTTAAAAAGTTATCACAACTCATCTTATCAAAGAGCAATAAGGTATGAATTGTAAGAATGTGTCAAGTGTCAAAGTCACTTGCCTGAATATGGCATTCATGGCCGGCTTGCAAGGAAAAAGCCTCTAGGCAAACCACGAAAAAAACATGCCGCGAACCTCACCTGAATGGCAATTGGATGCACATCTTATGGTAAGACCTCTATCCCTATTTTCTCAACATGACTGCTCTGTGCAATTGTATTTGGAATATATATAAGGATGTTTTAAGCACAAAAATGATCAACTATATGCATCATTCTCATATAATCAGGGGTATGAATACATCTCTCTCTGTCTCTCTCTCTCTCTCTCTCTCTCACACACCCACACACACACACCACTCCATGCTCCTTATTTTTTTAACTATAATATAACATACTACCCTGGTTTCGAGTCCATCCAGGACCGTTCATGTTTTAGTTAACTGGGATAATTTTCCAGGCCACCAGCCTGGTGATAAACACCCAGTCATTGCTCCAGTGCTGTGAGCCAGCATGCCTCTAGCCAGTGTCGTTAGCGTAAAACAGTAGCATTTTCTCTGTGTAAGAATCCAGAGCTATAACAGATTCGACCGAAAAGGGATGTCAGCACAGCACTATAAGGCAAACACAGGTCAAGTGAGCAAAATTAATTTCTGTCACTTTGTCCCTGGCAAAACGTAATCTTGAGCCGGGCTGTGCTCAGCTGGATGAACGAGGCCCCCATGTCCGCTGTGGCTTCCGTTAAGAAGCAGGGGGGGAGAGGGGAAAAAAACAGACAGCAGCACGAGCGGCCCATCTGTTGGCATCGTAGGCAGTACAAAATCCAGCAAAGTCCAGAAAGCAGCTTTGATAGCTACAGAGGGGATACTGAGACCATATTCACAGTTTGGCAATGCTGTGAATCCTCGTTTGCTGATTACACAGACCCAAAACTAAATCGCCCACGGAAAGCCGGAGGTTTTTTTTATTTTTCAGCTTTTTTTTGCATCAAATCCAGACAAATCCACAGTGACCCGCCGTGCTTTTCCCTAAGAAGGTCAGATGTGAGCGACAGGTCTGGGATATTATGCTCAGTCAGTTTTTTTTTGTTTTTTTTAGGGTGGGAGGTGGAGTTCTTTTGGGACAATGTTTCTGTTTTTTTTTTTTTTTTGCGGAGTCCCAGCCGGTGTTTTTTCTTTCTATCTTTCTTTCTTTCTTTTTTTTTGGTGTAACTGCACTGCTGGGTAAGGACGTGTCCTGCTCTGTGAATCTCCCTGGAGCTCAACTCTGCTGCATCAGCAGTGCTGCAAGGTTGAATATTATAAAACCAGGATGTGTCCTGCTGCCTCCATCATTATCTCCCGCTGTCCCCCCAAGCAGAGACACAGACATGACCAGGAGTCTGTTTTAATTAAACATTTTTACACAAAACGGAGTGACAAGAAAAAAAAATAAATCATTTATAATCATTTTAAAGGCTCAGGTATGTATTAACCTTGATGGTTACATTAAAAAAATGTCAATTTGAGATTCCAAATTCTTTGCAAAAAGAATGTTTTAGCAAACCATTTTTGCAATGTAACTTAAGAAGTAAATATTTTTGTCTTGTTTCCATCTAGTTCCGCCATGTGGCAGTACCCACATATAAACAAAAAAATGAGGACAGCAATTTATTATGTAAACTTGAAATGACCTCCAGAACTCACTTATGGCGCAGTTGAGAATATTTATTTCATCATAGCAACTTACATGTTGTTCAATCTGATTGTGTAACCTAGAGAACTACTGGGCAGAATAAATACAGATGAAAACATGGATCGTATGAGAGGTGGATATTGAACACTAGGATGCATCTGAATGGAATTTGCAGTAATATGGCTATGAAAATGACATTTTTTTACTTTATCAGATGTACATTACAATGCTCAGCTTAACAATGAGAAGATGTCAATTTGAATGTACATTGGAAGCAATATAAATTGACAAAACAATACATGTATAAATCAATATTGACTTCACTGCTGCTAGTTACAAGGACAATCCAAATGGCACACAAAATTATGGCTTAAAACAAAAAAACATTGACCAGGACAGAAAAATATATCTTCAGAGGAGAGGATATTTTCACACATTAACACATTTGAAAGGATGTGCTGTGACGTGTCATTTGAAAACAAGTATATGTAATTGGAAACAAATACACTGAGTAAGCTTTGCTTTTTTATTAATAAAATCAAATTCATCAAAATAAATTAATCAAATAAAAGGCCCGCTGCTATATCAGTGTTACTGTAGTAATCATACATTTGAGCAAGTGAATGCAGCTCAACAGACCTTTAAAAGTCATACAGAAAAATAAATTGGATATTTTGCCTCTGGCACCTCAAGGAGTTAGAATGTTCAAATAGTTTGTGTCATGAATACGAAAGCCAAGCTAATCAGAAAAAGGTTTTCAGTTATTAATGGACAATGTTAATTTTAATTCCAGAGATAAAACAATAATATAATTTGACCATGGCATCTCCGAACTGGCCAACCGAGGTAGAGGCTGTTTCCGCCAGTCAAAGCATTTTAACCTGTGCTCCTCTACTGGAACATCTGGTGTCACGTAACATAAGGACCATTAACATTAAAGCTCAGGAAAATGTGACCCTCAAAGTGTTTCTTTCAAATATGTTGATGTAATTATACAACATTTTGCTCCATGCCTGTGGCTCTGTGAAAGCCAAATATTGATTAAAACCAGGGGAAAAACATCAACTATGCATATGAATAATTGTGAGTTATGGCAGAGCATATAACCTGGCAAAACACTTCACATGTCAAGTAACCTGCCAGTGAAATAAAGGGGTATTAGTTCAAACATCAGCTACAGCATTCAGTCTCTGAGATCCTTTATGGTGGACAAGCCACAGTGTCATAAATTTTGAATAATGTCATGGGAAGGATGCTGTGTCTTGTGAATGTAACTAAACATGGAGAGCAGATAAGCATAATTATACACATGTACCCATCTGTCACTCACTGTCTGCTCAGTGATGAAATGGTGCTGAGAAAGAAAATATCACAAATGTTTATGGCCATTATTGTACAAGCCCTTCTTCTGTTGGACAAAGTGTACCACATAGTCTCCAGTCTTTTTAGCCCCAATGTGGTGGAATGAGGCTCCTATAACGGACGCATTCCGAACAGCTGAGATGCTGGCCATCTCACAAGATGAAGACTCACCTCTTCAGGTCACAACCTGGATGGCTTACTGAAGCATAACTCACCTTCTTCTTATTTGTGTAGTCTTATTATATGTTGTATTGCTGTATTGAAATTATGTAGCATGCTTACAAATTTACCGAAACATGTATTTACTAGTTATCATATCTAGTCTATACTAGTTATCACTTTGGAAGGTGCTAGATCATATTCAAATGTGTGTCCTGTATGTGTTGTCTTTCATGTGATTCTCTTAGATGCATTTTGTAGCCTTCCTTTACAAGCCACTCTGTATAAGAGCGTCAGCTAAATGCAAAAATGTTCATGTAATTCTTTCCAAGTTACATGAGTCCATAAAAACTGTAAAGTGAGGTCTCTATATTTGATGTCATGGCATTTGGCCATAACTTTAACTGGGTACAAATAATACATATGACCTTACATACAAACCCTCACACTTTTGATGCATAATGGGTATTCTGAGGTGGGAAATATATCCTTTCTGGCAGACTTCAAATAGTCAATCTCTGATTGATCTCTTTGGCACTCTTTTACTGTATTGCAGCCTGCAGGCTATTATACATGTGTAAAAAATGCCTGAAAACAATACTTTATATCCAAACTAAGGTACAGTATATATTTTTTCATGCTGTATGACATATTAAATACACATGTAAACTACACATATTGGAACATTATCTCAGACAAGGTTCCAGCTCCTTTATTGGGTAACCATGTTCCTTGTTTGTATCATATGGGTGTTGCAGAAGGAAATGGAATTGGGATATAAAGTCACTTGAAATCATTTGTGGCCTGTGTAAAGACATACTGCATGAATATAATCCTTCTGTCTAGGTTGTGTCTAAAGTGGTGCACTAAATATCGATGTGTTCCAACATGGGCTTTCATTTAACAAAATTGCAGAAATAATTAAGTAATAAACTAATGGAGAGGAATTTCCATATGCTACTTTGAGAAAGTAGGCATTGATCTGTTGATACACTCTTGTGGGCTATCAGTCTCTTGCTTATCTTTGACTTAATTGCCTCTTATTGTGCCTTGGGCCCAATCAATTTATTGAACCAGCTTTAGATCTGTCTTCCATTGATTAACCAACTCGGGTTTTGATCCTATCCTTTCAATTATTATTACTATTCACTTGAATTAATAACAAAGTAACATTATTCTGAAAGTGAACTCAAACCATGGTAGGTATTGCATCACACTCATTGAGCCCAGTTAATTTCGGAACTATTCGTGCACCTTCCAGAAGGTGGTGTCCCAATACGACACCCTAGAACTTTGAAATGCAATATCAAAAAGAATTCCAAATAGGACTTGCGTAACGGCTGGCGGCAAGCCATGGAGCTCACACAGCCAGAAGATTATTCAGGTGTTGTAGCAGATTCATCACTGTCAGGGTGCAGGTGGGGTTGTGAGGATGCTGGGATGCGAACCAGGAATCAAGGGGAGCAGGCACAGGTAGGCAGTGCTGAGACATCCAGCGAACAAGCAGGATTTTGATTAGGAAACTTAAAAATATGAGCACACTTTTATTAGATCTGGTGAGTGGTGTTTACCTTACCCATCAGGGGACCCTGCATATCTGAAATAGTATATCTGCTTGGCATTAGGCAGGAGCAGCCAATGCCAGCTCAGCATTAAACTAGCAAAGCAAGGGAGGGGGAGGCAAAAACTAAGAAATCGAACAAAGCACTCAGGTAACACTTACTGTGTCCCTTACCAACCATAGGCCAATATGTGAGGAATTGAGAAAGCACAGTAATAAGTTTTTGATACAAGTTTTGCTTCTCTTTCATTACAGTCTGTTATGACTGACAATACATAGACCCACTTAGGTACCAGCAGAGTTGATTAATCTCTGACCTTGTTTTGTTTTTTTTGTTTTTTTTCAATTAGTAAGGCCGATTGCAGATATTATTTCAGATTTGTTGGGATACCCACGGCCCCAAAAGGATGGGACCATCTAAAATAATCTTAAAAATAAAACAGGAGTATGACTTCATTCTTTAAAAACCTGATTGCCACACCTACTTGGTGACATGCCATGTGTATGAAGACCTGCGCAGTACATATCTCTTTTTCTCTTCTCATCTTATAAGGCAGGCACGGGGTTTAATTGTGGTACAGCTAGTATCACCCAATTGTTTTGACCTGTTTATGTTGCAGTGACCTGTTCTTTGAGCCAACAGTCTTAATAAGAAATCGATTTTCACTCAGGATGTTAGGTTTACTAATGTGCAGTGTTCACTTAAAATCAACTTGACGAGAACTGAACATCCTTGGAGCCCTCTTTCAAGGCTGTAGAAAGCAAACTGTCTATATACGAAATGAGTGTGTTAAATGGGATTGTTTCTAATAGACAACGTGCCACTCTGAACTGATCATTTTAAAGTGCCAATATCTGGGGCCAGGCCATCCCATACCATCTAACTATGTAAGGAAAAACACGCATACTATAACTCATGATGGGCAGTTTGGCCCTGTTTACTGAACCAAATAATTTTATACTGTTCAGTATGAAAATACAGTTCACTGACACACTGATTCATTTACTGGTGTTGAAATGAACCCCCATAAAATAAGTAACAAAACACTGTGACATCATCCATCTCCCCGCCTTCGCAACGGTAAATTGCACTCAGATTAATGTAAAATTAGCATTAAAACTAGCGTGGGTGTAAATTCAGGGAGGAATTATGGTGTTTTCTCCTCTTTGTTGGTTTAGCAGGATATAGAGCAGGGGTACATAGAAGTCCCAGAGAATTCCTTTTCAAAGGAAAAGAAAGGTCCATTCTCAGTTAATTATGCCAGGTAGCTACTTAACTAGTTCCCATAAATGCCTCTTTTTTCCAAAATACTATTTCCAAAATACTATTTCCCATTTTTGTATAGATACCACAACCACTGGTGTATATTTACTTCAGTATTTTAGTATTAGTCATAGTATTCCATATGTTTAGAACACATAAAAAAATTTTAAAACAGCATTTAAGTTAATGAAACTACCTAGTTACAGTCCCAAACATTCACTGTGGCCCTATGTGAAGGATAACCTTCACCTGTCCCCCAAACTGTTAATTATTTAATTGTTAATTGTTAAAATGTCTTAGGATCTTGTCTTTCAGTTTTCAATCTTGTCAGTAACTGAGCTCATGTCAAATAATTTCACCTGAACAGGTTACTTATTAATTGTTTAATTGTAATTGTTGGTTGTGTCTGTGTAAGCCAGCCATTGGTTAATTAGCCTCACTTGCATATTAAATACAGGTGTGTAGCTGTTGCTACAGTTAACTATTTTTCTTCTACAGTTGACTGTGTGCTGAGGCTGGTTTCTTGTGTTTGTTCGTTTCCAAAACATTTTTTGTTGAATTTTTATCTTTGTGAGAAGTGTCAGCCAGCTTCCTCACACCAAATCATTGTACGATTGTGCTGGCTCTCTTGTTACTTTATGTAGGCCATTTGTGTGAAAGGATTTTGTAAAGGCCTTCAGCATTTTGAGAGACAAATGAAAAAAAAGCATGAGCACACAGTATATCTGTAATCTGTAACTCATTTCCATAAGCCATGGATGGTGGCCACAATAAAAAGACCATTTCCGCTTAACAACAGGCTGTAAGTGAGGTGGGGATAAAAGACGGTCATTTCAGGTAGAATCACACTGGATGTGCTGAGGACTCTAAGACCAAGGTGCTTTACATCCCCTCCAGGTCTGCCCCATTGCAAGACTTCTCCCTCAGCCTGGACTCTACACGCTTTTTCACCAATAGCACTAGTATTTTCAAATGTCTTAATGCTTGAAAGCCAACTGTCCTTCTCCTCTCAAGTTGTAGCAGTGAGATGGGTGTGCAGATTCTTTTCATACAACATCCGAAGAATCCGTCCCTACCTTTGTATTCTGAGCAGCTCCTAGTTGAGGCCCTAGTCTTCTCGCACCAGGACTACTGTTAGCCTGGTCTGTCACTGCTGCTCATTAATCTTGAATGGATACACTTCACAACACTACACAACACTGGAAGTTGCTCTGAATAAGAGCATCTGCTAAATGAATGTCATGTAATGTAATGAGGGCATGGTGACACTACACTGGTCAGCATAGCCATGTTATGAAACTGGCAAAGGCAGAAGAAGCTCAAAACAAAGCCAAATAAATTTTTATACAAAGGATTTAGGATAAAGTTGTACTAAGAATGGCAAAACTAGAGGTGAAAGGAAGGGTGAGATTTCAGTAAGAAGGATGACAGTGAAAGAAAGTTGGTGTGGCTATTGTTAATTAACAGAAGACATCGTACACAGGCAACATACCGAAAAAGAAATGAGACCTTTTAAACACTTTGTGTCTGAAATCTCTCTGTACATCTCATAAGGCATATGCACTTTCAGTAAGTACTCACAAATCTCACTAAATAGCTAGTTAGTTTTAGTAATAGCTTGCTTACTTATGAGCTATTGTGGCTAACCAGGTAGATCGGTAGCTAATAATGCCTCAACATGTCTTGTTAAGAAGCCCACTAGTTAACATGCAACACCTAACTCTTCACCTGGCTATTTGGCTTTGTTTATGAAGTGGATCTTGCCATATTAGTCACATTTCACTAGCTTCAAAACTAAAGTAGCCTTCTCAGCTATTTCATTTGATTCTTGCTGGCTGATTAGCAAGGTGTTGAATCACAGGGGGAATTCAGCTGTAGGTGGCTGGCAGACATGTTTAGTCCATCTAGCTAGCCAGCCACTGTAGCAGGAAAATTTCCTTTGCTATCAATATAATTGGATTATATTTAGTTATAGTTAGCTCTATTTATAGTATGACTTCACATATGGCCTGCTGTTTTAATATGGTCATGAGTGATGATTCTGAATACATTTATACCTATCGTCTGTGAACTGGTGGGAATATATGCAAGCCCAGTTGGCGTGTTTGGCGATGCTCTGTCTCTGTAGCCCCTAGTAAACTCTGCAAATGTTTGAAACATCTGTTGCTGTTTTTATTCCCTCACCCAATCAGACATGGCTTCCTCCAGCAATTAAAACAATGTAAAGCAAAGGCAAGTAAAGGCAAACCATGTACATTTTCAAACAAGCAGGTACTGCTGTATTGTATTGCCTGTATTGTGCTCTGTATTGGCTTGATGAAAAATAATAGTAATTTCCCAAGAATATCAACAAAAATCCCATTCTTTAATATTATAAGTAAATGATGAATTTACATCTTCTGCTTCTGCACATAATACTATAATCTCATATGGATTACTGTACATGAGCAATCAAATTAACTGAAATATGAAGATTAAAACATATTCACTATGACGGATTTGTCAATGAAACCCCCTGCCGTGATGTTCTTTCAAAATAAACTATTTTAAAGGGAAAACAGAACATACGTCAACAATTTAATGGTTATTGTCTTGCTTTCCATTACAGTTTACCAGCCCTTTAAAGCAATGAAAAGAAGTTCAAAACCAATAAGCAGTTCATTAGTACTAGTGTGCCACTTCAACTGCCTCTATTTTTTTTCATTTGATGGTCCAATGTGTGTTACTTAGTAATGTGCCTTTGTCTGTCGCACTCTAAACCAAATGCAATATTCATTGTGCTCAGTGTCTTGTCACTATTGGTAGAAAAGATAAGAATCTCCAGGTCACAGCCATACTGCCTGGTCTGAATATTTTATCGGGCATTTGGAATCAAGTTTTTAAACAGAAGTGTATTCTTGACAACTACCTTGGTGCCAGGTGTATAGGGTGACTTACCTAAAGGCTCACATATTGAGGTCTAAATTCATCTGCTTGGCTGAACCTATGACCTACTGTAAAATGATATTAGTTGCATTTGAGCCTGATACAGACCTTCTTGTTCAACTCTGACCCTCATCCTTGTGTTGCACACCCTACTACCTACTCTTATGCATGGGTGCCTACCATTTTCGTCTTTATTTCCACTTAAATAATTCACTGACACTCAGTTTCCAGTGAAACTATGTAGCACTACAAGTACATGTGGTGGTTTTGCGTGATGTCTGCAGATGATATCAAGAAACAGTTATATTTAAGAGTTACATTACAGGTTTGGTATGTGAAACTGTATCCAGCTCAATTGTGTTCAGCAGTACAGACATGGGAGTCTTGAGACAGAAATCAAATGAAGATAAAAGAGGTTAGGAAAGACAACCTTCTCTCAGTCATTGACCATCGTCTGGTTTCTTAACAACTTTCACTCACGATTAAATGCAAGTACTACTTTTCTCCCCACAACAACCAAAATAGGAGAGAGAATTTGGAGATTACCAAAATAAAAAAAAAGTTTGTTTTAAAACGTAATTATTTTGTAAGTCAAAAATGAGACCAAGCATTGATTCAACTCAGGGTTATTACATTGTTGACCAATTCTGAGAGCTCAGTTAAACAATCTGAGTACAAGACAATCCCCTGGATTCAAAGCCATATCACCTTCAGGAAAAATTGAAGTGAAATATTCAGCTGAAAAACTAGATCAGTGAGATGCTGTATTACAACCATGTATCTTTTTCTTAAAATAGCTCTGTAGTACTGATTGACGCTAGGGTCACTTTACTATGATACGGTGCTGATTTAATGTATGAGCATGTGTCGTTTTTTGATAGATTAGCACTCTTTCTTAAGATGATTGATCAGTTTTCATTCAGTCCAGGCAAAATACAAGACAATGCTTTCTGAGAACTATTATGACATACATTTTCTGTGAATTTCTTTTACCTTGACAAAGATCGACTTTAAAGATTGAAAGCGCACTGTATGTACACTGTGAGTGTACCAATGAGATGGACACATTTTCAATTCCTCCCACCCATGTTATAGTTACTAATAATAATCTATATAGTGCAAATGTGTATTTATAGAAGAATCCCAAAAACAGGCTTTGATGTACCATGCAAGGTTATTATAAATTATTTAAACCTTTTTTTATGCATGATGGTGTGGCTGCAAACACAGCTTCAGTTATCCTTTCCTGCTTGAGAGGAATCTTTAGGGCCTTTGGTTCTTCATTATGAATATCTCTATAGTGGAGAACTGTGACAGGCTAAGAACAGGGGGGAAAAAGGAATGTAGATTTGTGTGACAGTCTGTGTTCTGACAAATCAGTGGAGGCAACCCAAGCACAACAAAGGTTTTGCACAGAGATTAGCGAGAAAACTGTGGACACTTGAAATGCAAATTTTCATCAAATGACTGAAAAATGAAATGAATTTAATACAATGTTGCTTTTGAATACTTTAGGAACAGAGCGCACAGCAGTCTGTTTCACTGCCATTGAATTATTATTGTTATTGTATGTTATTGTGTTTGCTTTAACCACATGCTCTAGTGAGATGGCAGTAATGGGATGACTGGGACAGTACCAAAAATCTCGGTAACAGCACTGCAATAAACTATGGGTTTTGTGTTACTTTTTGTCAGGGCTCCGCCTCCCTTAGCCGTGGTGTTTTGTTTTTTTACCTGTCCATGTGCTTTTGTTTTCCTTGTGTTTTAGCCCCGCCCCGCTCCCCGCCTGGTCCCCGCCCACCTGATTTCCTCATCGCCTTCACCTGCCTGCCTGCTCACCTGCATCCCATCTCCTCGTCACCCCAGCCCTATATCTTCCCTGCGTGGCTCTGTCTTGTTGCTAGTTTGTTTCAGTGTTTTCTACCTGTCTCGTCCCTGCCGTAGTTTTTACAAGCAGTTGTAGTTAAGTACCTTTCCCAAGGGTACAACAGCAGTGCCCCAGCTGGGAATCAAAACAGCAACCATTCGGTTACAAGCCCTGCACCTTACCACTGTACCAGACTACTCCAATAATCTTTTTACTAATTGATAGCCTGTGTAAAGTTATACGTCCCAGCTGCAACTCATTGCCATTAAGATGATTGGACAGGTAAATCCATACAAATTATAAATATAAGGTCACTTTTCTTAACCCTCTTTACCTGACATCATCTTGAATTGCACAAAAGCCACTGAAGTGTTGAAAGGTATAGTTTCATTCTACCTCACAAACAGCTAGAGCAGCTGAAGAGTTTGCTCCAGTGACCCAAATATATCTCTGCCATTCCAAAAGACCATTTGTAATAAAGGGAATGTTTTTATGTCAGTCAGCTGCTCAGTTTGAATGTTTGACCATAATAGAATAAGGTTGAAATTAAAAACACAATGAAATAAAGAAGCAATCAAAAAAGAAGGATGATGGGAATGTGGCCCTCAACATGAAAAAGGAGATTCATATTTTTATGTACCAACCCAGGACTTATTAAAGAACTGATTTTCATTGCCGGGCAAGTCTGATTTTCCAAACTGGCTAAGGCTGGTACGGGCTATTCCAAGGCCAACCTGGTATGTTGGAGGTTTGTGAATGCGTTTGTGAATAAGGGTCACATTTTGTGAGACTTCTCTGGAAGAATAAAGGCAGGTTAGAAACGTGAAGGGCAGTCACAGTGAGAGGCCTCCCAGGAAACGGAAATGGAAACTGAACACACCACTGCAATTTACTGGCTCTCAATAGACGCTGAACAGGCTAATCAGCTCCCAGCTATTCACCCTTTCGCACGTAACTTATTTTTATGCTATGTAGGGGGTGTGTTACGTTACATGGTTTGTTACATTTTCATTGCTGTTATTAAGCTTCTCCTAGTTTTCAGTTAGCATTTGCTATATTTTTTAACATTAAATCGCTGTTTCCTCAAAGCTAAAATTCTAATCGCACCGGTTTTAGCATACACGCTTATTTTTTATTTTATTTTAGTATGTTGCTGTTCATGATGCCGCACTATGTCAGACAAGTTCTTGCTCCGATGCACTTTTATGCATTTTTAATAAATAATACGACTGCCTGTCTGATTTAACTATCTGTTTGATAATTATTTGACAGCCTGCTGTAGTGCAATATGGGTCAAATCTCGCTAATGACATTATAGCCTATCATAATGTGTATAACATTCTTCATTATCAATAACCAACTTTAAGTTGGTGTGCCTTGATGTTCTGGTTTGACCTTTGATGTGCCTTAGCCCCAAAAAGGTTAAAACATTTGAGCTAGAGACTTGAAAATATTATGGCTGTCATTCTCTTTTGATTCATTCTAAAACTAGTACTAGAATTGAGACTAATTTCAATTTATGCTTTTATACTCATACATATATCCGGCAATATCGAGTTAGACCTGGAGGTAATGATGGGTATTTTTTTTTTTTTTTTACCAAAGTAAAAAGTAAAAAGTAAATGTAATGACTAGGCAAATGATGTCGTAAAAGGTCTTCTCACTGGAAATGTTTGACAAGACTACTATAAACATTTCTTTGTGTTGATTGCATACAGCAGTCATTCAAACTGTTGAAAAGCACACTGATGAATAAACTTTTAAAATGTGTTTTTAAGCATTTTAAAACAGCAGTTAACATCCCTATTCTTTAAAAATCTGTATACATCTCCATAAATGAACCATTGACATTTGTATCATCTTACAAAAGCATGATTTGAAAATAACTGTGATTTAGCTAGGTAGCAACATGTAATACATCTGCTGTAACATATAGCTCTAGGTATTATTGAATTTAAAGTAAACCTCTGTCAAAATTCTTGAAAACCTCAAAAAAAAAAAAAAAAAAAAACTCACCATGCTGGCAGTGAAATATGTGTCATTGTTGCTCATAGTGTTCCTGTCCCACGCAGGTCCTGTGATAACACACATCATATGCATCATATACATTATGCATTTACAGATAGTTCACATTTACCAAAAGTTGTATTTGCTGTAGTCATGGAAACACTGTAAATTGATATGCAACATAAATATAGTTTTAACAAAGAATGGTTCCATCTTGCTCATCTGTATTTTAAAATCATGCTGGATGAAAATACAAGCAGTTGCTGGGCCATTAAACTTGCTGGACAGTTTCCATAGCAACTGAAGAAGAAAATTAGGAGTTTCAGTGAACACAAATACAATGTAAAATGCATTCAACTTAATTCAGTCCATTAGCAGATTGTAGTGAAAAAAGAAATAACATGGGTATCTACAGATCATTCTTCATGAGCCGATGTTGAACGCGAGAGGTTGGCTTCAGGTACAATACATCAAATACACTGAAATTGGAATTGATCTCATTCTTTGCTTACGCTTCACAGAACACAAAATGGTCAGGACAGCAAAGTCTTTGGCCATCTTCCCTCTCAGGCTGAGGACGTACAGTACCTCTCCAGATTGCATCCTGTCTCCCGTACCCAGTCACAGCTTGGATCTTTCCCTTACTTGTATCTTAGTTCTATTACTGTAAAATATGTTGTATTGTTTTTGTAAATTTATTGTACCAACATATTTGCTGTACAAACTGAAGCATGTAATCTCAGGTCTTGTGGAAAAGGAAGGCTAAGGTTAATTAGCACTGTCATGTATTTGCAATGAGAGAGTATTGCAGTTAGCAACAAAACTTCACACAAAATCTTTCTGATGTTTGCAGAGTAATTGGACAATGAGTGCAAGTACTAGCTGTTCTTAAGCACAATTTCTGGGAAGTCTAACTAATTTGCTGGAGAAACAGTAAGATAGTTTGAGCTTGTGATCTCTCTGGGACGAGGTGGCGGTGAGGCAAGGTGTGTGCGCGCGTGTGTGTGTGTAACAGTGAGGGATCTAAGGGGCTAGTGTGGACTGTTTGGTGCCATGACAGGATGGCTCTGTGGTGGGTCTTTAATTGGCCATTTACTCTCATATCCAAGTTTATTATCAGGGTAATCTTAATCACTACCTATCTAGATAACTGAAGAAGAGACATTGTTAGCACTCTCATACCTGACATGACAGCAGTAGTTACAGCAGCACTAATTATAACAGCAGTTTGATGGACTGACATTTGTTCAGATAAGGACTGTTGTGATCTTTATTTGATGCAGTCTTATACTCTAGGTTTGTATATGCTGTGAAAAAAATCGTCTGCCAAGTAACAACATATGAACCCAATTTTACCACAAAACAGAGACCTGTTTGTTTGTTTATTTATTCAATATAGCCTTAAATATAACATCTGACATTGTGATATATTAAGACTTGTATAATAAAGACTTATATGACTATGACACAGAGACTATGTGTACTACATACAGTAATTTTTGAGAAGCAAACATCGCTACAAGTAACAAGCTTACTGTTATGCAAAATACCATACATACCTTGTAAACTATCAAAAATATATGGAAATAATACATACACACAGTGAAAAGAGTCCAACTTTTTTTCTCACAAAATGTGAGATATACTGCTTTATTTTCCAATCAGCTGGTATTTGTACTGGAGGAAATAAAAAAAACTGCAACAATACCATTCAATCACATGTCTCAATAATAACTTAAATTTGCAGTGAAGGTGACAAAGCATCGGACCTTTTCAGAACTGACAGGATCCCGTGGCTCCAGGCTCCGTGTGGGAGCAGTGGAATGTTATTCAAGGTGGTTCAGACCCAGATAACTTTACAAATGGCTGTTTTGGGAAAAAAAAAACAACACTTTTTCACTCCTTTATAGCTGAAAGAGCGTTTTCTATTTTCAATGGAATCATCCGCTTTACCTGGCGGATATTTGATCATTTTCGCACAGCAAAATAGCCAACTTTAAATGAGCTCTCAAAGAGCCAACTGAAACAGAACTGGCTGTTTGCTTATGTAAGTGAAAATAGATTTCTGTACAATGATACTGTGCTGGATAAGGACATGTGAAGTACTCAGCACAAACAAGTAACTGTAGCTACCTTTATGAGCATGACTGTGAGTAAAATTTAACATAAAATCTACCAACATAAAAAGCAGCTGTATAACTGACCACAATATTGTCGGTCAAGCAGAAAGAGTGCTCACAGATTAGTGGGGGCTTATATCATTTCTGGAGCATTATTTGCTTCTTTCCTGTCACTCCTGGTTAGAATTCTGATCAGCTAAGGAAGCATACAGTTGCCTTTCTTTTTTCTAGGTTTTCCTTGCTTTTGTTTTTATCAATTTATTTTTAGTTTTATTGGAGTATACAGCAACTATCATCATTTCATACATATTGCATAAAAATGAGATGCACCAGTTTCATCATTGTAAATACCTGAAATAACCATAACATGTTATTTTTTATAGTGAATTTAGTGTTAAAAAGTATATCATTAACTATCGTGGCTTAGATGTTAATATTACAGTTATTTTCTCTGTCAAGCACAAAATACATAGCTATATTCACTTTATAGCTACTTTTTTTCTTGTTTAACAAAATATGTGCTACAGTTGAACTTGGAGAGTTGTAGGCTGCATTCTGGAACTGTCATTAAAATAAGCAAAAAAAAAAAAAAAACTGGAGCACCAGGGTTTCATTAAGGGGGGATTTGCTTAATTGCATCTGTAGTTCTGCTTGTTTATATGAGCATTCCAAGTGCAGTTAATTTTCAAGGGTTTCTAGCACAACCAATGACTGTCCTCCCTGGCGAGTTACTATTTTATTTTGTACTGGGCTACATGAGGGTGCGAAAGGGACCCCATAATTTTCTTCTGAATGAAACCACATCTGACTGAGTGGCAGGAAAATGAATGAAAATGAATGAAATAAAGGCTTGAGTTTCTTGACGTGTCCATAACCAGTTCCGTTCATGTATTAGTCTTACTTAACAAAATATGACTTATGTTTTCCACCTCTATCTATGTAAGGGGATTGCTACTAGAACTACCTTTTTGTAATATTACAGTACAGTGTGTTCAATTTATGATGATTAGAGCTTCTGGATTAGATATATGATAATTAACACTTATTCATCCTGAAAATAATCCCCAATGTATTTTAATCAAAATCATTTTTTTCCTTATTTGATAACTTCTGAAATATAGGTTGAGGTGAAATTGCTTAATTTGTTTTGGATGAGAAGACATAATTATTAAGCAGATTTATGTGAGTTTGTTATATGTGACTTTGATATATAATGATGTATAATGGAGGTGGAGCTGGAAAATTGTCAGCACCTAGACAATGTCTGGTAAGGAATGGATTTTTTAAATAATTCAGACTGATTTAAAGCCATCTGCAGTGTGCAAAGGTCCATAACATTTAATGAGGGATGCTAAATTTCTCAATTTTATGCATGCAGACAGATTTTCTATGCACTCCAGCCACTTATTACACTACCTGCCAGCTGCTAATCCGTTTTGTTTAATGCCACATAAAGTTCAGTGTAACCAATCCACTGTATCGACTTTGGGAGAAAACTGAGTCTGAATTTTGATTCCGTGCATTAAAAATTAAATGAATGAAGTTCAAACGCTTTAAAAAAGAACAAAGGTGCACAAAGGTGTCATTAGTGTGTGATGTTGCCGGCTCTTGTCTGAGTGGTTTCCACTTGATATGTTCCCAGCACCTCGTGTTATGTAGCAAATACGTCAGCTGTCGCACCCTGCTGCTGTGGTTGGGATGACCAGCTTGAGTTACCTGGAACTGAATGACACAAGCATCCTGGTCTTGTGCTACTGTAACTCTCTTCAGTCTCTGTAGGCTGTATCCTTTTCTGGGAACATAAAATGTTACTTTTTTCATATTGTCTGGGAAAAATCATAGTTGTCTCTGAAAATGCATGGTACATCAGACCTTCATGAGAGCACATTTTTATTCTAAACAAATGGAAAAAATCAATATGAATCTTTGGCATTTATGCCCATGAGGAAAAATGGCAACAAAGATACACTTTATATAATAATGTGGCAGTGTGGTGAACAGTGTGCCATTCTCAGTGAGAAAAGGTGTAGTTTGCATTTAATATTTGCATATATGATACTATATTACATGTTTATATATAACGTATCCCTGTTCGTATACCTTGTATATACCACATAATGTACTTCATATATACATTTTCAGACCTAGAATTCTAGTCTAATAAGCCAGACTCCATTAGACAATAAGAAAGGTAGAAAATGTTTTAAGATGGTAGCATACTTTCTTTTTAATTCTTCATTATATAAATATAGAGTGGGAATAGTACAGTCCCAGTGTATGGCATTTTAAATAATGAGAGCTCATCTGCATTTAATTCATTAGTCTTCTGCAATTATCCTTTGTAACACATTACTTCCTGCGTGGGCTCATTGAGAGCATGAGGCAGTTCTGAGTGCACTGAAGCTGTGCATATTTATCATATATGACTGTAATTGCTTCTAATTATCTTAGCCCTGCGTGGGAAAGAAATGACGTTGCCACCCTGATCAGGAGCCCACCTTCACTAGGTCAGCGCTAGAAAAACTGCCACTCGGTGTGACTGGAAATCAGCATCACATGACGCGTACACCTCTTGTTATCAGAATTGTTTGGACACACTTACATGTGTGAAGAAATAGCTCTGAACTGTAGGAGTATTGCATTAATCTGGTTTAAAATGGTTTAATGTCCATAGGAACCTGCATGAGGCCTGCCCCATATTCCGTATCGTCACAGGCCATTAGGCAGGAGATACGGTGTGCTGCAGCTCATGCGAGTAAAATGAGTCTGTCACGGTTATGTCACCCACCTGAATGAGTGGGAGTTCCGACTGTTTCCTGACAGTTCCTACTGTGTTAGATACCTGGCCTATTTGAAAAGCTGTGGGGTGTAATATTTTTTCAAGACCTGGTTACGTCTGTCGTCATTGGTATTAAGTTATTTAATATATTACTGTATGTTTAACCTTTTATATAGTGGTAGTTGAAAATGGAAATAAATGTAACGCAAATACATTTCTGTGTGTAATTTATGAAAAACCTTTTGGAAACAGAAATTAGTCATTGCTAGCCACATAGTTATAAATGTATACTTTATTAAGTAAAGAATGAATTTTTAGATTTGTTAGATCTGTGTTAGAATTCAATTGCTGAAATAATCAAACAAGGCAACAATTACATTAATGCAAGCAAGCGTAATCCATCGCTATTAGATAGCCTTAACTTAACTATGTTACAGATGTTCAACACATCATTCAAACCAACCAAAGCCATGTTTGTCATATTATCTGTCAAGGTGATATGCAGAGGTGTAAAGAGTACTAAATTATTTTACTCAAGTAAAAGTACTGTTACTATGATGAAATTGTACTAAAGTAAAAGTAAAATTACTTGTGTAAAAATCCACTCAAATAAAAGTAAAAAGTAACTTATTTAAAATTTACTTTGAGTAAAAGTTGTTGCTGGCGAGGTGCAGATAGATAGTCCTCTAGGACCTTTCCCAGGCAATGCAGACAGGGAAAGAGCATGTATATAACATGGTATTTTTAATTTCAGATCACCTTTATAAAATAAAGTGCATTAACAAATAAAATTAAAATATAAAATAAATATTGCATAAATATTTGCATAAATATTTTTAAATGGAATAACAAATAAAAATGATATAAAGTGCATTAATAAAAAGTTGAAAAAATGAAATAAATACAATTAAAAACTGAAATAAAAAATAAACATGATATAAAATAAAGTATGCTAACAAATTAAAATCAATTGCCTCCTCAAGGACATTAATTCTTGTCATTGGATTTAAAACATGTGTGGCGACAGACTTAATGAGACCAGTCATTGAAGTTTCTAAAAGCCTGAGCGGGTCTCTGTGCTCAGCTTCAAAAGCCTTCACAGCTGCTTGGACCTCTGATAGAATTGACCTTAAAAATGTTAGGTATAGAACATTCTGAGGGTCACTGTACATTACATGAAGTGTCTCCGCCATGTAGCAATGCTCAGAAGACTTTGTAAGGCCAAAGTGCATCTTCAACTCATCCCACTGGTTCAGGATGCTGTCAACTGCGAGCTCAATGGACAGCCACCGTGTTGTTTTGTCTCATAGACTGCCCTGTAAGCATCCCTCCATTTAGAAGACACTGAAAACCAATTATATGTCTCCCTCACAAGGTACTCCACACTTCTTGGTGTGGTGTCATGTGATGCATGGCTGACAGCTAGCTGGAGAGAATGGCACACACATCTAATGAGCACAAGACTGGACAGGCCGTACTCATCCCGAAGGACTTTGTAAACACCGTATTTATGCCAGTCATTACAGAGGCATTGTCTGTCCCAATGCCAATCAGATGTTCCTTTTTTTAAAACACATTTGACCAGAAAAACCATTAATGCGGTCGCAGTATCCCTAGCATCACCACCCGTTAGCTCAACCAAACCAAGATATGTGGAGTTGACCTGATTTTTATTCTCACTTAAGTCACTAAATGCTGTTTTGCAGGCTTCCCCCAAATGCTCTATGGTTAGCAATAAGCAGGGCCACCTGCAGGATTTCTTCTTAGGGTATGCACAGAAACCTGACCACGCACGTGCACGTACACGCACGCACACGCACATCGGGAAAGAGAGCTGGGAGAGAGAAACGCCACTGACTGATTAATGAATAATGAAATCTGGCCTACCTATTTGAAGTTTACCCTCCTTCTCCCAGTCGCATCAAATTGTTTGCGCACTTCCTCACTCTCTATTTTCATTTCAGGATGAATGTTCATAAGGGCAAGTCCAGTGAGTCTGCCATCTGTCATCGTGGTAGCGGTGACAACAGACCAGACATTGATCACATAATTGAAGAGCGTTTAGCTGGAGGAGAATATATGAAGTGGACTTGCACATGATATGTGAATATCAGTAAAGACTCAGAGGTGATCACCGTGTCATGCCCGGTACGTAGTAAAGTCAGTGTATCACAGTTTGTTGTTTGTTTTATAGCTACTTTCCTCAGTGTGCCGAGAGCTAGCTGCAGGTGACTAGCAAGCTAACTTTAGCTTGCAAGCTAGCTTGCTAATTGATACACCTAGTTAGCAAGCTAATTTCTGCTTCGATAGAAATTGAATAAAGCACAGTAAATTCCAAATGTTAATAAATGTTCATGCTATTACGATCATACAATCCAAAAATGGTCTACACTTTAATTTTGTCAGACACAATTGTGTCGTCTTTTACATGTAATATTTAGCGTAAAAACTGGCGCAATAATGCACCGATCTCCATCAGAGACATTTATAGGACGTTAGTTTCTGTCTTGGCGTAGGAGATCACGTCGTTTCCTGGTGCGTAGTTCATGGAGACTTTTTTTTTTTTTTTTTTTACTCTGTAACACAAGTACACAAAAAATCTACTTTGTTACAGTAATGAGAGTAATTGTAATTCGTTACTTCCATCCCTGGTGATAAGACCTCTGTTGAGTCATTACTGCAGCTAGCTAACAACCACATGTCACTTTACAATTTTCAAACAATTGGTTTTAGTGGAGTACTCTGTGAATGGTCATTATCTGTCAGTGACGAGGGTGACTGACAGTTGATCCACAAGTGTATCCCAGAATACCACTTTTCAACCCCTCCTTCCCATCACCAACCAAAAGAGCACTGTGGACATGTTTATGAGGCCAAGGGGGCATGAGCAATTTTGGGTTGTAGCTATATGATAAATGTTTCACAGGAATGATTTGCCCAATGTTTTCAATGCCTAAATCACTTTTCAGTTAACGCATGTAGAATACATATGCATGTTTTTTTTACTGGTTTTGTATTTTGATCTTGCAGTGTTTTTTATGCAAGACAGGTAAAACACCCCAGAGCAGTCAATTATGTGCATGTACCGCATATCAGAATCCACCTAATGAAATTCCCTGTTAACAGTTTCTCTGGACCCGTTGTGGATTTTGACGGGTTGCGATCATCACCATCGGAGCAGCTGCAAAAGGCGTTGACCGACTGCACCCTGCACCACCTGTCCAGCCCCCCTCTGGCTGTCACTCTCCCGCTTTGCATGCATGGCCAGTCCTTTCACCAACAGGTATACAGTGTCCTTTCAGTTTTTGTGGCCTTCCTTCTATTCCCCCCGGGGAAATATAGCCCCAACGACTACTTAATTATTTAATTCCGGCAAGTGCCTCATCAGTTGTCCCCTTGCTGGTGTGTCACTTTCATCTTTCATCATATTCTCCATAGTCCTGGCAGATGCATGTCCCTTGCTCAGAGGGAACAGTGAAGTGGCAATCACCGTGTCACCCAGTCGCCACTAAATGCCTGTCACTGTTTATCCCCCAGGATTAAGTGGAGAACCTCAAACGGCTTCTTCTCCAGGTGTAGGGAATTCTCCAATGCGATTAGATGCTCCAGTTTCTCATCAGCACCGCTCTGACCCAACAGATGGCCAGCCATTGGAGGCGCACCAATTACATCAATCGGTTATTGTCTTGGCTGTCATGTAGTAATTAATTAATTAATAATGTTCAACTAGATAGCCAGATATTGCATTATCACTATCATACAGCATAGTCATGTGGCAATTTCACGTTGTGCTGCATTGTTTCTGTTGTAGAGACAAACCAAAAATGAAAGATTTGAAAGACAGTTTACACAAGCCTTACAAAGATTACCAGTTCAATCAGGAGACTACATATTCAAGATTTGGTACTGCCCATTAACTTTTACTTTTGCATCTGCAAGAATTAACCTTTATTTTCACAAGGTTGAACCAATAATTAAGAATGAAATTCCTGTGCTGTGTTAAAGATAAGCTTTTCATGCCCCTACTTTTTTACTCAGTCTTTGAGAGCTTGTCAATGGCGCGGCCTTCGTGAAAACAAACCTCTAGAGAGAGCTGAATAAATACAATGTTGACTCGTGTGAAAAGTGTCCATTATTCCAGTGGGCCACTGGCAATGAAAGGGAGAAGAATGCATGGTGCAATTGAGATGGCAAGATAAAGTGCACTGCGTCAAGACCTTGGCATTTCTGATCTGCTACACAGGCAATCACAAGTTCATGCACCTCCATTTTTGACATTTCCAAATGTCTTTATTTCAAGATCACACAGTATACAGTCTTGTGTCGGTCCAGTTTAATACTTCTGCTGTTACAAATTGAAGCCACACACAGAAATATTGCCATAGGCAGTTTCTTGCAGTGCTCTGTCTTTGCCCCTGTACCAGTGGTTACTATTATTGATGTGGTTACTATTACTGATGGCTTTGTGCTGGTGGATTTTTTTATGTTGTCTAAAGAAGGTAAATTGTGTGGTTATTTGTGTTATCTTTCAGTTTTGGACATCTTGAAATATGTGGGCATAAAAAGTATCCTCTCAAGTATCCAACTGATTCTTGTGAAAAGAATACTATTCTGTGGAAATCATTGCAGATGAATTGACTACTACCTGTAAGTACAATCACTCAAATTTGTTTGTAAGGTGACAACAACAGGTTGAGATTCTTATCATTTTTTAATGTGTGTGTAACTTAGTTACTGTGTATCTTGACCTGTTCTGCCAGTTTACCCATTTACTCTACATGACCTTGGTTTGTAGCAGGGTGTTGCTGTAGTGTTTAAAATTAATTAGTTTACATTGAAACAGGCTTCCTTAAGTTACTGCTCATTTATGACCAGAAAGCTTTAGCACCAGAGGTTAAATTTCCTTTCACAAAGATCCCCAGCCACAAAAACCTACAAGATCTCTGACCTCATTATAAGTCTTTATGTGTCAATAACTACTATACATTTCATTTTGTCATTGCATTTTGATTTTATTGTAAAGGAATTATTTGCTAAAAGAATAATTATTACATTTCAAATTTTATTCATATGGACTCTAAAAGTATTAACACGATTAAATTCAGATATAGATAAAACATGTATATATGTGAATAAATGTATGTTTTTGTGTCATGTTCTAATTACGTGACCAGTGGGTGTGGTATATTATTGGGCTCTAATGGGATAATGTCTTTCTATGGGCAGGTTCAGTCCCTGCGGTGAGATATTGTAGTCAGCAGTCAAATATGAGGCTAATAGAAATAATAACTACAGATGTCTCTTCTGTCTACATAATATGGCCCCCTCCCCCAATATTGATCATTGTACGTCTGACAACTACACGTTGAATGTGTTGACTAAGTGGTGGTAAATCTGCTTTCTAACGTGGGGCAATGTATAAATTTTCCTCCCCAGTGATTTTTATCTGTTTTGCCTGGCAGGATGTCATGACAGGGGGAGCCAAGCTGTCAGGCCAGATCGAACAGTTGATGCGCTCTCTGGAATGGCCCGTAATCTTCATTCCATAAAGCAATTGCCATTTGATAATTAATCTCTGGCCGTATCAAAAGACATTCAGCCCAAAGAGTCTGCCTCTGTCAGTTTTAGGGCAGAATCACATTTTTGGCAGTTGACACGGAGCATACGCGAACTCCCGTGGGGTCACGCCATCCAAAATAGGATTTACTGATTGGGCCCCCACCAATAGCTTGTTTTTCCTCAGCTTGGGAGAAAAGTGTTTGTTTTTAATCTGTCAGTTAAAAGGGAAGGACCATGCCATTACTCCGAATGCTTTTTACATGTTTGGATAGACAATGTTGAATGTTTCATATTGATTTTTTGATAACAATCAATGCAGAGTACAATTTTCTTATCTTGTTGCTTACATTTTGTCCAGGTTTTATTTAGATCATTGATAAAGAGAAGCCTGTGTTTAATTATTTGTAGCTAGCTATCTGGCCAGAAATGACTATTATTAATATTTTTTTAATTACTTGTTTAAATTATTGTTATTTACATTTACATTTACATTTACAAATGTAAATGTAAATTATTGTTATTATTATTATTATTATTACATATTTTTTATTTTTTTATTTCATTTTTCTGAAATTTAATAATATGATCCCATCACAGTGATAACTATTCTCTTCATGTATTTTACATCAAATCTACAAGCTACACTCAGCAACAATCTAATTAGAAATGATACAGTCAGAACTGTTTAAATTATTCAATTACTTAACACACACCCTTATTCAGGGTGATTTCCATAACTTGAATATTCATATTGTGTCCATTTATACTGCCTGATATTTACGCAACCTTCCGACTTTTTTCCCAAAGAATCATACCAGTAAATGGGAATGTTTTCCACAGTTGGTATGACACAGATTTATATGGAAAGATGTAGTTCAGTAAAGTATGTGAATTTGCAATTAGTTTTAAGAATTAAAGCACACCATAACATCAATGTGACAATGTCTACTGTACATGTTTGTGGTACACAAATCAGTATACTAGAATGCACACAGAAGTGCAAATATGAAAAGGCATCTAATCAAGAACCATCAGGGTCAGTAATACCCTTTAATGGATTTCTAGAAATAATTGTTATCGGCAAGATAGATGAATCCTTCTACGATTAACAGTGCTATAATTTAATCTTCTGCTGGGCTCTGATTTCCCCACACCCACACAAAAAGGTTTACCAGGAAATATTAATAAATGTTAATTATGCAGAAAACAAATGAACACACACAATTAAGTTTAATCACCATCCTCTCCATGAGGCTCTCTGTGAGAAGTAATCTATCATGTCTAAATCCGATCTTCTGCCGTTATATATGACAGGAATTAACTTATCTCAGTGGATTGTCATCAGTTTTTCTTTGATGTGTCATCTTTTCTTTTTTTTTCATGGCTTCCATTCAAAGGCATTTGTTTGGCACAACTGTCCATTAGCATATCACTTTCTTGATGTTTTAATAAGGATGCTGCAAATCCATTCTTTTAGGCTGAGATCAAATACCAAATTCAGCCTGCAAAATATGTCTGAATATCGAACTGAGAACCTATCATGTCTAAACTTTAAGTCGTACATTATTGCACTGGTTGAAAATCACTGCAATTTGCATCCATTACAGTTCCAATCAGGCCACTTGGTGTGAGAGAGTCTATGTTCTCATAACTGATTTGTTACATCCTCATACATCTTGTATTATTCTGATTAAAAAAAATGGCATGATGCAATTTTGTAGTTTTTTTCCATGCAGGCATTTGTTTGGTTACTGTATATTTATCCAGGAAAAAAATGATGAGATCATAAGCATTAGGCCCAGTTGCACTGAAGACCTGTTCTGTAGCTGGGTCCTGTCCTGCAATGGAAGATGCTGTTGATAGTGAGAGATAAAGAGGGGAGAGAGAGATAGAAAGATTGTGAAAGAAAGAATGATGGGATCATTTGAAACACATGGAAAGACAACAGTACAAATAGATGGGTTTTAAGAGGTGTAAATTAAATGAAAGGAGGCAGCCAGTGGGTATCTTCTTGGCTATCTATTGATTCTGAATCTAAAAGTGCTAAAAGGTAATGATGTGAGATGAAATGATTTTCTTACCTATCACTGAAAGAATTAATGGTGGTTGACGGAGTGTGTTTGGATTTCTTTTAAATGTGTACCCAGTCTGGTCAGACTCGGAACAAAGAGCGCCCTTTTAGAATCAATATATTTTACGCCAGAATAATATCAAGTGCTCAAGCTTTGTTGTGGCTCGGCTCCTCTCCCCTTCTATCCATCTGAAAAATGAATTACCTGTAGTTACTATTGTTCAGTTTATGCTCACATTTATAATGGGCATGGTTAAAAAGTAGGTTTGTGTAATTGGTGGCAAACAATCTTTGAGGATTAATAGACCATCACTCTCATTTTTTAATCCACAGAGATGCTAGGATGTTGTATTTCACCCCATCACAGCATACAGCAGCTCTGTGCCTGGTATCTCAGGCCATTCTTTCCATGGCTGCTTCACGCTGACTAAAAACAAAGCCCTGTATTGATGTGTTCATCTCATTAAACCTTTCATCTTGATTTTCTGCCTGTCTGGTTCCCAGTTACAGATGAATTGCC
The DNA here is from genome assembly GCF_013368585.1 of Megalops cyprinoides. Lineage (NCBI taxonomy): Eukaryota > Metazoa > Chordata > Actinopteri > Elopiformes > Megalopidae > Megalops > Megalops cyprinoides. Next base: position 11,928,494 of record NC_050587.1, read on the forward strand.
CGCTCCTGCTTTGCGTGCTCCACTGTTCCGGTTTCCAGTTACCAGATGCAAGCGCAGGCAACACGCTCGGCATGCACATCCCAGATGCGAGCGCAAAGACGCTATTTCCCAAATGGAAAATATCTTTGGAATAATCACGCTGGCTAAGTAAAAGCGTGTTAAATATTATTCCTGCGACGGAGCTTAATTTCCATGCGCTCAGCTTCACGCCACGCGAAACATTCCATGAATATCTGATTTTGATCGAAGTTTAAATCTGGTCACTTAAAGAGGAGTTGAATTTTGAGTGCATGTGACATAGTAGAGTGCACATAGTGCTTTACCTGAATGTAAGCAAGTCTGGCTGTGGTCTGATAAAAGGGTGTGAAGGTCAGGAATGCATGATGAATAAAGAAGTGCAACCTTCTAACCTCCATGCATTTTATTCATCAGCGAGAATAATCACCAGAGATTAACTAAATGACAGGATATGGTGACACGATGAGGGGAGAAGTGACGGAGCGCCATTATTTCCCACACACCGTGGCTCTGTCCCTTTTCCCAGCTCGCACCACGCCTCCCCCATTGGGCACAGCTGATGGTCATCTGGGCTCATCAGCACCGGATAAAAGGAGCCCTCGCACCTGTGCCCGCTGTGGGAATTAAAAGTCTTTGTTAGAGTATAGATTGAGTTGAGAAAAGTTTGCTGTGTATCAGGAAAGTTTTTTTCTGTGCATGACCTTGTTCTGGATGTGAACCTCAACTGTGCATTGCCTTGTGCTCTGGACCATACCAATCTTTTGGACTTTCCCTGATTTGCCTTAGTTTGCCCTGGGTTTCACTTATTAAACACCAGGTGAATTCACTGTGGGAACTATATTTGCTGTAGTTTGGCTGATGTTACTACACACAATCTGGTGTGACCACCCTTTGGGTGACGACATATATATGCAGTAGATATGCTATATATAATGTTCTTGCAGTGTTTTAGGAATGTATTCAAAGCCACACTAAATAGGAATTAAAGTATGTTATAACAGAAATATGCATGTATTGTATAATTCTTCTGCCTATAAAATAGTAATCTGCATTAAAATCTATACCACCATTCTGCTTTTTGGAAATTATGGGAGGTTCTTAATCTATGTAGATGCATCTGAAGGCTGGCTTACTGTTTCATTAGTTAATAAAAGGGGGTAACAGAGAAGAAAATCATTGATAGTATGCCTTATGGTTAAGTGCAGAGATCTCTGTTAAGATTTCAGGCAAGTGGTCATATGTGTGAGTGCCATATTTAGTGTACAAAAAGCTGAAAGTAGAGAGAATGTATATAAAAAATGCATTATTATGTTAATTACTATTTAAAATGTTGTTTGATGGTGGTTGTTTCATATCTACCAGTCGTAGAGTCCCTGTTAAAATGGAAGTCATGACCTCAAACAGATTCTATAACACGTTGCAAAGAAATAATAATAATAAAAAAAACTTCCAATATGCTCAGTATTGGTCAAAAATCATGACAATGAATCCAAAGCATTGATGCAAAGCATGGTTGATCATTCACAAAAATGAGTATTTTCAACTGGCCATGCCAACCTCAAAAAAGAGTTCAAAAAGGAAGTTTAGAAACCAAGACTAAAAAGACCTAAATGACCCAGACTAAAGATCTGAATGACCCAGAGAAATGACACTAGGAATTCTCAAGAATACCCCCAAATATGTGTGCCAGCACCTCATAAAATACTACAAGTAGCACTTTGTCAGTGTCATCCATGCTGGAAGAAGAATTTCAAAATGCTGCTGACAGGGGTGTAAATAAATATGGCCCTCATATTTTCTTGAAAGTGATTTATGAACAATATTACTTTGCACTGTGCAATGAATTAAAGTATAAAAAATTTTTAAAGCAGAAAAATGATCCAATGCATACATTTTCTGGTACTTCTTTTTTGCTCACATTAAATGAATGTGTATGGAGAACAAATATGAATTAATATGGAGAACACTGCTTTATCTGCCTCATCAATGTTTTAATGGGCCACTTAGGAGGTTCGTTACAACTTAAGATTTATATTAATGCCAGCATGATTCATGTAGATGAAAACAAATTAAAGCATATGGGATGGCTTTTTGGTATCACAACTAAAATATGTATTTTAATGATATTGTACAGGTTTTCCTATTTTTTCTGGTGATTCAGCAGGCATACTTGCTGCTGTCATTCCGCTTCAGTTTCTTTCTTTCATTTCTTGTTCAGTTGAATGATGTGGCAGATATCCTGCTTCCTGCTGCTAGCTTTTAGTCATGCTAGCTTTAATCTGCACATCAACTCTTTATGGGGCATGCTGAATGGGAAGGCCCAAGTCTAAGACTAATGTTTGCATGATTTTGTGTTCCCAATTCCGCATTTAGAATATTTTATTTTACTTTACCATATGGGTTCCTGACTGAACTGAATACAGGTGGTCACCTAGGGTGTCACCCATCACCATGGACATTGCATATCATTGTTATAATTAATTAATACATACAATTAATACATTCATTCATTTGCCCCCCCCCCCCCCCCACCTTCCCTCGATAGAAGTGTGTGTGGGTTCAGGGGTTGGGTCAGGTGGATATTTTTGGTGGGGTTTGGTAACAAAATACAGAATGCTCATCGGACCGGGTTAAAATTGATGCCCAAACCATGCTCTAATCCTACACTCCTCTACACTTAAATTGTCTGTTTTACCTTGTTTTCCAACATTAATTGAATTCTAGAAGTTGGAAAGATTTATTCTGTTTAGGTGTATCATTCCATAGCGCTCAGTTTTATGCTACTGTGTAAGTTATCATGTAATATCTACATCATGCAGCTTTACTACAGGGGATTTACATTCACTTTAACAAGAAGCTGAGACCAAATGTGATCTTATACTCTATAAACTAATCAAGTGAACACACATACATTTTTAAGTTAAATGCAATTATATGACATAAATGAATAAATTAACACATCGTCATTGTGGAAAATATATTCCATATGACATGCTGGTACTTAATTTAATATATTTTAATAATATTATCACATGCACCAGCCTTTTGATGCTGTTGTCTTTTTCCAAGAGCTTTCCATGTCCTTCATATAAAAGTGAGAATTATTACCACTGACTACCATACATTTAGGATCACAATATTATTTCTTAAATGGTTCAGCTGTTGACTAAAGCATTCAAGGAAGCATTGGTGCAGTGTTTGTTTTTGATCTCTAAGTGAAACTGAACACGACGTCTCACTTTCAGGGTAACGGGAGACACACCACTTGGACTAAATCCCTGTCCCGTTTCACACACTTGGAAGCTAACGCAAGGTGTTTTTCAGCAAGGTTACCCTTTTTTATGAGGAGCCATTTGGAAACTGTAACGTTACGGGACGCAGATAAACAGGATACATGAAGTGAAACTTTGACAGTTCACACAAAGTTCAGCAGATGACGCTAAGTGTGCGGAGCGTTTAGGAAAGAGTTATTATTATTACACTTTTAAATGAAGCATAGTATGCACAGCACTCTAATGACTGAAACATGAAAAGTGAAAATCCTATGGTAAGTGTGCTATGGAAATTTCCATCAGTATCTCCTGAGCTGCTCATTATTGATTGCAGTTGCCATCAACTGTTCAGAACATAGAAAGCGGTTGGACGTTTCAATATCTCCTGCTACAGGGCAAGGCAATTCTACAGTGACTGATGTTACATATAACCAAGCACTCAAGAGAATGAGAATTCAGAGCAGGTACGAGATGGATCAGTTAAACTTTTCACCTTTATGGAAATCGCAGTTTGTTTTATTTTCATCCCATAATTTTTGACCACAATTCTGAGGGAATGCTAAATGTGAGAATTCACACGAGAAAATTTAAAAGATAACTTTAATTAAGCAGAATGGAGGCAGAGGGGGATCCTGGCAGTATGTTATGTTCTTTGTGCAGTGGTAAAATCCTCCATAACTCACCAGAATGGTTTCACAGGGCACAGCTGTCTCAGACATGTGACCAGCGCCATAAAGGGAATGAGCTATATCATGATTGATAAGCCACAGCATTGCTGTAATTGAAGTGAGCAGAGGAGCCAGGCACGCCGGCCACAGTTTACTTTCCCCCCCCCCTTTCTGTTATCATTTATGTGGAGTTACAAAATCTCTTATATAATAAAAGCCCTGTCTTGATATATCATCTGGCTTAATCATAATATTAAAAAATGCTGACCAGCTGGTACTAATATCCGTCCAAGTGGCTTTTCCCCACCCACATCATTGCACAAGGTCATCACTACTGTCATATTACACTGCATTCATTGGTATTTTGGAATGTAACTATGTAATTATTATTATGCTCAAGCCTGTCATTTTAGGGCAAGTTTGTGTCAACAGATTGCTTCAGTTAAGCCGATACTTCCTATCCCAAAGATCCTAAATGTGCATGATATATACATATTCCATATGATTATAAATTTCATCATTGTCTTGAGAAGAGCCAATTAAAAATTTTGTGGTATTATTTTCAGTAAATGAATGCATGTTAAAGTATTAACAAAATATTTACACAAAATCAACACTAAACATGCTGAAACCAAGGTCCAGACAAAAATCCAATACATCTTGCCCACGCCAAGACCAGAGATGACCTCAGTGCCATAATGCCATGACAAAGACCGTGACCAGCCTTTTTTAAGATTCAAAGATTCAGGGACGGTTTTCAGAATAAAGCAGCAGACATAAAGGTGTCAGCATTAGCTTGGAATTGAACACTTCTTCCGATTTATTTTTCTCTGCAGACTCCAAGGTTCTCTCACCAGCTAGTTACTGCAGTACAGTATTATGTTAGCTAGTATTTTAGTTGACTAGGGCTAGCAAATATTAATCTTTTTAAGTACATCAGTATATATTGATAAAAAAATATTGACAATAACATTCACAGTGATTGATATTTAATGATAGCAATGTTTAAAGGAACCCTAGCTGGAACAACAGACAAGCCTATTTGCTAACTTACTGGCACTCATATTCAGAGTTACTAAGGGTTTGTATTTGTGTAGCAGTGTGGACCCTGTTACACTATTTTGATCTTCATGATTGCTGTGCATTTTCCAAGTTTGCTCTAATTAGCTTCTGGCAATTACTGCATCCTAACTTGATCAAGGGAGATTGAATGCAGGACGTGTCTATTTACTCTCTCTGATTGTGTCGTGTGGTGCAGCCGCCCATGGAGACAAGGTGCAGGTGACAGAGCACCGATTTATGGAGCTGGTGGGAATTCTGTAGCTTCAGTAAGGTACCCTGTGGAGGGTACCTGGCATTTATTTGATGCAATTGGTAGTAGTGTAGGTCCCAACCCCTTGTGGTAGATAATGGCTGTAAATGAGCTGTGTATTGAGGGCTTGGTTGTGTTGCCATGACGCTGTATTACCTCAGAATACCTGTTTGGATGGGTGAGGATTGTGAAGGGCAAGAGCCCTTTGAGCAATCTTATAATGCAATGCTGCATACAATAAAAACAGATGCCCTCTCTGCTTTGTCTGTGTACATTTAACATATTTGAGCGTCTGAAAGCACCAGACTCCAGGTCCTGCGTGGGTTTATTTGTCATTGGGGACACTATGCGGCACATTTCACCCATGCTCTTATCATCAGTGTGCAGTGGGCTTCCGTGAAGGGCACACATTTTGCCAAACACTAGTCTCTGACGTATCAGCATCACTGGCAAACCACAACTCGCGAATCTCCAAAATTCGACTCCACACGTGCACTGCCAGGATTATTTTTTTCCCATGAAATACTGCTAGATGCATCTGCCTGGGAGCAACCTGCACAGACCTGACTGCATCTATTATAGAGATTATGTGCTCCTCTTCTGCAAGATGTGGATCGACTGTCACTGCAAATGAACGAAACCTTCAAATGTTATTTTTTTCCCCTCTTCCTTTCAGACCTGCAGGCAGATGCCACAGATGTGGGGGGGTCACAGGTGTGCATGCTGATTTCCCTGGGGTTGCAGGGGGAGGGGATCGTGCGGAGTTCGGAGCAAGTGAGGGCAGGCCTTGGCATCAGCAGACACGATTGGATTTCCATGTGCCACATCTCATTATCACACTGCGGGTTTGTGTTTACAGGTGCATTCAGTCAGGGCACCTGACACTTCCCCGTAATCCTACCTGCATCACCCCTGTCGAACGGAGAATGAAGAGGGTATCAAATATATGCTGACCAGTAAGCTCTTGTCTGAAGGGCAAACTAAGCTTGCACTTAATTCCTGCTGAAAAAAAAGTCTGAACCTTTACCTCCAAAGGTTTAAATACATCCTCAATTTCCCTTCCATGTATTTTTAAACTAAATACTACATAGACACATTTCCATATATTTGCCTGGTTATATTCATACTGGTGGTGTTAACGTGAGGATGGATTTGTTGCTGTTTAAATTGTCATTAAATCTGCACGAAATCCCCAGTCTGCTTGTAGTGAGACACTGTGTGGCAGGGCTGCCATTCACTGTAGGTGCAGGATGCTAAAGTAGCTTTTGATTGATTGTGTCACAGCATAAAATTGAGCTGACAGTAATAGCTACATAAATAGCACTGCAGTCTATTATACTTGTTTGTCTGGGTACATGATCAGCAATGTTTCGAGTATGCACTTTGTACATGCTGACCTCAGTCAGTAGTCAGAGTATATTACACAGTTGCTGCCCTGATAAAATGCCGTAATTGAAAGAGTGCAGTATGAAGAGACATCTCCAGAGTTCATTCCCCAAATAACATAATTATAAAAACAAACCCATAATAATAAACAATAAAAATAATAATTATCCGGCTGTGTAAATGGGTAACATTGTAAAGAGCTATAACCTATGTAAGTCGCTTTGGATAAAAGCGTCTGCCAAATGAATAAATGTAAATGTAAATGTAAAATAAAACAACACACTGGATGAATTAAAAAAAAATGAAACATGAGGCCGATGGAAAATTAATAATACTACATTTCCATTGTTTAGTGTAAGATGAACACAGAAACTGGTTCTAGATTGGAATGTTATGCATGTGTAAGTTGAATGTTGCTTATGATAGATATGTGTATGTATTCTTTGTGTTGTGTTATTTTATTACACATGGCAATATAGGCTATGTGCTAGGATATGGAATGAGTTGCACAAGAGGAACATGGGTATCATTTTGAAATAGCACCCCTTAGCAGATACAGCAACAGGATGGGTTCATGGGAAAGGCATGTGCTTGGCAGGGATGAAATGGCTCTTTGTGTAATGAATAAGCCAATGCTTATTTTTTTAAGGCTGTCATCTTCCGGGGAGCAAATCGAGCACATCCACCTCTCACCTGTTATGAATCTCTTGTTGCATGATTGAAAAGGCAGTAGCTACAACAACCACATAGCTATAATCTATTTATATTTATATTTTATTTATATTTATATTTAAACACAGGCCATGCCATAATTTTGGATAATTACTGTGAATTAAAATTTTTGTGAGTTGGCAAGTCACTATCATTCCAGATACCTTCAATCGATACCTAGCTATTCCACCATACAGTAAGATGTATTTTTGTGGCTAGTGAATACAAGGGCATATATATCTTTTTAATTACCCTTATATCTATATTTAACGAAACACTCCTCTAAATTTAATCTTTCATATAATTCAGTCTGTTTTATTCAGTCTGCTATCTAAGTCACAAATGGACAACTCCAAGTCAAAACACGAGTCGTGAAAATCCTGAATTCCAGCAGCACAGCACTGCTAGAGGCAAACATAACAATTTAGTACAGTGACTGATCTTGCACAGAATGATAAGTGACATACTGCACATATAGATAGAGGGTAAGAGTGTGGATACAGAATATATGAGATGACAGAAAAAGGAAAGAAGAAGGAGTGTGAAAGAATAGTGCAGATCCAGTACAGTGAGATATGTACTGGAGTGGGCCACTGGCTAAGCATGTGGGGACATTTTTCAAAACACGACATTTTTATGTTACACCGTAACTGTCCTATACCAAATTTACAACAATGAATTCAGAATGTATAACCAGTATAGTAGGGGAGCTTCCCCACTGTCAAATAAAATTCAGTAGTAACCTGGTACTAACACATTTTACACTTTTAGCAGGCAAATGTTAATGACTACTATGCCTAAAAACCATCTGAAATCATATCAGCTGTATTAACAATTATGGTAAAACCCACAGACAACCAGTTCTTTGTGACAGCCTGATGTAGTTAGCCATACTGTTAGCTAATTGCTGTGAGAAACTTCATGCCAGCTGGTAGAGGAGATGTTTGGACAAACAGCACACACATACAGTACAATTCAGCCAAATCCCAACACAGTCTGAAACAGACACTCCAAGACTCCCAGCTAGTAGATTAAAAAGTTAAAAAACTTTAGGAAAACATCATGTAAATAGATTATGCCTCCTTTAACAAACAGCACTGAAAACTAAACAAAAAACTGTTCAACAAAGAAAGAAGTATGCTTCCGAACAAGTGTTGTCATTCTCCAGGGAATACATTGAGACATTCAAAAGAATGCTAGATAAGATTTGTAGCCCTCATGTGAATATTGATTTAATGACATAAGGATTGGCTAACTGTGTCATTGTTTATGACATTGGCATACTGTTAACAATCCCTGGCCTCTTGACAAGAGTGAAATGTCCTGCTACGAACTCTTGCATAACATACAACTACATATACAGTATGTCGTCTTGCCATTAGTCAAAGCGAGCTTCCAAAATTAACTTCTTTATCTGAAATGAAACTGCAGCAAGTTGTATTTTGGTAATGGTGTCAGAAACCCTTATCAGTCACTAAGGTAAAATGACCTCAGTGGGCTTCACAGTCAAACTGCACTCAGCCTTGCTAGTCAGTTGTAATGTTTTTTTTCTAACCGCAAGCTGGCTGCCTGCCTCTAGTGATGTCTCACAAGTACATGTTAAATGCTGTTTCTTCACTCATTGAATTCTCTTAAGGTTCCAGCGGTTGCAGAAATGTTTGGTGATAACTTCAAATGATTATGGTGATACTTATAATGTATATATAACGTACGTAATATACTGTTTAATATTTGAAAGTCCTATTAAGTTCTTTGTTTCGGATAGCAATGAGCTCCAGTTTTTCTGATTTTCTCCTTACCGCCTGATGTCATAATGCCACCTGAAAAGGGTAGCGAGTTCCACTTTCTGCTAGGTACTCTGGTGCCTGGTACTGTGTGTGTATTCTACCCATCCATAATCAACGAGCATTAGTTTTAACAAACTAGGAGGACAATGGGAAATCAAATGGCCAAATATGACATATGGCAACATGTGATGCTTGCTGTTAAAATTATGTCATTCTCCCACTCAGTTAATGGAGATGAGAATGAAAAATCTCAAAAACCTACAGAATTTATGACCCAAAGATTTGACCCCTGCAGATGGGATCAAAGGTGGGGCATTACTGCCCGTCCCTTGAGTGAGGTACGTAACCAGTTTGCTGTAGTAAATATTCAACTGTATGAATAGATGATGTGCAAGACTGGGCAACTGGGCAATTTGCTCCAATTAAGGGTGTCTGCTCAACAAGTAACGTAGTTAAAATGATTATTCTAACATGTGTAACTAACTGCCTAATTAACAGGTTTTAACTACAACCTGTAGTACCTGTGAGCTATCTGCCTAGCTTTCTGCCTTATATTGGTTTAGCCCATCCATAAATTCAGATGTCTAATCATAATGATATTTCTTACGATTATAAGAAACTTCACTCTTAATACTGTTTTCCATAAAAGACATTTCTGTGAGAAATGGTAATGGGTACTCAGCAAAACATAAAATGCAAATTAATAACTATGGTATTATTTGATAGATGAAGAGGTAAAGAGGGTATCCAAGCATTGGTTGCAAGTCACTCCAGGAGAGAGTTCTTCAAAGGAATTAGGACATCATGGAAAAAGCTGGGAAGTACTTTTTGTTGAATGTGCAGAATTCAAATTACGCACACTGCACGGGAACAGTATGATTAATAGTGTAGTTACCAAGGTACCAGCAGATACATCATAAGCCCTTCTGAAATATTGCCTTCGAGGCTATGACGACAGCGTTATGTAAGAATTTGTATATAGGTCATGGGTAATAAATGGTTTATCTTTTCACTGAAACATGGCATATAATATGTGTGATATTAGATTATTTATCTTTTCTGGCTTTTCACTTCTATTCAAAATAAAACATTATCACAAGTTTGCTTTTTGTTAGAAATGCAGAGATTTCAGAAATTCACTTTGGATTTCAACCATATAAGAAATATATGTTTTGTTGTACAATCAGCTTGTGTTCCTGGATCACCCTACCCTAGACGGTAAAGGGGCAGTGTTCTGTTGTGCGGGTCCTCGCTTAGACAGTACTGGTTTTCTATACTGGAGAAAGTGTTGGTGATTATGTTTTGTATTCTTGAGGTCACTGATCAGTCAATGGTGGTGTGAAAATAATGTTAGGACATCCTCTGGAATTAATTTTGTACGTCATGAGTGTAATGTTGAAGTATTACTCCTCCTCCCCTCCATCCCCCAGCATCACCCTTCACACACACACACACACGCACGCACACACACAAACACACACACACACACACACTCACACATGTATATTTAGTTTTTTACAAACATATATATTTATAACATATACATTTATACTTATATAATCCTTAACATCAACCAAAATTCAGTTCATAACTTATATTCAGCCAGTCACCAGTTTACGATGATCCAGTTTTGCAATGTGTACAAAAATGGATCCAATAAATTGCTTTACAGCACAAAACCTAGGTTTATGACAAGAGAGACTGGAGAGTTAAAAATGAGGCAACAGGCTGTAGCAAAGTATAAAATAAATAATGTATGAAAATTCAATAAAGAATTTTGTTGTTTCTTCCATTCAGTGAACCTGTGAGGGGGTGAGGTAGTTTTTTTTTTCCTTTGTGTGTACTGTCTTGTTCACACTGTGCCTAAATAAATATTTGTCTGAAAACTGCATGTCCATCTTGCTTTTCTCCATATGCTGCCATTCCTCAACTGTCACATACTGTGTGTCACAATAGTCACTACTCATACTGCATTTAATGGGTAAGTATATTTAAATGTACAGAAATGTATTGTAGTTGTATGTTATTGATATCTGACTTAATTCCATATTACATATCTACCCTGATTTTTGAGGAGAGACAAAGGAGCAAAAATTCCAATTACAACATTGCATCTACAGGAAAGTAATATGTAATATTATTTATGCGGTTTACAACAGGGCTTCTAGGTATGCATACATGTTTGAATTTCAGGACCACCTCAGGACTGAACATAGATGATATATTCTGAAATTTACATTAAGCAACTTTGCTAGTAAGATTAACTAATTCCTATCCACAACGGGGACTATTAGCCCTGAGGCAATCAACTGTTGCAGGCACCCTTTCCACTTCCCACTAGTCACCAGTACATTTACAATTTGCCATAACAGCTAAAATATTAATGACCAATATTTTCTTTCTATCTCCATTGATGAGGTATGTAACTAAGGATTTTAAATCACATATTCGTTTCCCTTATTTACACAGTCGAAAAAATGCTGCTACAGTGCTGTCAGTGTGATCACGCAATATCCTTTCAATGCCTGCAATCCTGCTTTATGACATTTTCATTGGTTCACACAGTCAACATCTCCATGAACACACAGGTAGTCCTTTCAGTAAAAGACATTTTAAAAAGATCAAGGTAGTTCACAGAATCAACCAATAAACAATTATCTGTGGATATGCTTCCATGAATGAATGTAATCAGAGATGTATGGGGTGATTGCACCGCTGTAAGGTGATGTAATGTGGCTGTGTGCGGGGGCAGCTCTGGGCTACATTGACATTTCACTTGACAAAGCCTTCCCCTGCAATGCAGAGGCACTTATCTCAGGCTGCTGTTTGCTTCAGAATACCTGCAGCACGTCTCCTTCCCCATCCCAGAGACTCGCCGCTGATATTCTGGCAAAAATCTCCTCTGTCATTTCCTCTGCTGCACAACAGCCGGTGCCGGCTGAGTCACATAATTTGGGTAAAATGAGTAAATGTCAAGTTTGAAGTGTGGAATGTTGCAGTCGGTAATTAACCTGAACCTGGAGTGTACACTACCAGTGAGGGTGGATGGGGTTAATCACCTGTATAGGCAGCAGTGTAGCATAGTGGTAGAGGAGCAAAAGGTGGCAAAAGTAGCAAAAAGGTTGCTGGTTCGATTCCCTGTTGGGGTACTGCTGCTGTATCCTTGGGCAAGGTACTTAACGCAAGATTGCCTCAGTAACTATCCAGCTGTGCAAATGGGTAACGTTAAAAAACAATGTAACCTATGTAAGTCTCTCTGGATAAGTGTGTGTGCTAAATGCCAATCATGTTATGTAATGGTCGAGGGCACTATGTCTGTATGAGCAGGGCAGGTGAGTTACAGACTTGAAAGGATGTGGATTCTGCCAGAGGGATGGGTGGGACCGTTGCTGCCTGGGGGGTCTTCCCCGTGGCCAACTTCTCGCATGAGGCAAGCAGGCGCACAGCCCGGCCCTCAGCATAAGCATAGGAAACGTTCATGTTCCTTTTCTCGTCATCAGCTCACTGGGGACTTGCCTCCCTCCTCGACTGTCCTGACCCCGCCCCCCAGACGCACTCGTGTCTGGTGCAGATTAATGAACGAGAATTGTCCCGAAATCTGTCTCTGTGCGTCTTGCTGCCAGGAGATACAAAATGCCACAATGCGTCATAAACCTTTATAAATCGCCATGAGTCATACAAATTTAATACAGGCATCAGCATAAAAGTGGAACTCACCTTACATGTACAGGTATAATCTCTGCTTCCTGTAGCAATAGAGTGAATTCATGAGTGTGTGTGTATGTGTCCCTCAACGTCCCTCAATTATTTTTACTTTCGCCTTATGATCTTCAAGAGAACAGCAGACAACATTGAAACAGATGGGGTTTCCAGATGTTCATGATTACTAAAAAATACTAAATCATTGAAGATTTCTACATCATTAGCAAAAGTTTCTGCCTTGGCCTTTGTATAATATAGCAAAGAGGAGTGCTTTTCATATTCATGGATTTGCTTTAATCATTGCTGATTACATGTTAAGATCTCACAGTTGGCACAGATGTTATATAATTGCTTGTTGAGATCAAAGATATGATTTGTGATGACTTCTGACTCTATCAAAACCATCCATCTTCTCTGTGGTGTATTGATTGCTGCCTTTTGAAAGCTTAGTTTGTTAGTCAATTTGGATTCAAGATGACTTTTTGTTAACCAGGGATTTATTTTAGCTAGCTGCTCTACTCTGAGTTCTTGTTGTATGGTATTTGTACCTCTCTTAACTCTGTAAACTTCCGGACTTTTTTGCATGAATATCTTAAAGCATAAATCTTCTAGCTATTACAATGTTATTCCTTCAGGTCATTATTGTTACTCATCTGTTATCCAAGTCAACTTACTATATAGCTTACATATTACATATTATCAGCTGTCCACTATGACACATGATGAATTATTATTCAAATACCTAAAAGAATGTCTGATAACTGCTTTTTGCAAAACATTATTTATTCATAATTAACAGTTTGATATTTCAGCCTTTATACTGTATTAGCTATCTGGTTTATTTCGAGAAATATAATAATTATCTGACTATGATAACCAAAGAGCAAATTATAATAAAAAGCTAGCTATTATTACCCAGCTTTTCATACTTCTCAATAACATAGTAATCAGTACTGTAGCAAAACAGGGTAGATAGGTGTTGGCTAACTGGCAAATTATTTCTGTCAAATTATTTCATGTGAACATCTCTGAGAAGCAGATTCCCTTTTATCAATTGTCATAGAATGCCAGTGCTGAGTAAGGATGGAGGGTATCCTAAAGTAAACATTTTAAACCTCCGACCTTCCTTTACTGTTAACCCTGGTGAAATCATAAAATGATCACAAATATCTGATGAATAATTCATGAATCTGGTGTTGTCATTTGATGCAAATAAAATACACCAGAAGCTCATTTTCTCTGCCAGATGGTATATGCTGACAGTTGTGAGTTAGTGAAACTCATATTTGAAATATTCTTTTGAAATATTTCCTTAACGTATGCACGAAGAACCTGGTGATCATACTGTACTACCACATGCAAAGCAAGCTCACAGTGGTTTCTTGTTTATAGTGTGTCATCTTTTTAGGACTTACTGACACAAAAGAAGAAAAAACATCTATTTACATCATATAGGGGTAGCTCAAAGACCATACAAACAGTAACTATTCCTTTACATCTTGTCACTTATGAGACACACTTTTACCCACAGCAACATACAAGGTGTGAGTACATTTAACGTACCATTTACATCCAGTAGATGGTGTTCTTCACTGTGACATACAAGATGTGAGTACATTTAACAGTACATTTACATTATCAATATCCAGCAGACACGCTTTTCCAGAGTGATGTGCAGCATGTGCAAGTAATGGGACAGTGATGTGACAGGGCATCCCCTGGTGGCCTTCCTGAATGGACTCCCTTAGATAGACTCTCTTGTCTTTATACAAATGAAGCTGAAAAGTGAGGCTGCCACTTCAGCTCGGATGCGCCCAATGAATGCCCTGTTCAGCTAAGCAGCAGCCGCCAGCTGAGAGTAGGAAGGCTAAGCTATTGACTAATTATATTAGCAGTTAAAAAGCACTCACGAAACTAACCAAGGAAAAAAAACAATAACTAATGATCACATTATCACCATACATTACTATGTGAATCCCTGCAGTAAGAAACACTCAAGGCTCGACGGTTACTTTGAAATGGTGGTCACCTAGCTCAGTTTTCAGTAACATGAATGGACAATATGGCTGCCATGTTTTAACATTGATTGGTGAAATATCACTGCCCCAGGCAACTGTCCAGCCCTGAACACAGATAAAATACACAGTTTAAGACAATAATAAGAAGTTATAGAAGTGGTGCTTAGTTTAGTCTTTTGAAGATAACAAAGTTCACTCTATCCAGACGACATTCACCTTGAACTAACTGCCCTCGTTCATGGTTTGTCTGCAGCCAGTAGAAAAGGAGACACCTAAACTACCAAATAATGAGACCAGCAGTTAAAATGCAAACTCCTGAAACTAACCAAGGCAAACAAAACTAATGTGGGTAACTCTTCTACCTTCGGGCCACAAATATTGCAGTCAAACTACTTCTTCCTGTGAGTACCTTGTTAACTGAAAGATAGATCAGTGTAAGGTACTTCACTATCTGATTGAAGACTAGCTGCTAATTTTACCACAGGCCAGACAGCTCAATTGTCCTCTGGAGACGATGTCGTTATTCACCACCCACGTGGCACTGCACATTTGCATTTTATCAAAAGATAAACACATGGAAATAATAAAAGGAATAAATAAAAGAAAGAATGAATAAATATGAATAAAAAAGTATACAATGTAACAATTTAAGGTAACTTAAGGACAGAAAGTGTTTTTTTTTTTTTTTTTTTGGTAACTTAAGGACAGAAAAAGCAAAAAAAACAGGAAACTCAAATACCATGTGCAATGACAATGCATTCTAGCAGGCTACACACTGTTTTGATTCCTGCTACAGTAATGTGTTGCTACATTGGTCCACTATACTTAAAACATGTGCTTACCACCGGGCAAGTTGCAGAGCATTCAAGGATTCTCTTAAACAGCCTGAAGTGTTAACTATATTGACTACAGGTGACTACCATCCACCATTCGTTAAGTTGCGACACTGATGTTGTGAAGAATTTCATCAGAAAATAGTCTCTAGAAATAAAGATAATCCATTGAACATTTTGTCCGATTCTGTTTGAGGATTTCACAGTATTATTTCACAGTAGCTATTATTCATCTAAAGATCAGTTCAATCATTCCTTTATGTATTGATCCCTAGATTTATTTCCACATGCATTCATTCATTCTTTATTTTGACAAGAAAAAACCTTCATAGTAGTCAAGGTTCAAAAGTTATTAATACATAGACAGACTAATCCAGATAGGCAAACACAGCTTTTTTGAGTAATCTGATAAATACCACATATGGTCTAGTTGATGTAGCTAAATTGAAATTTTAGCTGTGGTGTTAAATAAACCTAATGTACATGGAACATATCTGACACTGGAAATTGTGGCAAACAAATTTAGCAAATTACCTTGAGAAAATAAATTAGGGCTGCATGTTACCTCTCCTGACCTCCTGTGGCCTTATCATTTGTATCTCTGTGTATTCACTGGTCACTGACAGTATGGTAACTGAGCTTCCCTGATTTGGTCTGGATCGAATGTCTGAGAGTCACACTTGCCAGACACTTCTTTAACTATGTAGGTCGCACACTCCTAGAAACAATTAAAAATTCATCATGGTGTGACTAGGATATGTAGTCAGTTATTCCAATGTTATAAGCAATGAGGGAAACCGATCAAGGGGAGAGACAACTTCTGTGCAAAGTCCACTGGGATCTGCTTTGAGTTTATTCTTTACAGAATTCCACACTTCCGCATTCTGCATTTAAAAGAGCAATACTAGTTTGGCATTCGGAAGAAACATAAATTAGGACTGTCCCCTGGAGAGTTCATATCAAAGCTGCTGATACAAAATTGTCATACAGAATGCTGGCAGGCAGCCCATTATGTTGACAGATAATAAAACCACAAAGAAATTAAGGAAAACATCATTCTATCTGTGTACAGTGAAGACTCGCTGTATTTAGAAGAGAGGTGTCACCAGTGACTAGTCAATATGACATACAGTAGGTGACTGAATGCCTGTATACATTTGCATGTCTTTATGCAGGCAACATCTTTTTGTCATTTTGACGCATTTTGCAAAATCTTCTCATTTCATTGGCCTTTGGTTACTCCCACTCTCTTACATACCAGTAAGTGTGTTTGAGGGTGTAAAAACAGCACAGACTGCAAATGCATGCAGTGTGATGGCTTTTGGTTATTTCACATCAGCGCAATCAGCAGAAATGCCATCTATTCCAAGTTAACCGTTTTTGTCCCCAATGTGCTAATGCTTTGACCCACCCCTGAGGTGGTCAAAAAAATTGTGCGTTTTGTGTTTGCCATTATGCCACCTGAGACCTGGTGTAAAGTTCAGCGCAGTGTGTACCCCAACAAACAAATTAGTGTAAACTATGAGAGAGGTGGGAAAGGCATCTGCTGATAAATACCAACCATCAATTCACAATGTTAATAACATGAGTGATAGCGCTAGTTGTTCTTAATATGGAGTTGGAAAATCTAAACTAAATGCAATTAATCCCTTACCTGTATAGCACATAGTATATAGTACGAAACAGAGATAAAGAAATTAGCTGTCTTACATGGTTGTAGCATACTCTAATTAGTTTTGGTATCTGTGTGAATAGCAGTGATCAATCCAGCGAAAAGGTTTTTTTAATCAAATTCTAAAGTGGGATACTAAAACCTTAACAGTCAATCACAATAAGATAATGAAAAGATAATAGGTCAGACACACCTGCCTCTCAAACCCAACATGAGCAATAAGAAAAAAGAAAGACAGAAAAGAGGCAATGATAGGCAATCAAGTAATATTAAGGTGCATGATTTAGATGAATAGATTTGCAGTTAATCAAATAATCAAGTAATGCAATCTGCTGTATATGTTTTTTAAATTAGATGTACCAAAGCAGAGGCCAAAATAACCAGCTAGCTAGTAACTAACCTGCAGAAAGTAACCTATTCTTTTAGACACTGGTATTGTTTCAAATATTAGTCATCTCCAGCAATCCTTATGCTTGGATTTACATTAAAATGAATATACCCTTTCCCTAAAAAAACGATACATCTTTGTGTCTAGGAAATGCAAGTAATTATTTATAAAGCACAGCTATTTCTGCCAACACTATCAAGTTTGAAAGGGGAGCTCCAAACACTGAATTTTTCTTCTTCCTTTTGTGTGAAGAAGCAGACACCACTGCCCCACACTCAGATCGTGTAACATTGTTAGTTGGACCACAAGCGGTCTGGACCTTGGACAGCAAAATGTTACTCTCTCTCCTTGGTTCACAAATTGGAGCCAGGACTCCTTTATCCTTGCCAGTACATGTTGTGCCCACAAACATGACAGCAGCCTCTCACTTGTCACTGAGTCATGTAACTGAGCATGCATGTGAAATACTCCAGATGCCTTGCCAGTGCCTGCTGCTTACTAGTATGAGCCCAATAACTGTGCTGTTATTCTGTTTCCTGTTTCTGGTATTTTTCAGAATATGACATAGGGACTACATACACTTTATAATTACAGGAATTTTTTTAGACCATAAGCATGTTACATTTAATTTTACAAAGAGTAGAAGGTCTGTACATTCTGAATACTTTCTAACTTTCTAATTATTTTTATATTTTACCAGTCTGCTTTTTCAGGTAAGCACTTTTCCAACCTGAGTGTAAAATTTACAACTGATTTACAGTTTCTATGATTTTGTTTACATACTATATATAATAGATTATATTGATTTGAAATCAGATTAAATTATAATTTCCTTTCCTGTTCTTCCAATAAGAATGGAGGATGTGATGTGGAATTTGGGGTGACAATCAGCATTGTGCGATGTATGTTCATATACGTGCATACAAATGATAACTAGTCTCAATTCCTCTCTGAATTCCTCTCTTCCCCTGGGACGCTTTATACTATATTGTATTTCTTTGCTTGTTTAACTATTTAGGTTAATAAATTCAGCAATCATTTTATTCTCAGTGACTACTATGTCAACATATTGTGGCATTTATTTTCTCGCATAAATTGCAATTGATACCTTGATTTGACAGATATGGGTCATTGGAAATTTGCATTTCGTCACTACCCTGTTTTGAGCCTTTCTAATAATAGTGTAAACATTACACTGTGAAACATTTATACATTTACATTGTGCAAAGCATTATTTATTGAAATCAGGATGTTAGTGACTTGGAGCTCATCTCAAAAAAAATGATCTGCTACCACCAGTAGGTGATTTGTTAATTTTTAACAGGGACGATGGCAGTTGCACACTCAGCACTCTTTCTGCTACTAACTAGGGGATGGAGAGGGGGGATGGCAGGTTAACAAGGGGGATGCATTTTGGTCATTTTGCTAACAAGGGGGATAGCATCCTCCCTCATATCGCCTACTGGCTGCCACATTTCAATACTAAATCGCAACATTGCAAATGGTATATATATATATGTGCAACTTGCCTAGACTTGTCAATGTCACTGGCTCATCTGTGACTTTTTAAAAATCATGTGGCTTATTCAGAGTGGACATGGAAGAGAATTTCTATTCAGAAAGGGAGATAAATCCATTTACAAGGCAGCAATTATGTATGGATGATAATGATTAGAGCAGTGGCATAGAAAAATAACTCACTAATTGAGCAAATTAAAAAGCTAGCTTACTGCCTAGCTATATGGACTGAATGGCTGATGTTGACTGCATGCAATGGAATGTTTATCGTTGAATGGGTTTGTGGGTACACCCATATGTACTTTACTGTAAAGTGTGTTAGTTACGAGTATCGACAAGTAAGCACCTTAATATATACAGTGAAGTAGATACATAGTAAAACAATTATTTACATGAATTACAAAAGTCCTACTTACTTCCCGTAAGTTTCACAATACTGCTGATAGCTGCATTTACAGCATAATGTTTCTCTAGTGTTCTCTAATGCTGCTGCAGACTACCATCCATGGCCCATGCAGTTGAATGGAGCATAACCCAAAAGTTGCTGTTTCGATTCCCATGTGGGCCACTACTGTTCTTCCCTTGGGTGCGGTACATAATCTGAATTGCCTCAGTAATATCCAGCTGTCAAATGGATGATGTAAAAAACTGTAAGCTGTGGCAGTCGCTCTGGGTAAGAGTGTCTGCCAAGCTAAAGTAATGTAATAGACCATACTCATCCTGGTGACTGAGCCATAGTCTGCACTTGCCTGAGAGTGCCTTGGCTGACAGAACCACTTGTGAGCTGAAGCCACCCTTATATTGTAACTATCTAGCCAGGATACTCAGTCATGCACATTAAATTTTGAGTTAAAGTATATGAATGAGTGAAATAGCATCTGACTACATTATGCATTACAAGCATGGTTGCTACTATGTGACAGCTGACCGACCTAATCTGTTATATCCATGAATGAATGGCCTACATGAAAGGTAGCTGGCTCTCTTCAATCTGCCTGAAATTGCAAGATAAGTACAGAATTACTGATATGTTGAAGAAGATCATTGTGAACTTCATTCGCAGGGACCATGGTATTCCTCTTAATACATCCACAATTGGTGAACAAGTGTCAAATGCATCACAGCGCGGACCTCCCACTTCAGGGACAGTTTTTACCCTCAGGCAATAAGGCTCCTGAACAACAGTTCAGTTAGAAGGAGGGCTGAGGTCTGATCTATGGTTTTAGTCTTTTTTATTATTGTACTTTTATTGCTATTTATTGGTATTTATTGTTATTTATTGATATTGGGCTGAGAGAGCGCCAGGGCACATTTTTTTTCATTGCTTATGGTACTCTGTACTTGTATGCACATGACAAATAAACTTGAACCTGAAATGGAGTATCTAGACCAACTGTATCAATCATCTGACTCCTCTTAAACATGAAAGGCAAAGTGGTTGAGTAGTCTGATCAAAGGGTCGACAGTCACTCCATAACATCTTCCAGTTTTTCAGTGAAGTCCAACATCTCTTTACCTTATATCAGAGTTTCCCATTTGTGTTAATGTATTCCCACTGACGCGTGTTAATTAGACATTAGTTAATTATTAACTGTCCGCTGTGTTGTACATTAAGTCCAAGAAAATTGGGCTCTGTGTGTATGATACTGTAGGTGGCCCCAGCAATAACAATTTTCAAAATATGAATTTAATCTCCGGAGAGCTGCTAGCATTTTGGCTGGCTGTACCTTAATCAGCACCTGCCTGCTTCAGGGCTGAATGTGGTACTGGAAGCTCTGTTCCAGCACTGTAAGAACCCTTTGGCTGTACTGACTAGAGGTAAGAGTCGATGATGACAGGTTTTTAATTTTCTGATTATATCGGCCATGAGACTGGATGAACTGCTCGACTTGTCGGTCTGCCAGAGCAGCTGTTGGCTGTGGTCAGTTGTCTGGCATGATCGTGGGATCCATCCCTTTGTTCTTGTCTGGCATCATCTCAACCAATCAATTGACCTGCACCATCACGGTATGATGTGGCTGCCAGAGGATTTACACCAGGGCCCATATTAATAAAGCATTTTATAGTATTTTGTAGAACAAACTTAAGCCACAGTCAAGGAGGAAAAAAAAACATACCTAGAACTTGGACATAGGAGCATACTTATAAATCCAATTAGAGTGCCGTCATGAGTGTACTTTTTGTGGTTGCTGAGGAAGCAACATGAAATTTCTAAAACATACTGAAAAGTTGAAGTACTCAAAATTATATTTTTATGATGATGGGTTCAGGTGAAGTGCTTTGCAGCTCCTGAGCAAAACCTCACTGGAATTTTGTATCAACCTGGTATAATATGAAGTTGCTATGAAGATCAATGCTGTCTTTCTTTGCATCCAACTTGTCAGCAAGGAGGGGGGTAAATGTTGTTTACATGCATATTGCAGATTTCTGCCAACACCAAATGGTAAATCTGGTTGAGGTGAAGGATATTTTTCTCAGTTAATTTAATCTTCATTAATTGTCCTTAATTAACTTGATGAAATGGGAACAATGAATCCAATACTGTTACATGTTTCAGTTTCTGTTTGCAGTCCAAAACTTGTGAATTCACTTATGCGCTGTATTATAAATCATTGCTGCTGTACCACTGCTTTTTCCCACTGCCAGATAAAGGGGGATCATCACAATTTTTAATTAGGTATTGCAGACTTTAATCCTTTGGGTAGGCAAATTCAGGATGTTAAATGAAATGTGCTGCATTTAAACCTGTCAGATCACATGGAATACCTTCTCAGTACCTCTCTGTTTTTGTAGGGCTCCAATACATCTTCCCTTTCAAAGTAACCATGACCCTGACATATTTGTTTGTGTGTATCAGTCTTTTCCCAAACACAAGTGCATTCTTAAGGCTCCTAACTTTTTCTGTTTTCAGTAATGAAAGACATTAATGAATCACTTCACTCCACTTTCTCACTGCTCATTTTTGAGAAGTTTTGGTTTTCCACAGATGTGTTTTACAGAGGGGTAATTACAACATTCTGGCAGTTTCCTTTTATGGTACAGAATGAAAAGGTTAGCTATGGAACTGTGGTTTTGTGAGTCAAGGATATAGCACAGCATATTGTCACTTGAAGACTCATTTCGGTCAAAACAAAATGATCAGCATCACGTAACCTCTAAAAGTGAATCAGCTGTGTGTTACAGATTTTTATTACTGGCTGTTGACTGAAATTAGCTATTTAACCAGCTGTGGAAAAGGTAAACGATTACAAACTCTCAAACCCATTATTTATTAGGGATATTTAACAATATTGTCTATGGAGATGGGGCAAAATGTCTTTAGTTCAACTGGTAAAGATGTGATGAGAGTTTAGTAGTGCAATGGGAACGTGGCTTTGGATCTTACCAGCAGAGGTATGGACCACTTTCAAGCTTGTTATACTGGTGCTGTGACTTGGATTACTGACTAAAACTCAGCATGGCTGTCAGAGATTGCTACGGAGAAGGAGGAGGTCAAAGGGAGGTCAGCATAGTAAAGCTGAAATTAGTAGCTTGTGTGAGTCCTCCGTAAAGCTGGCAGGGTAGCAGGTCACAGAGCAGTTTCAGCAGTGACATCACCGCCTGAGACTCTGGTTAGCTAGCATTGTTTCCCATGAAAATAGGGGCAGATTGCCTGTAGCTGAACTGGTAACAATGTTGGTGATTAGAGTTTAGGTGTGCGATGAGAACAGGGGTTTGGATCTCACTCATCTTCACAGCCATTACACATGTTGGATTCTCAATGGTTGTCTAAGTGCTGTGCCCAGGGATGTGTTGATCTGCACATCCCTCCCATAAGAAACAGTATACAGTTCAGTTCCATTAGATTACCTTTTGGGTTTTGATTTGTGAGACATCAGTAGTCAATACTGGGGGGGGGGGCAGCCAGTTTAGTCAATATTCAAGTTTTCCCTGAGCTAAAATTTTTTGTTTTTGTTTTGTTCTGGTGAGCTGTGGTATGCACTTTCACACCAGGTTCATTTGCAAGTCATTCAGTACACTTTCATCTGATTTTTTAAATCTCTCAGTTTCAGACCAACAAAATGCACCTGACCTTGAATAAACATGTAAACAAAATAAAAAGGAACAGACACCAGAATAAAGTAAAAATAAGATGGGGAAAAATATATTTGTTGCCTTTTCAATGCTTTTTCATTGTGGGACAGACGCTTCCTGTACTTGAATAAGCTTATTATTATTATTATTTACACATTTATGCACCCACACACAATATAGCACAACAGAACTCCACAGTCAGAATAGGCACATTCAAATCTTATCTGTTGAAGCAATATCACGAAACTGAGTGCACTTCCAGCTTGAGCAATGTGCTTTTCACAGGTAAATACAACTTGTTTTCATCCAGTACATTATTAAAAAAACATTAACATGCAGAAGTGACGTCAGTGACATTAGTTTTCTATCCGCTCTTAAAATTCTAGCTGCCTTTAAAGTACATCTGCACTTCTAACTAATCTGCTCAAAATGGTACTTTTGAAAGCAGACAGCTAGTTAGCAACAGTTAAAAGCTAGTTAACAGTTGATAGCAAGGTACCCAATACCTTATTTTTTTAGATGTGTAGCTACTTTTGAGCCATGTAGTGAAAGCTTTACAGTGAGTGTTTTGATACAGCATTCAAACATAAGCATTTTGGTTGTGATAAATACAAAATCTGTTCCCTTCAGTAAATACCAAATCTGCTCTACTTAGGAGAGTACATGCTGTGCCCAGCGAACAGTAATAATCTGGTTTTCAGTTGGAGTGGTTTCCACAAAAAAATCTTTCTAAATATGGTCATTTGAGCAAAAAAGTTTTTTGAAGTTAAAGTTTTCAATTGCAGTCTGTACAGACAGAAAATGTTGAATTTTTAAAACTGTGGCAAACATCTGTCTTTAGAGAAAAGGGAAAGGCTCAGATTCACAGTGTTTTTGGGTTGCTGGACCATGGACATTCAGTCCAACCAGGCTATTCATTTTAGTCTTGCCCTTGTATTTTGCCCTGTGCCAGGCCTGGATCTCACTATAAGTGCCTCGGCTTCCACTCTGAATACAGGTGAACAATCCGCGTATCAATAACTCTCTGTGTGGAAAAAATGCTTTGTAGCGTCAGTGTGAAATTCACCTCTAACTCATTTCCACCATTGTCCTATCGTTCTGCTGACAGAAGTCGGCTTGAATTACCTTCTGCAGTCCACGATATCAATCCATTTTTATTGTAAGTATCATAGCAGATCATTTTTACATATTCCATCATTTAAAAAATATATTGTGAAATCACTTAACAAGAGGTGCCTCTCTTCTGTTTTGTGCTCCTGACATATGCGCACGTTTATTTGTTGACATGAGCACACAGTCACACGCATTGGCAACTACAAGCTCTGGGCATGTGCAGGAGGGCACTGCGGTGTTTCATTTGGCGGATGGGAGGGCGCTGGTCGTGTGCCTGTCTCCTCCAGCAGGAGGTCCAGCCCGAGCTGAGCTCTGCCAGGCATTGCGTAAGCGCCCAGGTCCCGCGCGCCCGATCGGGGGGGATCATTTCGGGCGTTCTCCGGGGAGAAGGCCGGACAAGGTGACCACGCAGCAATAGGCCAGGCCGCCAAGGACGGATTTAAAGCCTGCTCTC
Source organism: Megalops cyprinoides (assembly GCF_013368585.1). Taxonomy (NCBI): domain Eukaryota; kingdom Metazoa; phylum Chordata; class Actinopteri; order Elopiformes; family Megalopidae; genus Megalops; species Megalops cyprinoides. Next base: position 11,953,420 of record NC_050587.1, read on the forward strand.
CCGCGCAGATGCCCCCGTAATTCAGCAGAGGGGGGAAGCCGGGGGAAACGTGTCACCTCGGGGGCACTGCAGAGCGGGACAGCCACAGGAGCTGTTTAAGGTCATGTTTTCCAGGGTTCTCGGAAATAGTCACACTTTTCTGGACACTTCTTTTTTTTTAACATTTTTACACTTTGATGAAGCCCTTTGTATGAAGCGTAAGGAAACATGACAAAGCACTAGCTGAGGGATGGATTGCAGCTGGCCTCCAGGTAGAGCTGAGATGAGGGGTGGGGGGGCTTGGCTAGAGGGCAGGGGACAGCGCATCCTCTCTACCATTATAGTTCTGTCATAAATAATGACTACGTCACAGGATCTGTGCGTATGGGAGTGAGCAGGGTGAAGGTAATTTGTATTGCCCTTCATAGGCCTATACAAAGGAAATGTGTGATAGTGGCCACACAAGACAGCCATCAATAAAGGGACATAGGACGCTTAGTGTTATTCTTCCATAATGGCCTAAAAGGGTCTTATAGAATAATTTAAAACACCTTTGGTTTATCCTACAGTATACTAAATTTGCACGTACTAGATGATATTTTTTGTACTGCTCACCTAGATCTTGTAGCAGATGCTGTACTTTATTGGTTTTGTTGTGCTGAGACAACAAAGCAGGTGAAACATTTACGGCACAGTGTGTGCTCTTCTGTGTTGTGACGCATGCAAGTATTTATAATGACCATCATCCATTTTGTTGCCGGGATGGCATAGCGCTTTTTCTCTAAGGCTAAAGTGGCATCATGTGGACAAAGAAGGAACTGCATCTTATTCCATGTCAGTCCATTCTCATCCGGTGCCTGCTGCATTTAGACTGAACAGATGCATGGTAAAAACAAATACAGATAATGCACAGTGATCTTCAGAATATAGTGTTGTATCATGTGATTTAGCACTCACAAAATAAGTCGCAGATGTTGTGTTCACAAAGTTAAATCCAGATTACAGTATTCCAAGTACACTGGTGTTATCGTAATGGTAGGCATACCACGAAACAAATATAATTTCCAATATTCCTTATCCAGGTCTGAATTTCTTTTGTTACGTGATGTGGGAAAAAAAATATATCCTGCCACAACAGGTGTGTACCCCTGCATCAGACTGTCACCTTTTCCCATCTGTTTCCTCAGTTCTATATATTAATACATTATAATTTGCACTTTCTCTGTGCTGTAACTTAATCACTGTAGCACACATCTGCTGCAGTACCTCAGTATTAGACATACGCTTGAGAGGCTGCCCTCGGAGAACAAGGTCACATGTGAGTGGCCCCCTACTTCCCTCCGTCCAGCCCTGGTGCGACAAACCTGCCTGACAGGTGTTCACCAGGAGCACTAATGAAAACAGACTCCGATGAAAAGAGACTCTTGTCTCCTTGGAATTATAGGGCCAGATTGAATCAGAGCCTGGGCCCACCTGTACAAATTAACGTCCTCCTGCAGAATACAGGTTCGTTTTATACGGGAACAATAACCTTCTGACAAGTTATATGAACAAGAAATAAATAAATAAATTGTGGTACTGTATTTTTTTGTCAGTGGGACAAAGTTATTTATATGGATTGGAAAACTGCCCACTACCGCCTGGATATCTGTCCAGTCTATGCAGACTCGAGCCTTGTGTATGAAATTCACTATATTTGTTAGATGTTTTAAAAGGAATGATCAATTATTTAATTCATTCTGAACCAGATTAATTTAATATTTGTTCAAATATGGGGTAACCCCTGAAATAAAACCTTAATGTTACATTTATTAAATAAGTTGCAAACAAACACATCTGCAGGTGTTTGTCAAAATTGCTAGAACATCATTTAAAGTCAGAAACAGATTTATAGATTTAAACAGAATGTTTGCTTGGAAACTCATTAAACCACTGAGCATAAGTACTGTAGTCTCACTGTAACCATGGGGGTCACCTTATTGAATTCAGCTATGCGTGACAAATCTGAGGGCCTGTAAAACTGGGGATGTTATCCTTGACAGACAGCTCTAAATTCCTGTCTATCAATTAATGCATCAAGATAAAAATTACCATGCTAAATTACATAAAACATATATAATTCCATTACGGAAAAGGGCTTTAATAACACATGTTAAAGAATTTTACTGACAGGGGACAACGTCAATGTTAACATAGGATAGCGATGCTAACCTAGCTCCAGGTACTAGTGAACAAGGTCATTTGATGGTGGTATCATCTGATGGTGATACAACAAACACTGATGCAGACTTCAATCTGAGAAATGTGGAGATAAACAGCTAAATAAATGAGTTCAATACACAGTTTGTAAATGAACTGATTTGCACCTGCCCTTGACATGTTGTCGCATTCTGATATACAGTACTCTCCTAGGGAATGAGTTTTGCACCATAAGTAATCTTATTGTTAAATCATAGCTTTTGCTCATGAATCATAATTAAAGAAATATTTGCACCTGTGCATCAGGAGCACTACCTGTAGAATAACATTCCCCAACTGTAAAGCACACAGTCTTAGGGATATTGGATATTATTTTGTCATGTCTGGTTACATAAGAGCATGACTCTTCAGCTGTGAACATGATGTATAAGATTACAAGCGTGGTTCTTGTTACCGCAAAGGAATTATAGATGATTTCCGAGCATGTCAATGTCTTGTCTGACCAATCAGAAAGACGCCGAACCCCCAGCTCATTTAAACCAAGAGGACCAAGTTGTTGTATAATGGCCACGGAAAGGTTATGTATAGTTGTTTTTTATTGTCTAATGTCACCGGGTTTTGAGAGCAATTTAATCCCAATGTTTACAATTGTTCTGAAGAAGTCTGCGGCAGAGGGCCATCTGTCACAATGGACAGTATGCAGTTATCGTAGTGTGTGGTCAAAGCAACGGCCCACTTTCAGCTGTTGCAGTGAAAGATGAACCAGGGAGAGTTCTGAGGGAGGCTCTGCTTTAGGAAATAAACAATTAAACCATGAAGCTGCCATCTGTGTTATGTGAGGTATATCTATATCTGTGAAGTAGATCTATATTAGATATATATGTACATACACATATAAATATAGATTATTTTATAAAGTTAATAATATGATGTAACATAATATACAACATACTGGAGACTAACAGCATATGAAATGGCTTGGCCAAATAACTAGCAGGTGAGTTCAAGAAACAGGCTTTTCAAGGAAGAGGGTCAGGGGAAAGTGGATTAGGCAATTGCTGCTTGTTTACTGTAGTGATCTCGTCCTCAGTTATGTTGGGTGTACAGCTTATTTTCTGTACTAGTTTCCAAAAGGGGTGAGATCAGCTGCCTCATTCACACAGTATTTTGTAGGGTGCCATTCTCCTTTGTTTATCTGTTTCTTTTTCCATCTACTTGTTCAAGTTTTGTATATGGATGTTGTTGGAACATCAGGGTAGCATAGTGGGGAAGACAGGAGTATGAAGTGAGCTGATCATCGGCCTGTATGTGAGCGGAAGTGGAGTAGGCACACTTACCTGTGGAAGGCACTTCTGGTCCAGGTTGGTGACGTCAGGCCATGGGGGTAGGAGTAAGGGGGCATTGTCCTGAGGGGCTGTAACTGTGAGCTATTGCTTGTTTCATTAGCTGTAAATTAAAGCTTATTTTTATCATTCCTTATCTGTTTTTATCTCTTTTTGGTTGAGGGTCATTACAGCCTGTGGAGTAGGCCTATGCACCTATTCAGGCGTTTGTTGAAACAGACAGCAGCTAAAGTATTAGCTTGTGAGCTAAGTATCTTAGAAGGGTTTAGCCAGCTGGTCTTAGAAAGGTGGAGTTTAAGATGATTTGTCATCCATGTAAAGATCTCTGTGAGGCATGTGGTGATATATTCCTAGACCTCTGAGTCAGAGGGGTGAATGCTGAGAAAGGTCCTTGTTACATTGGTAGAAATAACTGTGTGCAGGAATTACAGACCTTAGTAATTTAGTGTAAATTGAAATTTGAAGGGGGGGCTTTCATGGAACCCTGGGGGACTCCAATTGAGAAAGTGTCAGAAGTCAAAATGGAGCCCATCCAGGTGTTTCAAAAGGTAGGAAGTAAACAAGCTCAGGGCAATGACTGAAATTGCAACTCCTGACAGAGTGGACATGAGGATCTGGTGGTCTACTCTATCCGATGTTGCAGACGTTCCAGAAGGATCTCAAGGAAAAGGAGGCTGCTCTACAAGAGGCAGAGAGACTTGGTTTCTGACAAAAGAATAGTCCTAATGGTTTACAGCCCCAAAACCTGGTTGGGTATAGGACATTGTTCTGAAGAGAGAATTGGATATTTGTTTAAACCATGTTTGTCTATTTTGAAGAGAATAGTCAATAGAAGGGATAGAAGACAATACCACAGAAAGGAAGAAGGGATACATATATTGCCACAAAAAATGAAAATGGCCGTCGACAGGGAAGATATGTGGTCATTGCCAAGTCCAGAACCACCCTCTACCCCTTCCCCTAGGCCCTTCTCGATTTCCCCTAAAAGATCTGAAAGCATTGGATAGATAACAGCAATAAGTTAACAGATCCATCTAGTTCTTTGGTAGGCTATGTGGAGCTTTTGACATATTTCTTACACCTATTCAGTCCTTTCAGACCTGTGAGGGGGAAGCATGATGGGACAAAGGTAAGTTGCTTGCGAGTGGTTCTGACTTGCCCTCTGCAGTGATCTGAGAGCTGAGGGGGAGTGACAGGGAGGTTTGCAGTGCTGCAATGCCTTGTAAACATAGGGTCAAGTTGCTTGCAAGTGGTGTGTGGGGGACAAGACTGAAACAGAGAGATGGAAAGAGTGAAGCGTGGAAGAAACCCGTGAGACAGAATATAGGTAAGGCAAGCAGGGTCAATGGAGTGCTCATTTCCCAGGACAAAGTTCAGGGCTTTGAAGTTGTAACTGACCCTGGCACATAATGGCTATTGAACAGCTATAGTACGCTTAAAACAATTTCTCCTGGATTGAACTTGGTGCAAGGTTTTTTTTTGTTTTTTTGTACATCAACAAGATCAGCAGTCACCAAAATGAACAAATTATTGCAATTCAAATAAAAGAGGAGGAATTTCATTTGAGGTTATTGAGGTATGAGATTAAAGACAAGCGTTGATTGAATTATGGGGATAGTGATTGTAACTGAATGGAATTAAAAAGGAGGGGAGGAAGAAGGAAAAAAATCCTTCCAGCAGTGACAACTTTCTAACAGTGAGAAATGAGTAACCCAGTGCCATGACCCCGGTCGACAGAATGAGGGGAGCAAGCAAGGGTGTTGTAATTCTTGCTGAATTTGCAGTTCTGTCATATTATTTTCACACGGGTTTAAGATAATCTGACATTCACACAAACCAAACTCATATCCAATAGAATATCTCCTCCTTGCCACGGTTTGCTTTGTGACAGAAGCCATTAATTTCCTTAACACAGTCCAGAGGCTGTGTGAGTTCATTATGATGAAATGTGGTATTACTACAGAGATACGACTAATTTCCAAAAGCTAAAGTATTTTGACACATTTGTTTTGGTGCTGTGATACAGGGCTGCTCTGTGAGTTGCCCTGGTCAACAGAATATTGGCTTCCTGTTGCAGTAGCTGTGAGGCAGATCAGCTGTCCCCCAAGGAATCGGCAGCAACACACCTTATGCTCCTCTTCTAGTTACCTCAGCTGCCAGCAATGTGTTGACAGTCTTACCCAGGGAATATTAGCAGACTATTTACAGTACATGTTGTGAAGTGAAGAGTAAGGAGATGTGTGCTGGCAGCAAATCATTTACCTCTGAATTTTTCCCCCCATCTCTCCACACTCACAAAAAGCCTCCCAGGGAGCTGCCCGTTCCCAATCATCAGCAGATAAATGGACAGCCAGGCTGCTTTTAGGGCGGCACAGCCACTTAAAGCTTAAAGCCATTGGAAAACCGAACAGCAGTTGGACCATTTTGTACCAGCCAGTTTCAGGACAGTTTGCGTAATTTTCCTTTTCTTTTGCTAAGCTTTATTGGCCTGATAAATATACACCAGTGTTGGCAAAGCAAAACAAGCTTTCATGTGTAGATTACATAAAGAATACATAAAGAACAAAAATTGCTAATATTTTTCTTTTAAATGTCATGATATTAGGACATATCACTGCTCACATTTGAAATCATGCTTGTTTCTGAATAATTTACTCTGAATTTACACACATTAGGTTTACATACATTAGGGTTTTGAGCCATTTGAAATCCTTTACATTTGTGATTTATAAAATACCAAATCAATCTATTCTGTAACAGCAGCAGTTCAGAGAGGGAACACATTGTACTGTAAGCAGTATTGACCATATAATTTGCTGGGCCTCCTTAAGTGTTCTTACAAGCTGAACTGGTTAACAGACATTGGAGCCTGGTGTGACAGGAAGGTTCACTTTTTCTCCCAGGATGTTCATGTTACAAGAAACAATTTGTTCCATACATTAATATGGCTGGGCCTGTAAAGTATAAAGATGCAGACTGTAATATTTATTTGTATCTGCCTTGAATCCGGTGAATTTGTGCATTGTGATCATCCTTTCATCTCCTCAATAAACCATACTTGATTAGAGCTTGTCTGAACTGTAGAGTTTGGAATTGTTACAATGATTGGTGAGCCAGTGGTGGTGAAAAGAGTGGGAAATGGGAACACAGAGATTTCAGAATTGAACTGCAAGATTTGGGGTTTGAACTGCAAGGGCCTAAATCTTTTTTTTCTCTTTTAACCTGAGAACAGTGCATTCCAGTGATGTAACCCTTTATAATGAAAAAGAGTACAGTGTTAAGAATTGCCTGTGAATGTGTCTACATTATTCAATTTTAAATCAATGCATAGAGATGAGACTCTTAGGGAATTGAGTGGTAAAGATGCATACATAAGATAATTAGGTCAGGAGTAGTTCAGAACTCTCATGGGGCATGAGAACTCTTCTAGTTTGACCTAGTCATCAGCATTAAAGGTAAATCATAAGAGTGTCTATGGTGTAACTGAGCTTTTCGGGTACAGGATTTCCCACATTCAATCCTATGTCCTTGAAATAAACATAAATGCATGCTCCAAGCCTACAGTGATGGAGTGGGCCACCAAATATGCTGATAAGAATTATGCTGATGGATCATATGGATCACTAAGAGAGAATATAGATCCTCTAGACTGGGTAGAATGGCCATTTAGAGGGACATGAAGTGTACAGATACATTTCAACATGCTAATGTTTTGTAAGACTTGCTGTAGGGACAGAGGAAATTAAAGTGTCGGCTGGTGGCCTCAGACAGAGATTATGCTGACCAGAGTATATTACAGTAATACTGATGAAAACTGCAGCGATTTGGAAAAAGAGTGTTCTATTGAACATTATTGATCTGAGGCAATAAGTGGTTTCTCTGAGAGCCAGGAAGGGGCTAAAACAATGATCACACTTTATAGGTGAAGAGCACTTAATCTAGACAATGATGAAAAAAAAGGCTGCTGGATATGAAAGTGCTCTACAGATTTAAATTTAAATGCCATGTATTAACTCTTAGTGTCAGTTTACTCAAGAGTCGAATGGGGGAGATTGATAAGTCAGATATATGGAATCAAATATCACCTGTTCTAATGAAAGTTGCCCCAGATGAAAGCTAGATCGTGGGTTTGAATATAAAACTGTGGCAGGGAAACATATGCCTATACTGTATATGTGTAACCTTGTAAGTAGTTAGTATGAAACTGCACATAGCACTGTGGAAGAGTGTAGTAGGATTCTGACTGTATATAGCTGTCCTGAAAGCGGGGATAATCAGTGATACTTTTGAGGAAAGAGTAAAGGGCATTCTTAAAGCTAATACAGAAAATAGACCCAGGATATTTAATAGCACATCTTTCAAAGACGGATGTCACAACTGTGGAAAATTTGTCTACTTTAGAAGAGATTGTGGGTCAAAGGGAGAAGAGCTGCAGGACAGAGACCATGACAGCCTATTACATCATCAAGCAGAGAGCCAGAAGCACATAATAGCCATCCTTCCTTGGAAGATTTGACAGAAGTACCTCATATTCCCAAGTGGGAAGTCTTCAGAATGGACATAGAAGCCAAAAGGATGACAGTTCCCGTAAATGAGGTAACATTTGAACAGTCACTTGTTATTGACACTAGCACAGCCCAGTTCCCTGGAAGTGCAATAAAGATGGGCGAAACCTAGGCAATACTCAGACTTCTTAAATCATATTTTCATAAATGCTAACATTGTTCTTTATCTTTTCCTGATCCTGCTGCTTCACTGATCTACAGCTCCAAGTTCCATACCATACAACGGGTTATAACATCGCTACAATGGTGTTACAGTTGAGAATGGCCAAAGGAGTAGGGGGTGGGGGGTTGGGGGGTGTTCAATGACCTAGAGACATCAAGTTTTTGCTGTGCTGATTATTAACTTGTGAAAGCAATGAAACTACTAAAATCCAGAAAACGAATACCCCTTGGACTGCAAAGATTTTCTGTAAGAACCTGATCCAATATGAGCTGTTATTCATGGAAGGGCTTGTGGAAAACACCAAAATGAGGAAGAAGCACAGCAGGAATAGACATTGAAGTTTGGCTTGCAAAGATTTATGGAGGGCAAGAGCATCAGCACTTTAATAATTCAATTTATAGATTAATTGAATTAGATAACTTAGCCCTTGGAACGCAACGAGAGGAAAGAGCATCACCAAGGTAACAAGAAAGTGATTGACATGTGAGGAGGAAGTCAGGCTAACATTTCCACTCTCATAAGCAAAGAATAAAGATGTCCTGGTCACACCAGACCACACTCAACCTTACTTCTATCTGTTGTTATGCAAATAAATGCAAACCCCTTTTTTCAGTTCCTGGTTTTGTACAGTGTCCAGCTTCCCTTCTCTGATCTCATCTCTTTGGCCTCTCTCCATTGTCTTCTTTGGTATTTTAATCGAAAATGGAAATATGGATTCTGTCCCTGCACTTAGTCACAAATTCTCAAGACCCTGACATGATAGTGATTTCCACCAAGTTTTTTTTTTTTTCAGGCCAAGTATATTAGTAATATTGTAAGCACCATCTGTACTGTCTTTTATATTCCTTTGGGATATGCTTTTTTTTCTAGGTTGACTGGATCATTGGAAAAATACTTGGCTTTGCCTTCAACTCTTGGGGCACTAGTCATATCCTGTTATGGAGCTGTGGGATAGTGATTTGTCAATGATGTGTTCGTTAGGGGAGGAAGTTGCTGCTGATGACCGTGCCCGGTTGCAGACATCGATGGTGATCCTGATCCTCGGTGACGGGACCGTGACAGGACACACACAGCGTTGACGTTGATCCGACTAAACACTGCGGACGGGGACTGTCATCGCACTGAGAGCGGGGATTGGCCAGGATCAGGCTGACATCTTCTGACAGCTGTCCATTTTACAGATCGGCAAAGACCTTCCATTTATCTGCCTGTCAGAAACTTTCATTTAATTTCATTTTCAGGTAATAGGTACAGCCAAACACATTTTAAAACAAAATCAGAAACAAGCATGTAGGCTAATATTACATTTTCACCATGAAGGAAAATCAAATTGGTGTACCAGACTTGCACCTACAATGAACCCCCAATGAATGAGTGAACTGAGTGGTTGCCCAGTATTTTTATGGTAATCATTATCCTGGTTTTGAACCATTTTCAATGGAATAACCCTTATTTTTCAGCCAGATGTGACTATGTGTATTTGTGGTTTCAGTTTCGAAATTGGCAGCTTGACAAACTCTCTTTTTACGGCAGTAATAAAATTAATTCTGCAAATAGTTTACCCATTAGGTCTCTGGTATTTCCTATTGTTCAGGCAGGTTTAAAGATGTCTTACTGCTCAGATGCACATTAATAAGCTATTGTTATTTTCTTAATTGCTCACATAATTATCTCTCTACATGGAAGGTTAATGAGATGTTCTAAAGAATGTGCTCTAAACAGTGGACTTGTAATGCAATTTGGTGAGAACACATTCATTGTTTTGTTTAAACTCAGTTATGGTTCACTTATTTTCTTGCTGAATTCTGGGAGTATTTTTGGATTTTTCTTGGAGAAAATGCCATCTTCTCACCCCTTTATTGACCCTGCAGCTGAGTTTCATGGGATTTTTCAGTAGCTAGGCTGTGATGTCCAAGTGTACTTCTGTCTCTGTGTTACATCTGTTCCAGTAAATAAATGCACTGTTACCATGGGTGAGCTCAAGAGTCCTCTTTTTGTACTGTGGAAAACCCCAGAAAGCCCTGTAGTTATCTTCCCCAACAGTGTCTTGCTCCATACACATATTGGCAGTTATTAATTATTAAGTTAACAAACTTATTTCAGGTATCCTAATTTATTTTGCAAAAAAAAAAAAAAAAACACTTGACAATGAAGGTGTCAATAATGATTCTAATTACACACACTTATTTGAATTTTGGCATAATGTAGCCACCTAGCTCAATATTTTTCCAGTCATTTCAGATGAGAGTAGCGGTGATGAAGGTGAAGAGTTTAACTAGTTTTAAATGTTATTATACATTATGGTTGTATTTTATTTGGTAGCTGCAGGAAATATTTTCTCAAATACTTCATTGAGAGTCAGTTGGGGAATTTTAAAGGGCAAAGGGCTCAAATGATTGAATTGTGCCAAGACATAAAACCTGAATGCCATTCAAACTGAACTGCCAGCTTGCATGAATATAGGTGACAAAACCTCTAACATGTTTTTTTTTTTTTTTCCAATTTCCTATGTGCCTTTTTTCCGCTGAGTGTAGACATGATCCACAGAGCTGCAGCTGATCCAAGAGTTAGGAAAGGATATGGCTTCATCCAGTTGTTCAAAATGGCAGCAACGGGAAGAGTCACAGCCTTCATGTAAATATTCAAGGTCAGAGTTCATCCTCCTGTGGGAAAAAAAGGAGGCTTGGACAAAAATGGCACAGTTGAACAGTTTAAACATTTCCTGTCCCTTGAGGACTCCATGAGAAAATTCAGGCAATCTCAGTTAGGTTTTAGTTCAGGATAGGATTTCTGTCATTGCTACTGAGGCTGTTGACTGGTGCTTAAAAGGGAGAATGCAGATTGTGGGTAATGGATGAAGAGATTGTGGGGCAGGTGTGAATTTAATTGTGAGATGCACCTTGCTGATAAAACTGACTGACTGGTATATTTATGCCCCACCACATCGGTCAATGACCTCACACAAATGCCTCACTCCAAACGGACCGTACTCCACTTCCCAAAGATAAACCTGCAACCACTGGCCAAATAGCTTTTCAAGGACAGAGTTTGGCCATAGTAAGGGGAGATGTTAAATGACTGAGTTTTGAATAACTTCTGTGTTTAATTGAGTTTAATTACAAAAGATGGGATAACAAAATAGTGTCTACAACATACAGTAAATCTAACATCTCGTGATTGACATCCAGACTATGAGTTGTTATTACATCTAACACCATGAGGTGGCAGCAAAGATTGAGCACCTCCACTGCCATATTCCAGTGTTTGAGAGATCAAATCCATTGCACTGATATTGAGCTATAAGCACTGAGTGTTACACAAAAAACAGCATTTTAAATGGAGATTCATTAATCAAATTGGCAATATTGAAAGACAAGTAACAATTTCCTTTAATTAAGTTTCAAAGTTTTAAATGTTTTAAATATTTGTAAGTTGTGGGGTGGGAAAAATGAATTAATGAATGAATTTAAAATTTGAAATGAAAAAATGAATTTAAAATGAATTAATATTTACCTTTATTATTACCTTATTACCTTTATAATTACCTTAAAATCTAGAATTAGTGAATTAATACCATTCCTAGCAAGTATTTTCCTGAATGGTTTTGGTTACTTGGGTGAGAGTATCCATGCATTCAGAAACATGGTGTAGTTCCATTTAAAAAAATTGTTAGCTCACCCAGATTGTACACATCAGAATACTCTAAATAGTTTATCGGAAACACTCTACTAATACAAAAGTGTGCACAGTATACTTCAACAAATCTTTTGATGTTCTAAAAACTGAACCTTACATTGAAAGCAAACTTTCCAGAAGAGTTTTAACACAGAATATAAGTCAACGGCCTTTACAGGTCTGATTTTAGAGGGTCTGATTCTTTACAATGCCAAAGGCATTCCTCAATACCAAGCTTCAACAAAGGGCCTTCCCCAGCAAATATCACAAAATGTTGATACGTCCATAACTGTCCAATAACCCTTCTCACTTCTATCGTTGTTGGTTTTACCTGAAAAAAACATAGAGCCAAGTCATCGCTGTGATGGTGTCCTTTTTGTGATAGCATAGGTAACTAGCTAGTAAATGGGCATAAGCAAGGCTTGTTAGTTTGCTAGATTTCCTACAGTTATCTAAATATTAACAAGCCACAGAAAGCCACAGAAAATCAGATATTAGCACATCCAGTAGCTATTGGTCCAACATATATTAGCATTTCTGTGCCTGTTTTCGACTGACTAGCTAACTAAGCAGCTATGTGCAATTTACACCTATTATTCAATTTTGGGTAATATGACCCAGAGTAGAGGCCAGAACTGAAATGTTTTTGCCTGGTATTTTTCAGAGTTTTAACACCAATTTCATTTATTATAATGTCTTTCCATTCATGTATTAATTTATTATACTGGCAATGTCTTCCCATTTATGTATGTCATTTGAATGTAAAAACTATTTTTTTCTCTTAACTTGATGGGGAGGTGATAAAATGGCTGTTTTGCAGTTCTGCTGAGTTTATGCATCTGCTCAGCTGAGAGTGATAGCCTATAAATTCTTCGCTCAAGAGCACACTTGTGTTCATACATTTCACATGACATAGCGATAATAATCAAACAATAATTATATTTCCCATACACTTACTTCAGTGGTGACACATTAAGCTATGAAGGGCCTATAATGGATAGTAAACCAATTCTTGGCTGTCTAGACATTGTTGATTTTTTTTTTCAATATAAGTTCACATCGCTAGTGATTGAAACACATAGCTATTTCAGATAATATATTCTTGATTCATAGTGTTGATGACCACTTAGCCCACTGACAGGCATGCTGCCTGATGCTGGAGTGGGGGGTTTGCTAAACTGGAGTTGATCCAATTCATCAACTAATATTTTTATCTATTGAAATAGATAGATAGATAGATAGATAGATAGATACTGTAGGTTTAGTGTTGCTCTTTAGAGGGTGAGAAGATATGATCATTTTTATTAAAAGTCTATTGCGTCAATCGTCTTGCTTTGATGTTTCACTGTGTCCCTCATTAGTTTTACAGCATATTATTATCAACCGTGCTCAACCGAATAATCACTGGGATGGCGAGGGGTCAAGGATTTTGGAGCTGAAAACGGCCAGGCTCGTACTCTTAAGTCAGGAAACCCTTCTGGAGTGTATCAAACATCACATTTTCGCAAAAATCATTCATGACGCTGCCCGGACAGATTCCCGCTACACAAGGATGAGATCCAGCAGTTATCATCATAGCTTGCTGATCCAGGAGAATGAGAATCTGTGTTTTGTTTCAATTATCCCCTGTATTGTTAAGACAGTGGCGAGGAATACATTCTTCTCTTTCCGAGGACAAGACACATGCTTATTCATTCTGTATAGTTAACATTTCGTTGATAAATCTTTTGAATAAACTTTCATCGCAGTAGCCAAGCATCTGTCATGCAGTTTAGTCCGACGTTTTAAAAATGCTTTTGGCTCATGGTTTGGTATCGCTATTTTTTAAAATAAAACGGAAACCGGATACTCTGTGTTTGGTTACAGGTGTAGCTCCTATTCTAACGTGTTTGGAGAGGTGGTAGCGATATAGGCTATTCCTGCGAAGTGGGTGAGATTTCACGTGAATTTAGGTTCTTGCTGCCGCATGTCACCAATGTGACTCTCATTTTTGTATTTCCCTTGAAGTGGGCAACTCACACAGTCCGCGGAGAGGAGAAACCGGGGAGACAGTTCTTAAGCAATCGGAGTCTAGACGTGGAGCAGCTGAAGGAGGGAACCAATCAGTTCTTCCCAAACGTCGTGTCTCATATTTAAAGTACAGTACCTTCAGCGGACACGTTGTTGCGGTTATTTGGCGACTACGACTGCTTTTGCTATACTGCACCTGAGGAAATGAATTTTGTGAACGAAGGGATTATTCTAAAGGTTGTTTTAGTGTTTACATTTTTTACGCGTGGCTTGCTTTGGACTTACAGAGAGGAGCCAGATGATCCAGACAGGTAATACCAATTTAGTCTTGATGTTGCCATAATGTTTCGGAACGATTAGATACGATTTTATGATAACAGTCGGCCCTATGTGAAGTACTGTGTAGGCGAAAACATGAACCTTACAGTGGTGTGTTAGTATATATAATGTGACAACAGAATTTGTGATATACAATGTGGTAACATAGATCACAATCATGTAACACGCGTCCATGTATCTCTGTTTCAATCTTGGTTTCTGTCTAATCAAGGTATTTATATTCTTACAGAGAAGTCTGCTCGGAAAATAAAATTGTCACAACTAAATATCCCTGCATAAAACCTACTGGGGAGTTGACTACATGCTACAGGTAGGTCTTTCTGCATGACAGTGCAGAACTCAACACACGTGTTACGGTTTGCGTGCTGACTGTTGCTGATATACTCCAGTTTGGGGACAATAACGAATGGTTATCATCCATAGCAGTCAGGCATACAGGCATGCGGCTACTTTAAAAATATTTGGTTGTCCTGTGTGTTAAGTACCTATATTTCTATCAGTGCTACTGCATGTATAGTTAATACATTGCAGCTCAATTAACCGTTTTCTTTGTCATTTACTGATGGTATCACGAAAGCAATTGGCTGGCTATGAGGTGTTTACAGTGAAATGGAGCTGGTGTCAAAATGCTGACCCTTTAGAACATGGCTGGTCATTCTACATAAATTGTTACAGCTGGTCCTGCACTTCTGCGTGTTTCTGGAGAGAACACTCTAAGGGTGCTGTTATTGTTTAACCATTGCCAAAAATGTGTAGACCCCCCAAGTATCCAGTACTAATCTAAAATAGCAGGGGAGACACTGAGATAGCTTATGCCACTAATGAAATGCATCCTGTCTGGCTGATTGGCCAGACACTCATGAAATCTAGAAAAAAAGCAACTTACCTTTCAAGTGTAATGATCTTCTTAATGTTTTACATCGAGTGGTTTTTCTGATGTCATTCAGAAGCTATCTGTCTAACAGACCTTTTCTGTCCAGCTCCATCTACAGAACACTGAGAGCAGTGGGGACTTGGAACAAAGAATGAGAATCATAGCTAGCATGCTTACTAATGTTAATCTTAACATTTGCACAGTACACATTTTTATACACACTGACTGTGTTCTAGTGATAGCAGTGTAGTATTAACATGCTTTACCAGGCACATAATGTAGATGCCAGGATTTTGTTACATTAATGCAGTCCTCAAATCAGTCATTTTGCAAACTTTTTCTGATAAGTGTAGTCAGAACTACAATACCTCCTCCAGCTTCCTACTTTCTTCTCCTATTGTTTCCTAGGAATGGCAGAGTATGAGTGCCCCTTGCTCTGCTAGCATTTTACCCAGTCACAATAAGGAAGAATTCATTGCTGTGCTGATTTCATGTTAAAGACCAGTTCTTTTGGTGCACAGTTTCCTTGAAGTTTAATGACAAATTCCATTACACAATGGTTTCTTGTCACCTGTACAACATTACTGGGTTCGGCTGTCACCATGAATTCATAGGCATGTGAAGTTAGTGACAAACTACAAGGCAGCAAGGCTTAATCCGGTCCTAATTTTAGCCTGTCATCTTGTAGCCTGTCACCTGAAATACCCTCCTTAAACACAATGCAACATATTTCTTTCACCACATCCATTTATTACTGAAAGCATGCTTGCAAAAACAGCTGACCCAGTCTTACTTGTGTTTCATTCACTCATACTATATGCTGGAAGTGACATGTAAAGTAAGCTTGGTATTCTTTCCCAGCTTCTGTCAGAAGGAAAAATTGCTATTTGTTAAAGGTTAGGGATTAATGCACTGGAGTCCCAGTCTTACAGCCACATGACAATCCAGGCACGGATGCAATAGATTCAAGCTGGCCGCAGCATGTGAGCCATGACAGACAGTGTTTTACTGTGCTGTTCAGCTGTACAACATGTTCTTTAAATGATTTACCATGAGCAATAGATTTTGCACGGAAACACTTGTTTTCATTCAGCTGATTTTAAGAAAGCAAGGACAGTGTTAAGAAAGAACTTGGTCTCCAAGGGCACCAGTTGGAAGGGTGGAAGTAAATCTACAGCCCTTATCATTTACAAGTGTACACACTTAGTGCATCATTGTAGCACAACAATAAATATGACATATGAGGCATAGTATGGCTGACTCCAAGACAAACTGTGACATTATAACGTACTTAAGAGATTCTCCTGTGGACTAAATACAGATGTCCATGCTGTGCTTGTAATTTAATAATATATTTCAAATTTTACTTGTTGCCGTTATGAATTCATTCACAGAATCCAGAATGATTACAAATAAAGTGAATTTTAATTCTATGCAAATACTCAGATGATATGAGGTTTAAGAAAGTGGGCAACTGAAAGTCTTGTTTGCATGAGAATCATAATTATGTTCCAACTTACTAATCAAATAACAAATGCAATTTGAGTTGTTGAGTTGTTCCTTAATGGCATTGCATTAGTTATCTTTTGATTCTCTGTTGGGGAGAAGATGTCAAAGATTCCGTCCCTACACAAAACAAAGCCAAGGCACACAGAACAAAACAATGCAAATGTGTTAGCTAGCTTACCTGTCCTTATATATAAATACTTTTCTGTGTTTATAGTTAAACATTGTGTTAACTTGCTATGTAGCATTAGCTATGTGGAAAGAAAATAGATAAAACTGAACATATGTCATTCAGATTGGCAGAACTAGTGGTAACACAGTGTGAATGTACTGGCTAGTTAGTCCTTCCAAACGATAACAGATTTTTTATAGTTGGCTGCTTACGCTTATTTACAATTGTGAAGTCTGCTAGGCAGACTCCTTATGTAAGCGTACAATGTCAAAACCAGCACCATTATCTGCCAGTAATGACTATGAGTCCAGAGCAGCATGACACATTGGCTTCATTCCCCTGGGGGTTGGGGTGAACAGGTCAGCCAGGGTGCGCCCATCACACAGCACCCCACAAATCATCAGGCACTCATTGGACACTTGGATGACGTTAGTGAAGCAGCACCATCTTGCAGTTACTGCCCACCTCACTGTTAGGACCTGCAGAGTGAAAAGTAATCACACTGGCACTCAGGTCTACTAAAGTCTGCCTACTGGTAGATACTGTTAAATACTGTCTTGCAACAGCATTTTGGTTGTATAGTCGCCTACTTGAATGTTTGGTTTTGTCTGACTCGGTTTTTGAACTATGAGCTTCCTAAAAAGTTGGACGACAGATACCAGTTTCTTTGTAACAAACTCCTGGTCTGTAATGAATGGTCCACCTGGAACATCAATAAGAAAAGCTAACTGAGGAGCACACAATGGAACACTCAGACTAAAAGGGCAGTCACATGACCCTGAAGACAATCTGTATTTCGATGAAGGAGGGTGAACTAGTGGGGTGGAAATGATGCATTTAGATGTAACCACGGAAGAGGAACAACAAACATTGCTGGTTAATACACGTTAATACATGTGAAAGGTAACTCTTCATGACTAAGAAGTTGGTCAGAAAAAGGATGTGGTTAAGCGATCAAGCCGTGTAACTCACTCAGATGTGACTATAGATTTTTATTCTTCTTGTTCTTCTTCTTGTCCACTTACTTACCAGCTATAGATTGCAAACATGTAACACTGAACATACAGTATTTCAGTAACATTTATGTCAATGGTTGCAGCAAGTTTGACAAATTCCTAGTGGAGTCACTATTACTGAAGTGTAGTGAACAGCCTGAGCTACAGAGGACCTATGGCCTTGCTTTGACCCTGCCTGCTTGAATAAGGAGTGACTGTTGTAGACTGTATGTGCAATTGCATGCAATTTTTGGTCATACTTTTACTGGCTCATGAGTTAAATGTTTTATATGATCTGAGTTACAATTTTGGTCTTTTATTGAAAATATATTATGTGGATATAGCATGTGTATAAAGTAGCCAAAAGATTAATTGTACTGTACACTTGTATGTTTTATTGGCTTGTGTAGTACACCAACTTCCATATCTGACTGAAAACAGGTAAGTTCCAAGAGGAGTAGTGTAAGCAGTATTTTGCACTTTTTGGTTACAGAATTGTGTTTGTCAGTGAACTGTCTTTGGTCTGTCAAAAGGAACCTCTACACAAAAGGTTCTATAAAGTGAGTAAAAGAGTAATTCAATCTGAAATCAACAGTGTGTTTCAGCAGAGCAATGGTCACACACAATTAATATTTGCCATGTGTAATTGTTGCTTTGTTATTCTTCCAGACAATCTGGTGGCCCAGGATTGCACTCTGTTTCTCTCTCACACAAACACACACACGCACACGTACGCACACGCACACACACACACACACACACACACACACACACACACACACACACACACACACACACACATACGCACACGTACGCACACACACACACACACACACACACACACATGCAAACGTACATTCCTGAGAAAAGTAGTTTACTGTAAAAGGCTTTGCCTAAATACCACACAATCACAAACTAAGGAACTCTGTATTCCATTTGAGAGGCAACAGTGACATGAGCCTGCACATGTACCTCTTCTTATCACAGTCATTCGTCTTTAGCATGCAGTGTAGCAGATCTGTTCAAACATACAGTATAGGACTCAAGAGAATACCAACACATTTATAGTGAGGATTTATTTAGTGGGGTGAAGGTTTTTTCAATTTTGTTTTTTCAGTTTGTTCCCAAAAGGAACTCTGATGGAATTTGTTCAACGTATCTCATTTTAACCTTTGTGAGCCTAGCAATGTCCAAACAACTAGTAGACAGGACATGTCGTAAACCTTTGAAATTTGTAAAAGCATGAAGATTGTTCATTGAGAGCCATCTGATCATAATACTCAGCCCCAAGGTATGTAGGGGGATCTCTCTGTAGGTAATGCCTGAGGAGATTCCAGGCTTTAGTTTCTTTGTATTTTAATGGGTTTATTATTTGCTGTCTTGGCTGAGAAAAGACATATTTGAGTCTGCATTTCACTGTGATTATTGTGTTAGGTAGATGAGCTGTTCAGGCATGCAGTGATGAAAAAGGATTGTAACTCTAACAAAAACACAGGACACATTATTCAAAGGAAAACTCTTCAAAGCCTGCATGTATTAAAAACTTGTTATGTGCTTTTTTATTATTTTTGGAATTTGGAGAGGTATTCTCTCCCTATTGTTAATGGTTTTGCTCAAATACTGTGCTGTTATCAGGTGTTTCAGTACACAAATTTTCCAATCTAGCAACCAAGCACAATACCAGCAAGATATTATCATTAATATTTTACACAGTCGCACCAATAATACAGTTTCAAAACATTTCAAGTAGGCTGAAAATGAACACTAACCACAAACTGAATGGTCAATCTGTAACACTGATACCTGCAGCACTTGAAGGGCATCAAGATGATTAATTCTGTGAAAATGCCTGACACAGATTAAATAACTTTTTTCCTTGTGCAGCCACTCAATCAGAGAATCAAGAATCAAGCATAAACATCTGTTTTAATGTATAACAATTTATATTTATAGCATCTGGCAAAGAAAGACTCAGGTGAACATTGTCAATAGTCTGGGTAACCTCTGTGAAATCAGATGAAGAAATAAAACTGGAGTCACATCTTGTGATAATCCTCCATCTTTATCATCTGGTAGATGATATTTTTTTATATTATTTGGCTTGCCCATCCATCTGAAATACATATTAACCTCTCTTGAAATATCTTAAAGCCAATATCTGATTAGACTTGAATATCAATGATAACTATAAGAAGAAGACTGGAACATTTTCAGAGGACAGTACTTTGTGCTGTTGAATAATATATCTAGCAAGAACAAACTGTATTAGCAATCCACTGTGAGTAATGTCCTTAAGAAGCACCTAATCCAGATGCTTCTTATTAGTCAAACCTTCCACATCAAGTAACCCTTTTTACATGTATTACTGAAAATGCTGTCATTCTGACTGTACTTAACAGTCACGGCACTTTTCCTAAATTGAGCAACAGCATAGTGGAACGTTTGGAATAAATGGCTATTGTGAAATTTTTAATGCAGTTTACTGACCTTAAAAAGACATATTGCAATTATTCAAAGCAGTTTGATTAATTTTAAATGCGTTCTAAGGCATACTTCCTACAAGTAGTGCTCCGTATGTTTCCTGTAAGCATTTATCATTAAACATTAGTTGTACATATTGACTTTTCGTTTAGATGTTAGGATGAGCTCATTATTAGCACAGTAGAAAGCAATGTAAACAAATACAAGAACATTATATACACAGACCAACCAAAAGCAATTCCTTCATGTGTTTAATCAAAGGGGGGATGGAGTCTTGGCATTGTCGGAGCAACTCTATCAGTGATTCATACAAAATCATACCTGGTTCATCGCTAAGTGGGTGATCGTGCCTAATGCATTACATATGTACATGCCCAATAAATGTTTTCTTCCCGGATATGCAATGCCATTACTTCAAAAGCTGTATCTAACTTAGAGAAATTAAAACTTAGCATCTGTTAATTTCCATATAAACTCGCTGGGTACGAGCTCCCACAGATGCAGTATTTTCTTACTTTATTTCTTGAAACTCTCATCTGTGTGGTCAAGGGCACGTTTGCTTTTGGATTTATTCTGTGCTATTTTTGGAAACACGATTAAAACCAACAAAATAATTGCAGTGAAAATATTCTGAACCCTCAGAAAAGTTATGTTTCACTGTGCCTTTTCTTGCAGTTGAAGGGATTTTGTACACTTCACAACTTAAAGGCACCTTTTACATATGTATATCTCAAATGTGACTACAAGGAGAAAACAGTATGACATCCGATTTGATAGGCCATTGTTTCTATTATAGTGCCCTCATGACAGCCGGCTCTTTTGATATGTCAAACAAGCCAGGTAAAATAATGTGACAATAATGTCATTTAACAATATTCAGTGAAGAATGAGGGTGAGATATTTGATTTGTCTGGTCATTTCACAGGGTTAAAGTCAGATTTTGATAACATTTGACATGTTTACAGTCAAGTTAAATTAAGTGCCTGATTCATATTAAAGAACAGTAAAGCCCATGTGCTAGTCCAAAGAAAAAAAATAAACAATGTATGTTTGTAGTGGAATTTCATTTCCAAGAATTGCAGCAACAGGTTGATTTATATGAGACTTATACTGGGGTATACTTCAATCTGAAATGTTAAAAAAAAACTTTTTTCACTCTGAATTAACAACTGTCATTCAAAGGCTAATGTAAATGTATCAGGGAATACATAAACAACAGCGTGTAGTTTTAAAAGCATTAAATGGTAACTTGCTTCTATCCATCTCATTCCCTGAAGTGATTTAGCTAATAAAGCCCTAATCCTTAAAACATAACTTGGACCTGTGAACTTGAATTGAGAGAAGGCGATACATTCACGCACAGAAATCTAATAAAGTTTCCAATTAAATCTGAATATATCATTAAGCTCGATACAGCTGGGACGATTCTATAGATGGTTGTATTTCATATGGTTCGGATGTCCTAATTTATCCATGGTAAATTACATGTCAACATATGATTTTCTGTGCTTTCCATAGGCATGCCACATTCTATGAGAAAGTCAGCTAAGCAGGGTTATTTATATTAGTTTTGCATCTGTTGTCATGAAAGTTTGGGTCATGTTTACAACATGGTGTTCTGAGCAGTGATTACAGTAGTTCCCAATACTGTCCCATAACTGTCGTTCCCATGATAAATCTGGGAGTTTTTCCCCTACTGACAACACGAGATGCCTCTGTGGAGGTATTTAGTCTGGAGTTTCAGTTAAGCTCTGGGGTCCGGCCTTGCAATCTGAAGGTTGTAGGTTAAAGGTTCAAGCAGACCAGGGAGGCTGTCAAAGCACACTGAGTTACCTACCACCGTAAGAAATCTCCAGTTCATGGGAGTGCAGAATGCATAAAATCTATTTTAGATAAAAGTGCCAACTGAAGTAATTATTAATAAAAAGTTGCTGCCATTAGGCAACTGATATTTAGCTAAGGGGATGCTTTTGTCAACCATACTTAATGTTGCGGGCTTCAAATTTCATTCATCAATAGGAATTGCTGAATCCCACAATCATCCAATATAGGTCAATGTGCAAAGCCACCATCTGATTTTTTTTTTCCACTATCTGCTGTCTCTTTGATAAATTATGTGCAATGTCTCACCTAATTCAGAGACTTGTCTGGCAGAGCAAAATGTCAAGCCTTTTTTTGGATAAGATAAGAGGTAACAGTGGGTAATTTATTGTCAGCGGTGCTCGAGTCTAAATTAGGAAATACCAGTAGCTTGCTGAAGAAAGCAGGCTGCCAACTTACTTGTACTTCACAGTGTTTCTCAAATGGAATTGGGAAATGCTGGGCTATTTCGCATGAGTTATCTTGGCAAATGCAGGGGAGGACGTTTTGTTGTTTTGAAGCATTCCTTAGTGAGGCATGTGCAGCATCAGTGTTCTCTCCGTGCTTGTTTCACAATCAGTGGCTTGGCATCCCCCCTGCAGTTCTTCATAGGCTTGAACACTTCTTTCAGCAGTTCAGCCTCAAGGAAAGGTAATTATAACTATAGTTAAAAGGATTAAAGTAACACTAAGCTTGTCTGCCTTTATTCTGAGGGACTTTAATTTTGCTCAGCACATTTGATATCAGGAAGGAATTATGTGTAGCATGTTTGCGTGAGGCCTTGGCAGATACAGTTCTCAAACAAGACTCTTTTCACTAAGACCACTTAGTACCAGAATCTTTATAAGTCTTGTATACATACAGCAGGACTATCAATAGACTCTCTCTAGCTGTTTTCGTAAAAGGATTCATCAACGACCGCATTTAATGACCGGCTTTTAACAAGACGCTGATGAATATTACCCATGTTGCACTGGAATTTAATATGCAATTAGTTGTTTTTCGGTAATTAAAGTATCTTGTTAGCTTGTGTGTCGTGTATAGTTCCATTCTATAGAACAAAAGAGAAGACAGGCAGATGTTCCAGCCCCCCTATCCTGGTGCTACCAAGTGCCCCCCCCGCTGACACGTGCCAGCTACATGTCAGCTACAATGAAATTAATGCATCTGAATGGAGGGACCAAGTAATAACAATGCGTATTTGAATTATAAATTTCATTTAAGATCTAATCTTTTGAGATGTACATTTGTGTGGATTCTGGGATTTACACATATGGGGTAGGTGTAGCTCTTGTAAATATAGTGAATGCTGTACTGTTAATATTGCAATAAGCATTGATGTACATGAATTATGTTTTTTTTGGCCTTGAATGATGCAATTGCACATATCACAACATTGTACAAAAGGGTCTTACCCTCAGAGACTTTCTGCATGCATAGGAGGCCAAGCCCATCTTGAGCAAGGAATGAAATACAAGAGTATCAAATCATAGAGACGCACAAAAAAGCTTAACAGGGTGATTCAGTCTCACACTACTACTGTATGTTAATAGAGATCATGGTACTATGGTCCACTCAGGCCCCATGATTATTCAGTTTATTAATCTAGTTTACTATGTTTCCTCAACTCAACTGTAGTATAATGTGGAAATCTGACTCACTTGAAGGTTTCTCTCATTTGGGTATAAGCTATCCTTTTAATCATTGCGTTTGGGATCATAAAGTAGTCAGAATATTGTGAAATCTCTGTTGCCCCTTTATGGCTGCTATAAAGTTAAGCAAATGAATCGTCACCTCTAGTTAAAGCAAGGGCAGAGATGTTTGCCTTGGCATTAAGGAGAACTTCCTTTACCAGCGCCTTGCCTGTCTGTTCATGTTTTTTCTTGAAATCAAGGCTTTGCTTACAATAAATTGAATTTAATAGACACCAATATCTAGACAATATGACATTAAATTAAAGAAAACAAGATGGAAGAGAATAATATTTATCCCCCCTTTATTCATCAAGCTGTCTTGACATGGGAACATTTACAGACCACAGAAGGTGGTGGGAGGAAAAAGAGAGTGCAAATCATGAGCAACGGTTGTATTCAGAGACCCCTTACAGTATTTTTAGGATATATAACAAATAATAATATAATTTAAATGGTAAATTCATTAATAAGCAATGAACAAATAAATGCATTCATTTTTAAATGTTAAATTCAAATTCCAGAAAACCAACTCTAACACGAGACTAAAAGTGCTCATTTTCCATCTGCCCATTTAACATTACCATGAAAATCATTATATGAAATTATGATACAACTACGTTGTGTATCAATGCATTACCAAAAATGTAGCTAGCTAGTCATAAATATGAGTTGGCTTTGGTTATAAAGTGTTAGTAGCTACTTGGGCTGCTAAGGTTTTCAAACAAACCTTGATTTCTTCCCTTTTACATTGGATGTGTGCAATCCACATGAACATTGTACATTATATATCCTCAGAGATGAGTATTATATTTCATATTGTATTAAAGGGTCCTTACAGGGTGCTGAGCCCTGAGCTTAGTTCAGTAGATAAAGTTTCATTTCTATCCAGAGGCAGAAAATAATGTACTATAATGATATTTAGTGTGTAAAGTTGCATTTTTATGGGAGCTGCTGTCCTATGTTCTAACTGTCCTAAATTTCTACATGTGATTATTCACGTGTGCACATGTGTGCACACACACACGTATGTGTGTGCAGACATGCATACACACTGCTGCTGTATTAACTCATAACCTTGTTTAGTTTTATCAAAAACATAATTAAATGACAAAAGGAAAAGGTATCAAAACTAATTCAAAAGAATGGTGCATCTTTCAAATAAACAGAAAGATGAAATTATTCACACCCTACAAATAATCCTGCTTTAACATTTTTTTACACAAGTTTACACAAGCATCAAACATGATGTGAATGCTGGTTTTAAAAGGAGTTCGCACAAAGCAGAAATCCATTTTTAACCTTCATCATTATGGCTAAAGAGGTTTCAAATGCAAATTCCAAGGTCTTTAACCTCCACAAACAAAGCGATGGCTCTAAAAGATTCAGATAAAGCTGAACCTGCCAGGTTCAGCTGAAGCACCCATTATCAACAGGCCAAAGGTTCATGACCTTGCTTACTTGACCTTGATGTACTCAGAAAAAAACAGCTCTGGAAGTGAAGTCAGACCCAAAACAGCTATTATAGACTCTTTCCTCAAGACAGTCTTATGCACTGTAACTTACCAGGAGACCTTATGAGGCTGTTAGGATATAGAAGTTTGGGACACTGTTTGGGACTCCTGATCACCTTGCCTGCTGGAGGATGTATGGAAAATGAGAACATCCAAAGCAATTTCACTTGACACGCTTCCAATCTCAAGAACTCTCCTGAAAGTCTGTCATTTTGCAGGACCTCCTGTGAAAAGTATAATTCTGCATACTTTGAATCATGTTCCATTTAAGTCCCAATCCTAAAGGAGTCAAATCACCACTCCCAGTTGTTCTAAAGCACACAGGGCCACTTAGGTTTAAACCATGAAATGAACTGTAGTTTATGACCATCCATGATCCATGTACAGAAGCCACAAGCCAATGGATTTAAAACAATTGTATGCATAGTAATAATTTGTAATGTCTTTGCTATTTCAGTTGGAATGCTTGCACTGCAGGGGTGATGAATGTGGGGGTGCTTGAATTGTAATACTTTGTGGTGGTTTATAGGACCACATGTATTGTGCATTTTTGTTTTGCATATTAATACCAAAACAAATCAAAACCAATATCTCTGCCACGTTCAAACAAAATGCGGTGCATGTGTGAGCAACATCAATGAATACTCTGTTTAATTGGAAACATCACCATGGTAATGATTGTTTCCTTTTGAAAGGCAGAATTCCCTTGTGGTCAAACAATACCTCTTATAATGCCCTTGTATTTCAAATATGTTTACATCCAAGGATATTGGGTTGTGGCATTGAGCTTTTTCATTTTTAATCTTACTTTTTTCAGTACAATAAAGTGCATTTGGCATTTTGTTGGATGACATTCAGTAATATTTCTGGGCTGTTCAATATTACAGTAAATAATTTAATTTCTGTCTATTGAAATACATCTGCTTGCCATTTGTATTGTTTTGGATAGGACTTGTAATGCAAAACATGTTTTTAGCAAGACAATGACTTCATAAGTAGAAATATCTTGCTTATAATACCTTAAATTATTTGATACAAAATGTTGTAATGGACACTGTTCCAATTTCAAAGCCTGGGCATATTTATTTTCCATCAAGTTTTTCAACAGTTATTTAACAGTTAAATCATTTGGGGATGCATTGATGGTTACTGATGTGTATTTTATTACAGTTACAAATTCTTTACAACATTCTGTGGATTTAATATGCTACTCCCCCCACACCCCCGCACCCCTCAACCCCAGAACCAGCGGTGGCAGCCATAGAAATCCCAGTAGAAAGAACATGACACTGGAATATGTTGACTGAGTCATTAAAGGGTTTCATTTTTCATCTTTAAGGATTATTAAAGAAAATCTGAGTGAGCTTAGATACTGTGAGAACCTTTGGCTATGGTAAAAAAAATTAGTTTTTCAAGAGTTTATGCAAATCTGTAGGATATCTCATAATCCTCCACATTATTGACAATGCAGTGTATTAAATGTTTAGCATAGCATTTTTTGGAACACCAATTTACGGTTTATCAGTGCTTTATTTTATTCTCTTTTGTGTCCGGCAGGACCGTTACGTTTTATTTGTGGTACAAACCATGGTGTGGTTTCAGAATGTCAGTCTTGAACATTGGAGGTCAATGATGCTTTGGTTCAAGGCAGAATGAAACAACCAAAAACCTTACTCCTTATATTACTTTCTCTACAATACTGTCTTAGTGCTACTAGTGGTTTTTTATTATCAGTACACAATATCCTTTTGAATATGTTTTTTTAATTGGAAAATATATTTTTGTATAATTCTTAGGTTTCCTTTTTATTGGTAGTGAGATTCAGGGACAGTTTGCAAAATTGCACTTAAAAGTCCCAGCTGAGCAGACCTTTCACACTGCTTGCCTTGTAAATTGGGAGACCCACAGGCGTCCAGTTCTTATGTTCTGTTTTCATAGTCTTTACAGTGAACACTGTAGTTGTGGAAGGTTATGTTATCACGCTGATGATAATCACAAAAAAATGCGGGCTTGGATAACTTTAATTCCTTCTCGTTTTACAGTCTGGGTCTGGTTTCAGCAGGACAAAAGAGCCCGCTGAGCAGAGTGCAAAAACAGCACTTAAAACATTAGTAAGGAAATCAACCTGTTTAATCACCTGCGATTGTTTTCTGTTGGGTGGGTGCCATTTTCCCCCTATACATACCACTAAAGGCCACCACATTGGATAGGGACGTCTGCTGTGCCAAATAAATAAATTCAGAGCGCATGCATAGTTATACCCATTCTGTAATCCGTTTATACAGCTGTATTTCTTTTACCGGATTGACTGAGGTATTAAACCTTGCTCAAGAGTAACGCATCAACATCGCACTTTGGGTTAAAACCAGTGACTAAGAACTCTCCTCTGGGCGTCATAGTTATGGAAGGATGATGGTGCGTGGGGTTGAAAACTCAACGGAACGCTTGCATTTTTTCCCAGTTGTTATGATAATTATTAATTTAATTTTTCCCTAGCCCCATGCAAACCAGGCCGTAGATAGGGATGCAGATGTGCTCTCTGTGCTGTCTGAGGTGGACAGAGGCTTCGGATGGAGGGTGCAATGTCACACTGTGTTCCGTGAAACGAGCATCTTGGCCCGTGTTTCACTTTACCACGCGCTGAAAGGCTTTCAGATTTACGCTGGGCCCAGTGGATCGTTTGGTGGGCCACGTATTCCCCTCGCGCGTGCCACGAGTTACTGCATTCATTACCAGAATGAGTGAATCAAATCCCTCTCGATGGCGCTGGTCAGGTGCCTTTTTCACTATTCTCCACTGATTGATTGCAAAGTGAGGATTGGTTCGTGCCGTTTCAGTGGAAGGTAAAAGCTTGTTTGATTAATAGTCTGTGTTTTCTGTTAAACAAATAGGTAATGTTGATGTAGGTAGCACCAGAAGCACAGAACTGCTATGTGTGTGTGGAATGAGACAATGTGTATTATCACGCTTCTGTGCCTTTGACACCAGACGTTGAGAGCTAGATTAATAGGCTCTGAAGCAGTGTGTATTCTATTCTAGTCAAAAGGAATAATCTCAAAGTAAATCATTCATCGAAAAGGCTGCCTGCGCATGTATTAAAAGAAGAAATTGGAACTGTGGCTGTGTTTTATTATGGTCTGTTTTGCAAATTGCTACTAGCTACATTCTCCCAGCCGTATCTCTGAGCGACGACGCAAACGCCCTGTGGCATTACCTCACACTCAGAGCAGTCGCCTCGTTGAGGAGAAACAGATGGACCGCAGAATTGGCGAAAGACAAAAGGCACTGAAACAGGTTGATAATGTGCAGGAATTATGTTTTGTCTTTAAAAAGCCAGCCATTAATGAGAGTGCTGGTCATTTTAATCAAATATCAATAAAGCTTTTGAGTAAATGGTGGAGTTCAGAAATGAATATTCCCAGTGAAAGCTGAGATTGTCTATACATGATGGGTGGTAGTAATTATCACTCAAATGTGCTGTACCTTGAATCCATCTGACATCACGTACAGTGTACGCGTATTTCCAGCCAGTGGAATTGTATGGCAGTTTTCTATGAAATTGGTCCTTAGCTGAAATAATTATGGTTAAAATGGAGTGCACTGTTACACACACAAGGCACACATAGTACATGCTTTTGTGCATACATCTAGCATGTGATTTTATGATTTTTGCCAGCAAAGAATTTATTTTGTTGTGTCTAAAGGTAGAATGTGCAACAGTCAGTTTTGTTTTGCCTAACATCTATTCACATCATGGGCATTTAGCTGTGGCTCATTCTCCCATTAGGAAAAAAAGAGGATAATTTATCGGTCCTGTAGGACCCCAGCAAGCCAAAGGAAATGTTCCCCTGCTCCATTAAACACAGCCATACCAATCATGTGTATTGCAAACAGCTGTCAGTTCAAGATTAATAAAATATAAAGAGAGAACGGCTTCACTTTAAGCCATTTCTGGCGTGGCAGATACTGTACCCCCCATTGTAAGCTTCTAGGTATGCTTTCGAATTTTAATATTCTGTCAGTCAGTTCCAGTTCCTAATTATGCGTTACCATTCCGATTTTCATGAGGGGTAATACATCATGCCAGTCTAGCTGATCTTACTCATGCATGTTGCCTTTCCTGTTACCTTGTAGAAAAGGGCTATAATGATTCAACACGATGCATGTCATTGCATTTTATGTGTTATTGCAGAATCATCAGAAAATGGTGAAGGGATACTAAAAACAGTCAAACCTTTTGACTCAGTGAAGGAAAATAGCTAATAGCTAATAGAGTGGAAAAACACATTCAAAGTTAATTCTCCTGTGAAAGTGCACTTTATTTGCAAAAAGAACTTGCAAAATTTCACCTCTTAAAATACACTCTCACAGATTCAATTTGTTTTTAGGCGTTTACTGAATGTTTTCTGTAAGTTCACTAATTATGTTCGTGAAGGCCAATTTACAGTTGCTGTCTGGTGTTTAACACAGGTTATGGATATCATTTTTGGATATGATCAAGATTAGTGATTTCACATGTTTTGGTTAAAGTGGGGGTTTAATTACCACTATATATCAATGCTGTTCATTGTATTAATGAACTCATTAAATCATTAATTCAGTTTGGGTATCATGTAACGTTTCCTCACTCTTGTGCAGTGTTGCATTTCATGTACATTAGATCCTTGGAAGAATCCTCTTAGGTCTCATTTAGATTTTTAAACCTATTTTAAGTGACTTTCCCTCAGTTTGAATGTCCAGGCCACTTGTAGTAAGTCACTGTTTTTCGGGAATCTTTGCTTGGCTTTGGGCCAGCTATGTGTGGTTTGGTTTAAAAAAGTAAGGAGCAAAAGTGTGTAAAAAGTTATGGACAGACATGCTCTCTGTAATTTCCTGGGTTGTCAGGGCAAGAAACCTCAGAAACCAAATTCTCTGAATGTCTTATTTAATTGATCAGATATTTTTGATTCTGTACTGTAACTCTTTGAGAGCTATGAGAGCTTTGAGGGCCCAAAAAATGAAGTCCATTGTGAATTTCAGATAAGTTTTGTTTGTTGATTATTTGCCTGCATTGTCTCCACAGAACAGTTTCTTGTAGTCGAAACAATTCAAATCTCATCCAGATTTGATGAATTCCTGCCAATGTTTGTGGGTTTCAGGGGAGAGTCATGGGAATTAAGATGAAAAGATTGTCATTTCAAACAAGAGTTATTTTGAAATGTAACCGTCCCAGTTTTAACACAGCCAGAGATACATGCAAAAAATCCCTTTATCAGGAAAAAGTTTAATGTTTTGACCTGCCCCCCCAACCCCGACCTGAAAAAAGTAAAAAGAAATAACACTTAATAGGAAATAGAGTTGATCAAGATGAGTCTCGAAGTCACAGCTATATAATACAAGTTAAATCAGTTAAGATAAATAGTTAAATAAAACATAAACATACAATTTACATCAGCTGTCAACTGCCCCAAAACATTCAAAACAGTGTTGAGTCTGAACATATTTGCACAAGAGGTTCTTGTGTCTGTTTTCAATAAGTGTGGAGCGCAGTGTGAATGCCACAAGTCTTCTGAGTGCGCACTTGATGATGTTTCCTATCCACTGCCCTGCACTACTTGTTACCTTGAGTCGTGCTGAATGACAGTATGCCCCAGCAACCGGTGTCGTTTAAGCGTTGAGCTTGACTTCACATGAATTATATATGCGCAAAAAACACAGGGAGTGAAAATAAAAGACCTGTGGCTTAAGTGAAGCAAAGCCCCCGCACAAGTTCAATATGTACGCAGCTGTTTGCTTTGGATCCAGGGTATTTCTTTGGAAATCACGCAGAATCCATTCGTCTGTCAGAATTATGGAACGTGAAATTAACGCAAGGTTTAGGGTTTAGCTCAACCGTTAATTGAGTCATAGGTGTCTGGGATCGCCCCTGAAAAGAGTCCCTGTATTTTGGTGTGTGGATTTTAATCAGTTAATGGATTGGGAATGAGGCCAGCAGAGGAATAGTTGACAGCAGAAGAAAATACTCAGCTGGGTCAAATATTGATACTTGCTGCTACGAAGCTGGAAAACATTACATTGCAAAGTTGTTTTGCCTGTGTGGATTAGATAATGAGATGGAGCTGTTGCATGTTTTAAACAAACGTGGTCATGTTGGCTGCCAGAGAAGGTTTCTGTTGTTTCGAATGAATGTGCTGAGGGACACACGCTGGAATACAGCACGAAGCAAAAGGAAAAAACTGAATTGTTCGCGCAATGCTGAAAAATGTTCACATAATGTCTGTGGCAGTTATTTGACAGTTATTAGCAGTATTATGAATAATTGAGCCGTAAGTTATTCATAGCATCTAAGGACACTTAGTAGAATATGATTATTTGGGACAGAATATATACTAAACCAGAGCCAGGGATTTGGGGACTATTGCCTCTCTGTTGTAACTTGAGCATGTGTAATTATTGATTCCCTTACCGTAGTATTGCAAACTTGGTTTCATAAGTATTCAAATCCATCAGCTTCCTAAAGTCTTGGTAGTCCCATGGTGTAGGTCTTAAACCTGGGCCATAGGGCTGCATCTCTTCAGTCACGGGCATTCAATTAAAGAACAATTTCCATTACTTTGTACCAGATGCATGTAGCAAAATG
The DNA here is from genome assembly GCF_013368585.1 of Megalops cyprinoides. Classification (NCBI taxonomy): domain Eukaryota; kingdom Metazoa; phylum Chordata; class Actinopteri; order Elopiformes; family Megalopidae; genus Megalops; species Megalops cyprinoides. The sequence goes on from NC_050587.1 coordinate 11,985,405, forward strand.
GTAAATTGTTAAGAAGACAGACAGTAAGGTAAAAGAACACAGCATATATTTGCTTCTTTTGTACGGTGTCAGTTTTAGGCTCATCTCACCCCTTCAGCTCATCCTTCTACATCCCTCCACCCTATCCATAATGTTTTGCTAAACACTGGTTTGCTCACTAGCAACATTCTACACTATGTGCACTGTAACACCAGATTGCTGGGTGCATTGGGAATGATTGGTTGTGAAACATATATAAAACTGTAGTTTTGAAAAGATGTGTTGTCACACTTTTCACATCAGAAGTAACTAATGTGTAGGTGACCCTCAGAGTTCACGTTTAACTTGAAGTTAGACTGTAGGCCCACTGCATGTTGAAGGAGCGAAAAACTTGGAAAGAAACTTGGACTTTACAGTTATAAATGACTATGAAATGATTCCAGTGTTGGCTGCGAGGTTATCATGACCTTCATTAAATGCTTTGCGAATGAAGTATTGATCATCTCAGTTCAGTCCCTGTTCAGGAATTTAAAGGCTGTATCCAACACAAGTTTTACGTTGCCAAAGCCCAATTCTGTTGTTCATTAAAATATTATTTTTTTTTACTTGCGTTTGCTTTCAGTATGGTCAAGGCTGTGATTCTGCAATTCATATTTAACAGGATGAACTTTCCAAATAAAATTCAAAAGGGACATTTACCGTAAAGCATTCATCAGCTCCCTGTTGTCATTTCTGGAATATATGTTGATTTTTTAGTTTGTTTTAACGTCCATTCCAACTGTTCAGTATTGCTGTTACTAAATTAAGAATTCCATATTTCTCTTTGTGTACATGTGAAGTTTGCTGGAGCAGGTTGGAAAATTCCTCCCTGATTGTGAATGTCTGAATCCCTCCAGCTGCCATGCGGTGTTTGTTTAATAAGAGTTTAATACTGCCCTCCTGGGCAGGTCAGTAAGTCAGCGAAAGCGGCCTCCGCAGCCAGGGAGCCAGAAGAAACTTGGATCACCCCACACACCGAGCGGCTTGCTGAGAGAGTCTGCTTGGGGCTGGGAATGCTCCTGTTGCACCAGACAGAGAGCCTTCCATCACCGCCACAGAGAGCTGCACCAGACAAGACCAGGGGCACAGTTATCAGGCGCATTTGTTTTGAGGAAAAACTGATCCACTGTCCATCTACATGTCTTCAGATAGAGTGCGCGTGCTTTTTGGGGTGATACTCCAGGGTGCCAGTAGACTTAAGACATGGTGTTCATCCACATCTGGGTGCAATTAGATAGAAATGCAAAAGTTGCAAAATAGTCTGAGTTTTCCGCCCCTTGACTCTTTTATTGGATATTCAGCACAGTTGTTCAGATGTACAGAACAGTATTACCTCATGCACGTAACAATGACGAGAAATAAATCTGGGTACGAGATGGTAATTTGCAAGGTATTTTATGAGAGTGTGGTACTTACCAGAGTAAATTATGCTGGATGGATCAGGTTCCTGAACTCCTCTGTGGATGTAGGGGTCTGTTGTGAAAGGCACATGGTTTTCATACAGGAACACTCTTCAAGGTACAGTGAAAAGTTCTGCACAATCAGTGTCGGTAATGGTTTTCCTCCAACTGACAGTGTCCCTTTGGAGGAATATCACCTTTCAGCTGAGATTTCCCCCGCTGCACTGTCGAAAAACACTCAGACATAATTGAATATTATAATTGCTGGAGATAATCTGTCACAGCTACATTTTGATAAAACCCTTGACAGTTCAATTTCTTTGGGGACTTAGAGAATTCTGTCCAATTCATAGAGGATTGCTGTATGGGTGACTGGGAGGTGATTAGTGCACCCTGTGAAACAATACACATAATTATGGCTATACTGTATTCCCATCTAATAATTTTTCTTTTTAAATGTATATTTTATAGACTAATCTGTATCCTTTTAAACAAGTGACAGTGGTATTTTTAGCCTTGCAGACAATAATCTTTAAAAAGATTAAAAACCTGGAGAACTAATGGTATCCAGGCATTCTTAGGTACAGCAGTTTACAATTTATGTCTTCCTGTAAATGTATTCCCCTCAGGTTTTGTGTTTTGGATACAAAACACTAGCATTTTCCAACAGCAACTTTCCTCTTTGAAATACCACTGTAGTTTCTGGCTGCTGTCACTTGTCCAAGCATGTTCACTTGGACTGCCTCCATGTTCATTGTGATGAATGTTTGATATTTACAAATGATCGCATTATACAGTTTCGGTTGTTGCCGGTTGCTTTACATTGCTTGATTTGACAACCCTTAGAGGGGATGTAGGGTTATCATAAGGCCTGAGCATGAACTTTACCCATATCATTGTGTGTGCTTTAGCTCCATAAACTCTTGAATTGAATGGCTCGTGTGTGTGTGTTAACGGAAGTGTCAACACAATGATGTGCAGTTTCCTTACCTAAAGTACATGCCTAAAGAGTAATTTTATTCAGTCACATTTGACTATTGAGCTGTGTTCAGAGGTGTGTGAAACGTGTCACTTGCATTTGCTTAGCCCAGGCCACAGGCACAAAACTGTGAATATATTACAAAACACTAAAAATTCATACAGCAAATGAAATGTAAGAAAGAATTGCTCCATTTTGTCAGTTGCACAGAACCATACGGATATCATGATGAAACCAAATGACTTTGTTAGTTTGATGTTAAGCAGCGTAAAGGCTTTTGGTCATATGTATCCAGGCCATTGGGAGCATAACTGAAATGGAATTTGGCATAATAAGCTGAGACTGTTTGCTATTTGAATTACAAAACACAATTCACTCAGTTGCTGTAAATGTTTTTAGAGGACTGTTTACCCCTGGCAACACTGAAGAGAATGATTAAGCCAGCAGGAATGTTTGAAGTGCTTGTTTCAAAAAACCTTGTGGTTGTAGAAATCCTCTTTTCATGTTTTTTTCCCTCTTGCATTGTTTGTGTTAATGCATCGTTTTCTGTTTCCATCACACCAAACAAAATACAATAAAGAAGTGATCAAGAGAAAAATTGAATGCAGTATCACTGTGTTTAACGGTCATGTTAAGGATTGGAAGACATTATGCCAATTACACATTTTTCCCCAGTGCATGTAATTCATAAATGAAGTTTATGTATTCCCAGCCAAACTTAATGGATTTGTGTGGTTTAGCATATCTTTGTGACACTGTGTAGTGTTTTTCTGTGTTTGCTATGACAGAAATTTGACTATAGCAACAAGAGAAATTACAATCCTGGCCAAAAATAATGTATCACTTTGTCCAACGTTAGTACTGTGAATATACAAGCAATAATGTACTAAGAAATCATACTGCTGGAAAGGAACTCTTTTAATGTTCAAAATCCAATTGCTTCTGTTTGAATTCAGTTATTACACTTTGACACCATGCACATTGATTCTGCGCACAGGGACATGTGAGAAAGCTTTAATGAGACTAAGGATTAACAGATTAGTAATATTTTATTTCTTAGTGTTATGTAATCGCTTATCTTTATGCATCTAAACAGCTTCTTTCTCAGGCGAGGTGTACATTCAGATATGATATTTCTTTGGAAGTTCCTTTTTTAGGGGGGAGTCACACTGTAGCCCTTTCAGTATGTTATATCTTACTTTTCAAACCTTTGGCATATTCTGTAGTATACAGACAGCTGGTTCTCTATGTCTGTAATTCCTCTAATGATCCTCTGATGGGGGGTCAGAGGAGGTCTGTTGCCTTCAGTAGTACACCTCTCTGTTGCCGCTGCTGCACAGAAATCTAATTAAAGAAACACACAGAAACAGGCACACAAAACTTGCCTGAAATACAAAATAAAGCCTTGTGTTAAAAAGCCCCCCCCCCACTCCAAAGTCTCATAAGAGGAGTGTGGGGGGTATTGCTGCAAACAAAAAAAAGAAACCATCTGGGCCTGCAGGGGAGGAATGCAAGCAATGTGTCGTGTTCCGTGCTCTTGATCAGGAGTGTGTTATCAAGACCCGTAAAGCATTAAAGTGAGGCGGAGCGGTCCCCGCGTTGACGCAAGAATTAAAACCCGGCCCGTTTCTGGGGCATACGAAAGCAATTAGTCGGGTTGTGATGCGCTGGGGAGACTCGTGAACAGCAGTTCTCCCGAGGAGAAGGAGGAGGCAGCACCTGAGATTTATCACCGCCGCTCCAGCTCCCTGCGTCTCCTTGCCTCGTACTTGAACTGTCATTAAAGACGGTGAAATGTTAAATGATTATAGGCTCTTACGCTTTCCGTCTGTCCTTCTGCCGTGTAAGAACGGCTGTGATTTATTCTGAGAGAGAGAAACAAAACACCAGAACGTGATTAATAGCTTTGACTGGGCGTTATGAAAATCTCTGTAACCTCAAGCTGACTTTGACAGTAGAAGTACACAGAGACTAATATGCTTGTGGCGTTATGCGGAAGGCACGAAGGGTGAATAAGAAATGTAAATTTTAAATGATGATGTGTTGTGTAAGATGTTTATGATGTAACTGCAGCCGCACATAACTTTTAGGAGCGTATTATGCAGTACACGCTGGTCAAACTGTTATAACCATCTATAATCCTCGTATGTCTCTTAATGGCCTGCCACGCTTGTGTCATAAATGTAATTCCTGCAGGTACAGTTGAGTAAAAGGCAGCAAGTCTTTCACATCATAGTTAGATGGAGCACCCTGTGGTTTTGGGGAAGCTGTGTTGTTGTCTGTCACGTAAAAAGCACCTTGGGTGGCTCTATGAGAAACTAAAAATCCAGGAAAATGTGTACCAAGCTCTTGTAAATCAGTATTGTACTCAGTGCATCCCACTAAACACTTTCCCTGGAGTTCACTTTTGAATACTTGTGGGCTTTCTTCCAGGAAACCGGAGAACAAAAAATTAATTTCACGTTCCGTGTAAATGCGTATGCTAAAAGAGAGCTGTAAGCGAAACTGCAGATGACGTCGCAGGGAGCAGCCACAGGTGTTCTTTAATTCCCTGTGTCTGGGGAGAGCCTGGTTCGGCTCGGCCAATCGGGTTCCTCCTCACGTTTGCAGGAAGTGCGCGTGCCTGCCCGGCGCAGCCTACCGCAGTTCCGCCTCTTTATGTCGAACCCCAGCTGCCAGAACCCCGTGTGACCCGGTTTGTTTTTGAAAACTTTGTCAGGGGACGACGTGCTGAGAGAGGAAAAGGAACGCGCGGTCACCCTGTCAGTGGCCTGTGTGTAGGAGAGAGGGTGACACAGCGTTCAGTGTCCGCTGCTTCAAGGGCTAAACGGGGACGCTCGGTGGCGTTCTTGTCCTCCGCTGATTGGGATGTAATCTCAGAATGTTTGTGAGGTATTTAGTGTGGCTTTACTTTACCGGGGGTAAGTGAGGCCATTCTAATCTACTTCTGAATTTCACAGGGCCTGGGTAACCGGATAGGGATCACTTCAGAAAATTAAACAAACCATAGAGCACAGGTGGTACCGTATTCACTAACTGACCCTGACTGGCTTCTTAGCAGTTAGATGGTTAAAAAAGCAATTCTAAAAAAGGTCATCATTGTGCATGTATGTAATTAAAGGGGCTGAGAAAATCCACTATGCTGACGTAAGTGGCATTGTGATGAGTTTGAATGTACTGCAGTGTACTGCATTCAGAAAAGTACCAACCATCCATTTAAAGATATTCGCTCTCACCATACACTAGCTGGAGAAACTTTTGATTTGTCTGCCTGAATGGAAAGTTTCAATCCACAGACAATAATATAAGTGATAACAAAAGCTTTCTGAAACAATGAGCATGTTCTAAATTTGGAGGGTAGCATAAGTGTGATTTGAAGAATGAATTGCAGTAATTTAGTTTCAACCTGCTTCGGGTGCTTCTTGTTTAAACATTATTTGACTGTTCCTGATTGCATTTCCTTAAGTGGGAGATGTGATAAAAAGGCACTTTTAAATGGCTGCAACTAGGTGTCAAATTTGCCTCAGGGCGTCAAGCAAAATACACTACTTCTGACTTTCTTTAACTTCTTCAAAAATGGCATCACTCGTGGGTCACCTGTGAAGCGTTGTTATTGAATTGCCATTGTAAAGGTAGCTGCTTACAGGAATGAAAGTCATTCAGTGGGTGTTTCAACAGAGCTGCCCCAAAATGCCCTCTGCCTTTCCCAGCCATAATCACCACCCAGCCGTGAAAAATGTATTTGGTTAACAAAATGATTATTTCACCGCTCGAGTGCATTGACCCCAGCTAATCAATTTCAGCTCAGTGTCAAGCCCCCAGAGACCTTTCCAACATCTGTTTTTCACTCTTAGCCATTCCACATCACAGCAGTCATTGTTCCTAGCTTGGAGGGAAGCCTTATTTTAAAGTTTCACATTTAAGGAGCGGTTGTGTCACTGTGGCTTAATAGCTGTTGAGAAATTAACACACTGTTCTATGGTAAATTTTGAATATTTCCTTTGTATTGTGATGTTAACACCTTACTGCTGGAGCCATGCCTTGTTTTTCTTATTGTGAATTGATATACCCAAAGAAAATTCAGCAAAGCAATAAGCGTAAGTGCTGAAGTTGATACTGTCAGGACCTATGGAAATACAGTAACCCGATCAGATGTTTCCCACTCTAAAAATGTGAATACTGTATGTAAAATATATTGCCTGAAGCTTTTTCTCCCATGAAGTGGTAGCATGTTAGACCATCTACAGGTTCAGTTGACAGGTGAAATTTGACAGATTATTAGTTGTTACATGTCACTTCAAAAATGATTTTTTTAAACTACTCTGAACCGATTTTCAGTGCTACCACTGTAGAGTCAGGTTGCACTCTGCAGCGGGAGTGGCAGGTGCCTGTTAGCAAGAATGGGCACCAGGGACATGGCTGCTTGGCAGGCAATGCTGAGCTCCTTCAGTGGTGTGTCTAACACAAATGCGTAGGTAGCTGTAGTGGAATATATTGGTCAATTAGCAGTGACTGTCTCCGTATCACCGTATTTTCACCCTTTCACTGTATATTTGGATTGTATGACCTCTTTTGGTATCAAAGATTCTTCAGTATGCAGATATCATATTCAAAGAAAATTCTCTGATTGATCTCTGATAACAGCAATGGAGGAATTAAGAAATCGCTAGAAAAAAGCTCTGCAGCTACATTTGAAAATGGCAGCATTGCAGAGGAGAGGAGATCCCCTTGTCTTAGAAGTGCTCTCCATTCATCCATCCTAGCCTTTCTGCAAGCAAGCGTGGAGAAGTGGGAAAAGTCAAACCACAGTTCGCGCCCCCCCGCACCGCCCCGGGGAGCTGGATGAAGGAGAAAAGGACACGCTGAAAAGGAGCAGCTGGACAGAGGCCCTTCAGACCACAGAGGGAAACCAGAAAGAGAGAATGTACTTGGTGACTGAAGGCAGCGGATAGAGGCAGCGGGGCGCAGTCTGAGGAGTACACAGATCCGGTGCCAGAGAAGAGCAGGGAGAGAGGGATGCATGTCCAGACCTCTGTTTTGTAAAACATAAGCCTGGAAGGCAAGTGGACCCAAAGCCCTGCATTGAGGAAAACAAGAAATCTGCACAGACGATGCTAGATGACTTTAGGAGACAGTAAATGTCGTGTAACAAGGCGGGGGGGAATAGTATTATGAAGACTTAGAGAATCATTCTGATAGCAGGCGTACAGCCTGAAATTTACTGCAAGAGAACACAGGAACTGGAAAGAGCACGGAAAAGCGAAGTACGACATCAGACCCCCACCACTGATTTCAGTTCCCAATGAGAGTGAACGTGGAACACCAGAAACTGATCTACAGTACAACGGACACAATAGCGGCTGGTATTGACAAATCAGAACAGAAAATTCTGGAAATGAAACACTTCATTAAGAGGGCTGAACAGAATCCACTCAAGCAAGACAGGATCCTGTACTGAGTCTATATAATCCATCAAAGATTGACATTGAGGCTATAGAGACTACATGTGGTGAATCAAGGAATGACAACATAGTTTTTTTCCCCCCATTCAATAGCAGGAGGAACCTTGCCAGCTGTAACACTTCCCAGCTATGTCCCTGCTGAATACTGAGGGCAAGATCTTCCTTGCCATGAATGGACTGCTTTTATAGCTAACCCGTGCTTAGACACATCTGTGGAGCAGGGATGGACGTCAGGATTGTCTGGATGCACAGATTATGCAAGTGCCCTGACACAGATTACTAGGGATATAAAGGAGACCTAAGAAGACTTGCGTGGGTCAATCTATCTAATTCCTGTTCTTCAGTGCTTCAGAGGCTGGTACGGTTAAGCCTGCTACTGTGCCATTTGAAGGTCCAACCAAAGAATCAGGAGCAGAATTTTCACAGTCCATATGCAATTAATGAGATGTAGACAAACCAGTTACATCCAAGACTATAAATATCCCACTTATGACTGCCTCTCTGCATCAGCTATACACAGCATCCCTTCACCACTCCATCTCACTCTTTCTTTTCCCTGTTTATGATGTATACACTTTGTACGAACAACCTCGGCCCACAGCCTGGTGCGATCCCTTCATCCGACTCCAAGCCAAATAAAAATACCACTATAACCACATCAAATGCACATCAATCTTCACACTTTGCTTGTACAGAAGTTCATACCTACTGAAACACTATATAAGGTGCTAGGGTGTGACAGGCAAAAACACTTTTCGTGAATGGTACACTGGTCCAACTACCAGACTGAAGTTTTGTGATGACAGGTAGTTGAATGCTAGCTGACCTGGAATGTCTCATCGTAAGGGCCAGGAAGACATTCATGAGTCTAAGGCTGAAGAGAGACAAGGTGGGGGTAATCTCAGAGTGTGTGGAAAGTGGATCTCATTTGTAACAACGGAGGAGTCATGGACACATGAAAAGCCACCAGAAATGGCTCAGCTCCCTCATCTCAAAACAAAGCTACCCACACATACTATATTCATGTACTTACTAAGGATTTCCCAGTTTCTGTAGATGCAGTATCCCTTAATTAATTACTGTAAGTCTCAGGGCAGGTATCTGTGACTGTTTCATCGATTATTTCAAGTAACTTGGCCTGATAGTTTATTATTTTAGCTTGTGAAGAGATTATGGTCTTTTAAAGTTTTTCGTGTGACATGAAACTGTAGTTAAGCAGTGCCAGGTGCATGCTGAGGAAGGCATGCAGACCAAACGTGCTGGAGTAAATACCCAAATTATATAAAGAAAAAACCAAAGCCAACAAGGCTAAATAGTGCGTGTAATCCTTCTCTTACCCACCGATATTCCTCCACCAGCACTAAACAACATAGTTTGGATTTAGTGCAGTAGCTTATTGAGGTGAATATGTTCTCTCATTACTGGGACAAGGAAGTGCAATGCTGCAAAGAGGAGCCTAAAATCACATTGATTACATCATTTTGCATTGCCACAGCATTGCAGACCATTTATATACCTCTGTATATAATGTGTATAAATGTGTCTTTCCCAGCCTGTAGCCTTGTGTTGCACATTTGTCATCTTTGTTGTAAAAGCAGTGTTCTGCAGCAAACTTGCAATTGGATACAATGAACAGATACCGGCTGAATGAAATGTTGGTTACCCAGTCAGAACAGATCAATACTGAGACGTATTACCGCAGATTCTAAGGGATTTGTGCGGATGTAATCAGGATGAAACAAAAGGAGAACCCAGCATCTTCACTCAGCGTCTTCAGGACACTTTGCTGTGTTGTCCCCCCCCCCTTGTAACCTTGTGCCCCGGCCATGTTCTCTGTCTATCTTGGCCCTTATGTGGCGGAACAAACTTCCTGTTGCAGTCAGGACAGCAGACAGCACTGGCCATCTGCTGTCACAGACCCACCTCTACAAGCTACACCTCAGTCCCTCCCTACTTTATTTATATAAGTTTACTTCATGGTATGTGTTAGCATTGTGTTTGACCTTATGACCTATGGTTGTTAGCCTCGTGACCTAGCCAAGCTGTGGTAGAAAATATTGAAGACACAGCTAGATATCATGAATAATAAATGCACCAAAACTCAGGCCTATCTAGAAATGCTGTGAAAAGGGACATGAATATTATGTTTTACAACAAAAGTAGATGTGCTGGGGATGGCCAGGGACTAAGTTACATAGCCAGCAATTTGGAAGTATGTAGAGCCCATGTGTGTTGTGCCAAAAGTGAGATGGAAAATTGTTTGTATTGTTTAGAAGCAATGCTGCATGTGGCTGTAGAACTAGGGCATTTTACACTCATCTATAGATGGTTAGAGTGCCAAATTTTAATGAAACTGGCATTGCTGTATTTCAAGGAAGAAAGACAAAAAAAAGTTAGAAAAGCAATTTAATTATGAGGCTTTAATTGAGTTCATGGTATCAAGGGAGTATAAGCCTCTCTTAAAGTAGTTTACCAGGTGAATGAAATACTTTGAAAGAAAATCTAACATAAGGCCAGGGACATATTTCCAAGGGAACGTGTAATACTCTCATCATATTCCAGTTTCCGTTGTGATTTATTTGTTTTTTTGCAGACATTTTACTGGCTGATTATTTTCACGAGCCCACTATTTGCTATTGGGACATTCTGCATTCATGGGGGTGTTGTTTTTGGATTACACAGTGGGTCAGTGTAAGGCTACTTCAGCAATACCCTTTCAGTGTCTGCACCAGATCGTGTGGAAATAACGAGAGGACAGCCAAACAGAAATTTTCCCCTGCATCACTGGCAAGTCACAGCTTAAAGCAGACATCTTCAGCCGTGTGTTTTTGTGCATGCACGTGTAAGGCAGAGTGGTGATGGTGTGCTGGATAAAACGCACCCTAATTTAAAAGACTTAAACATTGCGCAGACATTGAGGTCATTGTGAGGGCCGTGTCCGGCTGTGAAAATTTGCAGGTGTTTACAGACAGTCCAAAATCATTCGGATTCTGAGGTGGAAATTCTCACATCACTGTTCATGAAATCATGAACAATTCCACTGTTTGATTCAAATGCGGTCAGTGAAAGGAGAGATACAGTTTGCACATTTAACACTGAGTAAACATAGACATGCTTCTGCAGCAGTGAGCTAATCCCTCCTAAATCTCTTTATTTTTATACCACAATGCAAATTCCTTGCTTGTGTTTTCTGATAACAGACACAGATGATTTGATTTATGTAACCATATAATAAGAAGACTACTGGTTCTGTACTATGCCCTGTCTAAACCAATGTCTGTGAACAAGCACATCTAAAGGAGGGGACTTCCTGTCAAGTGTAAGAGGGTCAGAATCTAAATGGAAACCAACAGTTTTAAGGACTCAATGAGGCTGCTAACTGGGGGTTTGCACCATGAAGCTTGCAGTCCGTGAGAATGTTGTCATCTCCTGTAGTTTAGTGTAGATGCAGTTTTTAATGTAGCTGAAAAGAATTCCTTTTTTATTCATTACACTTATTTGATCAGTAAGATAGTAAACCTCTTCTAGGAGACCTCTAGTCAATCACAGTCTGTATGGATTCTCCTCTTTACTGCAGTGGCACAAAAATCTCAGTTGTCATGTTATCAGAACTTTTGAAATTGAATACTTTAATATTTCTGAGGAAGTTCTGTTTTTCAGGGGTACTATTTAGAATGTCTAAGCGTGTTCAGATTATTCAACAACAGCTGGAACAAAGTCATTCTTACTCTGTGCTGCTGTTATTGCTCTATGGTTTATTATGCCATTACCAGTTACAGGAGCTTCCTTGGGTCATTCATAATTCACAGTAGGTTTAGGATCTTCCCATTATCAAACCCTTCTTGTCTAGTGTGTGTTTGTCTCATTGCTTTGCTTAGTTTAAGTGGTACTGATTTCATTAGTCAGTGATGTTACTGTAGTATTTAAGCTTTTTGATCATTTTAGTTTTATTGAAACTGAGAACAGTAGAATGGTTTGTGTGTTGGTGGTGATACTCCATAAAAATTTCAGTTCTGCATCCTATATCAAAATGGTATAAATATTGTAATGATTGGTTGGAATATTTTCATGGCAGAAAGAAAGTAGACTTTGATTGGCAGTTACTGTATAGGGCGAATTAAGGAGAATTCTGCATTATGTATTGACAAGTAAAGCATTGTCTGTTTTCAAGAATCGTTATAGCAGCAAGAATAAATGGATTAATAACTTCCATTACTTTGAAGGCATGTCTAGACATCTGCTAACTTGCAGCTATGGATTTATTTATGTAAGTGTCGGCATTGCCCTGGATGATTTGTTGTTAATGTTCCATTTTTGTAAATAGTAGGATTTTTATGAGATAAAGATATCAGTCTAGTTTGGTATGATTGTTTATCATTTCTGCATTCACTGTGAAGGCGGGATGTCTGATGCTGAAGGCTGTAATATTACCTTCCTCTGTCTATGTCTGTCAGCTGTGAAAATGTATCTTTCTATGGGACCTTTTTTGTTTGTGCCCAGAAATGAAGTTTGCATATTTATGAAACCGAGTAACACAAACACACACACACACACACACACACACACACACACACACACACTCTTTTCTTGAATAATCTCCCCTCTTTCCGGCTCAGTTTCGACAGAGGTGATCTCCTTCAGTTCATTTTAGATGTTTTGAATGTATTGGATGTTTTTGCAGGCATTGGAAGAGCACGATGAGCCCTGTGTTTTCACATCAAAAGCGGATGAACTGGCATTTTCTGTAACTGAATATACGTGTGATATTAAAAATCACCCCTGAGTCGTTCGCAGCTCACAGGCTGAAGATTAATTAAATGATACCCGATAGTACATATTTGACAATGTATTCCACAAACATTCTGGAATAACAGGATATTGTGAGTAATGCCCACATTCTGCAGTTGCGTGTCGATTGGTATTATTTTTGTAATTTGTCATGGTCTGGATTTGAAAAGAGAGGATTCAGCTCTGTAGGATTACAGTTTGACCTTAATATGAAATGACATTAGTTTTATAGTTCTTTTATAGTTTCATTCTCGAAATGAATGAAAAATGTGTAAGTACTGAAAAAGCTTACTACTTGCCTTAAATTGATTATTCAAAGTTGAGCTTGGTTGAGGGTTCACTGAGAAGGCATACCAGTGTGATATTGCCCTATACCTGCATGAGAAATGATTAACTATACGCAAATACTCCCTGGACTAAGTGACCCCCCCACTTCATGTACTCCCACCCCCCCCTTCTGAGAAAGTTGCAGAGGGACCGGGGTGTTGTCTGGTCTCGCTCTTTCTGAGAATCGCTCCCCGTGTAATGAATTGCTGCTCTCCATTCTCCTGAACCTCCATCCACCCTGTCACGCCCCCCCAGATTCATTCATAATCGTCCAAGTATATACCTTAACGGTAGTACATAAATAAAACACAGTGGCACAGATATAGTTATGGTGGGGAGATGAATCCTGAATGACTGCTCGTGTTCTAAAAGGGGATTTGGAAAGTTTGGGAGGAAAGAATGCCAAATGTGCTGCCGATAAGGAGCAGTGTACACAGATGCACTTTTGCTGCTGTCGGTTCCTGGTGTTCAGTAAGCCATGATCCACGGCCTCAGTTAATGATTGCCGGGATGTAATCCAGTCCTCAGCACCGCGCTCTAGAATAGATGGTGTATGTCAAATCTGCCGTGGAGGGAGCCAACATCTTCAGTGGGGGGGGGGGGGGTGTTGTGATAGTACAGGATTTTCTCACCGACAATCTCAGTTGTTTAGAGTGGAGAGGAGAGCTGACTCGTGCAGTGACCTCCCACTGCCATTTTGGTGGAATTTGGGTTTGGAGATGGCCTGGGTCTCCTGCTGAGGGCGCAGCCAACTTTGGTAAAAAGCAAAAATGAGGCTTCTGTGTTTTCTCATTCCTCGGCATCTCAATATCCCTTGTGAAAAATGTGGAAAGAAATTTCCAGGCCTCCTGCTGCGAGGGTCGAAATTTCAGCAAACCCGTCTAATGAAGGAACATTTTTGTGTGTTGAATAAATTAACATAGTACTGACATGAATATGTTGGTTACATTAACATGGATTAAGCAAATGTGTATTGATTGCATTACCATAGACAAGGAAAATAGTTGGAATGGAACATAATTGCCAGTGCTTGGCTGCAGCAGTGTAGTGAAAAGGTACTACATGCCAACATGAGTGAAAACGTACTATCCAAAATCTATGAAATGTAAATCTGTGACATAAAAGACAGACAACACCATGAATACAGGCAGAATATCATTTTACAACGTATATTAATGTACAAAAATATATTCTACAATAAATGTATGAAATGACATGCAGACATGGTGATAGCATGATATGATTATGTTTTCTAAAATATGCATCACCTTTTGACTTATCTTAAAAAAATATATATTCTCTTGATCTTGGATATAATATTTCCACATTCATAAGGACGGATCTTTGTGTGATCTGGTGAATGAAAATCTGAGACTTCTGAGAGTGGAAGAGGGCCAGAGGTTCTGTGATGGGTGCTCTCTGGGGACTTCCAGCAGACATATATAATGTAATGCAGCACTTCTAGGGTAAAAACACCAAGCCAGGCCAGGCCAGAAAAAGCACTTGAAACCTGGCGTTCACATTTGGCTTTCCACGTCGGGGAAATGGATATTACATTAAGGCAGACAATAATCACAAAAGCAGCAGCAGAAAACATAAAAATTGTTTTTGTAACCAAATATGTATTCGGCTTTGGAGTCAAATATTTATTTGTGACTTGCAGCATCCATGATTTGGTAGCAACAACCATTTGATTCAGTTTTGTGCTTCTCTCTTTTAATGTGTGTCTCTTTTAATAGTGTGATGAAGCGGAGGCTTTGTCGTGTTGTTTCATGTGTCTATCATTTGCTTTCTTTGCAGAAAGAAATGCTGTGAGGGGTTCAAGTTTGTGCTGGGACAGTGCATTCCAGAAGGTACGTGATGTCGCGGACTGAGGGCTGTGGGAATCTCTTTCTTCTTCTTTCTGGTCTTGTTAAAATCTGAATTACCGGCAGCTTTGGGCTGTGTTTAATCTGGGTTGATGTTGGCTTTAAGTCTGTGCAAACTTTGAACAGTAATACAACAACATACGTTTCCAGGATTGCTTGCACTGCCCTCTGTCTTCAGTATGGGCAATTCTTTACAAACCCAGGAAACCAGGATTTTCTGGCATCGCGTTCCCTCTAGCTGTCATTTGCCAAAACTAATTAAAGCTATGGGGTTAAATTTATTTTTATTTCTGGCTGGAGACTATAATTGCTCATATCATGTGGAAATAAATGGAGCTTTGTGGTTAAATCATAAATTTCTATCATTCTCACACTAGATTGCACTTTTATTTTTAATAACTGAACAGAACCAGGGTTATGTATTATGTATCACATATGTATCAAATAGCAGTTTGTTTTCAGAACTGAAGTGAAAAATGATGCCTATGCCTTAACTCCTTATCTGAAACAACTCAAACAATACCTGGACAGATATAGTCCTATCTTATTAAACACACAAAAAAGCAACTGTGTGGCAAAAACTTTAAGATAAAAGGATTCCACTCACAATAGGAGCAGTCCCTGCCTTTCATGCTTTTCTTGAAAAGATGGCTGTTCTTGATGAATTTTCATCATAATGAAGTAGCCAGGTCCTTGCCACCAGCCAGTGACAGCTTGATTCCCCATGTAATATGCAAGGATCAACAGTTAATTTTATAGAACAAAACAATGTAACTTAATATTGATTGTCCCAAAACAAGTGGTCCATAATCATTACCAGGTTTTATTTAGTTGGGGAATTGACATTGATATATTTCAGTAATATCTTTCAGATATTTTTTTTTCTTATACTGTATATATTTCAACCAATATAAGTAAAAACTAAAAATGATCTCTTGACCTATTTCCTGGGCAATTGTGTTAAACTCCTGGAATATAATGGGCTATTAAAAATCACAAAGAAAAACCTAACACATAAACAGCAAAGACGGAGCAGTGTAACAATGCTGTGAGTAGTGTTTGATTGATTATATTGACAGGTCATAAATAAACATTAATTAACCTTACATGTATTTGTCTTTCCATCAATGAGTGTGCAGTTCACAAGGAATTTTCATAGTTTGATAGTCTGTTATCTCAGTGATCTTTCACAGCAATCTCATGGCATACATATAACAACAACGATTGTCCACATATGTGACCTGTTATTTCAGATGACACACCAGAGCAAACATTTTTGTACATGTTTGTATCTGTACACTGTAGTGCAGCATAGTGGTAAGGATCAGGTACCCAATGGAGCACTGCTGCTGAACCCCTTGGACAAGGTACTTAACCCAGAATTGTTTCTCTGTGGGCAACCTTTTATTGTTCTGTAACCTAACTATCCTTTATCTACTAACACACCTGGAATAGAAATTTGCCACTAGTTGAGTATACTAAACATATTACTTAATGCCTCAGTCCCTTTACAATCAAAGTCCTTCATGCCAAGAAAGCATGTTCTAGTGTATGATCTACTGTTTAAATATCCCCATCAAATGTGTTTGTTATCACCTTGGGTTTATCAATGCTGAATCCCTCTTTCAAATCCAGCATTTTACTAATGTTCTTACATTAAATACATGTAAATACACTAATACACACTTTATGACTTTTCGTAATCACTAGCAAGTGAACTGTGAGTGAACCTGGCACACATTACAAGAGGAAGTCAGGTCTGATACACTTTAGGAAGATTGAAATCATACACCACAACCTTTAAAATCAGGTAACTGTACTGTGTGAAACCGGTTTCAGAGCCACACTGTGCAGCCCACTGGTCACCTATGCAGCACTATAGCGTGATAAAGCAGTTACCATCACTCCAGAACATACAGTCAACAACCATTTATTTCACGCAGCCAGCAGGTTTCTTTCCACATATTTCGCTTCCACTGTCTGTGGTGCGGAGGGTGAAATAAACCTTCATGCTCGCACTAAAGCTCAATAAAATTTTCCTCCTCTCTCCGGGCATGTATTTTCAGTTTGTTGCTGGCCTCCTCTCTCATTGCCTCATGTGCAGTCTTACAGAAAACAGCTGTTTTATTGTACAAATTACATTATTGCAATGCCTATTGTTTATTACCTGTTGATAATACTTCACAATCATGAAACCCAACACTGTGAAGAATAATAGCAGCGGGATACTTTTTTTTATTCACTTGTTTATTCACAAATCAGTTTTCACAAAAGAGAAAACAGTATAATGTGCATCTAGCAAGGGGGTGGTAAGCTGCTTAATGTTTACATTGCTTCATGTGCCAAGATATTTGTCTAATAACCTTCTAGTGACTACAGAAAATGATTTGTACTTCATTAAATAGAGTGCTGATCAGTTCTGTGAGACTTTGGTACAATAATGCTAGAATTTTATTTATATCTATATTTATATTGAAAATTAACCCTTCTTTAAATCTGTAAATCTTGCAGTGTGTCAATTGGGCCATACAGTAGGTAATTAAGAGGGCTCTAAAAATATGTGACAATGTTTTATGTATTTCTGGCTGGCACTCATTTGAGTCTGTTTATTCATTATACTTATGTGTGAGGTACAGAATGGTTGCAGTTGGTATATTTGGAGGCAAGAAGAAATTCACCTTGAGAGCAAAGTTAGTAGGTCATTCATGTTGTCCCCTAGGGCAACAGAGATGCCCCGCCCTTTCGGTGGGGGGATGCTCTTTTCACCGTCTGAGGTCAATGGCTCTGCATTATTCATACGCACAGTGAGTCAGTCAAATTTATGTAAAAAAACTGCGCCTGTTCTCTCTCCCTGTGCCGGTGCAGATTACGACGTGTGTGCGGGGGCCCCCTGTGAGCAGCAGTGTACGGACCACTTCGGCCGGGTCGTGTGCACTTGCTACGCTGGCTACCGCTACGACAGGGAGCGCCACAGGAACAGAGAGAAGCCCTACTGCCTCGGTGAGACCTGCCGCCCCGCGCCACGCTCTCCCTCAGGAACCAGCGCTCTGTATGCGCGATAAATGAAACTCTTGTGTGCAACTGGAGCCAAAATCAAGGGCACCCATTAAAGTGGTGTGTGGTCTCCGCTTCCCTGATTATTTTCAGATCAGTCTCGGTGCTTACTTAAATGGCTAAATGCCTTTTTTCATGGGGGAGGTGGGGTGGTATTGTGTTGATATAGCATATGTTCTAGGAAACAGCATTGTAAGTTAACTTCAGTGGCAGACCAGTGCCAAAGTTCAGCTGTCAGCCAGTTATTTGCATAGTTTTCACCCAGACTGGAAACTACAGTAGCTGCCCTTTTCAGTTAAGCCCAAACCATTTGAGGGGTTTAAAACAACGTGATGACCGCTCTAATACAGATAAAACAACCAGTGTTAGTAGATTTAATCCCTTCAGGACAGTTTTATTTGTTGCTTTTTACGGTGGCTGTTTTAAACTGAAGCCACATAGTTTGTATAGCTGCATTTACACCAGGGGTCTGAAGGTTGAGGGCAATGTCTGCCCTTTTGGCATTTTAAATTCCTTCACATACAGTGACTGGATGTGTGTACTCTTGTGTCTTCTTTTCCCCACTCTCCACTCTGTAGACATCGATGAATGTGCCAGTAAAAATGAATCTGTGTGCTCCCAAACCTGCATTAACCTTCCTGGGAGTTACAGGTGTGAGTGTGAGAAAGGTTACTTCCTGGAGGACGATGGCAGAACGTGTACAAAGGGGGAACGAGGTAAGCATATCTGAGGATTCGAGCCGTACCTTCTGCCGTACCTTCTGCTTCACTGAAAAACCCTTCCTAACTCACATCAAAACAATTCATTTTAGTATGTCTTATAACCTCATAATCATGGCACCACAATGTACACATGTTTTTCAGCTTTCCAGAATAGATTTACCCTGTAGATATTGCTTTTGGCTGGCATAGAGGAAGGCAAAGTCAGGTACTGGACTGCAGGAGAAAGACAGCAGCCCCCAGTTTAAATGTTAAATAGAGCAACCCGAGCTTGATAATTGCTGCTTCCTCCCCTGCGATTATCTTCCATTATTCTGACTGTCTTATTGAATCATTTAAGAGGAAAACCCATGAAATCCATTTAGAACCTGGCATGTAGGAGCATAAATGCTTAAACTGCCCCAGAGCAAGCTGGTGAGTATGAATGACATCAGACGCAGGCCAGA
Organism: Megalops cyprinoides; assembly: GCF_013368585.1. Taxonomy (NCBI): domain Eukaryota; kingdom Metazoa; phylum Chordata; class Actinopteri; order Elopiformes; family Megalopidae; genus Megalops; species Megalops cyprinoides. The sequence goes on from NC_050587.1 coordinate 12,004,466, forward strand.
TCTTGAAGGAAAATCTGATTTTACAGGTGGCTTACAACCCCTGTCTCACTCTCCACTGTATCTGTCCACTTCCTGCTTTGTTGTTTCTAAAACAGAAAGCCGGTGCTTTTTCGTCTGACCGGGGCACTGAAAAATGGAAAACGGTGATGTGGAAACACTTAAAAGTCCATTTGTGTCCACTGTGTATAATCACAGTCAGACGTGCTCTAACCTCTCACCTGTACATGGACCTCATCTGTATCTCAAACAGTGCCGAACCCCAGACCACCGCAGATGTGCAGGGATCAGGTCTTTATCCCAGCTCTCCCCTTGTGACACATTTACAAGACAAGCTCGCTGCAGTTCTGAGGAGAATCCTGTGACCCATAAAAAGGGTCCTGGAAAATTGACTAAATTAAGCTTTGTAGAATTAACTGCTGCACAAACAATAGTTTTTCCCTCAGGAAATTAAAGCTGCTTGTACTTTCTTTGTCATTGTCTCAGTATAAATAGTCAAATCAGTAACCAAATTACACAACATGACACTGGAAAATTCCCAGCGGATGCTGGCTGGATAGCCAATCTGTCTGTCGTTGTTTTGTAAAGAGACGTATAAAAGAGAGATTGACTGTAGTTTAAATGAAGAAGAAATGTGTTATAAGCAAAGCCTCACTACACAAAGACAAAGAACCTTGTGGTTAGATTCAGTCTGTGCCTATGGTTCTTTTGAGCAGAGATTTCCCTAAGGATCTCTTTGTAATGCATAATGGTATGGTACATATGCGGTTACCTATGAAGTGGCTGTCATTTTGCTACGTATTATAATATTTCTTAGCAATGCAGTCGGCACTTTTGAAATATTGCAGAGGCTATGTGTGGGAAGACTGCCAAAAATGTAGCACTCCTTCCTTAAATAGCTGGTCTATAGCCAGTTAGCAGTGGAGGTATTTTTTATGTGGGTTCTTTAAATTTGCAAAGCATATTAATAAATGAGTTTTCGGAGTGTATGTCAAAACAAGGCTTTTAATTTTGTTTTCATTTTTCTGTCTTTATAATTCATCTATCCATGTATAAATATGTATCTTTTTCTCCACTCCAGCAAGTCACTTTCAGAAGTCAGATAACGTCATGAAGACTGGAACGTGTTCAGCTACGTGTGAGGACTTTCATCAGATCAAGACGACAGTGCTTCAGTTGAAACAAAAGGTGCTGACAGCATGAGATAGCTCAAAGCAGATGCCCTTTTCACTAAAATGTCATCTAAGGAGCTCTGCATATTTAAGGGTTTGCATTGTACATGGCATGATTTTGTCTCCAGGGTTGCACATTCCGCTTTGTAAAATAATTTAAATGATTGGGTCCAATCTATTGGACAGCTATTGCAGCTGATTGACGCTGTGGCTAGTGTCTGTGCTTGCTGAAAGTGGATAAATCATTTATGTTTTGGTGGGGCAGTACACTTCATCTAGCAGCACACTACAAACCAATCAGTTCCCTCTGTCAACATCAGTTTCCACCGCAAACCGCAGTAACACTGGATTTAGTTTTGAGCGCTGTAGTGTGTGAGACATGGTATTTTTCACAAAATAAACAGAATGGCCCGTGCCAGAACAAGAAGTAGAGATGGAACAGGAGGCAGTGGCTGGCAAAGTCCTCTGGGACTGAGGTTTTGGGGGGGTTGCTATTTCACTTCTGGAATTTCCTGTCTGCCCTCCACAGGAAGTGAATCAGAAGTTTAGGCTTGGTTCACTCTGCAGGTATACTGTATCTTTACAGTATATGCCAAGATGCCATTGTCAGCACATGTAGACTGGGGGGGGATGAGTGTGGTTGAAATTAAAACATTTACATCAAAGCTCCCCTTTATCTTCAAAGTCAAGAGCAGTTGTTCACATGTGCCACAGAGACCAATCAAAGCTCCTTCAAAGCAACCAAGCATTTGTGAAGCCAGCCATATTCATAGTATGAAGTATGCACAGCATAACTAGTATGGCACTTCATTTTGAGCAATGACTTTACGTGACTTAATGACTTACAATGACAATCGTTTGCGTTTTTTATTCCTGCTTGCCTTTTATGTAAATCTGAGTTACTACTGAATTCCACAGCGATTAGGTCTGGATATAAGTTATGAGAAAACAAATTGCATAATAAAGGCCTTAGTTGTACAAGCATACAGATTTAAGAACCATTCCTCAGGCTAACCCCAGCCAGAAGGCCTTAAACATTGAGTGACCTGTACATGAAGTGCCATTGTTTAACCGCAAAGGTTGCCAGGTAATGTATACCCAGAGTTCAGCGAGGGTGCCCTGTTTGCTTTGATATGGAGGAGCTGCCCCTCGTAAAATGGAGAGGGGGCTGTGTTGATGTACCTGAACTATTTGAAGGAATTTCCTGTTATACATCTCCAAGGTTTACAACTGTTACAACTTATGTATTAAGTTACTGGTCTGACAGATCGTTCCTGCATTGTGATGTTTTTTTTTAATGTTTTTCACCCTAAGTTCAAGTGAAACTTCAAGTTTGAGCTATTATCCTGTCTGACAATACATTGTCAAACCAAAGCAATACATAGCCTGAAATCAACTGCATGTGTTTCAGCTACTTCAGCCAGCACTCTTGACGGACATGTGACACTGATTAAGGATGACCAAATAAACACGTTACATCATTATGTTGTCATAATCTCTCTTCCAGATTGCTCTTTTGCCAATCAGTGGTGAAATAAACAAGCAGATGACCAGCGATAAAATGATGACATCACACTCATATCTACCTGGGCCGCCTGGGCAACCTGGCCCACCAGGTGAGCAATAGTGAGATCAAAGCTGTGTTTGTAAGGTTAACCGCTGCATGGCTGTCCTTAATTTTGAGTGATTTTAGATAGCTTTTCATAATTTTTTTTTTGTCTCTTATTTGTTTCGCAACAATTTTGTTAATTGTTGTGACCACCTAACTCACGGAGTTGCGCAACATCAGATAAATATGACCCTTTGAGCGGATTTGCCACTCAAAGTTAAAGGCAGGGCACGTTTAGATTGGACCCAGGCCAAAATGTTCTGCATTCCTCTCGGTGAGACCACAGCTAAAGACATTTGTGTTGTTTACGTTGTATTTGTGTCATTTGCGCTCCATCCCAGGGCTCCCAGGGCCAAAAGGCTCCCCAGGACACCCGGGGCTGATGGGACCCCCCGGACCTGCGGGCTCCCGGGGGCTGATGGGACCCATGGGGCCGACGCCGGACATGTCCCACATCAAACAGGGCCGCCGAGGCCCCGTGGTCAGTATCACCGCCTTATCTCATGCAACACATCATCCATCTCCCAATCATCGAGGGAGAATTACCGGGAGGTGTGAACTTTACAAGAACCCCCTAACACGGGGTGTACGGGCCAGGTCCCGGAGGCCCACAGTGAAAGGCGCATGAAATATTTATTATACTGCAAAACAGAAATAATGTCTTCTTCTTAAAACCGCATTATATGAGTATTTACATTTAAAAGAATGTGCAACATAAGTCTTCTTGAGTGTTTTACTATGGGGGGGAGACATTTTCTTACATGACCCCTGCTTTCCTCAAAAACCAGATTTTTTCTCTTCCGAATATATTTATGATGATGCAGAAGAAACTGTTCCTTACAATAAGGAAAAACTCATGCATTAATGAGTCATGTACATACTTCTTTTAGGATACATAAATGTGCAGTGACCAAATAAGATTATGTTGGGCCATTCACTAAAAATCTCACCCATACAAACCAAAGTACTCTGTGTACGCTTTTTATTATAGTACGGTTATTAATTCACTGGCAACATTTTACTTGAATGTTATGTCTGTATAACACTGTCACAAGAATGATAAAACACATAGCATGTCATGACAGCTTGTGTCAGCTGACATAATATCTCTGGTGTCAGACATAAATATGTCACGAATACTTTGCATTTTTGATTGGTTTAAAAAGAACTTGCTATCTCACAAACTTCAAGTCCCCACTGCCAGTATCCGTTACGTGGTCTGTGCGGTCTGCCGTGGCATGTGTCCTGAGCGTCCTAAATCCTGTTTGCATTCCTCGCTGTGCAGCCTTAGTTTGCCGATTTCTCATGCGATCTCGGCAGGGCTGCTAGGAAACCAGGTGACCTGAAAGGTTCTTTGTGGCCCTTGCCCCTCTTCCCTGGTCTGCCTCTTTAATGGCTGAGCACAAGCCAAGTGGCCACAGTTTTGCCTTTTACGTTGCTCCTTAACTTCAAAGGGACATGTGACATTTACTGCTCGCGGACAGACTTCCCTTCGTGCTGAAGAGCAGCATAAAGCCTCTCCAGTTTGACAAATGCTAATGTTAATAACACAGAGGAACGCTGAAGTCATCACACAGTCTATTTATTGTTTTCTTTGGCTCCTGTCTCATGGTGTCTATAAGACTAGCCATAAACTTGTCTGTTTTTGTTAACCTCCCGACTGTAATTGATTGTAGCAGATCTAAAATTGAGAATGGGACATTTGTGACAAAGGATAAACTGTGTGGGGGGGAGCATACTGAGGATGTGAAGGTTTTTATTTATATAAGCTTGGTGTTAAAACATTATCCTGTCAGTGGGGAATAGTGACACTTTGTTGCATGCGTCCAGCTCATGAGTCACATTTATGGCATTAAAAAAGCTTTCCTCTAACCTTTGGAAAAGCACTAAATATGGCGTTTTTATCATATTGCTGTTATTGTTTGAATAAACTTGTCATGCTGTTTGTTATGTGTGCAGCATTTAGTTGGAACCGCTCGGAAGAGATATGGCCCCGTTGCATACGCGAGGCACCAAAGCTTTTTGAGATAGAAGCCGATGTCTCACAACCAGGTCACATGTGTTTCCGAGTATCACTTGGTTACGTCTGACATGTGAGGTGTGGTATGTGTCTTTTAGCGCCCACCATGAATCAGTGTAACTGAGATGGGTCTCAAAGCACCGTGTGTGGCTCTCTCTGATGGCGATGTCTGGATTAGGCTCAGAGCTTTATGACCAGGCCCGCAGAAGTCACATAATCATAATTGAAACTAGCCAAAAAAACGAATCTTCCATAATCCCTGTTGATTCAGACGTATGAGGTATTAGACAGACCTCTTGTCTTAGTTTCTTTGGTTTTTGTCTGATACAGGGTCCTCCTGGAGCACCTGGAAAAGATGGCATGAAGGTACGTTAGGAGTCGTTTCAACTCTTTTTTTTGTCCAAGCAATCCCTGTTTGCCTAAGGCAGTGTGTTTGGCCGGAATGTAAATATTTTGAAATGTTCTAATGATGTCCGAATTCAGCTCAAACCTATCTGTAATGAAATAATCCCTCACTTAAACTCAGTTTGATCCAAACACCAAAGAGCCCCAAAATGTTCAACAACAGAAATGTTGAACTGATTTAAGCCAACTCAATAAAAATTAATTTTTGATATCCTTTGACTCTTATGATGTTCAGAAACAAAACCTTTCATTGTTCAAAGTTTAAATCAGTCCAATAATTTTCAAAACTACTCCTACATGCCAACATCTTTGTTAATTAACTGTGTCTTTATCAGCTGATCAAGTATTAGGAGTCAATAAGTATGAAATGAACACAGACGCCTCATTGTAAACTGAAAGAACAGGTCAGCAATTTCAATTGCAGTTACAGGCTGAACCAGTGTGATTTTTTATCAGAATCTGATCATACAGAACATTAAACACTGTAGGCCAGAAATCTCACAGCACAAAGATTGTTCTCAAAACAAGCCTTGCATTTACTGAAACATTCATGTATTTAATGATTTTCATCTTGTTATGATTTCCTACTTTTTGCTTGCTTTTTTGCATTTCTTTTTTTCTGGTTACATTTAATTAAAACGGCCCTCCTTGTAACTGCAGACCCCATGTGGTGTAAAACATATTAAGAATAATATTTTTGAAATAAATGATTTTAATAATAAAAATCAGACTAGAATTAGCCATGAAAATCCAGTTGATGTGGATTACATTGATAAATTCCTTCAGAGTTATGCCCACAAAACTTGCTGTTTGGTTAGATTATGGCCTGCGCACGGGGCAGCTTAGGTCCTATGCTTTGACACAGAATTTTGCAGCTCTGTGTGTCTTTGGTAATAGTTTGTGTGGAAAACAGTTTTAATGTTCATTTTTCTTCCTACTGGTCACAAATCCAAAACATCTGGCACAACATACCTCTTTTAGTGTATATGTCCCCCTAAGTTATAACAACAGTCTAGTCAATATCTCTGGCAGTTGTATGGTATCTTTCCTAATTCCTAGGTTTCAGTATGATATTTGGTACATTACTACATATTATATGCAGCAGTAAAACATAACAAAGATAAAGTTTTCTGTCATCCACTAGTATGCTCATATATATGCATACTGCTAAAGTAGCTTTTGAAAACATAATATTGAATAATATACATGTTGTATTGCTAAGAGTTTCACAACCAATCATGGTTTCCACATTGTGTGTGCATATTTACATATAGTATATTATTTTGCAAGCTTTGAAAAAATATTTAAAGATATTTGATACTGTAGTTTTTACTTTATCCTTAAGTTAGGTAGTATATTTGAGACATTGTTCAGGCATTTATATAGAGTGAAAGAATTTAAACGACCTGTATAACTGGGGTACAAATAACAGTGCATTACTTAAAATAATAATGATCTCTGCTCAGCTAACATGGAAAACTGATACAGTAATAAACATGAATATATTGATAAATCAAATAATTGATTTATTAGCTGAATAATATATTGGAACTTTAGGGAAGTGGATGTGTTCTTGCCTCTTACACCCGACACACCGTACTGCACAGTTCTGTGTAATAATCAGTCACCGTGTTTCCCATTCAGTGAGCGCACAGTGTGGTTATTGTCATTTATTGATGGTTCACTTTTTCTATAATGCTTCTCTCGCATTAGAGATGTGTAACATTGTGCTTAATCTTGCAGGGGGATAGAGGTGCTCCCGGACTCCCTGGGCCTCCAGTAAGAAACTGTTTTAATACTATTCCACTTACAACCAGTCTGTCATAAACAGACCATCCTCCCCATCACTGTGCCACTTGCAGGAGATGCGCCAAACTTAATGTGGATGATTTAATTGCATTCACCTCAAGGCTGCTGAGTTTGGCTCCACCTGTCTCTCTGTTATCTGTCTGTGTGCAAGTACATGTCAAGCACAAGTAGTCTGTTTCACATAAGACAAAGTGTGTCCGTCACTTTAATATCCTCAAAACAAGTCTGAACAAATGACAAGACCCACCAAGCACCAAAACTGATTAACATCCGTCTATAGAATTTGACAGGCAGGGAGGCAACCATATGTGTTGGTGGCAGTAATTAGTCACTACAAGGACTCCACATGTAGGATTGAGCAGAATGGAGCAAGCGAGGGTCTGCAGTCTCTGCACTTGTGTTGTCCTCAGGCTTGGTGCTATTCATATACCGCAGGGCTCCAGTCATATTTTAAAGTCATCAGCTATTTTCGTTCACTTGAGGTTTCTTCACCAACAAAGCGTGCCTGATCTATTGAGAGCGGGAAATACCAGGAGCGTGGAACGGGAACTCTGAGTAAAACATCAGAACTGTATGAGTCCCCAGAGGTAGCTCAATATTTCACCAAACTATGCTGGATTTCAGAGATTTCTCCAGGCCTCAAGAGTCATTTTTTTTTCATCTTATAATTGTTTAACTGAAGTCATTATTTGGATAGGAAGGTACACCGGGAATAAATCAGTGTCGTAATGAGAGGTGGCACTGCAGCTCTCCCTGCCCGTTCCTGTCCTGAGATCACTGCTTTAGCTCTAAACTTCACTTCGGGGTGGGTATTTCACTGCACGCCTTGAGGATTGGCAGAAATGGTTTGACTGAAGTCAGCTTACCGGTTTCCTAATGAAGAAATTCAAGAACTGAACACAATATTTTACAGTGTTCTGAATTCTGAACCATGTTGAATATAATACATTAAACACACATGCAATACTGATTGTGAAAAATCATTGATTCATCATTAAACTGTCACTCACATTTGGTAAGTGCCATTGCTGCTGAGCACTTGAACACGTAATTTGCTAATTCTACTGCAAAAAGAGACCATGATGAAGTTATTGGTGATTAGTAGTATACAGAGAATCAGACACTTTTACATAAAAAATAATAGAAAGGTCATGCAATCAACAGCCATTTGCTGCTCTGAATGGAAAAGACTGCTGCTGACTGTATCAGATTCCCAAATAATACTGCTCTCTGTGGGACATAGGAGCAGACATGTGCCTCTAAAGATAGGAATGTCCATGTTGTCAAAGCAATAGGCTCTTATGCGACTCGGAGCCAAGTACTGTAATTAACCTGACTCAGCTTGAGTCAAGGATAGCATGACTTGACTCAGATCCAGAGGCTCTAGAGGGCGGACTTGACTCAAGCCGGAGTTTCTGTGACTTGTAACAACCCTGCTGCGAAGATTTAGCGTCCAAGATTGTGTCTGTCATTTCATTCATCATCAAGCCCTTTTGAAGCTCATCTGTGGCAGTAATCTGCATTCTCCATAGCTGGGCTGAGGAAGCCACGCTCTGTAAATGCCATCCTCCAGCTTTTTCTTGTTAGTTTTCCAGGATGTTTTGCATTTCCACACTCAGCCGCACACACGCACGTGCGAGAGCGAGATGGGGGGGACAGATTTGATATGGTGAGCGCCAGGGGGTCACGGTGACCAGACACTGCCTCCCTCCGTCCCAGAGCACAAAGCCAGGGCGAAAGATGAGACCTCTCAAAAGTCCGGGAGGATGTGTTTCACGTTGTCAGTGGAACATTTCGTCCCGTTCCCAAAACAAAAACAGTTGTAGAGGGGAAAAGATGAATGAACGGTGTCCTTTACTTGAATCTCATTTTACCACCCAGGGTCCACCTGGTTCCTTTGACTTTCTGCTGCTGCTGATGGCTGACATCCGCAACGACATCGCCGAGCTGCAGAACAAAGTGTTCGGCCCGCGGACCCAGACATCAGGGGAGGAGTTCCCCATGGCTCCAGATAACTGGAAAGAGAACCAGGACGCCACAGACATGGGGTCAGGCGAGGACTACAGACAGAAGGGGGCAGCAAAGAGCAGCAAGAGAAGGAAATCGACGCGGACCTTAACGGATCCTGATTGGACGATCTGAGATGCGTTTCAACGTTTCAACGGGGGCGAGTTCAAAAGGTGAAACTTTGCGCTCCACTTTGCGCAGGTGCTGATGGAAGATGAGGTCCAGAGTTTTGCCTAAGTGGCAAATTTGCCTTATTAAATGGCATTATCTTCCTTCAGCACCAGGGCAAAAGAAAACATGCAAAGTCTGGCCTATTGACCTCATTTTAGAATTCACACAGGGGCTGAACCATACAAAACACTCAAGTACCCTGCTGGTGTAAATATCAAAATATTTGATTCTATTTTATTGAACTGCTTACACACAGAAAATGAGATTTGTATTTCTTTTATGAAATCTTTATTTTTATAATATAGATATTGGTTTATATTTATGTTTTGCAATTTTTCTGCAGATACCTTTTGTCGAGTGATTAAACATGAATGCCTTGAAATTCCGCATTTCCATTTGCCTTGTTTATGTATATATTGCCTAAAATCCTTTGTGTCTCTTCCAGTAATCACAGTCTATACGTTTCATGCACAGACCTGTGGGTGTCTGTCATAGTGCACATGAACTGAACAGGCAGGCAAGTGCAATCTGCCCGTACCCCTAATCTCAAAGGCTTTGTTTGTAAGGCTCTTCGGAACACTACCCCATTAATGTCTCTCGTTGCCATGGCTGCTAAGTAAGTCTGCAATGCCTCCACTAAGGCCAAGAGTCCAGGAAAGTGTCCATGAAAGAGCAGTTCACCACAGGGGCATGCAGTAGTGGCACTCAAAATGGAAAGATTTAGCTGCCTTGCTCAAATTTAACAAGCCCTGGATTCAGAACGCATGCATCACTATGAAATCTCAAGTCAGCAATGTATTTCAGTTAAGTGACAAAAAAGGGCCAATTCACATTGATGGTGCTCCGATTAAGGAGAAAGAGGTGTGCAGTACATACTGGAGGTAACCGAATTAAACGGAAATTTTCAAAATAACCATGCTGGAAAAATGTTATTTACAGGCACTGTAAGTTTTGTGTATTGTAAAGCGTCGCCCAAGGTACCAAGTGTCGCTGAAGAGCTGCTGTAATTACACCCATTGCCATTGGTCTGGACGGGCTTTGATGTAATGGAGAGCAGGGGACCCTCTTTGATCCCAGCACTTCCTGGAGTTTTACACTGAGGAAGAGCAGAACCTCGCAAGGCGGATGACCACAACGGCATGTCATTCCCATTTGTGCTGTGGTGCACTCCGTAGCACGCACTGACAGTAATTTATGTGGGGGGAATGTGGATCAAAGCAAAGATGGCAAATTATTTAGTTTTTCTTTTTCTGGGTGGTTTGTGGAAATTAATGTATAGGACAGCTGTATCTGACAAGAAATGTTAACTTCTCCATAAAATTGTCAAACAACTTTTCATAGTGGATCATATAGGATTCACAATCATACAGAGTCCTGATAACATACCATTTTTCTATTAAAATCCTGGATTTCGTTGATTTTTTTCCACGATTCCTTGTCATTAACCCTTGACAAGTTGTTTTCCTTCTCATAATCATACACTACTTTTACTATTAAAAATGTTTAAGCAAATTAAATCAGCCTTAACATGAAAAAGCCCTCTTAAAATCATTTCAGGTGTTTGTTTCCACAGTATGCTCATTGTAATATTAGGCATGGGAGATTCCAATGCAATCAGTTGTTATGCGGGTTTCTGTCAGAAGCATAAAGGAATCTAATCTCACTGTCTGAAGACCATAAATCAAAGCAGAACAGGAAAAAACTTGACCACTTTTTCACCCAGAAGAGCGTGAGGCATAAGCTTTCTAGCATATGCATGGGACAAGGGTTAATCCCAACTTTAAAGGGATGAGGGAAGCTTTTTAACTGAGGCTCTCCCTGTTTCTTCTTCTTCCTTTTTTGTTTAATTTCATGCTCAAATTGTGCTCATTCCTCAGAGAGACGGACATTAACATGCCGTGAAGAGGGGCCTGCGAGAGTCAGCGGCCAGCGAGGACTAGCCGTGAACTCTGAAGACTAAAACTAACCTTTTCAAAACGCAATTCCCACCAGCTAACATCTATCATTCCGTGCTCTCCAGTGTGTTTCCTTTTCTTCGCTGCGCTCTCCAGATCGCAGTTAAGACAAACCTCCTATGTATTTGGAAAAATAAACGCGGCCATGAGAAATCGGGGGAACTTGGGGGGGGACAAAATGATTTCTTTACTAGAAATATGCAACCTTAACGGTTGCATAACGGTTGCTAACGGTTTCATGTTGTTAAAGGTTTTGACCAGCTCTGTGCTGAATATGCCATATCAGAAGTCCTGCAAAACAAAAGTATGGAAATACTGAAATGTTATTTATAAATACAAATAAAATATGAAATATAAAAAACAAGCATAAGAATAAAAATAGCAAAAAGTAAACACTTCACTGAAGTGCAAGGTTTAATGGACAATGTATTGGATGTATGGATACTGTTCCTCATAAAATATAGTGAGACTGCAAGCACTATGCAGTGCATTGAGCGAAACTGTCTATCCCAGACATATGCAGCCTTGGTAGAAAATGGAGGCCTTTCGCTCTGATGCCACCCATGTGTGTCATGGACGGTTTTCAGAATGGCGTTAGCCGCTCTTAGCCGGCACTCATCCACTCCCAGCCCTCATACATAAGGTCCTGCAATGGATGCAATGCAATGCAATCGCTGGATGCAATGCAATGGATGGAGTGAGTTTTCACACCAAAGAGATAAAGGGCAAAGGGCAAAGAGATAAAGGGCACCTACGACAGGGCCAAAGCTGAGCCTCACTTTGGCTCTTTGTCGCAGCAGAATGAGGAAGCTGGGTATGACGGTACAGAAGGCCTGGATGTTTTTTCCAACACGGTGCTGCCCAGCAGGCTCGCCTCACCAGTGGCTCAGTGCTGAAAAAGTTCAAAGCAGCTACTGTACAGGTTCAAAGCAAGTGGAGGACTGCTGACTCACAGAGAGGGGGCATCAGCCACAACTAGTCATCTCTCAGTATCCACTCACCATCATGCTGTGTCTGTTACTGTTAAATATGAGAGATATAGTGCATACAGTCTAATCCAATCAAATGTCAAATACGTTCGTACACAAACATACGCAAATAAGTTGCAGGTGCAATATTTTAGTTGATACTGAACGGCTGTCAACAGACATAGAATGACATATTAAGGATATTTAATCAATATAAATAACTAATACAGTGTCATAGTCACAGGGTCATAGTGTCGCATTTATCAACTTCAGTTTGAATTAAAACCTGTTCCAAAACAGCAAATTTACTCTGTATTTTGACCTGATTTAGCTGAACGGCTGTCAACAGACATAGAATGACATATTAAGGATATTTAATCAATATAAATAACTAATACAGTGTCATGGTCACAGGGTCATAGTGTCGCATTTATCAACTTCAGTTTGAATTAAAACCTGTTCCAAAACAGCAAATTTACTCTGTTTTTTGACCTGATTTAGCTAGGTTATAAGGGGTTAAGTATGCATGCCTTTTTTGAAAACATGATTTAGTTTGGATTGGGAACTGGCCACTGCATTTTGCTCTGAGGTTGTGCAGCACAGTATATGATGCAAGTAGCTGAAAGTTGTCACAGGATCGTCTGAAAAATGTTTGTTTATTTAATATTATTCCAGCGGGTTGGAATACAATTAAAACACCGACACAAGATATTGAATTAACAACAGCCAGATGTATTGCACTATCACACACTTCAGCTTACGCTAATTTACAGGATTTGTCCCTAGACGGGCTTTCAGAAACAGAGTAAAAGATATGAGAAAAAAGAAAATTAAAAACTTTTAGGAAAAAAAGGGAAAAAACACATCACATGTTATTACAGGCTCTCTGTACTTTGTTCCAGGTTTTTACTTCGCATTTAAATTCGTTAAAATCCTGCAGTCTTCTGAGATGCTCTAGAAGTGAGTTGCAGGGATGTACTCCTCTAACAGACAGAGCTGACAGAACATTGTCTTACATACTGGAACTCTGTGCTATGTAGGTATGGTGCTTACACTGCTTTTCATGATTTAATTTTTCCCCCTTAACTCCACTGGAGTTTAATGTTGTTTCATGAGTTTTATGAGTAGTGGTATCTCAGGTTAAAAGTAATGTAGAGAATCATATTTTAGTCATCTGCATTGGGTTTAAGGATAACAGCTGATGGCATCCTCTAAGTGTGGGAATTATTCATAGATTGTGTGCCATGTGGTATGTGGTGTGTGATATAAGCAGTTAAAAACGGACATAATTTCACGTTCACAATATCACGTTTTTCCACTAGATGCCGCTGATGGCATCCTCTTAGTGTGGGAATTATACATAGATTGTGTGCCATGTGGTATGTGGTGTGTGATATAAGCAGTTAAAAACGGACATAATTTCACGTTCACAATATCGCGTTTTTCCACTAGATGCCGCCAATGAAACATTGTTGCTTCTTGAAAATCCGAATTCAAACATTGCATTTAATGACCACAAGATGGCAATAGTGACGTTGTCTGTGAATATTGAAGGTATTTTACCAGTAGGGGGAGTAAAGATCTGAAAATAGCGATGCTTTTCGTTTCATCTTTAAAATATTAAGCGTGTTTAGCAGGTCTATCGTCCATTCTCAGAAATTTGCATGCTTTTGAGATGTGTTTAATTTCTGCTCATCTGCACAGGCATTTTGCATAGTTATTGATTTACATTTACATTTATTCATTTGGCAGACGCTTTTATCCAAAGCGACTTACATAGGTTACAGTTCTTTACAATGTTATCCATTTATACAGCTGGATATTTACTGAGGCGATTGATGTAATTATGACATCACCTCAAAATGTACAGATTTTTTAATTAAACCGATATATGGGAAAAAGTAATGCATTTAATCTGCGTTTTGGCTTTTTGTTCTATTACTACTACAAATTACTATTACTTTCCCTATTATTAATTATATTGTGAACTTCTGTGGCAAGTATAAATTTGATAAAAAACAACAACAACAATAATAATAATAATAATAATAATAATAATGCAATACTTCTTTAAATTCCTCAAAGTTCTACAAAGCACTACAGTGGTTATATACAACCATGAGCTGTGCTTATTAACATCCGTGCATTTTGGTGTTATTACTAGAGCAGGGTTGGTATCTATCTGTCAGTTCTGACATACTCTACTAAGCAAATAGTGCTAGTCAGAAAATACTCAAAAAAAGGGATAAATAGTGATGAATTTGTCGTGCCCTGAAGCATTAAATAGAGCAGGCTTTGGTCAGTTGCCTCATCTGACCGCGCCACAATTACTGTGTAAAAGTGCCGGGCTCCATTGTCGGGTCCGCTGCTGGCCCTCGGCTCTGTGATTCTGCAGCGCAACGCTGGCTGCACTCGGCTCCACTCACCCCAATCCCATCCGTCTATTATGGACACTAAATGAAGCGGCGGAGGAGACGCGCTTCTTAAACAGCACTAATAATGCAGAAGTAGTTCTTACTTGTGGCAGCAGAAAGCATGCTTATTGACCTTATAATTTCCAGGCCCTGCTTCCAAGACCAAAGTCATTAAAGAGGCTGAGGCAACTTAAACTAATTAAAGAGGAATACAACGGGAGAGTTTCTCGCTGTTCTGCTCCCCGGTCTGTCAACAGGCACGCAATTTGGCTGCTTTCACATAAACGCCATTGAGAAACGCTGGCTGCAGGTTCTGGTGGGCCTAAAATCGCTCCATGTGCAAATTCATCATCATTGGCTTGCAGAGCTAGTTCCTTGACTCTCTGTGCAAAATGTAATTGAAATGGACAACAGCCTTTATCCAAATCCAGTTCACTCCTGAAATAAGACTCAGGTCTACACAGATTTTTTGAGCTGTCCTAAAGATTGATTGTTTAAAGACTTAACTGCTGTGTCAGTGATTTGTGTTAGCAAAGTGCACTGCGAGTTTACATTTAAAAGATTTAAAAGTTATAATAGAGCTGCAGTTATCACACAGGGAAACCAAAACAGAACAATACATTTTCTCAGAAAATTAAACCGTATTTTTACAAGCTGCAAATCCATATTTTTCTGATTGGCAATGGTACCTTAATGCTGCAGAGTTTTAAACAAAGCTGAGAGTGTGATATCTGGAGCCCTGTAAGGACTCGAAACTCAAAAGCAAGTTCTCTAACTGGGATTTGTCTCCTGCAGTTTGGAATAATAACCTCCAATCTCACGTCATGTGGATTTCCCATTTTGCTCACGGGCTACCGCTTCCCGATGTTCCAATGTTTAAAGAACTATATTTCACTAAGCGTTCCCATCACGGCAATGTGGCTAACAGGCTGACAAAAGCCATTGAAAACACAGTGCTGAAGACAGAGCATTGGGGGAGACAGGTAGCTCAGCAGGATTTGTTTGGCTGGCTGGGTGGAAAAAGGTATGGTTATGACTTGGCAGAGGAAAAAAAAAACGGCAGTGAGAAAAAAATATCCCACATGGGATTCTGTCTGGGAACAATCATATGCCTTTAACCACATCAAAAGGAGTGCCAACTGGTGGGAGAGACGGCACAGAAAGAGCATTTAATTAGGTTGGGCAGAAGATCAAGTCCATTAGGATCCCGGTTGTCATAACCAATCAGAATCTAACCTCCACACGCTCACCTTGGGTCCATTTTAATGAACCAAAATGAGTAATTAATCCATCAATTTCAAACTTTAAATTTATGGACAAACCACATGAGTAAGGGACACGTTGGGTTCATTAGCACCAGAGTAAAACAATCCTTCTGAATTGCTGTAAGAGGCGACAGTGCCTAGGTGTTTTGAAGAATAAAGAAAAGGTACACTCGCTTTTTCCTCACACATACACTTACGTACATACATAGGAAAAAAGAATGTAGATGTGTTTGCAGACAGTTTTCATTTCTCAAAATATAACTTCAAGCTCTCATCACTGTGTTAGCCTAATTTAGAGCCTAGATACACTGCAAAGCAATAGAAAGATAAACTGGAGTAACAAGCACAACCATGAAAATATTAGTAAACAATTCACTTGGTAATTAATATCAACAGTGACTTAGAACAAGAATGGAATAGAAAGTTGTAGTCCCTTTCTCACTGCAAATTCTCCATCAGCACAGAAACGTGCAAGTCATTTTGATGTCTCACATTATGCACTTAGACAGTGTAAACATTAAGCCACATTCCAAATGGCTCTTGTTAAGTAGACACACTGCAAATTTACCAATGAAATAGATTCCTTTCAAGCACATTGCAGATGATTACTATTGTACTTCCAAATTGTTGATTTTTTTTAATGTACCAAGCATGGTGTGACTAAAACAGACACACAGCTTGGACCTGAACATTTGCCTCTGAGTTCAGGCTAAGTTAAGCACATGTTATGATCCAATTACATGCCATCTCATTTCACTAATACCATTTTAATAAATTGCCTCTTAATGTTGCAATTATACACTGAAATTTACAAGAGGGTCTGTTAACCAGCCACTGCACACTATCAGTGTAACAGGGCTTTTGACCATTAGGACTGCAGTTACCTTTACTTCAGCTTCATGGCTTTTTTCACAGTGATAGAAAAAAGGAGATATTACTTGTTATCCTTCTTCTGGAGAGTTAATATAGCTCAGTGAATTCTTAAAACCCAGTGTATTCATACTTTTAGTATCAAAACATTTGAGGAATAAATACCATTCAAGGGGTGAACAGATGTTTCCTGCTGAAAATAGCACTTAATTAATAACTAATTGACATAAACCATGAGAAAACAAATTAATCTGCTCAAGACTAATTGTTGTTGATAATACTGACACTAGCTGATGATGATGAACCTGGTAAATGTTAAATGTTTTTTTAAACATCAATGTCACATATATAAAAACAGCTTTCATTACATGCCCCAAAGGTCTCCATATTATGTAACCCTTTTAATATCATATGTAATTCTGCTTATTGTTACCTTGTGCATGGCCTACTAAATTTGTGCGATTTTAGAAGCACAAGCTAAGGTTGTTTGTGCTCTAATATTTCATACCCATGGTGACACCATTCCATTTGGCTAGTGTTAAGGTAAATTAAAGGGAGAGTGTAATAAAAGATCCACACAACGCATTGTCATTAACAGCTGTCTTTACAAATGTGTTGAAACACTTCAGCATGAAGCGATGCAGTGTCACGGCTTTTATTTAACATTCTCTGAGGTGGCACCGTAGGAAAACAACAGACTCGATTAACATCTCAATCTGTCTAAACGTCCCTGAATTTGGCCGCTCGGCAATTAGGATATTAAGCAGGTCACTCTGTACTTCAGCGAATGATAATTGCTCTCTCTCATGAGAAGCACTTCTATTTCAGAAGGACCGAAAAAGCAACAAGGGATTGATCATTAAAATAATGTACCATCAAAAGGTAATATGAAAAAGGAGTCAAAAATGTGTGAAATGAAAGTTGTAATTTGCATAAAGCGAACATCCCTGTCCTTTTGTGGCTGTAGTGGAGGGGACCAGGGGATTAACTCCTAGCTGCCCCAATTGGGAAAGACAAGGCTTTCCAAAGCAGCAGCACGCTTCACCAAGGCAAACACAAAGGAGTCGACAAGTGTGAAAAGTGTCACAACAGCAGTTTTTCATGTAGATATTCCAAGTAACACCTAGGACACAGGACCTTCAGAACCTAATAGTCCTTAGCCCTTACCCTTTATCTTAAAATCCCAACCCATTTTACTGTTGTTGCTATCTGTCTCTGTTGTTGCTGTCTTAGAACATTACATTACATAGAAAGTACCACTGCCTTTCTGTCTGTTTCAAAATATAAGACACTCTAAAAATAACTGCATTAATAGTATGTATGAATAGTGTGTCTTAAAATTTGCGGGGAATTCTTTTTCCCAGAATTGGCATTTAAGGTGATAAAACAGAATTGCTTTTTTTTCTTATCAGATTCCATAATGGCTTCAACCAATCATTTTGAAATAGCTTTTTCTATTCCACAATGGATCCACCTTATATTTAACTCCCATTTTGGTGTAAACCTGCATTGGCAAATGGCTGTTAGTAAGCTTAGTGTTCCAGGGAAAGCTGATTTGTTTAGCACTTCATCATTATTTACATGTTGCTCATTTGTACCACAATGAAACCATTTTCAAACAACATCATCGCCAGTGGAGGTTCAGTATAGTGTCATAATTTGCATTAGATTAAAAGGCTCTCCCAAAGAAAGGACTGAACATGTCTTTTTTTACTACCAGGGAGAAAAAAAAAGTTGGCAAGAAATTTCGGCGAAATCCCATCTGGAAGTAATTAATCGACAGTATACAGGGGCCAGCCTTAAAAGATTTCAAATATTTTCTGAAGTGCTCCTTGTTCCTAATTATATCTCACCGCCTGTCTTCCTCATTATTTAGAACTGCCCACTAAAAAAAAATGTGAATGCGAGTCCCCCCCCCCTCCTCTCTCAGACAGCATCAAATTAATGCTTAATGGCAGAGAATGAATGAGTTACTGTGCTGGAATAAAGACATTAATGAGGTAATTTTATTAGAGCAGCTCATCCAACCTTGGATGAAACAGGGGGGGAGTGCACAGAGAGAAGCGCCATGGAGGAAATTAGGGTTTCACTGCGCCCTAATTAATGCTTTTAAGGCATTTAGTACAAGCACCAAATTAACTGCCCCAAAAAACCTTCATTGAAAAAAATACATTGTTGCCCTCCCACGTAATTACAGGACAGTGCAAATTCAATTTTAATGAGGCGAAAGCCACCCCTTTAACTTATTCTGCTCAAAACTGCTGAAAGCTTGCTCTTGTTGGGGCCTAAGTTTAAGGAAGCATTGAGCGAACAATACGGGATTGTCGGGTCCCGAGTGCTTTATGCGGTGTAAACAGGTAGCCGCTGAATAGCTCCCCTTCTGAGACTCCTGGGAGTCCTGTCTTCCCAGCACAACAAAACTTGCCCCTGAAAAAGGGCCCAGAAAGAAGCCTGGAGGTGAATGGGCCCGGTTCAGCTAGCTGTGCTGAATGGCTAGTGGTTCTTAAGTGATTACACTATGTTGTGCCGCCCCCTCTCATCGAGTTATCTTTACACAGGCTTTGTCTCCTCTAATTGGAGCTGATGAGGGACTAATTGGTAGCTTTTTTACAAAACACGGTACTTAAGCAATGGCAAGCTGAGGAAGACAGCATGAGTGGAGTTAATGAGAGGCTTTGCACAAATAAAAGCCTCAAAATGGGCCTGTTTTCACGGAAAGGAGGAAAAGAAAGTTGAGGATAGCCTTTGTTTCTTCCATCTTTTGCTTACGTGCAGGTATCTCAAAAGGGGGACAGGGCGGTTGGAGAAATGTTGAGCACTGGTCGAGAGAAAAGAGCCTATTCTATATTGTTTGGAGCCTCCGTTTAGTGTGTCTATAAATAATGAGAGAGGACCGTTCCTCAAATGAATGCCCTTTAGTCTGCTCACACAATGAGGCTGCACTCCTCAGAGAAGCACAGAGAACTGTGTTGAACCACTTTAAGGTTATGTTTGAATCCTCCCTCAGAACAGCAGTGAACATTTTGCCTTTGTTTTGCAGAAATACAGTACTGCTATATTCAGTGTCTCCACAAACATGTCTTAAAAAACTAGTATGCATTTAAGTTTAACCAAAATACACACATTAAATAGATAGAGTTAAGAACTGTAACGCTGATGTAAATTAATCAACAGCTTACCAAAGACAAAGCATCAGAATTCAGCTTTCAGAGAGGTGGCAAAAATAGCCCAATGTTTATTCCAGGTAATGGGATATCAGCTCTCTTTACGGAAAGTAGTCACTCTCACCCCCTAATCTGATGCCATTTGTCCTTGTTTTGTTGTGTAAATGGTTGTTCTTGTAGTGGTAGTACATGAATACACTCTAAGACACCCTCACTGAGCTGAGCCCTGGGGTCAAACTGGGCAGTGAAAACAGATTTCTCAATGGTACTATAATGAAGGCATCTTTTCCTTCACAGAAAAAAGAATATAATGCAACTGGTTAGCATTTCAAATGTGGACTACATTGAGTTATTATTGAGTTATTGCACTAGACATTTGTCCACTCCTGGTTATCCATCATCAATATTAACGTGAACTTCCCTTAGACCAGGCTATAATTGGTTAGCCAAATATTTGTGCCGGGTAATTTGTTGTGGTATTTATATTCCAAGAGATCCATTAGCTTCCTACAGGTCTCATTGTCTCCTTCCACAAGGACAATTTGCATTTCCTTTGTGATGAAAATTATTGGCTTCCTCCAGACTGTGAGAATTAACTTCCTAATGAACTCTCTACAAAGGAGAGAAACCTCAATTACACTTCTCTCCTTTACCAAAGTTAATGATGTTAATAAACAAGATATTTGGATCATGAAGAGGAGTATTGCGCACATCTTGTGACAAATAAATACCTCTTTTCTAACCAGACCAGCTAAAATACCAATACTTAAGACAACCACAACAGTACATCACTGTAGTGTGTTAACGTTTCAAAATGGATAGTAGTGTGGAACAGTGGTTACAGCACTGGATTTTTAAAGAATCACTTTTGGTTTGTATTGCAGGTCAAATACTGCTGTTCAGCTACTTATTGCTATTCTTGTCTTGCATGCACAAGAAGAGGTGAAATTACAAGCAAACTACAGTAACCGAAACATGTCTGCAAAGGAAGCAAGTAGCACAATAAAAGGTTGAATAGTGATGACACTGAGCAGTTCTGTGACAAAACTGTATAGCACAAACTGCACTTGGTGCGTATGATAGAACATATTGAGAGAGCAAAGTTTTGAGTTTAACGAGCTGCAGATGAAGACTGCCTCCAACAGAACTGATCTGGAGCCAACATTCTGATGTGGCTTTCTCTGATGGGGAATCCAACTCCGGTTTCCACAGCCCCCCAACAGCACGTCATGGAAAGTGAATGACGGAAGGATTGTCGCAAACCCTCACCACCTGCTGGGGTCTTGGGGCGTCCCCTTGAAAGGGACGCCTTCATGGATCATGTAATCTGAACCCCCGTTCAAAAGGGTGTCGTGCCAGCTGACCACCTCCGCACCAGCATATTAACCCCCTCTCAACATTTCATAAAAAATCTAATTTGGCTAGCAATTATAGGGTTACATGTAGGGTAGAAAGCCAGATAATCTGGGATTACACACAGAGGGCTTTGTTTCCAAGGCAACTTCCAGTAGAGAAGGGCATTAGAACCAAGGGTTGCCTGTTTAACGAAACAGAAACAGGCAGACTCCAATACTTAAACCCCTGTGGCCGTTTTCTCAATGGTAAGGTACCCGGTGATAATGCTGTTCTTACATGCTCTGCTCACAGATGTGTTTTACTTGGTAAACAATTTAAATGTTGCTATTTTCAAACACTGTAGTCTGTCTGTCTCAGGAAATGCACTGCTATTATTTTCTTAGAACAGAATAATGATGTGTTGTCTTTTTAAATTTATTTGTATTCATAAGGCACTTGTTTGTTTGATTAGTTATTTCTAATTATGATTGCTGTAGCTCCATAAAATCCTATTACCTGAATGACATGACAAATTCAACAAAGATGACACCCAAATGAACACAAATTATAGTAAGCAGTTGTGATGGAGACACTACAGGTGCTCTACAGGAGCAGTAAACCATACAACATATATAGATATGGAATCTCTCAGTTCCGCTCTTTCCCCTTCTACATGTGTTATAGAAACACAACTCCAGTAGCTGAATGGCTCACATGAACACTTGATTAAGTTTGCAAGGAACACAACTGTCAGGTGGGTAGCTAACTGTATGTCTTGTATCAACAAACACACTAATGGTGTGTTTATCGTAGCTAAAACACCTATAGTAAACCTATACTATACTTTACTTCAAAGTCACAGGGGCTTTCCTTGTGTTTACGTTACCTCCAGGCATTTCTCTGCTTGGGCCAACAGCAGCCTCAGCTCCCTTTCTGACATCACACTACATGGTCAAAGGGGGTTGAGCAGAATTGGGAATGTGTATTTTGCGTTGTAGTATAGACTGCAGTATAGCTTTTTCCAATTAAACCAGCTGTTTTAGGCATCTTGATGTTGTCATTGCCAAACCACGGTACATGCTTCCTATAAATAATCAGGTGCAATTTTTAATTATGCTATTTTGGGGATTCTGGTGTATCATAATCCTTAAATTCCCTCCTTAAATTACTTTTATTTTTATTTTTGAGGGTTTGTAAAGGAGTTACCAACGCTACGCAGGTACATCACTCTCACCTGAAAATGTTTGTTTGGTCATAAGCCCCTATAGAGTTATGCTATACATACAAATGACATTGCCAAGATACATAATTAGTATATTGCATTAATTCACCATAATACAGCCTAGTCAGTTATATATAGCCAGGATATTCTGTTTGCCAATGCAGAACCCATCGTTGAGTCGTGCATGCAGAACAGAGCTGATTCCTGGCATATGTGAATTATGAAGCTGCAAAGGGCCCTATAGCCACAAGGGGGCCCCCAGACTTTTACTTTTCATTCTTCATTCTATTTATTTTTGTGGCACAAAAAAATCACACAACAGCAAAGTAATAATAAAAAAAAAAAAAACAGAAGAACACTTCTGAGGTACTGACACACTCCTACGTTAAACCATTGACAACTGACTTAGGATCAGCTTTTTTTGATTCCTCCACAATGTCTCCCCTTCACCGCTAAAAACTAACATGGACTACATGAGCATTGTACCACTGAATGTGATTTTCTCATGAACTGACCACTACACCATGTACCAGCCACTGTAAGGTAGTTATAAAAAAATAGCTATAAAAAATGAAACAGTGTCATGAGAGCTATGTTGCAGAGAGAAAGGGAGAGAGAGAGAAAGAGAGAGAGAGACTATAAAAAATATATAAAAGCTCCATTTGTTGTTGCAAAAAAATGAAAAGGGAAAAGAAAGGTATATTCAGGACAGGGAAGTGTATACAAATGTGTTATTAAAATCTGTGTCATGTATTTCATGCACTTGTTAATGTTTGCCTTCAGGCTATTAATCAAAACAGGTAGGCCAAGAACTTGCAGAGGGATGCAGAAAAAGCTAGAGATTTCCAAATGGGCAAAATGGCTGCATCAGTTTCAACTATTTCACAAATGCATCCACATGAATGCTCTCAGTAACAGAAGGTTAGCTGAGTATAACAGTGGTTACTGCCCTGCCAATATTTGTTTTAAAGTTTAGGAATGGTGCAGGTATGCAAACATGACAAGAAAGGTTAAGCATCAGGTTATAATGTTAGAAAATTTTGTATACATATACAGTACCAGTCAAAAGTTGGGACACACCTGATTAAAATAATGGGAAACATACATTCAAAGACATTTTGATCTAAAGACATACGCTTAAATGCTTGAAATTTGTTTCTCAGGCAAATCTAAATAGGGAAGTTGATGTCTATATATGAATTTCTTTCAAAGAAAAAAATAATTTTTACAAAATATTTTTTGGTTTCTTTGAAGAATTTAAATTATAAGATAGCTTTGATTTTTTTATTATGCTTCTTGGTCACTGCATAATTCCATTTGTGTTATTTCATAGTTATGACAGCTTTACTATTATTATTAAGTACAGAAAATAGTAAAAATAAAGAAAACCCCTTCTGAGAGTAACTTCTGACTGTTACTGTACTAACAATGTTCTTTTTTTGTTGTTCTGTTGTTTTGTTGTCATTGTATGTGTCCAGCTGATTTGGGCCAGCCTTTGGCTAATAAGCCCTACCTGCCTGATTAGAGGCCTGTTAAAAGAGATGTGTGTGGCTGGAGGGGGAGCTGTGCTTTGCAGTTAGCTATGCTGAAGATAGTTTTGTTGGCTTGATTTGTTACTTTTTTAAAACAAAACTCTCCCTCCTGTGGTTTTTACATGTGGCACATCAGCCAGCACTGTTACAGTTGTATAAGCCATATATGCACAGCTATTAATTTTTATTGATGATTTTTATTTCTAAGCAATGAATCGGTAAAACTGTATGTTAAACTCAGCTGGACAGCTAAACACATATTACAATCGTTTTCCCCAATGGACAACTTTTGCAGTTTATCCTGTAGTTTATCCCACCCGCTTATGCTGAACCAGTCCCTTGAGATGAATAGCTGTAGGTTATTCTTCATCTGGGGACAAACTATCACAAACTTTTAACCAGGAACCATAGACAGAAGCTTAATCAGCCTGCAGCCTGTCTGAAACAGGGCCTGTGAGCCCTTCACATCACATTTGATCCCACATAAGAAGATGCAGAGTACAGAAGCCCAGCAAGATTGTGATAACATGATCTTGAATGCTATTAAATGCTCACAATCTCTGCGAAATTGGTAACATAATTGTGTTCACTGATAATGTGTATTAGACTCATGTGTAGACATGACATATTGAGTTATGCAGACTTCCAAAGTGAACAGCAATGTAACTATCTAGCTAGTCAAGCATGTCCACATTTGTCCTTGGTTATACGACTTGGAGTGTGTTGATTACAAATGAGAAAAAATGTACAGATGCTAGTATTAGAGTATGTAAGCATTACATATTTGTCCTTGCTTCCAAGCTAGACTAGCAAGCAGCTGTAGACTAGCAGTACAGCTAACTAGCTAACAATGGAAAAATAGCAATGGAAAGTAGCTAGCAGCATTAGCTGGACCCAACATCTACCATTAGCCTCTCTTAAAGCATGAAACAATTTTCCGGTTTGAAACCAGCCATGCCACCTGTAGAGAATGAGCTGGACCCCACAGCAGTGCAACAAATGGGGTTTGTTCCACCCCAGGGACATGGGTGCGTTGGTAGGCCAGGGTTTCCATGTCCATGTACCTTTCACAGTCACCTGACAAATCACAGGCTGCCTTGGAGTGTTGAAACAAGGATGGCATCAGTAGACTTGTCAACAAATGTCTGATAAAGGAAGTGTACAATAATTTAGAGGAAACTAAAGGTTTGCTCTGACAGAGAGGTGCATGAGATGTGCATGTTTCCAGGCCATTTCCAGGGAGAGGACATAGCCTGTCATAGGACAGACCCCTGTCCATTTCCCTGACATGACATTAACTGGTCATAGTGCAAAGTCACAAACTGGCCTAGATCAGACATCCATGCCCTCGTAAGTGGATTACACAACAGGGTCCTTACCATTTCCTGTCTAGCTTCAGATAGTGTCACTTTGTCCTCTTTGCTCCATACACCCAAATCAATCACTGATGTTGAAGTGATGTGCTCATATTTTAACATCATGATTTTCAACCTTTCTCACTCCTGCGGTTTCCACCTGAGTTGGGCTGCCTCCACTTTGCCCTGGACTCTACAAGCATATTCCAGACCAGCAGGGGCAGGTGGTGTGTCTGGTGGATTAGCTCTCACCAAACCATGAGTCAAAGCAATTGGAAGTCCCATTCAAGATGTTTCTATACTGTTTTGAGGACTAGTTGTGTTTGCACACACCATTCCACCAAACCATAATTTTGTGGTTGTGCAGATGTTATTCTAGATCTTGTAATGCGTACTGTCTGAAAAATTCTAGTGAAGACCAATGACTTACTGATATGAGTGCAAGGGGTATTCCAGATGTGTACATCAGCACCTTACACAGTGCTGTGATAACTAGTACATACTTGTGTCAATAATTACACAAGGGTGACATATAATTGCAGTGTAGCCATACAGCATACTCTGCAAGCAGGTCCGATAAATAAGGGGGATGTGAGGTATGCTTGGGTATAGGGAGGCAAAGATGCAGTCTGAAGAACTGGTTATTCATTTTCCCAAAGGAAACTTCCAGCTTCTGTGTAGTGTTGTAATTACTCTTTCAAACATGTACACCTCCTCACTGCTTTCAGTGAAATAGTGCTATAAATACATGTGACTCCTACGTTTTCTGTAATAAAATTAATTACTTGTAAACAATGTGATTTTGTTCTGTGCAATGCAGTTAAGCTTAATTTCTGTCTGTTATAGTGTTTTTTGTTCCCATTTAATCAAGGGTAAGAAAACACATGACTGATGGCCACATTTTGATTATGTTTCATTTTGCCTGCATCCTGGCTCTTCTAGTTTTTCCACCTAATTATTCCAAATTTAATTGACTAAATAAATCCTTCTCTGCTTATCAAGCTGATGAGTTGTGAACATTTCTTGCAGTAACTTTCTATACAACACCAAGTTACATGCTACTCGTTTGATCGTGCCTTGTCCCTGTCGCTGTAAAGTCGTTCTAGATGCCTAAATAAATGCAATCTACTACCTATGGTCCAAGCATTTGGTATGCAAACACTGTTTGGCGTCTTGTGCTTGTTCAGTGATTTACAGCTGTGGGTATAATTAGCCCAATGGTTAATATAGCTGTAGCTGACAATAATATACTTCTTAAACTCAGAATTTGTAATTCATACAACATATACATTTTGTGACACGGACAATAAACACTGAAAGGTTCTTCTTTGCAAAAACACTATCATTTCCACCTGCACCTCATGCAGTGATTTCGTAGCCATTTTGTGCGTCGTAGTAGAATTGAAGTTGACCACAAACGGATACATATACCATTTGTATTATATTGGATTCTGTGTTCTAGTGTACTTGGCGTCCGTTGCCCAGATTGCACAAGTTGTGGTGGGGCTTGAATGGTGTTATGTTCGCACTCATTGGTCTGTGAGTGTTGTCAGTCTGATCTGACACGAATGCTCATTTACCTCGAATCGATACACTTATGTTCTATTGTGTTGGAAGTTGCTCTGGATAAGAGCGTCTGCTAAATGCATGTAAGGTAATGTAATAAAATAGTATGTTCGGGGATTTTACTCTTTGTATTGCACTAGTTAATACTATTCCGAATCAAAATAATGCGCCACTTTGGTTATTTATGACATGCGCGCGGCTTCAGAACGGATACAAGACATAACGTCAAGATGGGATATTTATAGCGATTCATTTATCATTCTGATTGTTTGTTTGTTTGATTTGCTCGGAAAAAGTTTGACCTCTCCCACGTGATGGTTCGGAAGCGCTGTCTGCGCTCCACGATCGAGCTCGCCGCATCATTCCGCTACCCAGATGTGTCTGCCCGCCGGCCAATGAGAGAGCGCCCTGTTGGCCACGCTGGAGCTCCCGACATCCACTTGACTCAACGCTACGTCAGCAGAGAAACTGAAAGATGGCGGTGTCCATAGATGAACTGAGAGCAGCTGCCTGTTTAGTAATATTAACTTTGCTATGTAATCCGACAAATGGCGACGTTGCAGGAGGCGCTGCGGGAGCTACAGACGCGCCTCACCGCCGCTTTGAATACAAGTATAGTTTCAAAGGACCGCATCTGTCTCAAAGCGACGGCAGTATTCCTTTCTGGGTGCATACTGGAAGTAAGTCCCTTTGAATAGGAATAAGCTAGCAGGCTTACTAACTGGCCACCTGACTTTTCATTGCCTGCATGTTTTCTGGCTTAACCTGTCGTTAGTAACCTTGCTCATTCATTGAGTTATGCCAGCCAGCTAGCGAACATGCTAGCCAGATTCTTTAAATGTCCTGGGCGTTTTAAGTAAGCTAATATTGCACAGTAATTTAAATGGTTCGTCAATAAAGTGCTGCTAACTAGGTGGCTTGCTAGCCATCCATCATCAGTTAGCTACTGTTAGCTGGGTAGCAGAGGCTATTACCAGACCTAAACTAGCTGGCCACCTGTCTCTGTCGTACTCTGTACTGAAAACGAAGGAGCCAGTCTAAACAAAATTTGAAAAATTCTAGTCAGCTAGGTAGTCAGTTGATTATTAAAGAAGAAATATTCATTGCTTTATACTTGCAATTATGGAAGAAAAGCTCTTGACATCTCAAATGGATTGAAGTAAATTCTTCTAAGGTGTTTTGACAATGTGGTATAGTTTCTGTTCAAAAGTGTCAAAGTCCTTGCATGCAGGCACCCGTTTATCTGTGTTCATGATAGGGCTCATGGCCCAGACGATTAGAGTGACGGCTTCGTGATTTTAGCCGAGGCTTTTGTGCCGTAGCCTATTGATTTTTGTATCCGTTTCTACCTCAATTGTGAGCTATTAATGTGGTCTGTAAAGTAATGGTTGATTTCCAATAGGAAGTGGTTGAATATTAGTAGATGGCCATCCCTCCTGGCTGAAGTTACCCGTCCAATAATCAGACCAAATCAGTCTGAGTGCTAACACATCTGTTCCAACACAGTGCAAAGTGCACAGGGAGAACACAAGCCTGGTCTTCACTATTCTAGTTATGTCATTTGTACAGTAGACAATCAGCCATTGAAATGCAACCATTTAACAATATGGCATGTATTTGAAATTCAGTAAGTCCTGTGTAAATGTGATGCATAAGTACTTGCCTTGGCACCGTTGCTAGCAAACCACCAAGCAAAGGGTGTATCTATAATGGGCTGTTCCTGTGGTGTCTAGTCCTACGTTGCAAGCCTTTTATGGGATGTGGCAGCAGTGAACCTGTTTTGTAATGTGAGGGGAAAAACTGCAAGTTACAACTCGTACTATTACTGTTCTTTGTATTTCTCTGAGTGGATTTACCCAACAAGGCATCTGGTACCAGCTGTAAGTAGTCTTGTGCCACATAGTGTACTTGCTTAAGGAGCTCTGTGATGCAGAATAAAGAGCAGTCACAGGACAGCGGTGCTCAGTACGCTGCATTTTTCGGGAGCAGCACCAAATGTGTCTGCTCCAGTAGTAGGCCCTGTGTCCTAGATATCACCGGGGTATATTGGGACAGACAGGGTACACAGGCACAGGGAGGGGGGGAAGCAATGAAGAGTTACATGTGTAATGCACAGAGGAAGGAGGAGGCAGTGAAGAATATCAGGGGCTGAGCAGTTCTGTCATAGCAGGATGGCAGATCCCACCGCTGACAGCAGGGCTACAGGCACAGGGTGGGAAAAGGAGAGCCCACCAAAAGAGGCAGAGTAATCAAAGTGAGATCACTGGAACCATCAGGGCACCAGTGGTACACAGCTGTTTTACAGGCCTGGAGTTCTCTGTACCTTCTTGGTAAAAATGGCGCTGCTGTTCTCCAGATGCCATCCCTAGCGCTGACCAGATCCGCATCACGCCCTCCCTGAGGAGCCAGAAGGGCTCGGTGTGGACGAAGAACACCGTGAGCTTCGAGAACTGGGAAGCCGAGGTGACGTTCCGCATCTCCGGCCGTGGCCGAATGGGAGCGGACGGACTGGTAAGCGCGCCTCTCTGTCTGCATCAAACTGCCTTTAGGGCCCCCTCCCCCCTCCGCGTTAGTGACACCTGTGTCCTCTGCCCCCAGGCCGTCTGGTTCACAGCAGGACAGGGCCTGGAAGGACCCGTCTACGGCGCGGCCGATTCTTGGAACGGAGTTGGAATATTTTTTGACTCTTTTGACAATGATGGAAAGGTTGGTGGAGAATGCATTGATTTTTTTCATTCCTATCTAAAGTGAAAACTGTTATGTAAATAGAACATAACAGTTATGTAAATAGAACATAACAGTTCCCTTCTTCCAACACAGAGGAAGTCTGTTGGAAGAAGTTCAAAATGACATGTATGGAAAATAAAGCAATAAGCTGTTCTGCTGCATTTTTTGGATTTAAAAAGTAAAATAACCAGGCGTACCTACTTAATCCAGATATGTTAAATATTTTAGGCTTAGAGAATTAATTTGTTAATGCAGCCTGTCTTGATTTTGAAAAATAGCTGAGCTGTTCTAACAAAGAAAAACATGGGTTCATCTAATATCCATTGCAGATGTATCTGGGTTCTGAGAATTTCTTTCTTTTTTATTTCAGAAAAATAATCCTGCCATTCTGATTGTTGGAAACAATGGAAAACTTATTTATGACCATCAGAAGTAAGAAATTATTTCATTTATTTATTGTGGTGCAAGATGTGGAATTCCCAATTTCTCTGAAGTATTTTCCTATAGTCTTATTGTAAGACTCAACACAGTGGCCTTTTTCATCTGTATGAAGCTAATTTCTGATCCCTTTTTGTCTATTGGCATCAAAGCTAATTGAACAGCTATTTTACTTCAATTTTTTATGTGCTGGGTGGTTTGGTAGGTAATTAGGAGACAGGAGGTGCGCTGTATTCATATTTTTACACCATCATCTGTCATTAACTGTGCACCAGTGCACTCCATTCAGTACATTACCTGATTACATGTTAGAAGTGAGCCCAGATGAATTCTTTTGAACAGATAGGCTCTTACAAGTTTACATTCTTAGCAGCAATAGTTTTGGAATATCTATTTTTGATCACTAAACAAAAAGTTTTTCTTTCCTTGTTGTGGTTGTAAATGTTTTTCCACTTGTTCTGCCCAGGGATCAGAAATAGCTCAGGTCAGTCATTATGTGAAATATGTTGGTCACTGGAGGGTTAAAAGATTATCATGGGAAACAAAACAGATGGTTTTAGCCCTATTTTTTTCTTTCCACCTATAACAGCTGCTGGCAATCATTGCTGCTAGACTTTAACAGAAATTGTGTTCTTATGCCATTTAGATGGATGAAAATATACTTTGCCATATACATATACACGGTAATTTGCAGTAATTTTTGCCTCATGTTACCCATCTCCACAGTGCACTCTTGACTTATGGGACTATAAATGCTTTCAGATCGTACTTGCAGCTTTGTGGCAAATTACCAGTTGTTACTTGTATTTACTACATACCGACTGACAAGAAACTTATTCCACATAGTGTAGTGAGAACTGTGCATTTGTATTTCATTACTTAATATAATATTGTGTTCTCTGATTCAGTGATGGTTCAACTCAAGCCCTGGGAACATGTCTAAGGGACTTCCGAAACAAACCCTACCCAATCCGAGCCAAAATTACATACTACAAGAAGTCACTGACGGTAGGATTTGAGTTCTTGAAGACATAATCTTAATCAGGCAGTTATTTTTTTGCTGTCATAGTACTTCCTCTCATTACATTGTGGTAGAGCTGTCTGTATAACCTCAAGAATATTAGAAATTAATATTAATGTGTAAAACTGAGCATTTCCTTGGTATGTCTCATATTTTTGGGCCCAATAATGATGCATCATTTTGATGGCAACATAGCTGAAATTTAACAAGCATCTTAACTCATAACTCTTAATGGTCCCCACTACCCATGGAGTGAATAATGCTGACACATCACTACTCTTAGTAAAAAAGCAAAACAATTATTTTGTTCTTACACACAGCTTGTACCAACTCCACTGTGTGTATGTGTATATAAATGAATGAAAGACAAAAGTAGAAAGACAGATGAAGTTTCATCCTTCTCCTAAATTCTGGGAAGCTTTCCTTGTAGACAGTGCTTTGATAGTTGGTGTGGTACTGTGTGGTTTCACCATGAATATTTTTTCACCATTGGTCAGGTCAGCAGGGCAGTGTTGATGACACATGTTTTCTTATACCCCTTAGTTCTTTCTTCCTCATTCGTTCAATCCTGAACTTACTGAGTCATAGATTCATGTCCCAGTGACACCAGAGTAAATGAACCATATGGGTGAACAGACATGATTGAAGCCTGGTGGTTGGCTAGTGTTTGCAGTGTCAGATTGTTTATGGAACAGATGTTATACTCTTTTTAGCTACATGCATTTTAGGAAAATGAAAGCAGAACAGAAAGATGCAGGGAAACTATGCTTTATTAGTTCTTATCAAGCATTTTTTTTATTCCACCACTAAGAATAAAATTTTCAAATGTGGAAAGGAATTATTTTGTTAAAGACTAGCCAGTGTTTGAGCACTTGATAATTAGTCCAGAATTTTATGAAAACTAAATTAGTCAAGATTACGCGATTGTTACAGAGTCTGTCAGCTGTTGATTCTATTAAGTGTGGCATATTGTTATAGAAGCCTGGTTAATTATGTGTCTGAAAGAAGGTTTTTAATGCTCTTTAGAAGCTTAGCTCAGGTGATGTAGCACTTAATTAAATGGTTTTTATTGCTATCTCTGTGCAGAAGAAAGAAATGAAAAATACAGTATATGAACAATCTAACAAACTTGCATTTGCTGGCACAAATACAGAGCTGCTTGTTTTTTTTTTCCTTTTCACAGAGTGCTTTGCCCCCTAATTATAGAACAAAGTGTCCTAAATCAGAAGCACAACGCTTGGCACAACAATGAGGACATACTCTTTTTCCCTTTAGGTTATGATCAATAATGGCTTCACCCCAGATAAGGATGACTATGAGTTCTGCGCAAAAGTGGACAACATGATCATTCCTCATGAAGGCTACTTTGGCATCTCTGCTGCCACAGGAGGCCTTGCAGGTCAGTCACGGACATAACTGAGGAGACGCAGTGTCACACATGCAATTATTCATCATTTTTAGCATAAGAAAAGGTGCTTTGCCCTTATCAAGTGTCTTAATAAACAGAACAAGTATAAGGTGTTAATTTTACTGTCCTTTTTTCTGCCAGATGACCATGATGTGCTGTCATTCTTGCTGTTCAGACTAACAGAGCCTGGACAACAGCTGGTATTTACTGTTCTCTGGTATTACCCAGCAGATCAGATTTTTTTTCATCAGCACTGTAATGACATTTGCCATAAAGTTCCAATAGTTCAGCTGAGTTTTAACATTATGTAATTCAGTGCTCTGAATGAATTTGGCAGTTGCATTTGGAACATGTTTTTTTTTTTCTTTTTCTTGCTCCAAAGCCACCACCTGAGGCTGAAATTCCTAAAGAGGAGAAGGACAAGTATCAGGAAGAATTTGAGAACTTCCAGCAGGAGCTGGACAAGAAGAAGGAGGCGTTTCA
This sequence comes from Megalops cyprinoides, assembly GCF_013368585.1. NCBI lineage: Eukaryota > Metazoa > Chordata > Actinopteri > Elopiformes > Megalopidae > Megalops > Megalops cyprinoides. The sequence goes on from NC_050587.1 coordinate 12,037,379, forward strand.
GAAAGAACATCCTGATGTCCAGGGAGAGCCGGGTCAGTTTGTTACCACGGGCTTAATAGTGTTGTAGTAGTTTATAACTTGTTACAGAGAAGAAATTGTTCACAGGTAATGAATATCATATTACGTTTTCTAGAAAAAAATTATATTGAATATAAGTTTTTGTTCATATGTGTATCTTTTAGTTGTACTTAAATGTGCATTATGTATCATTTTGTATCATTCTGATCTCATATATTTAATACATTATGTATAATATTTGTCTTTTTAGGTAGTTGTTAATATCTTAAGTATTCCTCATGTGTTAGATACATGTATTGTCCATTTTCCTTGTTTTCCTGGCCAGTTATATTTGTGACCGTGCGAATGATTCTGTGTCCTGATGGTTTGTTCCTGGGCAGTAGAGGACGTTTATGAGAGTGTGAACGACCGGGAGATCCGGCAGGTGTTTGAGGGTCAGAACCGGATCCACCTCGAGATCAAGCAGCTCAACCGGCAGCTGGCCATGATCCTGGACGAACAGCGCCGCTACGTCTCCGTGGTGACGGACGAGATTGCGAGGCGGGGAGCCGCCGCTGAGCCCGGACAGGTACCGCTCAAGCGCGATTCTCTCGCAGCACTGGTCACTAAGGTCACCTTTTTCCCTTCTGATGCCCCACGGTTTATTGGTGCAGCAGTGTAGCACGGTGATAAGGAGCAGAACTTGTAAATGTAAGGTTCCTGGTTTGATTCCCTGTTGGGGTACTGCTGCTGTACCCTTGGGCAAGGTATCTAACCCACAATTGCCTCAATAAATATCCAGCTGTATAAATGGATAGCATTGTAAAAATTGTAACCTATGTAAGTCGCTCTGGATAAAAGAGAGTGCTAAATGACAATGTAATGTAATGTAAAGCCAGGTGTAGCGCCTTAATAGTCACACCTGCTGTTGTCATCTCCACTTCTCTACTGACACTACAGATCTGTTATAAAAAAAAAGAAAGCACTTTTTGTTGGTAGATTTCATTTTTATGATTATGAATGTATGTAATTGTGTAATTGAACTTTTTCAGGTTCCCAGTCAACATCTGGACACAATAATCACTACCCAACAGGAGGTGCTGAAGAATCTGAATGATCTGAGGTGAGAACAGACATCGTATTTTGAATTTCCACAGCAGCAGCAGTTTTGTTGTTTTTCTTCCTGCATAAGCCTGCCATCTCAAATCTGCAAGAAAAACACAACAACAAATTAATCGCAGGGCAGGAAAAATTTAAATCTCAGAGATAAAGTCATTCACCCAGGTGTTCCATTGTAATAATCTGTGCCGATATCGGGTTTGTCTTTGCCGTTTGGTTACTTGAGTTAAGTCCCCTCAATATCTTGATTCATAATAGCCGTAGCTTTCCTTCACTCCAAGCCACCCCCTGGTGGGATGGCCATCTTTCATCTCCTCTGATCTCATCCCTCAACCATATTTTATTTTTGCTTTTGTTTGATGACATGGCTGTGTTGACCATTAAAATGAATGATGAGTTATGTACATAGCCTCACTGTACTCTCACGATAGTCAGGCCTGAGTTTGATTTTTTCCAGAGAACCTTCTGCAGATCTAGTTTTTGGTAACTAGTTCAGCAGTTATACTCCTATTATTGTACATAGTAGTGTTTATTTTATACATCCTTAGTGTTTCTTTTTAAAAAATCAATTCTTTGAATAAGTAGTGATTTTATTGGTAACTTCTGCAACGTTACCTGTTTTTTTTAGTTTAAATATTATAGTTAAATGTTGTGTACCTTAAAATGTACATTTCCATTTACATCTTAGGAGCTTTTCATAAGATCTTTGAATAATACAGATTAAGACCTGAGCATTAACCGTCTGTATGGTGTGACCTTGGTTTGGATCAGACAATTCAAATTAAGATCTTGTAGTGTTACTTCTTTAAGCCTGATTAAATGAAAAAATTCAATTCATTCAGGCAATGTGATGATAGTTATGTTTTGCGAAAATAACATATTTGTATTTATATTGTTTTGTCAAAGGTATTTTCAAGAAAGTTATTTAGTTACTTGCGTGTAGTGATGTGTGTCGAAAAACACAACTGGTAGATTATACCACAAAAGTACATAAAAGATCTTAATCCTAGCAGTCAGAATATTAAAATTGATGTCACTTTAATAATTTTAAACCGATTGTTTTTGTTCATTTTTCACTTACACAGATCTTCACATGGCTACAGTGTTGTTAGGTTCTTTGCTTCATCTTGTTGCTATATATTTTTGGACTTTCGCATTTTAAAAAAGATTAGCAAAGTGTTTTTACGACCATTTTGAGGTTGCATCAAGTATTACTTTGATTTCATATATAGTATACACGTTTCAGTTAAGACTTTATTATGGTAGCAATAGGGTTGTGATTGTTTTCTCATTGGTGTAAGTTTATGAAAATGGTGTGCCGGAGCATTTTTGTGACTATTTAGTCTACAGTTTTTGGTTTTGTTTTTTTTTTTAATTTCATAGACATCTTGGTGTGTTAGCAATTGAAAATCATTAGATGAGCAAATTCTATCTCTTTGATAAGCTCATTCAGACAGCTGTCTTTTCTTAGGTCACATTCGCATGCTGGTTCATTTTGAATAAAAATTTGATTAGGTTGGTCTTTGAAGTCTGTGGCATATGAATAATAAGAGCTTTGAATAGGAAGTGCAGCAGATTGTTTTGATGCAACAGGTGGCTTACAGTTTGATCACAACCACGTTATGTTTTTTGACATAGAGACACATCTGGTTCTGTTTTGCTCAGATAGCCATAACCTTGTTCAGCCAATAGCAATGTCTGTTGGTTGTAGCCCACTGGAAGACAAACAGGCAAGATTTACCATGTTGAAAGTCAGCCATCTTGGATTAGCAATTGGTTCTTTGTCAGTGTTTTTACATTATTTACTTTATTGTCTTTTCTTTCCTGCCTTGCAGGGTTTGTGCCTACTCTCTTCAGGTATTATTAGCTACTTGTGGATGAATGAAATATAAACAAATTTGGGCTACGGCAACCAGGCAGGAGGTTGGCAGAGGGGGCTAGCTGGGTAGCTTACTGTATATCTTTCCGTCCCGTGTAACACCTACAGTGACAATACTTGATACATTTGTGTAAACATGTTTGCATGTTTGGTTAAATAGTTTGGTACAGCAAGCTAGTATGCTGCTTTAATTTGCAAGCTAGCCTCTAGCAAAGGACGATGGGAACAAAGTCTCTCTCCCTCCCTTCCTCTCTCTCTCTATATATATAATATGTGTATGTATGTATATAGAATATATGGTATATGGTGAATGGGTAAGAAGTGCAGTCAAATAGGATTTTTGACATATACACAGAAGCTAGCTTATTCCTAAAGGTGTTGCATCTTATTCTTAAGATTTTCTGTTAGGACGTTCCAAGCAACTAAAGAAACAAATTAGACTGACTCATCTTGCTAATGTCCTTACAAAAAACCACACATTTTGACATCCGTGACCAGATAAAGCAGTGTTTCAGTATGCCATACTGTTGCTTGATTTGATTGATAGCTACAGTCACTTTCTGGTTGTAACTGATGGCAGTGCTTCATACAGATGTAGTGTCATACGTAGCACATATCCTTCACGAGTTATACATGACACAATTTATGTCAAGAAGGATCTTTCTAAACACATTGTTACGTTCCTCTCACCCTCACTTCAGAAGTATGTGTTCATTGCTGCCTTCTAGTTGGTGGATTTAGCCTGCACAGAGTCGTCTGAGAGGATTAACAAGCATTTATTCTAGTAACAGCATGATAATTATGCTGTAACAGTCCACCGTCAAACATAAGAAATGGAAAAAAAAACACCTTGGTTACCTACACAATAAAGATGACAGTCATGCTGTCTTCTCCCCAGTACCCTTGCAGTCTGTACCACAGGCAGAATAAGGCTTGAAAAGGCTTAAAAACATGTAACACTAATTGTTTTGCATGATTTAATCATGACAAAAGATCAAACTTCTATAATTAAGTGAAAATTTTCTCAATGACTGATGAGAGATTATGCAGTCAGGTTAATCCAATTGGAATTTGTCCTGTGGATGGAGTATATTCACATCCATTATATATTTGGCCTGTAATTCAGCGGTACACAATTGGTCAGCATTATCCTGATAGATTATAGATGGAGTAATTTTCTTGACCTCTATAAATGAAAGGGAATTATTATATTATCACGTCTTAGTTCTTCAAGATTACCATTTCTCAAGCAGGCTTAAGATCATCAAATAGGTCATTTCTCTCAGATGAAGATTAGATGCATGGTTTAATAAATGTTCACTTAGTTGTTTAAGGAAGATTTATTTCTAATTTGGGATTCCCCCCCCCCCCCCCCCCCCATGTCAAACAAATTTGATTTTGTTTTTTTGTTTTTTTTTTGGCTGACACATGTCAGCAAATGTGTGTATAGTGGGTCACACAAGGTGGTACAGCTTGGAAGAAGAGACTGAATCTTAGAGGCTCCATATCCCTTTAGGATTACATACGAGTTTTTAAATATATCCTTCATATGCAGGCGAACACAAGCCACGTCTGATTGCTTTCTTGTCATTGCAATTCCCCAAGGAGTCTGTACTACTTATTCCCCTCCAATCAGTTTCATTTGTCCAGGCTCCCTCTTTTTTTAATCATCTTGGATTTCTAAAGACGATGAAGGAAAAATGTATTTGTCCTGCTAGTAATAATGCGGTATAAGAAATTGTAATTTAATCAGAAACATGATCTTGATTTTAAGATGTGCTCTTTATTAAGAAGGTTAAACCATTTTGTGCTCTTTTAATACTACTGGGTTACTTAAGAATTTCATTGATGTTCCATTTGTGTGCTGTTTTGATTGTGCACTTAAAGACGTCTACAAGACCTTCAGCTATTCTTTCCCTAAGTAACTCTCCCTGATCTTCTAAAATTATAACATGGCATGCCTATAATCTGAGCTGTTAACCCAGGGTTTCGTGCAACTGTTATGTTTTTTTTCCAAAGGAAATCTCACTTGTATGTTGAACAGAAGATTGCTTCTGTCTTCTCATTTTAAAAACTTATTCCAAGGTGATACTACATTTCATTTTTATTTTATGTCTTTTGTAATCCTGGAATCCTTATGCGGTTTTATTCATAATTACATGCAAGGTTTTGTTTCTCCCTACTACACATATATTGCATTCTTTGATCAAAATAAATAATCTGTCTCCATCATTTAAAATCTTATTCCAAGGTGATGCTGAATTTTATTTCGAATTTGATTTTCAAGCTGTGTCGTAATGGTGTCAAACCTGTTCAACAGAACAACTCATAGCCTGAGTAAAAGTTTAAATGTGGTATGAGATGAAGACGAAAAAATGTGCTAGTAACAACTTTCATTAAATGAACATTATGCTATGTTTGTCAAGGACTTGACAAAATGAATCAATGAACTCTGAGAATAGGTTATGGATTATGATTTCATCAACTGCTAAACCCCCTGGAGAAAATCTGTTTGCACTGCAAGATTTTTACATGGCTGTCTATGTGGTCATTTAAACTCCCCCTGTACCTTGTAAATTGTATCTCATATTTATTTGTGACCATCATGCAGCACATGCTTTTGGACCAACCCCTTCTCATGCAGTGTATTTTCTGGAATGACAGAGAAGTGGTTACAGTTTCAGGACATACATTACAATTGGTCAAAGATGACCCATTTTGAATCTTCAGCCCTTTCTTTAGATATAGTAAAATCACCACAATATTTTTTTGCAGTTTAGATCATATAAGAGCAATCAAGTCATTCTGTAACTTTATTCATGAAGATGAAATATTTAAAATGGAAGAAAATAAAATCAAAGTTTAGTGCAGTTTTAGATATGGTGCAACTTAAACCCTTGTCTAAATCTCCTGCAAATGTCATTAACTACAAAGAGAAGGGGATTAAAACTTGTGCAAATAGGTGAAATTTTCAGTTAGCAGTTTACATGGGAATGTAATTACATTTTGAATTAATAGACTAGATTAATACACCTGACTAGAAGGAAGTACACCTTGTTTGAGACCCTCTCAGTCAAAGGTACATACCATACATTGTCATACCATACATTATCTACACATCAAACATAGTCAATCATATTTAACACCAGATTACAGGGTGTACATTTTGAATATGTATATAGCAAGTCAGGATATCATAATCTTAACCTTAATCTTCAGAAATGTTTATATATATGAGAACTTTTCTTTCAGTAGGCTAATCCAGTTGTGCATAGTGTCTGTTTGGTCCCAGGGATGTCTTCTAAGCAGCCACTATTGGCTGAACTCATAGTGAAATATTCCAGTATTTCAATGAATGTTATTTTATAATTTTGTTGTATTTATATTATATTTTATAATGTATTTCAACTCCAGAATTATGGAATTTTCTGAACCAATTTCAGCCATGCGAGATTCCCCCAAAATCCCTTTTCTGCAAAGCTCTACATTTAACAGATGTCAGGATTACAGTACTTATTGAGATTTAGAAGACACAATCGAAGCCATTCAAGATCCTTCAGATTACTCTAAACAATAATTTGTATCAATCAATATCATGATTTTATGATTACTGTATTACTAGACAAGGGATTAAGAACTACAGTACATGGGGAATATGCTTCAATAATCCTCTTTAAAACAAAGCGGGAAACATAAATGATATTCAACTAAATAAGCGGTACCAATTAAAGAAAAATGCATAGTGGGAAAACAAGTCGTTAGAATTACTGTGTTTTGGAATTACATTACATTACATTACATCATTTAGCAGACGCTCTTACCCAGAGCGACTTCCAAATAAGTGCATCACTATGCCTACACTTTTAAAATCTGTATTTACCTGAAAATCAAAGGCTTTGGCAGTTTTTGGTGGAAGTAGATAAAATTGATCATTGCAATATCAGGATTAAGAATTGTCCTTGAGGATGAATGTATTAAGCTTTCCAGCTCACTCTGTCCACCCATCCCTGGACTCACGCTACAGTGATTCTGTCCACTCAGCAGTTGACACAGACTCCTAGTCTATTTGTGAGTTGCTGATGAAGAGCACCGGTGGTGTCTTATATCGGTTGCAGAGCTGTGTCTGCGTCCTGTCGTTACGGTCTAATGCGTGATGCTTAGCTGTTTGCAACATGCCGAGGGGGCCCCCTTACAAGCTCCGCTCTGTTTTTGAGAGAGCTTTGGAGGTCAGCTGTTGATCTAGAGAGTCTGGGAGAATTACAAAGTACAGAAAATAGGTCTGTGTTATTGGCTGTAAAAGCCTCTCCTGGTCTCACACTTTAATCCTGTTAAGTGGTGTACACGGTGTTCTCAAAAAAACACCTCAAGGGTTTAAATGGGATAAGGTATCATAGCAGCCGTCCTCACTGTTACTCCCTCACAGAACCTTTCAGCACCCTTTAGAGGGGAGGACCGGTTGCTAAGCATGTATGTGTTTGTGTGGCTGGAATATTTGTGATTTTTGAACACAGATTGTAGATCATAGAGAAGCTTGAGGTTTCTCATGTCAGAAGTAGGTCTCGTTGATTTGGAAAGAAAATGCGATGTGCTCCAGTGACAGCAATGAGGGACTGAGAAGGCTGAGTCACAGTCCACACGTCTCATAACAAAAGATCGTTTTCTCAATCTTGGTTCAGGTGGCAACAGCTTGAGGTCGATAAAATTGTCCTAGAATTTCCCAAAATCTCCAAATACTGAAGAGCACAACTCTCTAAGCTAACCTGGGAACTTACTTGGTTGTGGAAAAATGTAGTTTGTACTTCTGTTTGTAAGTTCAGAAAGCTCAAGATGTACAACACACAAATGTGAGCTGATATTTTGTTCTCAAAATGAGTTGTCATTGCTACTTTCAGTGTCCCCAAGAAAGGAGATATTTTGATTGGTTGTAAGATTATACGCATGAGATTAATAATAACTGCATCTTGGGTGGCAGGTGTGAAGTCTGTGTAGTTATGGGTTGGCAGGGCATTCCCCATAACTATACAGCATCGAGAGCCAGGCCCTTTGTATGGTTTCTTACAAAAATAACCTAAACATCCCCAGTCTCAGTTCTGACACTGATGTGACTCATAAGGTTTGAAAGTTTACATTCTCTTCAGATTAAAGGAATGAATTCAGGAACCGTATAATGACAACAGAAATTAGAAAATGACTTGAATGTGACAAGAACAATAGCGAGGACTGTTGTATTTTCTCTGAGTCTTAAAGTGTATAAAATCTCTAAAATGACACCACTACATGTCCAAAAGTACGGCTTCTCACAAGCATACACGCAACACTTTGATATCCGGCTGCCTGTTCAATAGTCCTTTCTTTGTGATCGTTTCAGAAACTCATTCTCTGACACACTGAGACAAGTGGCCTCCGTCCAGCACCAGGGCAATGCGGCTGGGGCCTATGAGACTGTCCAGCACTTCAATGACATCAAGGAGCACCTGCACGTGGTCAAGAGGAGCGTCGAACACCTGGTCCAGCGCAACGGGGTGAGAGCCTGCACACACACCCACTGGGGCCCACAGTCAGACAAGTTCACTCACTGTCCAATTAGCGGGCAATGTTTCGCTGATAATACACGTGTAGATACTCCCTTTGGATACTTAGTTTCTTGACATCCCTGCACACAGTCACTGTTTCCTTGGTAGTACACGCGCATGTACTGTCAGTGAAATAGTGCCCACTCATTGGACAATCATCCCAGCTGTTTTTCACACTCAAAAATAGTTGTAAAAGCAGGTGAAATACCTGCTTTCTTTGGGCCAGTCTGGATCAGTTATTTTAGTGATTCCCTGTTATTTGAGTGTGTTCGTCTTATCCGTTTGTCCTGTATACATTTTCATCTCAAACGTACTGTTTTTGCATTTCCCTCTTCCTAAGGCTTCAGCTACACCAGATGTCTCCTGTTCAGCACCTCAATTTGGTGTCTTTATGATGTTTATGATCACTGCCTCATTAATTGTGTCCAGGGCCCAAGTGAAAAGGTGAAGTGCCCTGAGCTGCCTCCAGTGCCTTCCTGTCTTTCCACCACACACTTCCTGATCTTCGTGGTTGTACAGTCAGTCCTGTTCTTTGGCTACATCATGTACAGGTGGGTTGCTCTGGTAAAGACTCAGCGTGCCGGGAGCGTGGCGTTTTTGCATGAATTTTATTAAACAGTTTGCCTTGGCACCTGTCATGCAGCCTTAGACCACACTTAGTGCATGGATTTGTATTGGCTTTATGCAAACCTATTCATTACAGTTCAACTAAATAATCTTTTCCCCATAATTAGCCTTGGTAACCAGAGTATTAAATCTGACACCATTGCGGGCTAGTGCTTGCTTTTGTTTTTCTGTTCAAAGAGGGCAGTTGCATCCAATAAAATACACGTTCACAGTGGCACTGCGGGCTATTAAAATACTGCTGACTGATTAAGTGGATGTGAATGTACTTTGCCATGGCAGTGTAATGATATGTTAGAGCTGAAATAAGAGTCAGAGAATTAGAGAATTGTAATGTGTCTTTGGATGACTCATGCTTTAAAAGGCAAGGCTGCTCATTTTCATGAATGCCTTTAAAATGTATGATCCGGTTAAAGCAAAATGCATCTACGCTATTATACAGAATGTGCTGTTCGATTGTTTATAAACCAACATAGCAAATGTATCAACCTTATTTAAGGTTGTTCAGTTTTCCTGTTTTACTAGAAGCAAGCATGCCTGGTATATTATTTGTGGCTCACAGACCTCACAAACTTAGATTGCCTAGCTGCCCATAGAATGTCACAGGACATTTATCAGTATATATTCATTGAACATTTATATTTAACAATCTTTAAGTGTGTTTATTCAGTAAAATTTATTATACGTTTGTGTGTTTTGCATGGTATCAGGTAATAAGGCCTATTACAAACTGCCATGATTTTGATGAGGCAATCCAGTAAGCTCCCTTCTGACCAGTAACCTGTTATTGTGCAGCTGCTTTTTTTGTTTGATTGATTGATTGTTTTCACGGAATGGATGCTCATGTCTTTGTTTCAATTGATTCTTTCCTCCCTAATTTTTAGAAGTCAACAAGAAGCAGCAGCCAAGAAGTTCTTTTGATGAAAAGTGTTTCTCTTTGGAAAGTTATAAAAATATGTAAATGAGGGAATTTGTAAAATCTTTTTGTTAATTTCTGGTTTGTTTCAAAATGATAAATTATTGTACTTGAAAAGAAAATGCATTGTTAAAGAGACATGATTTTTTTTTCTTTTTTTTATGTCTGATTTTTAATTTGAACCGAGATGTACAGATTACAAATGGATGCTTGCTTTAATTACGTGTGTATGAAATTTTGGTCAAAGATTCCCAAATGATGTTATATATACTTCTCTGTATTAAGCCAACACAAATTGGATTTCCATCAGGGTCACAGAAAGAATTGGTATCGCAATTTAAGCAACGTCAATCACTGTCCTTTAATGTGGTTTTGAAAACTGTAGAATTATGATGTGTGAATGCTGAATTGTTAAGAAAACTGAATACGTATTGCAAACCCAGCCCAACAATCAGATTTTTTTTTTACATAAACAAAACAAACCACAGCTACATCCTCATTATGTTGTTTCTTTTTGAAAACGAGTGTCTAGTTTGTATTTTTTTTGTCTGTTCTGCAAATGAATTGGCACAGAATTCACCATTAATGACCTATACCCATAATAGTAATATGTGTCGTCAGAGTCGAAGTGTTTTAGGTTTCATAGCGGGGCCCCTACTCTTCTGCGATCATACAGTTTATGTTGGAAATACAGATATGACCTTTGAACAGAGTGATTTTGATTTTAGAACAAAAAAGAGGCCATTCAAAGTGGAATCTGCCATTTCATAGTGCAATTACGTACTTTGCGCCGCTGTGCAATTCAATGCACAGCAGCTGCAGTAGTACAAGTTAAGTAGGAAACGCAGGCGAGTCCTTTCAACCAATCAAATTGATTGGAATTGACTGACACTTACCTACACACTACAGCCGAATCCAATTGTATGCAACTCAAGTGGTCAATGCAGGGCAGTACATCTGTGTGGGGTGCCTGTAGCCTGTCCTCGGTGAGTGCTGAAAAATATACCATTTCACGAAAACATGCGCTCCAAAATCCACTCTATTCATTTTCTGAACAGCAGTTGAGAAAACACGGCTTGGTCAACAAAGGGGATGGCCATTCCTGAAAGGCCTCTCAACTCTGTGACCAGTAGATTTCATTATAAGCTCATTATATGTTCAATCATTACTAGTCAGTATTATGCAGAAAGTTGTTGCAATAATGATAGCTGTTGTAGGTTGTTTAATTGTACATCCGTTAATAGAGCAATTACAATAAATTGTTCAATTAATAACACCATTTGTTAATTGTAATGGAAAGGGTGTCTTGGTGAAGACGTTTAACATTCTCTTATATAAACAAAAATCAGATGTAAGTTGGAGAAAGAAAAATGTTGCGAAATGTAATTTTGCTATATTGATATAAAAAACGGGTAGTGGCCCTAGCCCATATATTCGCTCTGGCGACATAAAGTAGGAAAAAGAGCCTGTTACTCACTGTTTCCTTTTGACTTTTCATGCCAAACAGTATTTCAGCAGTCAGAATGATCATTATGTCTTGTAGATGTTTACCAAATATCTGTGTTGCAGCTAATGCTTTCTATCAGTCTGCATTTTAACATGTTGGCTGCTGACTCCTGCAGGATGTTTCCTTATTTTAGCTACTGCTTGACCTTGAGCGTTTCAGCAAGTCATAGAATTGAGCAGATTCTAATGAGAATTGCTTGAGGTTGCTCTTCAAAAAGACCCTTTGGTGTCCACAAGAATTGCAATAATTCCCTGTAGTTAAATTGTTTCTTTAAATGGAATGGAAAATACAAATTATAATTGGCCTTTTTTTTCTGGCTACCCACGCTAAAGCTAGTGTGTGAACTTCAGAATGATGTATTTGTCTCTTGAGATTACATTATATTATTGCCATTCAGAAAACGCTCTTACCCAGAGTGACTCAGTTGCAATCTTTACATGTTACCCATATATACAGCTGGATATTTCATGAGGCCATTCTAGGTTAAGTATCTTGACCCAGGGTACAGCAGCAGTGAGGGAATTAAACCAGCAACCTTTTGGTTATGAGTCCTGCTCCTTACCACTATTTTACACTACCACTCCAACATCTTTACCAAGATCTTTACAATGCTTGTGTTCGAAAGAATATTCATGAATCCTTACAAAATGCTCCTCAAAACAGCAACTGTCATACAGCCTTCTGATATCGTCATACCTAGAGAGAATATTGGTTACTCACTTGACTTGTCTGGAAATGCGCATCCATGTTAAATTACAACGTAAACTTCATTAGAACTGCTTGAGCTCCAAATTGTCAATGAAAAGCTGTCTGTTCTTCCAGGTTTTGGTCAAGATTAAAAACGTGCACGTACAGAAAATGAATCACACTTGACCCCTCTGTTTGACAGCTTCTCACATGTTTCCGCTCAGACCTGAAACTCATGTGCTTTGACATGTATGCACTAAATTTCCTATATTAAATGGACTCCCTATCTTTACATTTGCACTCCTGGAAGTACAGGAAGGTTTTTCAGGACGCATTCAGCTGTTTGCCTTTGTGACATCACATTATCAGAGAGAATATTCTGTTCCTTCTGGATAAGCACCGCAAGCGCTGTTGCATTGAACTTGAATGCCTGTAACTTCTGCCTTTTGTGTGGAGCAGAGGTCATCATCTTGTAATAGATTTAAATCAAGTTTAGTTATGCATCTGTTTCTGTATGATCATAGACAGTGCTTTGCAGTTGCAAAATCTACAGTTTTGGCTGTTTTGTTGCTCTTGTCACCAAAATCTTTTCCATATGAAGAAGATGTCTTCTTATATCTATACTAAATATTGCCGTCAAAAGAACGACAATAAATAGTCAACTAAAAAAGACTGCTGTCACAAATTTGACTTTTTGACTGTTTTTCAAAAAATGTTGACTTTTTCAAACATTAAGAGCATCATCTCCTTTTTTTATGCATTCATGAAATGAATGCTGGAAAATTTTCTCACGTACCACTCCTTTCGACACCTGCCAAACCTGTAGATGTAGTCCTAACAAACAAAAGTTGCGTTCAGTCCATCAGACCCCATGTGACTGCTGAAACGTGTTCAATGGAAATTCATTATAAAACCTAAACACCTCATCCCACTGGGAGACCCACGCCTCTAATGTTTCCTGCTCTTAAATTTCATTCACAAGCATACTCATCTTTTTTCACATACATACAAGACACACAGTAAAAAAGAAACACTCCATCTAACCTAGACATAGCATTTTTTAATAATTTACTCACATTGTCCCTTTTGGAACATTTGAAATGAGAAGAAACAATGTCTTTGGGTTTTGTAATAAAGAACTGATTATACAGAATATATATTTGAAGCCTACATCAGCAGGAGGTAAAATGCTTTGACTCAGGGAAGAGTTTGTGTTTGTTCTACGTGTGGTGTTGCTCATCCTGGGCTTTTAATGACTGCTTTAATGTTGCACCTTTGGATTCTCTGAACACACTGTCTCATTCAGGGAATGCTGCCGTCTTTAATTTGTCTGAGTTAGCTGTCTCCTACCCTTCCATTCACTAAGGTTTCTTATCCACTCTTCAATTAAGCCTTAAAACACAAGGTTGAGGACTTGACAGCAAAGGACTTGACAGTTTGAAGTCCAGTGTGGAGGTTAATATGGCAAAATATTATTCTTGTGTAGATAAACACATTGTGGTTCCCTTTTGGATAGACAGCTATTGCATTTTTTAAGTGCAACGCAGTGTTTAAGATGGGAAGAGTAAACATATTACTTTTTGACTACCTAGACATCTAGCCATGTCCCTGCGTTGGCTGGGTTTTTCTTTTTTACACTAATTATTGATAAAGCTGGCCACTTGTACCTTGTACCACTGGCACCATGTTGAACTTAGTGGGGCTAACTTTGTCGAGTACTGAGTGGAGCTTGTCCATCATAGAACTTAAAAGCATTCAACGACTGCTGAATTTGTTTTCACGTAGGAGCAGCCCAAATTCCATGCCAGACAAAGTCAGACTGGGTATCCCGAGCTGTTGTCTTGGAAACAGTTGCATCCAAGGGTAGGGGCCATTATATAGTGTTCTGTCTGAAGGTTTAATTACCCCCATCCCCAACAAAGCTGAGCACAGAACTAAGGCTGGAGTGGGTCGTCTTGGCTAATTGCCAAAAGTGACAGTTTGGACACAAAAGCCACAGACTAACCAGGAGGAAGCCAGTTATGAAATATCAGCATACCAGAGACATATCCAGATCTAATAGATCTTAACACAATGCCAACATATTTTTGCCTTTTGTTGGAAGCCATCTCTTTTTTTTTATCTGACAGCAATGAATCTTTTTCCTGTGTATAATTTGAAGTGACCTGAAGTTCAGATTCATGGTGCTAGGAGGAGACCCTTGAAGACCCAAAGCACCTCTGCCAACACAGTTAGCCTCTGGTTCTGTTTCAAGCTTTTCCAGCTTTCATTGTAAGATTAACGAAATGTTGGCTGACTGAACTGCTTTCAATAGGATTTCCCCAGGCTTTGCCAAGAATCTCTGTAGTATGAAGCATTTTGCACATGCCCAGGCACAGAGCACGGTGTGTGTCTGTATGCACAGCAGTCATATCTCCACTCAGATTCCTTTCAAGTGGGAGGTTGTTTTGTTTTAATGTTTGATTCATTAACGAGATTATGATCGACTAGATAATGCAAACGCATGCAGTGAAGTATCTCCCCTATAGTGCACCTTATTGGGAAAGAAACCTTTAGGAATGAGGGGTAGGTGCCAATATCAGTATTGAATGAAACATTAAGTGCTGATGTTGTTTTTGTTTTAAGCTATAGTGAAGTCTTTCATACATTAAGCTTTTTTAAGGTATGATGATTCAGAAAATATTGAAAATAAAAATGGTCTGAATTCAGTTTGTAATTGTTTATTCCTGTCATTCATTTGTTTCCTGAAGAAAATAAATGTTGAAAAATTGCATCAGCTTGATTATTATTATTATTATTATTATTATTAATAATTATGACGACTTCTGAGTCCTGTTTTATATTTACGAATCACAGATTCACCTTCACGTGGTACCTCCGCTACACAAGTATTGAATCAAGGAGGAGCGTCTTTTGCATGTAAGGACTTCATCTCAACACCTGCCAATATTTATCTTATGATCTCTCCCTCCAGTGGATATGCATACTGTCAGTCAATACGTCACTGTCACTTTTAAAGACAGATGCCTATGCCCTGTGTACATTTGTTATTATGCTTTTGCACTGTATAATACATGCCAAATTTCTGATTATTCACCAAGACACATATCTTCTCAGTATGGTTTTTACGTTCTTAAACAGCCTATACCTTTCCACCATTTTTAATGGTTTTCCCCCTTTTTATGCAGCTTCTGATACCCTCACACGCCAACCACAATTATTTTTAACACTAAAATTCACCCAGTGCACCACAGTGAGTTAAGCACCAACTGGAGGATGGGCACGGTTTCACTGGCATCATCCAGGCAATCAGCAAGTGCCTGAGAGTGGCAAGACAGGCAAGCTGCTGACATATGCACCGCTTTATCTAGAGGAATGAAGCTGATTTGTTCCTGCATTCTAGGCTCCTGGTCATCATTAGCTGGTGCCATGGCTGGGATCATACCCGGACCGTCGTTCGACCATCGGTCTACTCAAGAGTCCCTTTCCCACGATCTTGCAAATACTCCTTTTTGAAATACAGAATTTCAGGGGAACAGAATATATAAAATATATATAAAAAAACAAAATATCTTAAACTGTTAATTCATAACAAAACACAGGGGTAACTACAGGTGAAAATCCATGGTACAGTCAATAATTACTTAGAAGGATTTTACAGAGATCAAAGCTGAGACATACTGTACTTTCTCAATTTTAATTTCATTTGTAACATTAGCTGTGGTTGGGTCATCTCAGGTGATGCAACATGAGCTCCAAAAATCCAAGAACAAAAGCACCCCCTCCCCCCAATCTTGTAATAATTTAGTTTCAACAGTGTAAGCTCATAAAAATAAGGAGGTGTCAGAGTGGTCTGGAAAATCTTCAAACTCTTCCAACATGAACAGAAATGCATTTCACACCAACATGCGTATGCTCATAACAGTAAAAACATTAATAGAGCAGCCCTCCTGCCTGGTTATGGCATACTCAAAGAGTCAGGACACTCATAATTTGTTGTCCTCAGCCCAACAAAATAGACCAACAGAACCAGACACATTTTGGGGAAAGATTACACTATGTAACACAATTTCTGTTCCTGGGTAGTAAGTGTTATTTCCTAATTGCTTATGCCTAAAAAGTATCTGCAACTTGCACACTTTCATCTACCAAGTTCCACTGCTTGTTAAAGTTCCTAGACGTCAAAAGCTCGGCATTGGACTTTGTCAGACCAAGATCTCTGATCAAGCCGTTGAGATCTTTTTGGTTGGGGTAGTATGGGTTTCTCTCTCAGCTGCTCCTCTGAAATTGCAAACTGGATCCACAACATCTTCCTCCCCCTCTGACTTGCTGCTCTCTTCTGAAAGCGGCTGCTCTCTCTCTCCATTCTATAGCAGCTACTCAGCCCTGAATCTATCTGGAATGTTCTGGAAAATAGGTAAATTTCAAAATATCACTCTCCTGGTCACAAAAGCAAAGTCTGAAGGGAATAATAGCCATTTTCTATACTTTTTAGGCATAAGCAGAAATAACACACAAAAAAAAACAAAAAAGTAAAATTTCGTTACACGGTGCAACCTGACAGCACATTACAACTTACTTACATCAAATCTACCATTCCAGGGCTGGCTGAGGAATTTTGTGTATAAACCCACAATTAAGCTCAGCTACCCACACATCAGAGCCAATGGTGTTGCCATCCTACAACCATGTAAAGATGTACCCCGCTCCCCAGCTGCCCATTTGACTACAGGCAAGGAGACCATGTCAGCTATGGACTTTGCTGAAGCAGCTGTTAAGGCTAACAGAAACTGGAGCCGGGTTCACCACACTCCTCCTCACACACTTTGACGCCGTCTGCCATCGCTAACTGCTCCAACAGCTGTTGCCAGGATCGTAAGATGAGCTACCCAAGAATTCATTACAGAGTTCTGATTGTGTCACTCAGGCTCTGATGCTGGGTGTTTTGATTCCTGAATGCATCTGTGGAAATGTTCTCCCGCTGCGTTCTGTGGGTTAGGATGGGGTCAAATAAGTGACAGCAACCGAGCTGAGGAGTGCCCTATCCAGCGGGCCTTGATTTTTCTGGTACTATGAGCTTATGATGTTTAATTTCACATATTTCAAAGAAATTCGACAGAGATAAGTTCTTGGCTAATGTGGGGAAGGCATCATCGATCCAATTTCGAGCAGTAGTTGTGTCCAACAGACCAGAATGCTTTGTTGTCGGTTGGCTGTTATGTAAGGCAAGGCATATGCACATTTGTGGACAAACATAGGCATTAGTCAATATACACATACATATTGACTGAGCACATATATACATACACTGACCACTGGCCATAGTGGGAGGGAGAGAGTTAACCATATAAACTCTAGTAAGAATGGATTATGAATTAAAATACAATCCATGCAGTGTAAACAGTGGTAAATGTATTCCAAAGTGGGTCATATACCATAAGAGGAAGAATATGATAGAGAGGTGGAGGTTTTAATCTGATTGTGTTCTGAGAGAGGGCTAGATCATGTCATTTGGAGCTGATTTTTCACTCTGCGTAGAAAAAAAAAAACTAAGCCCTGTGTTTGCCAGTGTAGTTTGAACAACATGGAGGACAAGCTTTCCCTAATCCCGAATGTCACGTGTCCAGTTAGGACTCTCATCACTGGCAACTTCACTCTCTGATTTTCTGTGAAATCAGTTTTATGTTGGTAGCAGCACAGTAATGGCAGGAAAATGAGCACTGCATGCTGTGGCGTCGTTACTGGAGTCTACAGAGATGCCGTGTGAATTTATGTCACATTCAGAGCAGGTCTCTGCATTTGACTCGGAGCCAAAGCTCCCCATTAGTAAAATTAAAGCCTATAGTGTTTTAATCTCTCCATAGATCTCCCTCTCCCTCTCTCACGCGCGCGCTCGCTCTGCTCGAACGAGGGGATTACACAGAAAGGCAAGGAAAATGCCAGCGCATCTGTCGCTTCTTCCTCTTGCGTCGTATGAACAGGGGCGGCACGGTTACCTTTTTTGCTTATTTTGCACCATTCAAAAAGCATTCACAATCATTGCAGCCACACTATAAGCAAACGCAATCATGGCACACAGATGTAATCTGCCGTTCGACCCAAAACACAAAAACAATTCTTGAAGGTGATTAGTTCAATTCAGCACACTTTATGTAACAGCATCCTCATCGGTTGACTCATAAGCCGATTTCCTCACCTGTGATTCGTTGTAAAGACACATGATCCAATCACGGCTGATCACGCTCTGATTAATGGTAAATAACAATTTGATATTTACTGCATATTCAAGGGAGGCAGAATGCAGGAGACCTGTATGACAAGGAGGGAACAGGGAAGAAAAACCGTGCTTGTGGATGTCCTTGGTTACACTCCACTAAACTGGCCATCCATTCTCCCCCTGTACCATTGTATTTTGTTGTGCTTTTCCCATGTTCCCTGAATAATGAAGCCCCAGCCTTGTGAAGGCATAATGGACTCCCTCTTGCTTTAAGTGTTTTAACCTTCATCTAGGAATGTCAGACCACCTCTTAACACTGTCACGCCGGTAATGGGGCGTAATCACCTTACGTGCCAGAAGGAAGATTCTGCTGCTATTTTTGATGGCCTCACCATAACTACACCAATAATGAAATTATGGGCGAAAGTCAATGGTTAAGTGATACAATCAAATCTATCCTTTGTGTAATTGCTGCTTTGGAAATGAAGAAACTAAGGTAATGACAAGACAATTTTTCATTTGAATATCAATACACGAGTGTCAGTTTAAGTGTTCTTAGGGAATTGAATATGCCACTATTTAAATTAACAACAAATAAAATTTTTAAAGGCCATGTCAGAGATTCTTTGTTTGTTTCTTGTCTATCACAGCTTTTTCAATTACTATTTTTCTGAACACTGAGTGCTGTGCCGTGCCTTGGTGATTTTACTGTCACAAGTCTCTTTTCTTCTGCTTTCTTTCCTTCAGTGTTTATTAAGGCTGTTGTCATATGAAAACACTGTTTACAAATTGTTATTAGCATGTTATAGTTTACTCTTTATTGGACGTATGGAATCATTAGTAAACAAGTAGGCCATGCAGTCATGGTAAAGAGATTTGCTTATTCAAAGTGTTTTTAAAACCAATGCCAAAACTGAACTCCACTTCATTACACAATACATTCATGGCATTTGACAGGCATAGGTTATGCAGTATGGGGTTGTTAGTGCTTTTCACTTCACTAAAATATGCTACGAAGTGTTCAAAATGTGTTTATCAATAAGCTTATTTCATTCATTTAAAAGAGAACAAGAGAAAGATGATCACTTTTATAAGCAATCTAAGGAAACTCAATACCCCAAATGTGTTTTGGAGTTGCTGTTCTATAGGATGAGCAGCATCTCATGTCACAGTTTAAACGAGGTTCCGGTTAATTGTGATATTTTAAAATACCATGTTATTTATCGCAGA
Organism: Megalops cyprinoides; assembly: GCF_013368585.1. Taxonomy (NCBI): domain Eukaryota; kingdom Metazoa; phylum Chordata; class Actinopteri; order Elopiformes; family Megalopidae; genus Megalops; species Megalops cyprinoides. The sequence continues at coordinate 12,057,128 of NC_050587.1, forward strand.
TAGAAGGGTTGTTAAAAATGGCCCAACTGGTCCACGGCCCTGCTCTTGGCTTCTCTTTGCACTACTACACCACTTATGTTAGTTATATGTCCATCACACATTTGAAAAAGTGAAATAAAGTCCAGCATTTTTACACACTCACAGTGCACAATGTATTTGTACCTCAAAGGAAAAATTTATACTTATGGAAAAAGGTATATTTAGAACTGTGGTAATTCATTTAGTGTTCTCTTCCAGATTTGTTTTCTATTGATTGTATTTTTTGTCAAATTGTATTTGTAATTGCGCTCTGACTTAGACTACTGGCGCTCATTTTGTCCCTTTTTGTCAGTCATGGCAGGGCAGAGACTTTGTGCTGCACCAGATTGACCTCGCCAAGATAAACTGCATCTGATAATCCTGCACTTCTTTTCCTGGCTCAGTGGTATAAATATAAATCTCTGCGAGATTTCCCCCCCTGTGGCGCATGGACCGCCCACTCTTAAGTAATGAGATTAACGTCAATTGGGCGGATGCAATATACCAATGGGATGTGAACAAATGCAAAACTAGAAAACCAAAAATTGACACTTAACTCTCACGGAGAACCGGCGTCGATAACAGTCAGGCATAATCAATATTAAACTATGAACTTTTTTTTTCATAAAAAAAAAAAATCCTAACCATCTGCCATCCTAGCGCGGTAGAGCTGCAGGTTTAATCCAGATTATGGCCGTGGTATAACTGTTTTTTTTTTTTTTTTTTCGGTCCCGCTTCTCGGCCATCAGTGCGCCCTTGACTACGCAGCCAGGCAGCAGGCTTGTTAGACAGGCTCTCATTGGACTTCACCGTCGGGAGACCAATCCAGGGGCACCACAGAAAAGCAGGCGTTGTGACCAAAAAATCTTTGATATAAAAGCGCGGCGGACCCCCGGGGCACTATGTCTTTCCTCCTAAAAAGTATGGTCAGCAACCAGGTGAAGAACCTGGGTCTGGGCGGCGGGGAAGAGAAGTCCGAGGACTCTACCCCGGCGGACCCGGCGGCTGCCGCCGGGATGACCCGCGAGGAGTATGAGGAGTACCAAAAGCAGCTGGTGGAGGAGAAGTAAGTGACCGGCCTTTCCATATGCGGCAACAAAGTGGGGGGCAGGGCGGGGGTCGGGAGGGGCAGCCGAAGGTATAGATCATACAGCGATGCAACACTTCTGTCTGATCTTGACAAACAGCGGGACCTCAAGAAGGGTTCATTCTTGTCGCACAATGAATTTGGTTTGTGAAATATGGAAACAAGTGAAAGTAAAATTTAGATTTTGTTTGGTTTTTTCATTCATACTATTGTTCATTTATCCCTTTATTCATTTGATTTTTTTGATGTGGGCGCTGCCATCAGTGGAGTCTTTGTGTCTCTGTTTCATCCTGCAACATCCATCTTTTTTTTGTATGTCAAGGTCACGAGGTATCTATTGTGTCCTTGGGAACATTTATAATATACAATGTCACAGAGCTGCATGGTCAGTCCTTTCAGATCATGCCTGATGATTATGATTATGTGCGTTTCTGTGCTTCCCCTGGTAGGTTTGTGTACACATACACATGTAAAACTTGGTTGCATCCCATAAGCTCTGCTAGTCAGCGAAGGGCGCCATTAGAAAATAATTCCCTTCCTCTAATCTTTCACTGCACTGCAGCGCATTTGTATCGGGGGTTTGCCAAACCCACTGCTGTTCCATCCAAGCAGCTGTGACGTAGAATTTGAGAACAGGCAACAGCGGCAGCAGGTATTTATGACTGATGGGATCTGGCGCGATAGCACTGATGTACACCCGGGGACATCCAGCCAACCTTTGACAGGACATCTGGTGCGCTCAGATCAGCAAAGAGGCAGACAGGGTGCGTCATGCAGAACGTTTGACGTGCCACCAAACCAGATCCGCTCACATGACATCTCCTCTCAGGCGACTTCGTTGCCTGTAGATTTTCTGATGTTTATGTATTTAAATCCTACTTAAAGGACAAACTAAGAATGTGCAGATGTCCACTGTTGCTTAGTAGTTCTCTATGACTGAAGGAAGGGATGAGTTCAGATATTTTCAGTGGAAATGATCCACATTAAATTCCCCTTCGTTACACAATACATGCTTGGCATTTGATTGATTACAGTCAAGCCTCCGCAATAAATTGAATTTTAGTTTGCCAACACTCTTTTTTACTTTACTAAAATGTGCAATAACGTGCTTATTGCTGATGTCAAAATTTGAGTTCAGAAATGAGAGGATCAATACAGTTAATGGATTTATTGCAAAGAGTACAACTAGTGAAAGCATCATTGTTCCAAGAAAGCTAAGAAAAACCAATACCCCTGAGCAGTTTTGGATACTGTTCTGCAGGACAAGCTTTGCCCCATATGACTCTGGTGTTTAAAATTTGCACCGCTCTTATCGCAAAACGCGGGGGTGTAAATCCGAGCTTCTTGGCCTAATCTCCAATCTGTCCCTCCCAATCTGGCCCTCTCATTATCCTCCAATTTAATTGGTTGAATTAATACTTGTTTCCCCACTGCAACTCATGTGAGGTGATCGTTTTTGGCACAAAATGAGTGCCAAGTGGGAGTGACACGTTGGTGGTTGATAAGGTGTTGCCCCTTTATCCCCACTGAAAGGTGTGTGCAGACTAAGACATTATTGCTGTTAGTATCTATGTCATAAAGGAATTAGACTGACTTCATTCTGTTCACTTGAAATCCAAGGCTAAGGTTTCAGCTGAGCTTCACTCAATCTAGCCAACATGAACCATATCTTACTTTAGCCAAATACCTAGCATTTCAAAGATGTAGCAAGATACTGCTCAAAGGTCTGGATAGTACATATACAATGCAGTTGTAGAAGCCTGGCTTCTAGTGGAAAAATGTATGCACATTTGATTTTAACAAGAATTATATGTCGTTTATATATATATTTATATGAAAAGTGAAGTGTAACTATTGCAAGTGTTAAACAAGCAAACGAGCCCTTCTAGCAATTCCATAGGCAAGCCATCCTTAATTGCTCAATACGATTACACTGTCTGAGCCCTCTGAGCTGTTTACCTCAGTCTTAAGGCCAAAACCTAAAGGTCGTGTGACATGTGCAGGGTCAAAATTCATGGATCCAAGAGGAAAAATCACACTTACACATTCTCTTGTTTTCAGATATAGGAGGGTTTATTTGGACATTAGTCTACTACTACTACATCTATCCCTTGTCCTCCCGTATCTCAACATTGCAGTTTTTTTTTGTAAATGTAAAGCAAAAACATAACTGTAAATGTTTTTATTACCAGAGAGCCAAGTGCACTGTTTTATCATGATTCTGGCACCTGAGGAGAAACAAAGTGTCTTGAGCATGAGTGAAGCATGGGAGCAGCGTACATGTGCCCATATCAGCAAATCGGCGTAAGCATTCTTCCTCTTCTTTGCATTCCAGGATGCAAAGAGATGCAGACTTCCTACATAAGAAGGCTGAGAGGGCGACTCTACGGGTGTGTTTGAGAGAAAAATACAGGCTGCCAAAGGTAAGCTTTTCTTTTTAATCACTTTGTGTCACTAACCGGGTTGACCCAGATGTCGAAGAGGTCATATTTTCTAAAACTTTTTCTACACCCCAGCAAAGGAGATTTCAGAGTTCGTGTCAGGATGCAGGGAGGAGGCACAAGTAATGCCCACACACAAGGACACACAAAAAAAAAAACGACTTTAAATAAAGGACTTTGCATGTCCTGTGTTGAGCCCTGGCCTTAAACTTGCATTGGCTGTTAAGGCCATCTGCTGCTCAGTGGAGGAGACTGGACAGGCCATGGGGGGCTTGATCGTCAGCAACGACACAGAAAGAGAAGGCACAAAGAGCATGCCGCTGTACTTGTGAAGCAAAACCCTGACAGTCAGCTTTTAGTGAGCTCTATTAGAAAAGGAAATACGTCTGTCAACATGGACAAGGCCAGAAAGGTAGGGTGTTATCATCAAACTGAAGCAACCCGTTGAGTAAAGTTGAATTACATGGAAACGATAATGGGGATTGATTTTTTTTATGTGATCACATGATATTATGATGGCATTATATTCACTATAATAGTTTAGTACATTGTCAAACAATCCCTGCAAAGGAAACTTGAAGAGGCACTCATGTGGCAGTGAGTTTGTGGCTGGTCAATATATTTTCAAGAAAGATCTATAAAAACATTTTTTCTGTATATATTATTCCATTTAAGCAATGATTTAATGCCCAAAAATAAAATTCTTTTAAAATATTGTTTTTATGGACATTTTCCATTTGTTTCATTCAATTATGCTGATGCATCTAAAGGGGATTCCTGTGCAATTTTCCTCTTACAAGGTTTTCTTCATTGAATTGATTTTATATAGCTTACAGTGCATTGAGTCTGAACTACATGAAAGTGTGTTCTGTTGATATTCTTCTGGAAAACAATAAACAGCACCTGCATTCAAAACAACAAGGAGTATGTAACACAAATATGCAAAATATGAGGTGTTTCCGTTATTTTGATTCATATATAATCTGTTATAAAAGATTTTGCACCCACAAAGGATTTAAGAGGATTTGAAGAGTTTGGATTTTTTCACCATAGCAACCCAACAAAAATAAAATATTTTTTTTTCAGTTTGGATTAAAAAATAATATTCTGATTTTGAGACAACCACAGTGCTGTATTGGTAAGTGGCATGTTGTGTGAAATCCAATGGTATCCAATCACACTGCAGTGACTTGATGTTATGAATAGCAATTGAAAATACGCATTTATTATTTTGCATTTATTATTGACATGCCAAACATCTTACATATCTAAGTATTTTATATGAACCTGTAATATGTTAATACAGATCTCTTATTGAACAGTATTTAAGAAAAACAACACACAAATCGGAGATGGTGAATTTTTACACTTGTTTTTACAAGGGGCAAAAAGAGGATTTTCATCCTGAAAGCTTTCTGAACCTTGTGTGCCAATGCAAAGAACTTTGAACTTGCAGTGAGGGCATATCTCTTAAGAAGATATTGTTAGTGTAGCTCATCTCTGTGAGTTGTCTGGTTGAAGGACAAAACGGAATTTATTTTTTGATATAATACACATTTCCATTTCTGCATCACTTTATTAGTCATGTGCTGTAGGTATAATTGAAATTGCTGCAACAGAACTCACCAGATGGCAATCAACTAGGTCCAACATACGAAGACGCTGTCCTCCGGCAGGGCGTATTAATTCCTTTCTGTGTTTTTGCTGTTTTAATTTTTTTCTTTAAGTTTAAATTTTAAATTTTAAAAAATTTTAAATTTAAGATTCAACAGGTTAACTCACCTCAGTACCTCTACCCAATCACCTCTCTCTCTACTTGATGTTGATGATGTGCTTATGCAACAGTCACTCTAGCATGTTACAGCCAATCATGAACAATCAGTTATCAAACTGATGTCAAAAACATCCCTATTCCAGACCTACATTCTTTTGCATATTTTAAACTGTATTGTTATAGAAGTGTACATGTGTAAATAGACTGAGTTGTTTCTTTCGATGCTCCAGCACACAGTACTGGTCAAAAGTTCAGACACACCTGATTAAGATAATGGGAAACATGCATTCAAAGACATTTTGATCTGAAGATTTATGCTTAAATGCTTCAAATTTCTGTCTTAGTCAAATATAAATAGTGAAGTTAATGCATTTGTATGAAAATAAAATAAAAAAAATATTTTTGGCTACTTTGAAGAGTCTAAAATACAAGATAGTTTTAATTTGTTTAACACTTTCTGGTCAGCGCATAATTCCTTTTGTGTTATTTCATAGTTTTGATGCCTTTACTATTATTCTAAAATGTGGAAAATAAAGAAAAACCCTTTTATGAGTAGGTGCGTCCAAACTTTTGGCTGGTACTGTGCATTGCTGTACCAAAGAAATGAAACCATCTCACAGTTTAGCACATCATGGCAGGACAGGGCTGGTGTCTGTCCACTTGGTGCCAGAGCCGGAGCCGGATCACCTTTGTAAAACCTCATGCTCTTTCCTCCCCCAGAGCGAGCAGGATGAGAACATGATCCAGATGGCAGGTGACGACGTGGACGTGCCAGAGGAGCTGCTGAAGATGGTGGATGAGGACGCCACGGAAGAGGAAGAGAAGGACTCCATTCTCGGCCAGATACAAAACCTCCAGAACATGGACATGGACCAGATCAAGGAGAAGGCCCAGGCCACCTTCACCGAGATGAAAACAAAGGCGGAAGAGAAGTGCTCTCTCATGTAACGCGAGAAAAGGGCTCCTACCAATCTCCAGGCTGAAGAACTTCCTTTTCCAGTCACTTCTTTAATGGCTGTTCCAACAGCAGGTTTCCAAGCCAGTACCTCAGAATGGTCTGTTTGGAATTAGCCTCTAATTTGCTGTTTTAATTTGATAGATTTTTGTAAATGTTGTCTGAATAAAATGTTTAGATTGTTTTTTCTGTTACACATTTTTTTTCTCCAGATTACTTCTAGATACACAAACATTAAAATTTGTCATAAACCTGTCCATTGTATATATGCTCAGGACATGTTTTGAGGGCTTGTAATGCAATTAAAATGAAGACGAATTCATAGAACCTCCTTCCTTTGCGATCAGTTCAGACCTGTAACATATTCAAAATAATTACGCATCTTTGCTGTGACATTGTAATGGAACACGTGTGTGCTGAGTGGTTGGCAACGATAGTGGAAGTGTTTAATGTAAACAAGAGATCTTTTTGAGAAATTATTGTTTCTTGTTTCCTTGCGGAACTGGCTGCACGTACAGATTTGCCAAATGTGGAGGATGTCACATTCTGAATGAAGTAATGACTGTGAGATGTTATAGACGTTCCAGTCAGAAGAGATCATGATTGCTGTACATTAGCCTTTGCAATGTGCATGCCGTCACTGCGCATTGTGCTCAATAAACTAGCTAATTTGTAGTCTCCTAAATTTGCCTGTGAATTCTTTATAGTTCAGTACTTTTTAACACTTTACTAGTCACAAACCACCGTGTGTAAGTTGTATGGAATTGAGAATTCATTCACTTTTACACCAGGCACAGAAAGGTTTTTGAAAACATTTTAAAGAATGTACGATGGAAACATTTTATGCAACTTTAATGAACAAGTACTCACACTACATTGTGATACAATGCAACCCACCAGGCTGAGAAGCCAAAAACCTGACCAAAGTTAATATGCCTGTCACCTCTCCCACATTCTAAGATCATAATGCTTTCATTAGCTAATAAGATAATTCCATGCCAATAAATTAAAATAAGAAAAAAACAATAGCAAATATGTGAAATACCCTATATGACCATGGGACAGTGCCCACCCTGGCAACCATTTGTTTTGTCATGAACATTACTCTGTCATTCAAAGAAGCCTACACACAAATACATTTAGAATGAGTAATAGAACAGAGCCAATGCCAGGCAAAACACTTTTTTCACACTTTAGCGGAACAGTCCACTCACAGTGAGTAGATAGATAGCACCATTCTTCAACAAGATGCTGGAAAAAAATATGGCAGACCATGTAATTGCCATTCCTGGAAATACAGCTATAACAAACTCCTCAAATTCCAAACAAAGATTTAGAAGGATTTTTAGGCAGTTCATTTGAAATGAACAAACCAGTCCCATCCACAAGTGTAAACATCCCACCTACCACTTTTCATGTGAGATGTTCACTCCCCCCCACCCCATCTCCATCTTTTGTCTGTTTCTGATGTTCAAATGGGGGGGGGGGGGGGGGGGTCAACAACCTCTATAAGGGAAACAGTAGCAACCGTTACACATTTATTGTATGGAACTTCATATCTACTGAATTATAATAGTTCAATCTGATACTGTCTGTGTTCTAGGAAATAAACAACAATAACCATAAAGTTTTCCTTGGAGGTAAAAATGTATCTTTTCATTTCAAGGCTGCTGTTAACTGGGTTAAGCTGGGTTTACAGTAATATTTGCTGCAAATAAACAATTTTGTGTGAGGAAAGGACAGAAAGGATAAACATCAAATATAACAGTCACACCGAGTTATGAGTTTTCATGACTGATCTTCCAGCCATTCGGGTTGGGCATTTATACATATTTACAAATCTGACAAGTTCATTGGCTTATTACAGCAATGATGATCATTTACAGTTATTTTTTTAAGAACATATATCACAATCCACACATCATTTATACTGATTTTCATACTAGCCAAGAAAATGAAATTGCTTGAATCTCATATTTAACATGTAGTCCAACATGGCTGCCACCATTTGACCATTAAACTAATTGAACCTTGTGTCTGTGTTCTGCGTCTGCTTTTTATTTGCAGAGGAGTTTGAAAATGGATCAAAAAGTCTTACATTGTGGCGGCATTGTCTCTCAGGGAATACTAAGAGACACAGGAGGCGGCTCTATACATCTATACATACTTTTGAATAGGGCATATAGACCGCCACTTAATCCTCTCATTTTGTCTGCCAAATTTGCACAGGGTGAGGGCAGAGGAGCATACTTAGCATTAAATAGGATGGCTACAAATATATATGTTATCTGCTTATAAGTGATGTTGCTCTCGTTCATCAGTTTAGGTGCTATGTGCAAGCTAGTACGATGCACGTATGCTGCTCTAAGTTTACTGTGAACTTAATTGTATTCAATGTGGTCTTTGCATACTTCACATTTAACAATTTGAATTATGCCAAATACTGTATATTATGTTACATTGTAACTGGTTATTAAAAGAGTTTCAATATATACTAGCTTTATTCAGTTTTTATTACATTTAAAATGGTCATTTTAAGTATAGAAAGACTGCGAAGCTAATGTGATCGCATTTGAAGAAATTAAGCAAAAAAGCTGCTGAAGACCACAGTTTACTGATATGTACTACTCTTACTGACAAAGCAAAATGTATAAACAGACTGAGGATTTTGAACAGTGGAAAAGTAGGTTGTTAGCCATTCTTATGTCAACATGCGGCTCCAGTGCAAGAGAGAGAAAACCTTTTTTAGATTTTACAGCTATTCTTCTCAGAGCAAAAACACGTCCTCCAATAACAAAAAGATGCATCATTATTTCTTGTCCTTGGCTCCCTGATAACACATTGTCACAAAGAGTAGCTTTACAATTTAATTATGTACCAGATTCACATACTGAATTGAACTGTTGCCAACAACAGGACACCATAGACATTGAATGTTGTTTACTTTTTCTGAGTTGCAACTTGCAGGATTTATAAAACCACAGCAGTTCTAATGTGTTTAATCACATTTTGCTGAATGCAACATGAGCAAAATATCAATAAGAAAATGACGCATCAGTATTTCTTGTCCTTGACTCCCTAATAACACATTGTCACAAACAGTAGCTTTACAATTTAATTATGTACTGGATTCACATACTGAATTGAACTGTTGCCAACAACAGGACAATATAGACATTGAATGTTGTTTACTTTTTCTGAGTTGCAGGATTTATAAAACCACAGCAGTTCTAATGTGTTTAAGCACATTTTGCTGAATGCAACATGAGCAAAGTATCACCTTAAATGTCTACTTAATCTACTGATTAAACATTAATCAATTTGTGTGCAACTATGAATTACCCTTTATTTTTTACATTGCTTGTGCCCTAATATATGAAAGGATTTATGATTTATTGCATAGTCAGTTAGCCATAAAAGTTAATACAAGCTTAAAAATGTACTTCCTTGGAAGGATAATATAATGAAATACAATTTAAAGTATCCACAGATGCCTTTAGAATTTTTTGAACATCTAGCCTTGGAAATATAATGAGAATCACTTCAATGACATTTGCCTACTACATACAATCAGTTTTAATGAATGATAAGTGGAAATTTTTTCAGCTTCCCACTCAGATAGTGTGTTGGAGTGTCCTGGCATAAATCGAAAAGTACAACATCAAAGACAGCAATAAGCATGTGATGTCTCTAACCACCCATGCTATCTGACAGCTAGTCTGTCAACTTTCATCAAATCTAATAATGTCATACATGACCTTTTTTTCATTTTTGCCCTCCTTTTTTCATTTTCTCTACAATTGGCTTTTCCAATTCAAAACCGTGAATGCCAATCCAACAGGTATTACCCAGAATATCTTACAGTTCTGATCCTTTATGACATGAGGCCCACACTTGCCACAGTAAAGGTCAATAGAAATCAGAGGCCACGTTTTTACAAACTATCATTTGATCCTAACATTTTGTCATATTTACATTTACATTTACATTTATATATTGTCATTTAACAGACACCCTTGTCAAGAGCAACTTCTAAAGTGCTAGTACGGCATGTAATATTGTACAAAAAAGGAAACAGTTATGCATATGTCAGTGCCAAACACAATGCTGAGATCATGAGTGTGTACATGGTTCAACGTGTACGTGAAATGCAATCACACTAGAGTAGGGGAATGTGATGGGATGTGTCCAGAGGATGTAACAGAGGAGGACAGTGTCCTGAAGAGATCAAGTGCTGTGGCCTGGCTGGTATACAGGGCCTAATGATGGATTCAAGATAAGAGAAGCTGAACTTCACACTGGACGGCAGACCAACACCAGCACTTTGAAGTAGATACAAGCCATCACCAGTCGCCAATGGAAGCAGACAAGGATGGGTGAACCATGGGAGAATCTGGGGACATTGTGGACCCACTGAGCAACAGCATTCCAAATGAGCTGCAGGGGTTTCATCTCACATGCAGTGAGGGCAGCGAGAAAGAAGTTATAGTATTCCAGATGGGAAAAGGGCCTGGCTTGGTACAGGAGTTGGGTAAAGTAAGCAGTGAGGATGGGGCATATTCTTCTGAGGTTGTACAGGAAGAAGGCCCTACTCACTGCCACTATGTGGTCCATGTATGTCAGTCCTCTGTCAACTGTCACCCCAAGGCTCTTGACAGACTGGGAGGCTGACACTGTTGTATCTTCCAAGGTTATGGTCAGGTTTGTGAAAGGAGAAGACTTCAGTGGTTGGGATCATGCAGTTCAATCTGTGTGAGAAAGTCAAACAGATTCAAAACCATGTGGTCAAGGGTTTCGAAGAGCAAAGAGAGAAGGGAAACAGAGTGGTATTTTTAACAGCAGAAGGGTCTGTTGTTGACTTCTTGAGCAGGGGTGTGACATGTTTGAAGCCATAGGGAAAACAGCCAGTGGTCAGGGAGTTGTTGATAAGAGAGGTGTTGAATGGAAGAATATCAGGCGAGGTATTCTGAAGAAGGGAGGAGGGTCCAAGGATCGGTTAGTTCTGATGTCTCATGAGTGTTCATGAGTGGGGAGAGTGTGGATAGTGTGGGATGAGCAACTTTGTACAACTGCATCTTTGTACAACTGTGTCTTGATGAAAATTCAGATCGAAAACGAATTTGTGTTTCATATGTGAGCCATTAATATTTATTTCTTTTGCATTTGACTGAAGCTTCTGCTATCTTTCCTATGTAGCTAGTGGCCTAAACACATGTGCTCAGAGCTCAGATTTAGTGTGCATCCTGATCTACCATTTGTGTTAATGCCAAGTCAAAAATCAATGCCAAATCAATGCCAATTAATCCATTGATTGAACTCTATCTAGACTGTCAGTCCAATTGTCCAGCTGCTGCCATGGCAAAATGATCCAAAAATCCATCTCACCCATAGGCTAACACTGGAAACCTGCAAGCTTCTACATGGAAGTAACAGTCAAATAATAATGTTCTAGGTGCTCTGTCAAAGATAATAGACATCATATTCCTTTGGTATGATGTATTCTCCAGTATGTATGTTGCCTGTAACTTAATTACAACTTTTAAAAGTCATAAATGATAAATAATGTGAAGGTATGTGAAGAAGTTCCAATGCACTTATTATTATTTATTATTGTATATTTTGCACAGGTAATCAATATGTTAGTTTATTAGTTAATGAGCTAATTTTGTATTTTGTAAATGCATGCATATAGCCAGCTAGCCACCTCATCACCTCATTCCATCTCCCAGCAAGTCCCTGTTAAATTTATGATAATAAATTAAGGAGATTTTATCATCAAAAAAACAGAACTGTATAGTCTCATTGATGGTGGCAATTACATTAAGTAGCTGGAGTTGAGTAACCTGAGGTTGAGATATGAAGCTTTTTTGAAACAAAAATATTTCCGAGAACTGCTGGTAATTTTTGAATTTCAGTACTGTTTCCAGAAGAAACGTCTACACCTATTCCCCCAAACTAATCTAGTCCAGACAGATCAGTGACTGAAATGGGATGGGCTCAAGAAGAGCACAGTTGAGACCTCATGTACTTGTGTACTAAGAAATTTAGCACCCTAACCTTCAGGACGTTTACAAGAGGCATGCAAAGTCAATTGCTCAAGGGTGCAGTTTGTTACACAGCGAATGATGTTAATGGACCTGTATGGTAATCAAAATCAGTCCGTGCTCAACACAAGCACCAACCTGCAGTATAACAGGTCTTGAGAACTTTAGCCAAGTACATTTTCCCACAAAAACAAACCAAGCATGCTTGTGTTTCTACTTGTCTATCACTGACCAAGAGATAGTATCATTCCCACACAACTGTTTATGTTTGTTGAATTGTTTATTTATTGTATGTGCAAAATAATTTAAAATTACCTTCTTAAGTGTGTTAATGGAAAGTTAATAGAAAATTCATGTAGGTGTGACTGAATATGAATTTCTCATTCTTTACTTTCCATGTGCTCTTCTGTGTCTATTTGCATTTACCCCACTGTCATTTAAGTTCATAATGTGCACTTGCTTGTCTATGATTTCTATATCCTTTAAAAATATACTACATTTAAGAATATAAAACACTAATATTTGTTTAATGTTGTTTAATTACTCTAAATGTATTAAATGTATCCAAAAATACATGAATTACCACTTTCATTAATGTAATTTCAGCATATTTGATAAAATGTATTATTACTTTTTCCACAAAGTGCAATGAAGCAAAAATCAATCAAACACAAGTCGTTGTTGTATTTTCAGAAGACATATTCTGATGGTTATAACAATAGCACACAATAGCAATGAATGTTTTGTTGCAGTGCAGCCTACTTTTTCTCTTTGTGGAGAGAGCCTTTTTGCCACTTATGCCCAAGGGAAACGTGTGCATTCATGTTAGTTCTCCAGGCTAATTATTCGAAAGTCACAAAAGACTGTGTGTCATTTGTCACCGTTGCTTATGCCCTTTTGTCTCCTTGCTTTCTGAGCATGTCATTTGAAGGCTTGTAAATAACGAAAAGCTCAGCAGACCTTCATTCGCTTTTCAAAAGAGAGAGCACAGGCAAAAAGAGGTGAGCGCTGTGACATCATTACAGTCAATTGTTTGTGAATCCAGGGATCAGTAAGACAGAAGCACCCACCGCAGCATAGCAGCACAGGCACATCTAATGGCCGATGTCTGATGTTACCTTTAGCCTTTGCTGGGAACTTACTGTGATTCTGCCAATCGAGGCATGAGTTGGTTAGGACTGTAAGAGTAACTAAATGTGAGTTTGGACATTTGAGGGAGGAATGACAGTAAGAAACAATCAAAATCATCGAGAACTTCAGAAAGATTAATGAAAAAATATGAAACTTGCTTTTAGGACAATGTGCATTACAGTTTGAATGAATCACAACCTTTTCTGTTTGGATTTTAAAAGAGAAAAACAGTCTTTGTGACCAAAGCCATGTCTCTGTTGGATAAAGCCAGCACAGGCAGATGCTAATAGGCATGGACTCAGTCTACTAAAAGGACAATGCTATGTTCAACAGGTGTGATACTGCATAAATAAAGTGCAGGAATGACTGTCTTTAGTATATCAGTTCATTATGTAACATATGAAAAAGCACGATGCCTTGAAAGACTGGAATTCATTCACTTTGAAGCAATAATGTCTGTAATCATGAGAAAACAAAATTAAACAATGTTTTACATTTGGATTAACACAGGCCTTGAATGAGACATTGGAAAATGGCTGTTTTTTTTTTTGGTCACTATTTATGCTTTCAAAATGATATCTAAATATGTCAAACCTCAATGCAGATTATGTCAACATATGTCAATATCTTACCCAGTTCTGAATTTATATAACTGTTGTATTTTATTTGTTATTTACACAATACCACAAGGCCAGCTAATGCAGAATATTAACTAAACAAGAGAACCAAAAAAGTAATTCTTGCCAAAAATATTTTTTTTGAAAATTAAATGACAAAGCCCACAATGACTTAATGAATCTGGGCCTATGTGACAGTTGTACGACTTCATTTTAAAGCCAAATATTTTGAATGTTTCTGTAACTTCAAGAATTTAATAAAGTGAGTGTAAAGTGTAGGAGCCCATAAATAAGTAAAAGTTTATCTGCTCTTTATGGTTATTTGAACTGCATAATTGAAGTGGTATGCACAATGTTCCAAAACATGGAAAACTGTGTTTTGTGTAAAGTACTGCTGTACTGATGATTTTTTTTTATCTGTAAGCAAAATTACTGGGTGGTATAGATGATGGCATTAATGTCAACACAAAACAGGCTGGTGAATAAATGTGCATAAACACATGTTGGTATTGTCTGATGCTTTTTACAATCCTTCCTCCTCATATCATTATATGTCTTAAGTCCAAATTAAATATTTTTTCATTATTATAATTGCATAATTAAATTCTCATTTTAATCCAGACATTGTGGGTCTATAAATAAATATTTTTCAGGCTGAGTATAGGTATGCGTTCTTTGACACCCTTCTACAGACAAATGAATGAATTAAAAAATAATAATAATAATGGCTAAACAAAAGGTTCGCCTCAATATGACACAGCTGACCTTCACCAGCCAGCGTAGCCGCGACTATCCCGAAGAGATGCACTTTAACCCAGCTGAATACAATATCAGTTCGTTGATTTATAATATTACTGCAGTAGGCAATATTAAAGTGCTTAGAGAAGCAGAAGGTAATGAAAGACTGCGCGGTAATTACACTTTTTGTCTAAGTGAATTTCAATTACAAATAGCTCAAAATAGGCATATTTCAGTCGAATCTCATTCTTTCTTACAAAAAATGACAAGGCTACAGTAAGTACGATGTAAAACAATTACCCACTGAATAAGCGTCTCACTGGGAATAGATTGTTGACTTTATGGTGGAGACAAAACCTCGTTTGTATGTTTCTCTTCCTGCTTTCTTGTTCTCTAAAACTATTAGAGCTTAAAATGCTCTCCTTATGTTACGAACACTGTTTCGGTAAGAAGTAAACAGAGGATAACATCACCTTCAATAATTAGGAAAAGCTAAATAGTTTTAAAGGGAATTAACTGTTGTAAGAAAAAAACTAATCCCCTTAGCAGCGTGTGGGCAAGGGATTAAAAAACTGCTGTCAATCGGTGTTTAGTGCTAATTACACATATCCCTTCAATATTGAGGAAGTTAGGAATTCCTCCCAATTAATTGCGCCTGAATTGCAATCTGATGCTTAAATTTGAAATATAGCGGTAGCGGGCTCAAATCACGACATGTTGATGCATTACAATCTAACGATTGATTGTCTTGTACGATTACATGTCGGCAATGGCGAATTCGTACGCTACTTAGCGGACACATTTCATTGTTCGATTACTGTACCATTAAACACAACCTAAATAAGTCGCTATGTGCTTCGCAACTTGTCCCCAATAATGCAGACAAGCCAATCGACTAATGTTGTGACTAGCGTTTGCGTGATTAATTAATTTAGCCGTCCTAAACTCAAAATATAATTTCACATGGCCTGATAATTTGACAGTTTAGGCCATTCTGCACATCATATCTGAATTAGTTAGTAAATGCCACATTTTAAAAAAATTGAGAACCAATATATTTTTTGACACTTAATTCGTTTGCTTATTCGTGTGTTTATTCATTTGCTTAGGCCTATTTATTATTTGTATTGAAAATAATAACTGCAGTTTTATTAGTAATGTTAGCAATGGAAATAGAAATAGCTAGTTGTACAGTATCGGCACAATTTAGAATTTAGTAAGTAAATAGGCATATGCATTCAATGTGATAAATATCTATGTACAACAAATTTAAGTAACTGCAGAGAAAATTTAAATCTTTGGAGACAATTAGGGTTTCACGCTCAGCTTCGTGAAGATTTTGTCAAAGGTGTGATGTATAATCACCACTAGGATACAATATGACGAAAAGGCAACCGTTAATCTGATATGACATCTTTCAATCTGCATTCTGATTGAAACGCTGCATGTAGATATGATTTTGTTCCACCTAAAACTCTAATCTCCAGCCGCCCCTTTTTTGCAGACCATCGTGAGTGTGACATCTGGAAGAAGAATAAAAGATGGTTTTAAGATGGTTTATGTAAAGGGGTTATAAAGCTCTGCTAGCTGTTATAGCAGATATAAGAAATTGGGAGGAGTTATCATGAGCTCATTAGGACAATGCTAACCCCTCAATCCAAGGGCTAAGGCAATCTGACGTCCCTATTTGACGCGTCGGTAGGGGCTGTCACTCGGACAAAGGGCCTTGTCCGAGGGATTCCTTTAAAAACCCCAGAAGAAATAACCTCTACACTGCGGTTCAGGACCACGAACTGAAGGGAGCGGAGCCATTGCTGTCATCAAGAGACAAAATAATCAACAAGTTCTGACGTGTAAGATTTTCATTTTCACTGGGCATTTCAGTTTACATCAGCTTCTTTCAGGGAGAAATTTATCAGACCAAATAATCATAATATCGACTGGACTAACCATCCTTAAAAGTTGCAGTAAACTAATTCAAGATAGCCTACTTGTAGTCGTTGAGGTGTGCGTTTTGGTGATTTGTTTTCAAACCTCAAACTTCTACGTTATTTTTACAAAAATATTTTCGACATCAATGCGGTTTCTCGGGTCAATATCCGAAGAGATGGAAGAGCATCTTTCACCCTCCGGACATATAGTTCGCAGCCCCGGGAATCCATCCAAGATTCACAGCATCGAAGCGATTTTGGGATTTAAAGACGAAAACGTTTTTCATCCGTCGTTTTCTTCCAATGTGTCAGCGAGACTTGGCAAAGAAACCGAGAAGAAAAGAAATTCCAACAAGATGCCGACCCTGAAAAAAGAGCATGACTCTGAAAGTTTTGAAAGTGAGTTATCCGGGTTATGTACTGGGCGGACATTAGAAAACCAGCGACACATGGTATTTTAGCTTCACTTATTTACATTGCAACAGGTGTCACACTCCATAGATTGTCTAACGTTAATGAAATGATATGTCAAATTCCATGCTGAAAAAATTGTGATCATTGTCAGACAACAGCTAAAACATTTTATTGATTGAACTGAGGAGTTATGGGGTCCCATTTGCTGTGTACACGATTTGATTGAAATATAAAATACCCTTACATTTTGTATTTTTAAATGAATTTTTATCGTTATTATTAGAATTCGTTCAAATTAATGTTTGTTTGTTTGTTCCTCTAGCAAGCGTATGTTACACTCGAAGCTCTGGGGCTCCGATGAGCCCTGCTTTACTCGAGGGGGAAAGCAGGTTGTCCGACGAGGAGAATCCGAAGAAAAAACACCGGCGAAACAGAACGACATTCACAACCTTCCAGTTGCATGAGCTGGAAAGGGCTTTCGAAAAATCGCACTATCCTGACGTGTACAGCAGAGAAGAACTCGCTCTGAAGGTCAATCTCCCAGAAGTCCGAGTACAGGTAGGCCTGTCTTAATTTACATTAACCATCGCAACATCATAACGAACCATCTATGTGTGTATACGCGCACGTATGTTTTGCGCAAAGTGTCTGGGTCTTAGCTATTGTTTTTAAGGTCTTTATATTAAAAAGGGTAAGTTTCGCGAGGAAGTAATGGCATCATGGTCGCCTTGTTTAGATTAAAAGTACGCACGCCTACTGAAGTCTACTGAATGAAGTCTACTAAACCGGTTTGCGGGTTGAACTGAACTGCTTACAGTATATCTCGAAGAATTTTGCAATACTAAATTTAGGTATCAGTTACAGTACATGAAAATAAAGATAAGAACATGCAGTCACATGCAAATGAATCTATAAATAATACCATAAACATAACCTACAGGAATTCTTTATTTTCTATATTTAGTTAGTCGATTACATTTATGTTTAGATTTTGAAATAGTACACAAAGTCAATGGTGGGTTTTGCTCATTTATTGAGTGTGAATCACATTATTGTTAGAGAAGACCATTTCGTGTAGAGGACGCTGGCATAGAAAACAGCGAGTAGGCACTACAACGGCCAAAACACCTCAGGCTCAGAAAGAACGGAAGATAAGCATTAATGTGTAATATTCACATTTTTGACTTCTTGTTTTAATTCCGTAGTGAATATATAAGGCGCAATTGATGATCATGGTCAATCGCACGTGAGACTGCCATGTTAAAACTAATTTAAAGTTAAAGCCTACGCCTGTATTACACTTATGTGTATTATGTGTAAATCTGACGTATTTAGTTTCTTCAATTTCGGGGTTATAATGAAATTATAATGAGGTTAGGCACTGATTTTTTCTTTTGTTTTGTTATTCATTTTCATCATTTCAGTATCCGTTAAGGGTACTCGTTCCTGCTAGCGCAAGGTAAAGATGTACGCAACCTGGAAAAGGCCTAATACAAATAATATTTCGCCTGATTATTTCTAGGCCAGAATTTTGACTTGAGGTGTGAAATAAGGCACTGGAAATAGAAGTCTTGAGACCTATATTTTTACTTTTGCCTTCTTTTCTTACAGTTTCTTTTAAAACAAATGAAAAAAAATGTTGATAAAATAGCCTACCACATCCTAATATACATGACAAAATATGTCCTTGCCCGAGGTGAATAGGCCGATTCCAAATGTTGCAAATTTCAGTACGCTGTTCAGTTCAGTAAGATGAAACTGGCAAACATCTGTCAGAGGTTCAATTCCAAGTGATTGATCTTTTTGTAAACATAGGAAATATATACAGGTATATTTCTAAATATAGATATTATGATGTCTCCAAGGGTTTAAAGAGTTCAGTTTGAACATTTAAATGGTGCCACAAAGCTGAATGACAGCTCTCTGGAAGAAACTCCTTTGTGCTGGAGACACAGTACTTAACATCTATTGACCAGTTAAACATCAGAAGAGATTGGTCTCTAATGACCTTTTTGGAATAAAATTAAAATTAAAATGCTAGGGCAGCCAGTAATCATTTGCTTTGTATCATGGCTGACATTATATTTTAAGCAGAGGTAAGCCCTGGAGGCTGGTGCAGTGCCTCCTTTTTTGTTTTAATGTGTATTTTCTGCCCATTTTAGTGGGTAATGTAGCTCTCTTACAGCTGCACTCTGGTTTTCCAATGGAGCACAAGAATGAATGTACATTGGTTATTTTTAGGTGTGGTTCCAGAACCGGAGAGCCAAGTGGAGGAGACAGGAGAAGCTGGAGGTGAGCTCCATGAAGCTGCAGGACTCGCCAGTGCTCACCTTCAACCGCTCGCCGCAGCAGTCCTTCAACAGCAACCTGCCGCTGGAGCCGTGGCTGAGCCCCCCCATGTCGACCTCCACCTCTCTGCAGTCCCTCCCGGGCTTCATCAGCCCACCCCAGGGGCTCTCCAGCAGCTACACCCCCCCGCCCTTCCTCAACTCCCCCTCCATCGGACACAGCCTGCCGCACATAGGCACCATGTGCCCTCCGCCCCCTTACCAGTGCGCGAGCTTCATGGACAAGTTTTCCCTGGAGGAGTCGGACCCCCGGAACTCCAGCATTGCGTCTCTGAGGATGAAGGCCAAGGAGCACATCCAGTCCATCGGGAAGACGTGGTAGAGCAACCGGCCATTATCACCCTGATAAACCAGCACACGGGGTACAGTGGCAGCTTTGAACTGATTCCTCCCCAAAGAGACTTATTTTTTTAAGGCGTTTGCTTTTTACTCATTTTTTTTCCCTTGTTGGTCTGTGGAGGACACTTACTTGTGGACAAAGGTTTTGTTTTTAAAAGTTGATATTTATATGAGAGTTTTATCGTTAACTTCAGTGATGAAGTTGTCTTTTTTTCATGTTGCTGGTTTGCCAACATAATTTCGCTGCTATTATGGGTGGTCTTCAGTAAAAGCTTTCGCATCTTATTAAAGAGGAAGGTTTTTTAAGGAAAAAATTAACATATGAAAATTTAGTGTGTATAAATCCTGCACCTGCCTGGCTGTTCTCTTGCTCTGAATTAGGAATTTACAACAGTACATTGTTATTTTGTCCTCAGTCTTATTTTCACATAACTATTGTAACAGCAACATTTTAGTTTGATTAAATCATTCATTTGTACATTCATTCATGTCCACTCAGGACGCAGTTCCTTATTTCATAAGGCTTTCTTGTAATCAGTTTTCATATCTTGACAGGTGGGTTTTGTAAGTGTACATTACCAGAAGACCATTAAACACATCTATCAAACACTAACATGTATTCTGTTTTAAGTTCACAATCCATGTATATTTTAGTACGATCAAGAACAGGATAATAGCCACAACCTGGTTCTGTACGTATGCTCTATCATGTCTGTGGATGGATGATTTTTTTCCTCATTTTAAATGATTAAGTTCTGGGATTCAAAATTTTGCATGTTGCACAAGTTGTAAGATAATTTAGCATTAACCCCAACTGTTTGTTTATAGAAATTTTAAACTTGGGCATTTTAAGCATGGCCCGGCAGCATGAGAGCATTGGCTAAATGTGAAATGGAAGTTAAAGAATTAAATCTTTTTAGCTGCCTAGCTACCTCGCCAGTTATTTTTAGCTTCACTAGCCAGACTCAAGGCAACGGCAGTAGGTCACCTTGCTATCATTATGTATGGGTTGTCAACAGCAAGGATATGACTCCATCACATTTTACATTCTTTAATTGGTGCATTTGAGTGCACAGTCCTTTGCAGTGAATTTGCGCCATCTGCTCTGCTAGTAGTACACCTCCATGAAGCAACACATTTGGGCAGACAACAAACTATGTATGTAAGATCTTGTTACTGTCCCTTACCAACCATGTAATGTGGTTTATACACCTACAATAAAATATGATAATTTTTACTTAAAAACCTTTAGTTAAAAATCATTTTCAGAAATTGATTTTGATGTTTACTTTTAGCAGGTAGCCATGGTATAAGCAACATAAACCACTTGGCTTTGCTTTGGTCTGCATCACCATTCCTAGGCTTGTTTATAAAGGTCTAGAGAATGCACGGGTTAGTGTAATTTATTCCTTATATGCACACATACACGCACAGATTTGGCTGTGCTTGGACATTGCCCAAAGGTTAGATTGAGGTTAAATCTTCTCAATTAAAATTTAAATGTGTACTTTCTTGTCCTTAATTCTGCTGAAAAGTTCAACTTGTGTACTTTGGGATAGATAGCATCTCTTCTTGATAACTGAAACCCAACATGCTGACAAAATACACATCTTGAAAAGACAGAAGAAAGGTATGAAGAGATATATCCACTGTACTGTTATATTTCAACCTGATGATTCTGTCTCATCATTCAACACATTCATTATTAGAAAAAATGTGTATGTCCTTATTTTATTCTTCTACACATTTCACTACCTTAAATACTGCTTTTTTAAAATTTTGCTGCAGTCATATACTAATCTGATGGGTTTTTTTCATACTGGCCGTATGGAAACTCTCTTTGCCATTCATTCAGATCTAAACTGTCAGCCAATGCTGTGGTGAGGCCCAGTTGGTTGATTTTCACACTTTACACTGGCAACTGATACACTTATGTAAAGAACAGAAAATTACTCTTACTGTTCTGGCTAACTGTTTTACACCTGGTAAGGCTGAGTGCAGTGTGTTTCTTCCTCCCTTCTTTCCCAAAGAACATAAAGTCTCAGTTGCCTCAGGATCAACCAGCCCACCCCTTACTTTCTTCACAAAAGAATGGGAGGAAGCCCTGGCACGTCAGGAGAACAGCCCTCCCTGCGCAAGCCCAGGGGACATACAACAGATAGGATGACACCTTCATATCAGGGAGACACAAGAACCCTCCCCCTGCTGTAAGTGCCCCATCATCCGTCAATCAACATCAGTATTTTGTTCCAAGTGAACCAATGAGAAGGGATTTGGGATTAATTCCATCTATTTTTCATGCTAGGTACTTCAATTGGACCAAGTTTGTCAACATTAAAACATATCAAGAATTCTCAGGTCAAGTCAGTGACTGTTATGATAGTTCAAGTTCAAGAATTTATGATAATTCTACATTTAGAGTTTCAGCCTTGTGAGATGCTCACTCTTTAAAAAGAGGGTTTCTCTATAAAAAAGAGGAGTAAGCCTTTGATGGTTCTTTAAAGTCGAGGCAGCTCTGTTTTAGGGAGAGGTTTAAGTCCAGGGCTAAACATGGTTCCAGTGGGAAGTCTCAGGCTAAAGGCTTGTGAAGGTCCATTTCAGTGTCTTGAAAAACATATGAAATACTATCACAAAGGTCAAACAGTAGATGACCAAGCCTGGCAGATCACAAGACCACCCCAAGACCCAGATCACATGACCCCAGACTCCTTGCTGGGTAAATAACAGTCAGTAGGAGGACAACGGGAAAACTCGAATATGGAAACAGTATGATTAGATATGAATATGTGTGTGTACCCACTGTCAGTAACAGATTTTGAGACTTTTTTTATTTATCCTTTATCTTATCAGGAAGTCCTACTGATATTTAAAATCTCTTCTCAATACATTTTAAGACAGATCTGACTGCATACCAGAGGTAGCGTACATTCTGTCTTAATATGTAGAAAATGTAAACAAAATATATATGAATTTAAGTAAAACAATAATCAAATAGCACTGGACACATAAAGACAGTTACTAGAGTTCAATACACATTCAAATAGCAAACATAAATATAAAATTGTATATTAACTATACAAACTAAATAGTAAAATTGGCTGATGTCAAACCAAGCAAAACAAACATTCAGCAAAAGGAACACTCATAACATTCTGGGTTGGTAAAAGGCTGACACCCTTTTACAATAAATTTCATGATCTTGGAGCAGAGTAGCTAAGAGCTTTTCTTTACATTGAGTAAGTAATTGTGATCATAATACAAATATATTCAGCATTTATTTTGTTGATGTCACTGACTGATCCATCATGTATAAGTTGCTTGTCAAAAGAGTATTCACCATGTGACAGTATTTGTTCCATTATATATCCATTTAACTGCTATACTTCACCACAGTTCACTGGGTTAGCACAATGCAATAATTTACAAGGGGGGATTGGTGTGAAGCAACAGATATATAGTTCTGATTGTATTAGCTGCCTACCCAGCTATCTTCCATTGTGAATTATAATAATTGTAACTGGGTATTATAATTATATATATATATATATATATATATATATATATATATATATATATAATTATTATTATATATCTATATATCAATGTCAAAAAAACATTCATTCTCAAATAAAGTATAAAATAGTAGAAATATAAGTAGAGAGAATAATAATAATAATAATAATAATAATAATAATTGCATTCAAAACATTGCACACTGTCAATTGTACTGTAGTGGCCCCTGTCTTCAGGATGCTGCATTACACCGTTCTATTTCAAAGGATGAAAAACACACCCTTTAAAAATGGTTGCGAAATGGATAGATTCTCTTGTCAGATTTGCTCCTTTTTGGTATTATTTTGTTAAACATGAAGTGAAATGGGGTACTTGTGATTGATAGTAAAGCAAACAAAAAAAACTCTTTTGAGATTATATGAAGAAGATAAACTTCATTACAGTTATACTGTTCCACTGAACATTTCTCATTCTCAGATGCCCTGGATATAATTAATGTGCCTGTTGCAGGTAAATTAATGGGAGAGAAAGCTTCCTCAGCCAAAATTTGTGGACTGTTTGACAAAGACAAACGTTTAATTCTGGTTTTACAGTGACCAATTACATCACTATGTGTTTATCCTCTTAAACATATGCCTTATACTACTAGCCCCAATAAATCATATATACATGTACAAATGCTAAAAATCCATCATAACGGCTAGACTCTCTGTCATACGTAGTTCTCTGATACATTTTTAAATGAAGAAAGGGAATCACCAACATGCAAAAAAGAACAACCAAGAACTGTTTCACATCATATCATCACATGTTGTACTGTGTTTTGTAATATAACTACAAATCATAGCAGTGATGCTGGTGAGAAAAGCGTTGATTGATCATGTTTGCTGTGCTAGCTTACTAGACATATTCTGGCCATGTTTTGATCAACACAGAATGTTTTTAATGTGGTCACCCAGCAAAAATATAGCGCTAATATCTGTGGTGACTTCAACAAGGGAAATTTGTATTCACAAGTCTATCTTCCTGACAGTTGCTTATTGCTCAGTTAGACCATGATAAAAAAAAAAAAACTCCACCATAGAACATATCATGAAGTACAAGAACAAAAAGTTGTGAGGCCATATTCATAATGATTCTGACAGAACATCTAAGAATGAACATAATCCTAAATTTAATTTAAGATTTATACAGCCTGAGTTAAACTGATAGACAATAATGATATTGCTAAGATAAATAAATCAATATCAGATATGTTTTAACAGTTATTTTTGAAGTCAGTCAATAATTCTCAAATCAAGATGGGCAAAGTTCCAAACCAAAGGACAACATATTATGCGATGTGCCAGTTCCACCACTGGATGTCAGTATTTTCTGCAGCTAAAAAACCTTCATCGTAAGTGACATGTTGCATATTCATTTTGAAAATTTGTTTTGGAAATGTATTCACAAAAGAGGATATTTTGCCCCTTTATAAGAACGTAGAATTAGTTTTTCAGTTTTATAATGAGGCCACATATGTTAGCACTAATCAGTCTGTGTGTTGTCCTAATTACGTGAGACAAGTAGGTTTCATTCTGCTCAAATGACTTTTTTTCAAATGTTTTTCTATTGTACAGTACTCTTCCACAGGGGTTCAAAAATATTTTGTTAATAGCATGCCATATTTAAATAAAGGAAATTTTAAGTATTTGATCAAAAGCTATTTAATTACAACATTTTTATTGTTGACACCTTAAGACACCACCAATTTGGTAAAAGATTATGTAGTATTCAGAGATATTCTGTTATATGTAGTTATTTTGATTGCTTTCTGATCCTTTCCCTTAACATTTTTGCAACATAGTAAACTAGTTGTGTTTTATAATGAGGTGCAATAAAAATAAATTGAATATAGCAAAGTAGATATTGTCCATATTATCCATTGTCTAATTTCCTAATGCACTGCTAGTGATGCTTACATTTTTGCAACAGTAAACAGGCAAGAAAAGGAAACCCTTTTGGTGGGAAATTTGACATGAAGAAGCCGTATGGAAGAAGAACACATCGTCAAAACAACTCATGTTTTATTAATGTGTGTTGTATTGACTGTTAACCGTTTATGCCGTTAAGTGTTTAGCATCCTCTGCTTAACAATTTACCATCTTATCAAGGAACAGAGCTCCTTTTGCCAGCTTTATTCAAAACTGATTCATTGCCATTGTCTAATTGTAGTGATGTGTGAATTGTCTGTCTTGTGACCAGCTATTGGTTAACAGGCCTCACCTGTCAGATTCATTGAATACAGGTCCGTGGCTGGAGAGGCATACCTGCGCTCAAGTCTAGTTATGGCCTTATTGTTTGTTATTATTAAATAAACAATTCGATTTTTGGTACTTTTGCTCTGCCTATTTGTTTAATGTGGCATCAACCAGCACCATTACAATGTCAGTCTCACCCATGGCAACTGGATGACAGCTTTTGTGGTTTTTAGGTCAGCACTTTGGTAGAGAAATCTCATGGCTCCTACTGGACTGTTCAAAAATGCCCATGTTGTATTTATTTAGTATAGCCTCTAGATGTATGGAGGGTGCAGGAGCATGTTATATTTGCTTTTTTTGCACTGGTGCTATCTTGCTTCCCCTAAATTCTCTGTTATCTAAACAAATTGCAGTGGTATCTGGTAGAAATTCTAGAATGTGCAGTGCAGCAAATCCCATTCAGGGCCCTTAGGCTCCATCCTGCCTCAGGAGGGGAAAGAGCCAGGAGCAGAACATGGTCTACTTTTCCCAACAAGGCAGATTGCACCTTTCTGAAGAAGGCAGGTCATTTCTGCTCATAGTGCCTGTAAGTGAACAGAACTGGACACTGATGTACAAACCAACCCTTTCATCATTGGGCCATGGCAGGGGACCTGGAGTCTCTAGCTTTCAGATTGTGACTGAGGCCCAAAGGTGCTCTGTGCTGACCCTCCATTTTGTGAAATGAGAGGAGGCAAAATGAGACACCACCACTTCGCTCTCAGTCCCAATGGGCAGGGATGTGGAAATTGCTGTCAGTGCCTCACAAGATGTAGCTGGCTTTCAACCCAATGCCCAGAGAGTAGCCCAAGCCTTTCTGAGCTTTGTTGTGTAGCTTTGCCTTGACATCGCCATGGGAGAGGGTAATGTCTACCAATTTCTACCCAATCTGGCTCCCAGTGGAAGGGGGCTGCATCTGGAATAATGCAGCAAAGGTGCAATTGGCCCTGGTTCTTCCTGGATCATCTTGACATGTTCAGGGCTCCAAGTCCAAATATATTGACAGGAGTTATTGGAAGTTTCATCAGGGTCAAAAATATGTCTTAGTTGATCAGATGGATGCTAGGGCCTATTCCACAGCTAGCTGGACCAGCTGAAAGGCCTGTATCAGGAAAGGAGTAAGATGAATAGAGTGGCATGCACAGAGGAGACTTCATAATCTCTTCCTGATAGAGTGCAAGGAACACTCAGGTATTAGCAAAGCAAATCCCATGTGTAACATTAGACCACAGTTTTCGGGAGGGAGTTGTCAATCATCCGACACTGATTATTTAGACCGACTGCCTCCTCGCTACCTCTGAGAGTATTACAGGGGCCATCTACAAAAACAATGGAGTCATCCACAGGAGCATGGGAATAAGCCTAAACCTGTTTTGAAGCCTTGACCACCTGACAGTAATTTCCATTCGTTGTCAGGTCTAGTGGACAGTCTGGATGGGACCTCTGGCTGCTTATCCAGATGTAGAACATGCATGGTCAAGGAGCAGAGGGGCCTCCAATCAACGAGCCCGGAGCTAAATACTCTCTACCCCAGAGACAAGTACTAGTGAAGCTGTCAGGTCTTCATTAGAGAAACTGGGTAGGGACAGATCTTGGGAGAGGGGCCTCCCCCATAGACAGTTCTGACTGTGGTGTAGCTCAAGTCTACTTGATTCTAGTGAATGTGTTAGAGACATCATGACTTCCTGAGTTGTGTTGCGGGGTCATTGAGGACTGCAGAGTGATTGACTGCTACACGAGCAGGTCAGTTTGCCTGAGCAACTGGACAGAGATAGCATGATGAAAAGCAAGCTCTTGTCTCTTGAGGAGGATCTGCTTAGAGCTTGCAGATTGAAAACTAAGCTTGGCTTTCAAGCCGGCTGCTAAACTACAGACACACAGTAGAGCAATGTCAGTGAGAGTATGATGATTCAGTCTGAATTTTCAACTGGGGGTCTTGTTACCATCCATCAACTGCCGGTTAACACAGCCTGTGGCAATGATGTCCTGCTGTTACAAGGTAGATGAAGGCAGCCTCCACTGTACACACCTGTCATTATTCACCATATGGGAGCTTGTAGTAGCAATGAACAGAGCAATGAGTTCCAAATGTTTCCAACACTCAACGCAGACACATAGAAAACTGGTTTGAGAAAGGAACCACTGCAGTGTGATGTGAAGTGGACAAGAAAAAACAATTCAATTCTACTTTTACACATTTTTTATTATTAGTCTTTAATTTAACAAAAACTCAATTTCAAATATATAAAGGCAAATATATAGTTAAGCAGATAAGTGAAAAAGTAGTACAACAAACCATGTCGGTTTGTCACTGTAGACAAAAGAGAGGGAGGGAGGGAGGGAGGGAGAGGGAGAGAGAGAGAGGTCTGCCATTGTGGCATTGTTGCTATGGGGAGGGGGTTGGGCACCTGATAATGTCACAGATCAACATGCTACCAGACCTTGTATGAAGAGCATAGCTGCAGTGAAATTGTTCAGATAAATGTCTCTGACTGCCAAATATCTCTGATGGGAACAGCGCTTGAGTCCATTAAACATTCTGATAACTGGCTAGATTGTGACAAAGTGTTTGGTCATGCATATCGGAGCTAACAAGAAGCAGAGAAAATGTGAGGTGGGTATTGGACTCGGTGGGAAAGGCCAGCTGTCTGCCCTATTACCTTCCCTAGAAGATGAAAACAGCCTGTGGTGTTGCCTGGTGTAGGGAAAGGAGCCAGTGATTGACCTGTCCACTTTCTGCCAGAGAGTGAATACTGCCTGAGGCAAGAAAAGGGCCCTGAGGGATGTGCTGTTTTTTCCTATGAGAGAGAAGCTATCTTCTTCGTAGCATATGTATTTTAAATAATTTTTAAAACAAATGATTAAAGCGCTGTCCTGGGGGATGCAAAAGTTAGTGCCTCACCTGGGAAACCCAGGTGATTTGTTGTTTTGCAAAGTACTTTGCGCTTAAATTCTGCTGATAAAAAACAGCTTCACCCAATACCCATGAGAAACAAAAATTGTGTGGTCAGAGTCCTCTAAAAGGTATGTGATGCAGTTGCACATGTGCGCACACATACATATTAACTTGACTTACAGAAGAAAAATTTCCATCTATTTTTACTGAAGCAGTAACACTGAATTTTGCTATATAGCCAAGTGGCTGTTTCTCTATGAGACAGAGCTCACAGATCATGAAAAAATGACATTGTTTTGAGGCTACTCATTTATAAAGCACTATGATCACTGTAATATATTAACTGTTTTGTTGAGTTTTTGACTTAGTTTCTTATTTACTGTGAACATGTGCTCAATAATGATAGTACATGCTTATGTATGATATGTCTCTTTTTGATGAGGTGGGAGCTGGCAGGGTGGTTATGGGTTGGACCTGTAAATACTATAAATTTTACAAGTTAACCACTTACACTGAGTAGAAAACCTTTCCCTGCTTATACTGTCCAACTGTATTTTACACAGTAATACAGTAATTTAAAACTAAAGTACTAATCTATACTTGAAATGAAGGCCCTCTGATCCATAGTGCACTTATTCCAACAGTTTTCAGATTTATTGTACATGTTTAATATAAGCTGGATTTAAACAGGATGTAAAATGATGGCAGGTAATAAAAGAACAAGTACTGTGTGTATTAAAATGTGGAAATGTGACCTACTAGTGTGATAAATGGGGACCTGTTTAGGAATTCTACTCACAAAAATAAAACATACGAGTTGTTAAAATATAAATACACAGAAACGTAACGGCCAAAGTATGATGCATTTGGTTACTTGTAGGTATTATATTTGAGTAAAATGCTTCAAAAGTGTAAAGAGTCTCTTAGACATGTTGTTAACAGGAACCCTGGCTTCAGCTGGAATTGCTGTCCTTCATGCCCAAAACCTCTGCCAGGAAGCCTGTCACCTACAGTGAAGAACAATGGAGAAAGCATTGAAACAGATGCACATCTGACAACTGCTTACGTCAACAATGGTTCACCTAATATAGATTTTAACTGTCAGGATTGATTCTTACTCCTTCTGCTTGAATGAAAACACAGCTGGTTCCATTCCATTGTGGTGCTAATATTAATATAAATCTATATGATCACCCTAACATTGGGACTTACTCCTTTCATTTTACAGTTTGGTCTTGGTCTCTGATCTATAAAATGATATGGAAACACGATGTGAAATCGTTAGGTATTTCACGGATCTCACTCACTAGCATGGATGCTTTTAAGCACTCTGATAGCATCTCTCCTGTGCAAACTGATAAAAAACACATAGACGCAGGTCTGTTCCTGAACAAAAATGGCAAAACTTTTTGCAGTACATTATTTTGAACAGTCTTCTTCCATTTTGGGGGGTATTGACTATGAATAATAGATGCATAAAGATGAAGTAATTATCCTACAACTGCATATGCATGAGGCTTCACACATAGTCTGCACTTAATCACAGAAGGCAGAACATTCCTAAGATGAACTGCATTTACCGTGTGGTTAATAGATACTGTTGGATGATAAATGCACTCAAAGATGGGTTTGTGGTACCACAAATGTTTAGTTTAAAGGGGTCTTAATCCACTTTTTCCACTTCAGAAAATATTTTACCAAAATGAGTAACCATTTGAGTCTGCCAGCCATTATGTATTATTCATCCTTTCTTGATTGCTACAGAAATGAGCAGTGAACATTTAGTTGATTCTGTAAAGCACTTATCACTTGACTGTGATTAAATCCTGCATTATGACATCATTAATTGGATTTGAGGCTGACCAGTAGCTTCTAAAAGGTTGGGAAAAGACAGCTGGGCATTGATGTGCCATCCCTGTACTTTGGAAAGACCTCAGTGTGAGAATATTGCGGTGTGTCTGTAAAGTAGCATGTACGATTACACCAGCACATATTCAGACATACATTTCTGATGAACAGTGCCAGCTTTCAAACTCTGCTCCCCACTGAGCCCCAATAAATGGGGCTTCTTCTCAGGGAAGCAAACTGAGCAATCCATAGGCTCCCGTGCACTGACCTCCCTCAGGCTCTTGTCCCTCTGATGTTCCTCCAACTGCTTCTTGCTGTTCAGAACTGCTGCCCTGCCCGGTGCTGCCTGGTTCTGGCTCTCCAGTCCCACCAGGACCCTGATGAGGCTTCTGCCTAATTTGGATGGCTGCAAGTGTCTGTCCAGATGGTCGCCCCCCTCTGGAGCCGGTAGAAACGGGTAACTGGTTCTGTCACTTTCCCCCGATCCAAAAAGACTATCAGTGCTCTTCTTCCCCATGAGATGTCCTGAGGGAAATGAACATTAGCACAACAGAGGAAAAGCAGAATGTTGTGTAACCCTATGCCAATGGCAAATACCACAAAGACAGTTCTTCACACAAAGTCTATGCACTACATCACCGGACTTGATATACAAATGGGCTTGATGTACAAAAGTCAGTGTAGATAATCGTTTCCCCTTTCATTGACATTTCTCATTTTGTCATTCAAAATAATGACCTCTTGCATCAGTTATTACTACAGCTAAAGAATCCAGCCAGATTCAGGATCAAGGAAGAGCCACATGCATGGTTTGGGTGTTTACACGAGAGGTCTCGCTTGTTCTCTCTGTTGTCTTTTCAACTGGAAAGCGTGGCAGTCACAGCTGGAAAAAAAGACCTGCTACTGCCGTTCAGTCATAGCAATTATTCTCTGCCAGAACCACTTACCTTTCCACCAAAACATTACCCTCCTGTGAATATTATCCTGGGATCATGAAAAGTATTAGCACAGGTCACCCGGATATATGTTTTTAATAGGGCTGCATGTAGTTAGAAGTAAAATTTCTTCTTGTTTTCTGGTTCATAAAAATGTCTTACTCTAATGAAATATTCTCTTAACAAGAGAATAAGAAACCGCAGTAAGAAACAGCAAATATGAATGTGTTGATTACCAGAATTAGGTAAAGGGTGTAATAGTTGCAATTATATTCTTCTGATGTGAGACAGTGAGTGGATGACTTGGTTTTAAACCGTAGTCTTATCTCTGCGTAAAAATCAATATGAAGAAAGAATACTTTGTCTCGAGGGTCTGCTTCATAAATTTACTGGTTTCACTGTAACAGACCGTCCTGCAATCGCAGTTTCTATAACGACTTTTTGTCTGTGGTGCGAGGAAAACACCTTGCCAAATGGTGGACATCAATTTACTACCCAGTGATTGTCAGCAAAACGTTTTCCTTATGTGCGCGCTTCCACTTTTTCTGTAAAGCGTTCCATGTGTTTTAAATCAAACGTTTAACCCAGGGGGAGATTTAAACACCAGTGTTTGATTTTACGACAGATGATAATCATTGTTCATTTTGTTTCCAAATGCCTTACAATATACGCGGCATTTGCAGGTGTATCACCTGCTCGGTTCGGGTCGTTATGTATTATTCAGAAGTCAGCTAATTACGTTCTAGTGTTACACAAGCGAAGATTGCTTTCACGAAAATGCCTGTGGTGAACGCTCCCAAATCGTTTCAGCACAGAGAAAAATTTATTTGTACTCTATGTGTGTAACTGCAGTAGCTCGCTATCAGCAGGATACTATTTCCAAACTTTTAGACAGGTTCCCATATATGCAAACACTAGCCTGACTTTATAACTTCAATGAGATAAGTTAAACCAAATTTTAGTTACAAAAAAGAAGTTATGCAACGCAATTATTCTCTATTAGCTATTAACTATTAGCTATGTTTGAAACGAGCATTCAACCATTCTGCAGTTCAAAACACTTGGCTACATTCAGCCTCTTATGACTGAAAATTTCCCATGCATTTAAAAACAGCTAATTGTTTAAATTACTGTCCATGCGGCGACTGCACACTGTTGCAACTTAAATGCATTTTATGGTGCCAAACATGTTATTTCTGTTGGCCATCCAAACTTCTACGACTAGTTTACTTACTGTAGATAAGTGAGTTAATAATAATAATAATAATAATAATAATAATGAACCTTACCTACAGCCCAGTGATTCCCTCGGGGATATATTTTGCCCGGAGGTGCAGCATTATCAGATGTGGCTAATTGCACCTTACAGACGACAAAAAATAACACCGTCAAAACCAAAAGAGCTGGTCTACACCTCCATGCAAGAAACTCTGCGCCCATTGTACCACAGGTAATTACTACTGAAATGCGATTGTACAGTCCGTTTCCAGGTTTTTATCTGTCCTGTCGAAGGTTCACTCACTACCGATGCACATCCATTCCCACTCAATTTATAAGAAATCGTGACGAAACATTAAAAGTAACCTTACAATCCTGACGCGAGTATTAGGTTTGTTTACTCTGTTCCCGCGCCAGTGTCAGAGTGATATCCTGCTAGGAGGTGACACGCTGAAAGTTAAATGCCCTCTTCAAAGCTTTTACGTCAGAGGCCTTTCAGAAACATAGCATGTTTCTAAATGCAAAAATCAAAGTGACAGATCAAGAAAAAAACAGTCATTATCTCGCTCTCTGGGCATTGTGCACTTGGAGAATACATCAGAGGGAGGTGTCAGTGTTATTTCATTAACAGTGACGGGTTCTTTTTCTGGAGACAGTTTATAGCCAAAATGTTAGCAGCTAGTTAATTGCTTCTCCTCTAAGCACTTGGTGATGTCTTGATTGTTACACTTCATCACAATATTTGATTACCAAGGAAATGTGCCCAAGATCCTTCTGTCACCTCGTCAAATAAATGAACTGTGTAAGAATCTGTTTGGCAATGCAAAATCTGAAAAAGAGCATGTTATTTAACATTACTACTGTCCTCAAACAAAATACCTCTGAGGTTAGGCATGTCAGGAGGTTAGGACTAATATGCTCATGTTTAAGATGGGATGGGCATAGGTAAATGATAATTTCATGAATGTCCTGTCCTTTTTATATTTGATTTGTATTACATATACCATACCTTTTCAAACTGCAACACCATAAGAAGTAGAAAATGGTCACTCTCCATTCTCCAAACACTGGCTTGCTAAAACAACTGCTTCAAAATATAAGACACATGCTCGTTCATGGAAATAAGTAATTGCTTGACCGTGGTGTATATTAAATGTTTATTTCTGAATGTGAAATGTCTGTACTTCCCATCTACTCTTACCTACAACTAAAAATACTTGAAAATGCAGTTGGTAAAACTTTTTTGCATGATATACATTTTCTTGATACATACACTGGCATTTGGCAGAGAAATGACATAACATTACATTACATGCATTTAGCAGATGTTCTTATCCAGAGTGACTCCCAGCATAATATAACATAAGTGTATCCATTCAAGTTGAATTAGCAACAGTGTCAGACCAGACTAACAACACTCCCACACCAGGTAGTGTGAGCATAATACTTTTCAAGCCCCACCCTAAATTAATTCATTGACCATCAGATGAATTTTATTGGTATAATTCAATGTGTATTTTTAAAAGAAAAGACTATATATAATTTTGATGAAATTGTTTTGGCTTCCATTTTGATAAATTGTTTGATGACTGACCATGATGCACTTGAGTGATTTCGATAGCTGAATAAGCGTTGGATCACTTCATTTGATGGAGAGGTAGTAAGACCAAGATGAAGTAATGATTTTATCATCTGAATGTCAAAGCTTGTGATTATCAGGTAGGCAATAGAAAGTGCACAATATGGTGTGTATGGAATCCATGGCATAACAGTGGCATTCTCTTCTTAAAAGGAAGCCACTGCTATATGAAGAGTACAAGTCTTGCATTGGCCTGCTGGAATGTTGCCATGTCAAGGTGAGCCCACAGGGGCACTGAGGCACAGTCAGGTTGACATCAATCACTACAAGCAAAGCTCTGTGGCAACATGACAGTCTTGCCCAGATCAGTACCTTTACATCTCTCACTTCCATTTCATTACCAATTAGACTGTTGTATAAAATTCAATTGTTCTGAACGTCAGAAGCACGATTGCTGACATCTGTCGGGGTGGTCTGCACAGAGCTTTCATCACCACAGAGAATTTGGTTTATTTGTGAGTCCACCTGAAAGTGAATCCAATCTTACATTGGCTGAAAAACTAACAGAAAACGAAAACTATAGTTCACAGGCTTGGTTTTAACATGTATTACCACTACGCAACTAATCCTGAACTAAAGAATAATTAAGATCTCAGTTTAATTGCACATGTAAAAGATTTGTTCTTGAAGTGCGTCCTGTTTTCCCACCAGGACAATTTTATCACCTTTTAGGCATTTAATGAAGTACAGTATATTTTTCCTCAATTCCTTTTTCTGGGTGAGATCGCACACCTGTTATTTTTTCCTCTCATATCTGTATTGAATTTTTTGGTATGGAGTGTGTCCAACAAACAGACTGCACAATGGAGGCAAGCAATGAATGCAGAGATGAAAGCATGCACCAATAATGGATTGAATTATTATCATTGTCCCCGTGGTGACAAAACAGAACACCTCACATATATGTTTGTATTAAACTGAGCTGTATTACACATGAGGTGAAAACACAACCTTGAATTATCCCGTGAAGGAGTGATTTTATATGATGTGCTTGAGTTGGCA
This sequence comes from Megalops cyprinoides, assembly GCF_013368585.1. Classification (NCBI taxonomy): domain Eukaryota; kingdom Metazoa; phylum Chordata; class Actinopteri; order Elopiformes; family Megalopidae; genus Megalops; species Megalops cyprinoides. The sequence continues at coordinate 12,092,295 of NC_050587.1, forward strand.
GTGGAATAGATAGGCTGTCCTCCCTGGAAAGATCAACAGTGTCACCCTGTCAATAAGAAGTGGATAAGCATCAATTAGTTTGTCTGACATTTTTTAGTGCACATTTTTTAGTGGTGAGTTTGAGTGATTACGTCTGAGCTCTCTGGCTTGGAATTTAGGGAACAGGTTGTTTGACACAAACCATGTGACAAAAATGAGTTTGCGAGCTGACAGAGGAGTATTCCGATGCGATCTTGTCCTGGTCTCCCCGACGAGGATAAAACATGCAGGTAACCTTTGGCATGATAAGGTTGAGCATTCCTCTAAGGCACTGTCAGATTTCTGAAAGGCCCCTGGAGAAGTCGCGAGCGTTGAGAAAAATCCATTTATAACTTCCTCAGTTGTCATGCCATTGAGTTTATTGAGTATATATAAGTATATTGAGTATATATAAGATTAAGAAGTCCCTTCAATGTGCATATAGCATTATGTAATATGTTCTATTGACTCTATACTATGATACATTAGTGACTGATATACTTGGCTTCTGATGCTTAGTCAGATTGCACAAGTTAACCTGTGGTAGAGCTCGAATGGTGTTATGCTCACATTCCCTGGTCTGTGAGTGTTGTTAGACTGGTCTGACACTGTTGCTCTTTTAACTGGAATGGATACACTAATGTTCTATTGTGCTGGAAGTCGCTCTGGATAAGAGTGCCTGCTAAATGTAATGTAATGCAATGTAATGTAATGAATATTGCTGTTATTGTGAGCATTACATGTGTTCGAAGTTTGTGTGTCCTCATTTGGGTGAAATTTAAGTGAGTGCATATTAAAAACACAATATACCCTCTTTAAGGTACCCATAATAGCTGAAAGGTTCTTATACCTCTCAAATTGACAGTCACCACAGCTTTTTTCAAATCAGATGCTTCTGTTGACACAGTACCACTTGTTCTGAGTATGATGTAAGTAATGAAAGTTCAATAACTGAAGTTTGACAGGACAGGATATTGCGTCATAATCATACTGCAGCCAAGACTGGCCACATCTGCTCCAGGAGAACCTCACAGAAGCCTCCTGGGTCTCACCTTTCTGCTTTGCCGAAAAACTGGACTTCAGCTCAAGCCAAGAATGCCAGAAGACCTATTTCTCACAGATTCAGTCTTTACCTTTGCGCAAATAAATATTCATAAACTTGTTACAGTCATTTGGTAATTTTTTTCTTTGTAAATCTTTGTTTTTGCTACTTGTCAAAAAGCTTATCTCAAAATGTTAGCAGTCACTGTCATGTAGAATTGGACAGTAAGGGGCACTGAGACATTTGTGCTAATAACTGAAATGTAAAAGGGATCTCTATGTTCTCATGCTACGTCTCCCAGCTGCTCAGACACAGCTTAGCATTGTGGCTGAAAAGCTGCCAAATGAATAGCCTGCATCCAGATTTGGAATGCAACATAACAGTACATGCAGTCATTAACAGCAAGGACATGAGGCAGACCGCTGAATTCTTCTGAAAGTTTGTGAGACGTGGTAAATGCCAAACAGCACACTTTTTGAATGCAGACCTGGCTGCAACTTTGAGGTGAGAATGAATTTCAAGGGTGAAAGTCATTCTCTAGTGTAAAAGTGAGGATTTCTGAGAGTTTTGCCCCAGGCGATGCTTTCATAAAAATTCTCAATTTAAGGTTGAGAATAAGCTATACTTATAGTTGGATCCGGAATGAACTCATAAAGCTTCTTTGAGTAACTGATGATGAAGACATAGACATGACGACAGACTTTGTCTTTTGTTTGGGAGTTAGTCCCTGTTCTTTGAAGAGTCTTGCCGTTCCTTCATGAATACAGCTCTAGGGGCATCATTTAGGTGAGAATGTGTTTCAAGGCTTAAAGCCCATTCTCTGGACTAAAAGTGAGAAATATTATGATTACCAGGTCCTGACCCATCTGAGCTGGGAATCATATCATAGAGTCAAAGCACCACATTTGTAAAAGGCTGGATAAGGATGCTACAATATAATACATTCTCAAATAATCTACTGAATCATTGTTGTATTGTTTACCTATGTTAACCATGTTCTTAGGCTAGCAGCATGACTTCTGACAAAACAGTTCAAATATTAGCTAGGAAAACAAATAGGTAAGTGAACAGACAAAATGTAACAAAAGGTATGGACTAACTAGAAAGAGCTAAAAACCTAATAGGGAGATTCTATACAATATTAACCACCATATCCCTGATTGGCAAACAATTCTTATTCAGTATTTATTCTAATAAAGGACTCAAAAGTATATTGACTGCTATGCAGGGAAAATATAATGGTAAGGTGTTGTGTGTTTCTCTCTGATTGGCAGACAATTCTTTTATAATATCCATGATAATGAAGGACTCAAAAGTACATTGACTGAAAATATGTTCAATCTGTGCCCATGTTTGGGATAAACCACCTACTGCCATTGATGAACATCATACAGCTACTTTAGCAACCACTAAAACCACACTGTCTTAAATATAACAATTGCTTTTGTGACATTTGTACGAATGCATGCCTATGTGCAACTTTTATTTATTTATTTTTTCCTCACTTCCAAGTCCATTAGAAACAATACTTTTTCTCTCTTTAAGAATACATGGGCCCAGACTGGCATATTTAATTGCACTTGAACTACTCTGTAATTTCACCATCAGTGGAAATTGCAGCCGTCGCCTGGTGGTTTGCCAAACACGTGAGTCACCCAGCAGTGCACACACTCTAAAATGTGACTCAGTTTGTGGGGACATCCAGAGTTGAGAAGGGACTGATGCCTTAAAATTTGACTCACCTAGAAGTTACGTCCATGAAATGCATTCATAAAATCACTGTAGTAGGACACCCTGACTGATGAAATAACAAAGTGTGCCTTTCAATGTTGTGAGTGTTAGGAAAACCATGTAATGTATGTTAAAGTGCATTCTGATGCTTCACTCCCAATATGTAGAATATAGGAGTTTTTCTCCATAGCTTCAGAGAGACATAATAGCATAATGACAATATCCCCATTTGTCATATGTTTCAGTTATGACTATGAATGTTTCTATAGTATCAATTAATAAATAAATGCATACATGTACATGCTCAGATAAATGAATATAGACTGTTAGTGAGTATACATGAATTTCTATTTGTGTATATTGCACATAAGTAAAGTAAACTGTCATCCAAGAGCCCTAATAAAATTGATTACATAAATATCAAATCAATAAACAGTAGATTATGTTTGTGTAAGACTGTGTTCTGTGATCGGTCAGGACAAAACATTATCTGTGAAAAAAAAATCTGTTTAAAACATACAGTATGTCAGATTCATTTGAAAATAGAACATACAGTGTGGGAAATTAAAGATGGCAGCACTTATATTGTACTGCCATGAAATCACGGGACTGTAGAGTGAAAAATGTCATTTATGAAGCCTTCTAGATTGTGTCACCTGGATGGGATTTTTGTGGTTCTCTTCTAAAAGTTCTTCAAAAGGGAGCACTTGTGAAAATTTCTCACACTTGACGATGGAGCACACACATGGTGACTCTTACCTCACCAGTACAGCACCCTCTGACATTTTGTAACAATCCCTCAAAGATCAGATCTGTGCATTCCTGGGTATAATTAGCCATGTTATACACAGGCAGATGAATGAGTCATTTTAACATGTTTAAACTGTTATTTACATTAAATTATATTTGTATTAAGTTGTAAATATTGAGTTTATCTTTCCTAGCATGAATGTATTATTGAATCCATTCCGAGCAATACAGCACCCAAGGCTTATCAGGGATTTTTACACATGGCTCTGTAACAGAATCACAGCTTCCCACTCCTTAAGCAGACATGGATCCCAGCCTTAGTACGTAGAAGATACTTAGGATTGTAACTTACCCTCATGGACTTATGCCAGTATTATGACACGACTACATGGATAGAGGGCACCATAAATCATTGTTAAATTCACAGCACTAAACTTATGTTGCCATGGGAACACCACTCAAATAAGTATGTTAACAATCCAGACAGTTATGTTTTCTTTTTACTTTTTGCTTGCTGTAGTTATGGGGGCACGAGAGCTAACCATACGCACTTTGGCTTTATGCTAAATAACCATCGCTGAAGTTGAACTTCGGTAATTCACCTCCTTTGCTGTGAATATCAGTTCAAAAACGAATGCGTGATAACTCTATTATCATATGTGTAGTCGGCCTAAGAAAGGATGTTTTCCTTTTTCCTTTTTTGTAAATCCATGCAAAGTGCTTTAGCAAAACCTAGGAAATCAATTATTGATGCTGCTTTTAGTCAGCGATAGAGGATCTAAAAATGTTTGAACTTGGCCACAGCAGGGGTTCCAAGTGGCTCAGTCCACAAGGTGTTCTTCATGACTGCAGGCTGAACCTTAAGACACAGGCTTGAAAACTGGCCATGCCACTTGCAAACAATGACTGGAATTCCATGGTGGTGGAACAAATGGGTTTCGTACCACCAGGAACAGGGGTGGGTGGATCACCCAGCATTTCCACGCCTCTCCACTCTTATGCACCTTGCACTTTGTCAGGTGTCGGTGAGTTGCTCTAATGATGTCAGCAGACTAGCACCTGCCCTCCACTGCAATCTGCTGTGTGTAAAACAGAGTTGTGTAATTAGGCAAAAAAGCATTAGAAACTGACCAAAGCTATGTTCACATAGTTTTCATTATACATAATTTAATGGTTACATTTGTGGGACTCTGGCTAACATTTACACATAGATCCACACCATTGAAATAGTTTAAAACAAAATATAGATATGAAAGCCAAAACACAGAAAAAGACATGAAGTGATAAGATAGTACAGGACAGTCCGATTTTGTTCAAAATGTTAGATACTTTCTGTGGTTGTTGCTTAAAACAACAGTTTTATTTTAGTATTCAACATGATCCATCCATCAGCATTTAGCAATTACCATTATGTACAATGTCATTGAGCCATTTGTGGTGAGCACATAAATATCGACTGAAAGGAGATGTCTTGGTTGATGAAGGTCAGAATTCCTCACATCAGAATGTTTGAGCTCTTTCTAAGCTGAACACATCAACAGATTTAGCTAGTAAGCTGTTTTCAACCACCTACAGTCATTAGATTAACTTTAGGTACTTTTTTGTCAGATGTGTGGTTTAGTGGTTAACACAGTGGGATTTTGACTCTGACAGCTCTACAGCCTGCGTTGACTATAGCCAACAAGCATTTAACTACTGTGCTAAATCAGAGAGCAGGTGGGCGTAAGCAGTTAAGGGCCATTCAGCAGCAGCACAGTAAGAGACACCGCTTTCACCATTCACTTTACAGAAATACAGGGAAACAAACATAAACCATTCTAAAAGTAAAGATATTTGCCTAGCTTATACATGTATACAAACAGGAGCAGTTAAGAAGTTTTGCAAATCCTTGCAAACCATTTCAAGAATTCCACCAAAATTCAAAACGATCTTTTGCATATTTCCTACACTCCTATAGCCAATACATATGTTGTTTGGGTGTACTGATGAAGCTCGACTTACATTTTGTTTATCCTGAATGGTGAGGGTGAGGGAAGAATGCTCCTTTGCTGCCTTCAGGTGTGTATTTTGTTATCCTAGTAAATAGTCTCCAGGAATCACCAGTCCTGGTTAGTTGAGTTTATAGGTAGAGGGCCTCCCTTCATAAATAATTAAAAGTTACAAAGGCTGAGGGACATATCCAAAATTTTGAAAAAAAAATTTTAATTACTGTTATTTTGCAGATGTTCTTATCCAGAGCAACTTATGTACAGCAGGTTACAAATTTATCCATTTATATAGTTGGATATTTACTGAAGCAATTGTGGGTTAAGTACCTTGCCCAAGGGTACAACAGCAATGCCCTAGTGGGGATCCAAACCAGCAACCTTTTGGTTATAAGCACTGCTCCATACCACTACACCACAATGCTGTCCAGTTAAGCAGCATTGGGTTAAAACCATGGAGTCACAGAACCACTCAATATTATATAATTGAAATATAACATTTCATCCCCTACCCCAGTGTGCTAATTTTTATGTATTTTAGTCTTGTTGCCTGTTGATTTTTGTAGTTTTATAGTTTCATACTCATAATAATGGTAATATTCTGTTTCACATTGCATACAATATTGTATTTGTTCAGTCATGTGTAAGTCCTTGTTTGGTACAACATTTCATGCTGTTTTGTTAAATGCACTTTGTACTTACAGATTGGAAGTTGCTCTGGAAGACAGTGTGAAAATGGGAATGTAAATGGAACATTGAGCAATAATGATGAAAGAGGCCACATTAGAGTTCTATCAAAGATTTTCTATATTTTGACCAGATAATCAGCTTCATGCACTTTGAAAGTTCTGTCCCTGCCATGGTTGAGACTGATTTTCTAGCTCTTGATGGCCTTCAGGGGACATGATATAAACTTTAACATCCATAATCATCAATGGAATGTACACAGCACTGGAATCTCCTTTTATTAGTCCACAACTTCTAGAGAGAGGATGAAAGGAATGCAAAAGCTGGACATCTTGTCAGAATATCTGTGGTTCTAGGCTTCAATGCGTTCATTCTGTCGCATTCTGCCTACATACACTTTAGGTTGACATCCAGGGATCCACAATCAATCCATTATATTATACTAACAGCCACAAGCTGGTGCAGGGCTATACCTGCACAAAAGGCAAAGATCAAAGGTCCGATTCTCAGGTGGGGCACCTGAACAAGGTACTTGACCTGGCAGACTGAGCTGAATTTGAATTTCAATTCAATTCAAATGCTTTATTGGCATGACATATTTTAAAATACATATTGCCTTATACGCCATATATGCCAAAGTACATATAGTGTAATAATCAATCAATCAGTCATAATAATAACAATAACAAATGGCAATACAAAAAACATTACTAATAACAGTACAGTAGAACATATTCTGAACTATGTCTAGTGAACTACATTCTGTTTAAAATTAGAATCTCACTCTCTCTATCTATCTCTCTCTCTCTCTCTCTCACACACACACACACACACACACACACATTTGCTTTCACAGGACTGCTCCTGGGAATATCACAGCTTTTCGCAGGTCAGTCAGATTTTGGTTTTCTGCCGGCCAAGAGGTTTCGGGCAGAACCTGTAACCAGACCTGACCTACAACATGGCCAGCGATGAGGACACGGACACCACCATGCTGCTGCCAATTCTCTTTAGAATGCAGTCTGCAGACCATATTCAGGGACAAACTGACTACCATATTTGAACTACATCAAACAAATATCTGTGAGCATCACAGATTGCTGAGAAAATTAGATCTCCCTGAGAAAGCCAGAATTGTGTTGAATAAATATTAAGGAGATAGTTATATACACCATCCCTCTGACTGTAGGCCAGCAGACATTTAAGATCTATTCCTGACAAGTAATCAGAGAGACAAATCAAAACCAAAACTCAGTTGAAGGTCAAAGATCATTTGCATAAACATAACAGGGAGCTTTTGACAGTGGGACGTTAAAGAAACTGATTGGGAGGTGTCAAAAAGATTTCCATCTTTTACCAAATGGCACAATATGATTTCTTTTTTTTACCAATACAGTAAAATGTAAAAACACATAGGCTAACACTGAGCAATATAGCAAAATGTTTCCAGATTGAATTAATACTGCTCTTGTGACATGTAAAGTGCAAATGTAATTATACCTGGAGCTAATTTCTAGTAATTTGTTAAAAGGAGACTGTGATGGATTAATTGCACTTTCAGTCAGTGGACATTTCCATGGCAACAAAAACTTTCAGCTTTTCACTCTGTCATGAATGATCGGTGTAGGCCATACTTGCAAGTGAATACCAAATGCCATGCTGATATCTCAATGTGAACAATTTATGCTGTTGGACTTACAGTAACCATTTAATAAAATGGGGGTGAAAATGGGAATGAGCTCTATGATATCTATGTAGGAATCACTACTCTTTCTTAATAAACTGTTGCTGGCCACCATATTCCCTCATATTATAAAATAGTCCAGCTGCAGAGATAGCTATGTTATTTATTTTTAACAGCTGTTGATTGATTATTTGATTAGTCATATTGTGATTAATTTATGAGTTAATGAATACATTAATGAAAAGCAAAATAAGGCCTGTTTCTTAGTGGCCTATACTGAAACTCCCAGGAAACCTCCATTGTAAGGCGGTCTGCTGCTCATGACAACAACAAAAAACTACCACTAGATGACACTATAAAGCCTTTTTTGCATTCCAGAAGCAGCACATTAGTGTTTGGATTTGAGCAGCATGAACATGCCTTACAGGCTGGAGACTGTTATCACTTAATTAAACAGATAAAGTTTTTTGGCAAAACAGTAAAAACATCTCTTTGGTTCCTGACACCTGATCCTGATTTGATCTCTGAAGATCAATGTCCAAAACCCTTGATCCAAGTGCAGAGTATATACAATACATGAAGTAGATTAGTTGATTGTCACTGTGTAACTTTGCTTTGAGAATTAGTTTCCTGACAGCAAAGTCACAGTGATATTTTGCACTCTCTTGTGTGAAGGGGTGAAATGGGGTTGGGGGGAATGACATTTTGTGCTTTTCATTTTACATACAGCAAGTGAAACGTGACAGGTCATACAGTAGAGATCGCAGAAGTACAGTAGTTCCAGTAGTAGTTTCCCCCTTGCATGAAGTGGAAAAGCTTTGTTTCCATCAGGCAGGGTTAAATGGCTCCTGCACTGGGACTGAACAGTTCCTGTGATTTTACCATTTGGGTTCAATTGTGTCTACATAAAACTCTGCTTAACCAGGAGTGTCAACAGCTCTCTCTATTGCCATGTGTTTAAAACTACTTACTACACTGAATGCATACTGAGGGCCAATGCAGAAAACAGAGGGAAAGAATACAGAATGCATCAAAGAGGAAGCAGTTCAGTGTAAATAAGCAAACTGTGCTCATGGCCAGTAGGTTGAAGGTTGAAACCTGCTGTTGTACCCTTGAGCAAGTTACCAAACCTGAATGGCTTCTGTAAACATCAAGCAGGAAAAAATGAATAATATGCAAAAAGGTTAGGTATGCAATTTGTACCAGGCTGTGCAAATACATAATGTTGTAAGGACGGTTCACAGATCAACCATGGGCCTGCTGTACTGAACTCTACTGTGCACTCCAGTCTGCCTCTATGGTGCACAAGAGTCATTTTCATCTGAAAATGAAGCCTTCCTGTATGGTAATGCAGTGGCAGCCATCAGCCCAATCATTCTCTCAAGTGACAGAGGATCTCCCTGGCGACTTGGGTGCTGATGCCAAACATCATCCTCCAAACAATCAAATCAGTGGATGTCATATCATGGTGACAAGTCTAGGTGCCACCCCTTTAGAGAAACTAAATGGTGTCACATTCACCGTAGTCTTGATGGACAATACATATAATTTAAAGGCTTTGCTTTTGCAGGCTTTTAGTGCTATGTAACCAGCCTTTGCCTTTAGATCTATTGAAGCATGTACTTGACAATTCTACAGACAGATGAATATGTTGCATGTTTATGGTAGATATGCCTGTTTTTTTTTTCAAAATAAAAAATGAAAACATATAGGGATGACTGCAGCAACTAATCATAGTACCTCAGATAAAAATATTAGAAGAAATCAGCAGATTGTGATTAAAAAATAAGTCATGATAATGAAAAAGCATACCATGCAAATTTCCTATAACCTTTAAACACCTTAAAAGTCCTGCACTTATAAGTACCTTTCATTACTGAGTTGTGAAATATACTATATAGATACCTGTGCATAGACTGAGATAGTGGTCATGTATATGACAGCATTTTCCAGTCAAAACAGAGTGCATGCAGCTTCATAAGTGGGTCATAAGGAAATTCCATGCCAAATGAAGTATTTCCCACTGAAAAGTACCACAGACCACAGAGTTGCAAAAATGAAGTAATGCTTCAGATCTAAGACCTGGAAAACCAGTTTATGTTTTTTTTTTTTTTGTTTACTATTTTCCATCTCATAATAACGTCACTGAACGTCTGCACTCTTTGTGATACAAACTACAGCTTGTGTGTGTCTGTGTGTGTGTGTGTGTGTGTGTGTGTGTGTGTGTGTGTGCGCGCATGTGAGACAAAGCGAAAAAAAAACAGTTGATTGATGACTGTCAAGACCTTCTGCAGCCTCCATGTCACTTAACCTGTTTCCCTACATTCACAGACTGATCCAGTGTCAGTCTTTTTGATCTCCCAGACTGAGGCCATTAAGCTCCTCTGTATAGGCATCTGGATTTTCATAGAGGTGCAAAGGCAGGCCAGAAATTTCACAGTTATTTGTGAGTTTTTTCACTCTCTGAGAGATCATGATCCATTTAGCCTGTAAAAGAATTCTCAGTTTAGTTCTTGATAGTATAATTTTAAAGGCCACGTACTACCGAAAAAGGTACTTGTTACTTCTGTGTTTGTACTTTGTTTGCTTATTTTATTGGAAACATTTATGTAGCCCTCAATGACATGACCTTGCTAAATATAACAGTCAGCAAAGGTGACAGAGATATGAAAGAAAAATAAGCCACTAAAACTTTGAAAATGGAATCATTCAAAGCTGAAATCTAGAAGAGCTTCAGGGAGTTTGTGAAGATGAATACTTATACAGTATGTATCGCTAAGGAAAAGGTCAACTATGCACAGGGAGTTGTCTTAGGCTAAACAGACTTGACATATTGATTAGGCATATCAAGGATCCTCACAGTAAATTGTCACTTTACATTTTGGCTATAGACAGGTGATGTTTTTCACATGTGACATCTGTTTGGAAAAGCTTTTTTTTTTCTTTTTTCTTCAGTAAGAACCATAACAACAATTGAAATGTAGCCATGGATCCAAAGGTAACAGTTTACTGGCAAGAGATGATGTACAGTCGTTTTTTTCAGGCTATTGTACTTCATGGGTTGTTATTGATATAGTTTTGTGGACATACATGTAGGTAAACATACAGATATGTATATATCCTGCTGATACCCCCCCCAGTTTAAAGTATTCATCTGTCCATGACATCTGTTTGAAACATCTGTCTGTGATTATCTTTCAGCGAAGTATGGGAGGTGGGAAAACACCAAAACAATTTTATTCTTAAAGCCTGTGTTGAGAAGGGGGGGGGGGGGGGGGGGGGGGTTAGCCAGGCTTAAAAGTGAAGCCTCAAGTGAACTTTCAGTTTGCAATTGATGATGCAAACAATGACATTGCTTTTATCTTTTGAGTAGGGTGTTGGTGGGTGTTAGAATAAAGTCATTAGTCATTAGAATAAAGAGTAGGCTGAGGTTTAATCAACCCTCCAAATATCCTGGAAGCCAACTTGCACTCATAATATACACCTCCTCTCATTCACATTTGCCCTTCCAGGATTAGATGCAACATAAACTCTCTTGCGTTCTCTTTCTCACACACACACCCACAAAGTGTTTTGCTGTGTACATTCCAATTTAAAATCCATAGCTATAGAGATTTTGTGTTCTTAATTCTCTAACATTTGATTTTCGTCAACAATTCTAACCTTTAGTGGGATGTAACTACATAAAATGCTTTACATAAAATCTCATTAAAATGAACTATTAACAATAACTGATATATGACAACTGATATATAACTAATGTTATATGTTTTCTTTAGGGCGAATAATTTGAAATGCATGTAACGGCTGACATGTAAATAATTAATCATTTACATGTTGCTGAAGCTTGATATGTAGCGTTTCTGGAAGATACCTCAATCACCATGAACGAGTTTCATGCTACCAGTCTTATCGAGGGCATCATGTTATGAACAAAACAAACTGGATACGTCACGGTGACAAAGAATTTGTTTTAAAATAAGGAAAGTTGCGTGCTTTGCGGACACAGAAACAACATCAAACAAAAAGTGGTCGAATGCAGTGACGTCTAAGGTTGTCCGATGGGCTACCTGTTCTGACATTTGGATGGAGCTAATTTGCACCCTCGGAAACAATGAAATTAGTCCGATAAAACGCAATAGCGCGGTAATGCGTAAATGTTTCGTATGTATATGTTCAGGCTGTATCATTTCGTTTACCATTCGGGTCCAGAGCAAAGGCTTATGGGAAGTAGGCAGCGAACATTGGGCTGATACTGGAGTCTTAATACAGCTGCTAAGGTAGCCCGAAAGACAGGATAAATCTCCATACGGATACTGTAATGAAGTGATTGTCCAAATAATTTCGTGTTTATTTGTGAATAAATACAATCCTTCTCACATGAGCAAAGCCTTTCGAACAGAAAAAGAAAGAGGAAAGGGGAAAGTTGCAAATCATATTTGATAGAAAGGATATGCGTAACCCTGAGCTTCGGCAGGACCGCGGAGACTGATGGGTAAGTGTGCCAAAGAACAGAATTCCTTCAAAAACAGCATTTCAGTTCAAGGCGCCCAACTGAAGAATTACCGCTATAACCTTTATTTTCATTTGTTTTTATAACGGCGGTGATCTGCCCGCGCACACGTAGCTTGCACGTTTATATCATTATCAGAAAAAGATCACATTTTAGTGGGTAAAGCAGGGAAGCAGAACAGGCTGGCTGCAGTCAGACCGCGATGGCTGACGGGAATGACAACCACTTATTCTTCATAAAATCACAACAAAGACCTTCGATATCGACATTTACAGTGTTGAAACACGCGTATTGGAACTGATGGTTGCCTTTTCGCTAAGGTTCAAAGGAGAAGCGCTGTATATTGCAGTACTTTCACACATAGCTAGCTGGCTACCAGGGAGAAAGCTGCGACGAAGTGTATTCTGGGTATGGAAAAAAAACAGGGGGGTAGAGAGCATTTCTTTATGAGGAGCATCAGAGAAAAGAGCGACGGTAATCTTTAATTCACATGTGATGTCGACGTTTACATGATCGCAACTTTAGATTACTGAAGCTAGTAATAGGTACCCGGCTTCTAGTTGGTTTTTATATAGCATAAATCGGCATATCACGTCACGTGACTGCCCCATTCAACATTTTGGGGGTGGGCATCAGTCTCTGGTGTCTTGCTGCTGTCAGTGTAGGTAGAACGCAATATACCCGAGGTCTTGTGGTTATTTTTAAAATTAAGCAATATGTAGGTTCCAGTTTATACTGAATGAAATGCCAGTGGAAATGCATTTATTTGAGATACCCTTCCACTATCAAAAAAATCTGTTATTCTAGGCACAGACTAAATATGCTGATGGATACATGGCTGAACCTGGTGATGAGGTCATGGCAGTTCTGTGCTGTTTTGTCCACCTGAACTGGTCACCCAGGGACAGGATTCCTCCTCACAACAAGACACGCTGAGTGACACCCCTAAGCAGCGGCAGAGCATCACAAGCAGGTAGGGAGCAAATTGATGCTCTGCTATCTTTGTCTTTTGCATTGTGTGATGTCTGTCTCTTATCTGATCCATCACAAGCTCAATGTGCTGGGGAGGATATCCTCTTCATAATTGCACAGATGTCTCACGGTCATATTAATTTTGCTTCTGATGCAAACATGTCTTTGGTACTATGGCCTGATGAACTTGAGCATTTGTGTCGGTCCAATGTGGAAAGTAGAAGCTGTGCTATAGGAAATGCCTGGGCAGGTGGCCACTGTGTCAGTATGGCTGAACCTGTTCATACTCACGCCACATTATGGATTGCTGCAGCTTTAAGATTGGACAGGAAAGAGCAGCTGAATTTGCTGAGGAATTTTTTTGTCTTTGATCATTCACTGACAGCTCTCGTGGCATAATAAATAGCTAGCTAAGTCATCTAAGTATACACACTGTTTAGAGTGTTGTTTTTTGTTTTGTTGTGTTTTTTTTTTGTTAAAAAGTCAATCAGTAAAGTGAATCCATATATATAACATTTCAGATATCTGCCAAACATTGTTACGTTATGTATTATGCATTTTCAGATGTAACATCTGTGAAACATTGTGCTAGAAATCATTATGCATTGTCTCCATAGGCCAGTGGTAAAGTCAGGGTTAGTATGTGTAAGCAGAAACAAATAGTTTTTGTTGTACATCTGAAAGTAGGTTAAAAAGGTGTTTCTGATTTGTTGTAGGTTGCAGGAATACCTGTTGCTACAGAGCGCTAGCAGTTTGGCAGGTGAAGTGGTCAGAGCTACAGTGGTGAGGTGTCAGGTGAGCGGAGGATTCTGATTAGAATCCGATTAGAATCTGATTAAAAATCTGCATTAGAAACTCCCTGTGCCAGTATACTATGGTTCATATGTACTTTTTATGTGGAGACAATGAGTATTGTGCATTTATATCACTGAAGAGAGTCCACTGCCTTTTTATGGTATTTAATATGGGTTTAGTGTATTTTTGTGTTTTGCCTCCCAACATTCCTACATAAACTAAAAGAAATCTTGCTGTATGATGCAATCCAAAGAGACAGTACCAAACTCAGTTCCAAATTTGCATTTATATTCACCAGTGATGCAAACTCCACTTAAACTGGCACCTTTAACAGTGCAGCAGACACATTTCTGCATTCTCCTGATTTGTTTTGAGTCCTGCTTTTGTTGTAATACTACAGTTTGTACAGGATGTATGGTCCTGTATATGACCATAAGAGCCAATAAAAAGGCTTAGGTTGGTCACATGACACATGATTGACACAGCATTCGTATGTGTAAGCAGAAACAAATGGCTTTTGTTGTACATCTGAAAGTAGGTTAAAAAGGTGTTTCACATTCATTGTAGGTTGCTGGAATACCTGTTCCTACAGAGTGCTAGCAGTTTGGTAGGTGACGTGGTCAGAGCTACAGTGGTGAGGTGTCAGGTGAGCAGAGGATTCTGATTGTAAAAACTGCATTAGAAACTCCCTGTGCCAGTATACTATGGGTCATAGCAAAATAGCAAGAAATTCTTGATATGTTTAAATTCCGTAAAATAGCCAGAACAGCCAAAACAGACCAAAAGTGAAAGTAACACAAAAAACAGAAACACTTATTAGCTTACGTGAAAAAATATTCTGGGTATATGCGTCTAATCTTTTTGATTAATTATCAAATATTAATTGGACACAAATGTAGTTGTTTATAATTTTTTTTTATTATTTCTTTATGATCTCAAAATATTTCAGTTATCATACTCATTGAGAAATTTAGATTTTTTTCCACATCAGTTGCTAGACTTCAGGATGGACAGCATTGTGAGTATTACAGCTTTTCAGCATAGCAAAAGAGCACTGATGTGTGATACACAGATACCCTTTACAGTGTGATAGCATCAAATGTATGTATGGAATCTTAAGTAGAGAAACCATTGTGTAAATATTAATGAGTCAGAATGATGGCATAACATTAAGCATTCTGAAAATTTAATTGGCTTAATGCGGTTCCATTGATTTTGATTTATATTGAATCATATTTCATTCTTTCTCTTTTAATTATCTCTAATAATGAAGACAGGTCTGTTTTAAAGCTAGTCAGCTAATAGTGGTAATACTGTGCCAGCAGAGTGATGTGCAGTAGCTAGCTTCGTTTAAAATGAAAAAAAAATACAAATAAAACTATTAACCTACCCAGGTGCAGGTCCTTATTCAGAATAATTTGACCATATTCTCCTATACGCGTCATGCACAGAACTAAAACAATCATTGAGATTTTCTTTTACTAATGTTACTTAGCTGGTTTGGCAGCCAGCTACATATAAAAGACCATCCAAGAATGAAATCTCTTCCCAAGCCTTGATACATTACTTATTAAGTAAATATCCCATTTGGAACAATGACAAACACACTAGGAATGTATAAATGAACCATCTATTTGTTTTAATGGCGTTTCGCTCCCCATTTACAGACGTTAGCAATGCAGCTAATGGAACCATTTCCTTTATACCCATTTAAGCCTGTGTTACAGTAAAACTTTATCTGGCATTCACTGCGTGGAAGACAGGACAACAGACCAATTTGCATTGTTCAGGTGCTCTGACTACTGACATACCATAAAATTACACAGTTCCTTTTTGGAAGGCATATAAGATAAACTGGGAAAATAATGAAGTGGCTTGCTGACTTGTAGATGACAGCTATTACCAGTTGGCTAATCCATGCTAAACCTGATCTCAGTGCATGTTCATCAGCCCCCTTTGTTCCTTTTGTTTCACATGTGTGCTGTTTATTCATGAGCCATACATTGAAATTCTTACTTGTCGAGCAGTGGAGAACCATCTTACTGACAAAGATTAGAGCTGGAGTCTGTTTTTATTTTCGTTACTGATCTGATCTCAACAAGAAAGCCAGGGTTTAAGTTTGTTCTTACATGGAGTATCAGATGAAGCTTGATCATAGATGATGTACTTAAAGGCTTACATAAGAAAGGTAAAATAAAGTGCTTCATACCCAGTGAGGGATGAGTGTGATTATTACAGGTTGAGCTACCTAAAATAAGATGTTTTTTTATGCTTTTGCTTTCTTGTTATGTTTTTCTTGGCATGTACTTTTTGTGCTTTTAACATTGAACATGTATCTGTTAACTAATTGATGTCATTACTAAAAATTGTGTTTCTGGTAAATATTAGATAATTTAGAAACAGAAAATGTTGGACATATCAGCTTTGTAAATAGCAATATGTGTTTCTGTTTAGCTTGTAACCTCACACCAACCACTCCATCTCTTTTGCCCAAAGGGGAGAAGGAAAAAAAAAACTCACTGAAGTTTTTGGTCAAGGCCATTTGTTTCACAAGCTCCTTCAGAAGGAACGGGTACAAACACTTGCTAACCCACTGAAAGCTATAGCAGAAGTATCATCTTTATCGAAATATGGTAATCAGGAGGCATTTGCGTATTAAGTAGCTGTATTTAGCATTTTAAATGAAAGGTTCTGTGAAGGCTTTGTGTGTGCCTTCCATCCAAGAAGCATTTCAGCAGTTGGAGCCGTTTTTGTGTGGAAGTGAGTTTGAGGCCTCAGTGTAGGGGCAGATTGGATGGACCGTTGATTTTGTATAGGGGGCAGCCTGAGGGAGGCAAAGGCCCCAGGAGCCCAGACTCCTTGACAGAAACGAAATTAAGTTTGCAAAGTGGCTGAAATCTTTTGAATAGGTACAAGAGTGAAAATAGCCTAACAACTACTAGCAGTCTTGGAAAAGAAACTGTAAAAACATGTTTTGATGTCATTTGATTGTCTTGTTTGACAAGGACGCAGTCTGTATTTGCTTCTTTATTGATTGTTTTAAATAGCAGATCTAGAAGCAGATTTTGTAGGGAACTTGAAGGAGCTGTTGTCAGTAATTACGCAAAAATGTGTGTACGTGCCTGCCCACACAGAAAGCTAGGGCTGTTCCACACTTGCTAAATGTTTCGCTTTGTCTAAGGTAGGGACACAGACGCAGAACGCAGAGTCACCCCTACATGTCTGCTGCTCGTTACTGACACAGGTGCAGATAAACAGTAAATTGTGCTAGTGTCCTTTCCCAGCGCGATCATGCTGACATGCTACTCGACAGCTATTGTCTCCGATAGGCTCTGCCTGTAGCGCTGAGCACGCAGGCCAGTAAACAGCCGAGGCTGGCGGCGTCGGTCTCTCCGTCGGTCCGTAAACTCCACTCGAGGAGCGCGGCTTCTCCCCTCTGCTCCTTCTCGTACCTTCCCCTCTCATATTTCCTCTGATTTTTTTCCCCCCCTCCGTTCTCACGTCGTTTTTGTCTTTGCTCCTGCACCAGCTGCTCTGACTCCATAGCCAGGAGAGACACCTCACCCCGCAGCACACACGTAGACAAAAGGCCTAATTCTGCTGTGTAACACTGCCCCCTTTTATCCATTAACCATTCAGCATCTGGAGGGGGGGGGGGAATCGCCATCTGCAAAGCAGGATCAGCGTTAGAGCAAAAAAATGAGGGCCGGGTTGATTCTCGTGCATGAGGGCTCTCGAGGAGGACGTCTCTTAGTGGAAATTCATACGAGGGTATGGCTCGACTTCCTTCACCCCCACTCCGTGTGTACGTGCGTGCCTGCGAGTGTGTGTGTATGTGCGTCTGTGTGAGCGCGGGAGAGAGAGAGAAAGAGAGGGCGTGTGTGAGTCACAGCCTTTGTTTTGTTCTCCATTCACCACAGACAAGATGCTCAGTTGCCTAGAGCCATAGGGATTATAGTGTGGCAGCTGATTTTAATTGACAAAGCTCAGTCTCTTTGGGAGAAATAGTAAGGACCAAGGGCTTAGAGAAGAGAGAGGAGGAAAAACCAGCCCAGAAAGAATCAGAAATCAGCATAGCAGCATGGTCTAAGACACAGTGGCAGGCAGAGAAAAGGCCAGGTATAGGTTGCTTTTGTCTTGTATGAAACATGCATCTTTCCCATTTGACCGATGAACATGTTGTTGTTGTGAACAGGAATATCGCCTGTTTTCTTTGTCGTTTTCCTTCTTTGGTTGGCTTTTGTTTTACAGTAAACGGTCCATTTATTTTATTGCACTGAGTGCTTTGCAACCGAGCTGTGTTTTGATAACCCCGTCGGCTTATAGACGAAGTATTCTTGGAAGTAAGTGCAATTTTCCTGACAGAGAGGAGTGTGTGTGTGTTTTTTCCATTAGACATGGATTGTTATGTGATATTTAGGCCAGATTTTGTCTCAGAGGTAGTAACTTAGAATTCCCGATCTGTCTCAGACACAATCTCTTTAAACTTCTTATTTCCCCACTCAGTCTAATATTAGTGTAATGCTGATGTTCTGTTTACACAATATTATAGGGATACTGAACCCATCTCATAGCAGAAAACAGCTGTGATCTCTGCAAGCAATCAGAAAGTGGGCACTGTGTGTCAGTGGCTGTGCTGCAGCAAAGGCTTTATGTGGGGTGACCGGAACCGGCTGAAACTGGTTTGAGGCAGACTGAGGCTCATGAACAATGCAGTCACTGTGCTACAGTAAGATAGCTAGCTGCTTCATGGCAGCCAAAATAGCAGAGGAGCCTGCAGAAACGTACCATCCCAAACAGTATGGTGTCACACTAGATACACTGTTCAGGGTACGTGGCTTGCAGCAGTCAGAAAACATTGTGTTCGATCAGTGGAGGAGGGAAGTGCCCTGGAGTCTTGCTCAGATGGTCATTGTCTGTCTTCTGGTGGTGGTGCAATGGATGACAGAGGATCGCACCATGTCTGTGGATGTAACATGACCCCTTTTTGGGCCTGGTCTGGTTGGGGAAGTGGAATCTTTTTTTGAGGTTGTGTGGGGGGGGGTGGGTGGGTTGTGTTGTGACTGTGCTGTTGCAGGAAGGAAGGTGGCTTCTCTAGTGTGGCCGGAGCGCTGAGGGTGAGGAGTGGCCGATTTGCATGTTTCCACTGCAGTGCTTGTTTGTGTTCACGTGTGTGCATCCGAAAAAGCTAAAGGACGGCATGCTTACAAAAAGAAAGTGGAGGGGGGGGGGGCAGGTTCTGAGCTGAGAGTAAGAATGTGTGCCTGCATGTTAAACATTCATCTGTCACCGTCAGGAGGCATTCTCATCCGCGCCGGCCATGCTCCGCACCAGGCCTTTTCTGTCTTCTGCAGGGTTTAACCATCTGTGGCCCGCAGCTCCCTCTCCCTCTCCCTCTGTCCATGCCATTCCCACTCCCTCTCTGTCTGCATCCCATCCTGCCATTCACTGCATTGTCTCTTGCACAGAATGCCATTGGTGTTTTACGAGGGGGCGCAGGAGCTACAGCTGTAACGTGTCTGAGGCGGCAGAGCCCTTGGCCGTTTTCAGAGGGGCCGTGGCTGCCTGCACGTAGACTAAAGACAGCAGACACTCCCTTACCTTCTGGTTGTATCTTTTTGTCTCCGTGCGCCGCATCATCAACGAGTGGGGTGCTTCCTGAGAAATTTAGGATGCCCTAATGTGTTCAGTCCTTAAATCCCTCAAAGCGGGAGGAGGGTGGAAAAAAAAAAACGAAAGGCTGGGGATTTGCGAGTGCAAACACGTTGCACTGCAGCCATTCAGCGCTGAAGCCATTCAGCACTGCAGCGTAATTCTGATCGGCGCTGGGGGGGTGGGGGGGGGCAGGGGCGGCCAGGCCTACATTTCTCTCAGATGTTGTCGGTTGAAACGAATCTGCTTTCTGTTGACTTGATGTGCAGAAACCACGGCAGGTATTTGAAGGTGGTTTGCGTTAAACTACGGAGAACTTTGTTAATGGTGCACATTGTTAATGTCATCGTGTTAACCTTTTTTTTTTTTTAAGCACCCACATCCATTTTCTTTGAAATACTGCATCTGTCAGCCTGAATTAGGATTAGCCTACATTATTGACTAAAGTTAACTGCTTGGATCCGGTTTAAAGCACAAGAGCTGAAGATATGTTGACTAAATTATATTTTTGAATTATGCTCCTCTTGTCAGCTTAAAGATTTTTTTCCCCTTTTAGCTTCTGTCTTTCATGACCTTACCTTCATTACAGTATCTTTGATGATTTACAAATGAATACACAAGTAGTACTGTACATGTTGATGTCATGAATAATACTATAGATGCAGAAATCCAAGAATAGCTTAATTTAAAAGGCTGAATTGCTGAGAGGGGAAAAAAATCACTGCTGAGAAAATAACTGCCTTGTGTATGGCATTTCTTAACCCGCCACTGTTGACTTCATACCTGTAAAATAGCATCCTTGTTCTAAATTTAGAGTAATTTCTGGTGCACCCAAATTGAACTAGTTCCATTCCTAATATTTGGAATGAAGTCTCAGAGTGAGTGCTTCAAGTGCTAAGCATTTGTGATGAATTATAATCTCGCTCATTGGTACTGGACTGCCTGCTACATTCAGAATCGATTTGTCTGCTAGGCAGGCTGCCTCGTTTTGAGGACAGGCCGACGCCTAACATTTTCCAAGGCTATTGACTGAGGAGCCAATTTGTGCATACTGCAGTAATGTTCAGAAGAGCACTTGGGTCCACACATTCAAGATGTGCTCACAAACAGCGGTGACATTGCACACAGAGTAACACTACACTCTGAACAAGGAAGACCTAGGACATGTAGAGGTAGTCCCTGGTTTATGGCAGTCAGATTTACAAACTGTCTGCACTAACAGTGCTCAGAAGAGCACCACCATTAATTGTTTTTCTGCTTAAAATATTTATATTTACAATGAGAGAGTGAGATGAGACAGGAAAGTATGAGGAAAAAGAGGTAGAGGAAGTGACGACAAGGGAAGTGGGGGGGGGGGGGCTGAAAAGACTATTTTTTTCCCATCAGGGGTCTGTTTTTGTTTGTTGTGCTGTCTTTCTATTGTTTGGCTCTGTTTGTTGTGCTGTCGTTAGGGGGGGGGGATTTATTTATTTTACCGTTTGAGCGTGTGCGCTTTCTCTCGCCTGTAATAAACACCTGCCTGCATCCCGCTGATCCGTGCGTATCGTCATTCCCGGGCTGGCTCACTGTACTCAATATCCCGTTCACACTGTATTTCACATGTGAGTATATTTAAATGCTCAAATATGTATACAGTATCCATATCTCAATATGTGACTAAATACCCTAGTCATCGGGCCCCTTTTTTGTGAAAAAATCTATTTCTGCCACGTGTTTGTGAATGTAGACCCCGCTTATTGTGTCTGTGGGAAAACGGACTTCAATTCCCAACAATCCGGCTAACAACGGGGTTCCAAGGAAAACATTGTGTTGTAAAAACTGGACTGCCTGTACTCTGATTTACAACTTCCTGTGAGTGGCTTTATTTGAAGATGAGCATAGATGTGTACAGTTCTTTGTATATTGATCTTTTCCTTCAGGTAATGGTGGTGATGTGCGTGCAGATTAACAAGGTAAAGGAAGAAAAAGTAACTTGCC
This sequence comes from Megalops cyprinoides, assembly GCF_013368585.1. Taxonomy (NCBI): domain Eukaryota; kingdom Metazoa; phylum Chordata; class Actinopteri; order Elopiformes; family Megalopidae; genus Megalops; species Megalops cyprinoides. The sequence goes on from NC_050587.1 coordinate 12,114,101, forward strand.
AAGTAGAATTGTTACAGAATTAGAAGACTTATGTCCTGCATTAGGCAGTGTTTTTCCATTTCTTGAACTGTAATACACAATTACCATTTTGTTGGCTGATATAATGAAAAAATGTCACATTTATTCATTCATATCATTTCCATTATTAACAGCATAATTCTGAGTTCTTTATTATTTAAATCAATTGATTAATATGATATTGTTGTCTACATTGTCATAGATCATGATTTTATCCATGTGTCGTCGTCTGAGTGAATTACTAAGCAGCAGAAATTATATGAACATCTATATCAGCAAATTTACTATGTTACACTGTCTGTTTTTCTTTTAACCTTTCAGATGAACCCACAGACCCACCCTCAAAACATGTGAACTGTGAGGTTCTGGCGGAGAAACATAGTGCATCACTCAAGGCATATCATAATCATACATTAAACGTCATAGGTGAACTTCACACAGGCAGAGTGATGAGTTGACTTGCATGTGCTGCACATTCTCAAATAGTGTGACAAAGATCCACATGCTACAACTTATCACAATTGAAGAAGCCCTCTCAAATTAAAACCTGGCAGTGTGCCATGATGAAAAAGTACCTGGAGGAATACTTTTTAATGGCATATTTATATAGGCTAGGTATATGATATCATTGCATCAAATAGCACCTCCATTGCATTCTGAGCACCTCCTGCTGGAGACAGATTCGCACACACGGCGCTGATGAATGGGAACATACTGTTATTTTGCATTTGCAAGTTGGTCATCTGTCAGTTCTCAAGAAATTGATTCTCAGTATCCTAGGGCAGTATTTTGTTAAACTTAGTTCAATAATATAAAAAATACTTATTTGATAAAAATAGGCCCTAGATGAAAAACTCTATTGTGATGAAATGCTTTGTGTATATTTCTATACAAATCATATGTAGTATCAAGTGTATCGAGTGTAAGCTTGAAAATTAAAACCCATTTTTGCCATGGGTAACAGATTCTGTTGTGGAAGTCAGCAGTGCCTCTTGTGCTAATAGTCACGCTGAAAAAAAGTTTGAAGAAGCTACAGAAAAATATGAAGCACAGCAGGTATTTGAATGAATGACTTACATTAGACAAGGGCTACTGTTAAGTGGTTGTCGCTTGTGAGGAATACCACAGGGTTCTTTTTGTTCAGCTCTGACAGGGGCTGATTAAAGAGGCACTCTAGTGAGTTTTTTAATGCTATAATATTATAGCACGAGAAAAAATGTCACAGTCTACATCACCATTACACCTGATTTGCATGACAAAGGCAAATACATTTTTAAGTTCTGAGAATAAAAAATACTGAAAAAAAATGTCTGGAGTAATACAGTGCAGGGGTGTGCAGTATACATGTTAATTAAAAGCATAGGCATAGGACAGAAATATGGGTGTATTTACACTGACTCATCTCAGAAACAACTGAGGGCACCAAGAGAGAAGTGAAAGGAAAACATTATCCCATTCACCATAACTGAAGGAATGTACATTTTGTGTTCTCGATTTACTCCAAGTGTGCATTTGCCATGTTTTTTTTTTATGGTGGATCAGGAATACTTTGACTCTACATAAAAAGAAGACATACCCCATGTCTGGTAATCTAATTTGTAGTCTTATAGGAAGGGTTGCCAGTCACTGGTTATTGGATGTCACTGGTTTACATTCACAGTCCGTTATAGTTTTCACCTCCTTGCTAAAATAGCATGCATCCATAAATGATATAAACTAGTGAATGAAAACGTTAAGTGTGACATTACATTTTTGGTGCCAGAAAGCATTTGAAGATCCTTAAGGAAGGAGCTATCCAGTTATCCAGAGCTATCAGCTATCCAGTAACACTATCTTACAGAGACTTTTAACCATAGAAGACACACTGTATTGGCCGTATCAGAAATTAATGAATACATCCATGTCATGGACCACCCAGACAAAGCATTTTCGTCAGCAACGCAGGTGAAGATTGTGGATTAGCGTTATTATGTTTGCTTTTTATGCAGCTAAAAGTCAACTGCTCCTTCATTGTGTAGTTTTCAATGCATGCCTAAATCAGAAAGCAGTAATGGTCTACTTTAGTTCATCTGCTGTTAAAGAAACTGAAGTTAATAGCTGCCTATAATATAGCCCCAAGCAATTGAAGGAATCTAAAAAAGTTTATGTTTGGCTTAACATCAGCTTAAATAGCATGGAAATTGTAATCATATTTTTGAGCAGAGTGAGTCTTTGTTGTCAGTAGTACAGGAATGATTTTCATCACTCGAATAGCTGGAATAATTTCTCAGAACTGCACTTGAAAACCAAAGCAACATTTTTCTGGCATTAAATGTTTTAAACAGTTGGTATGTTTGGTATGTTAAAATATTTCCAAAGAAGGCCAGTATTTGTCTGTTTGGGGACGTGATAATTGAATGGTATGATAATTTTATGCAAATTATTGAATATGACTGTTACATATAAGCAGTACAGCAGAGAATTTCTTCATCTGTTTTCCCACATCAGTTTAAAATTGGTGCTTTATTGCCAATAAAACCAGTTACAAGCAAATGGCAAAAAGTAAACTAACCTGTTGAATAATGCAAATAGCTAAAATAATATGGCTACCAACAGCAATGTTAAGTATTAACTTGGCAAAAGTCAGGTTATGCACATATACAAAGCAGATATCCTCAATCAGTCAGTAAAAACACTTACATAATGGGTCTGACATTAAACTGATAGAATTCAAAATGAGGTGATTTTACACTGAACAATTTACAGCATGTCATCTTACAAACACGAGCTCCATTTCAAACCAGTGCCTTCTCGTGTTCCCTAAATCATTGTGTTATTTGGCCCTATGCTTTTTTTTATCTTGCTATCTAAACTTGGAATGAAATATCATTTTCTTTTGTACTCTGTGTTATAGTTTACTGTGATAATATGCAAATAAATGAATGATAGCAGGATATTTTGTCAGTGACAGAGGTTTTGTTTGTTCTGTTTTGTTTTATAGTCTATAAATAGTGAACCTTTTAGTATCAAGACATGCATGCAGTACATATTTTGTATCATCTAGCTGGCTGATAATAGAAAAGGTAGATAGCAACCTTGGCTACAAGCTAGCATACTTCATGTTCAACATTTGAGCTAGCAATCTCATTCAATTTTATCTCATTCAAATTAGGGTTAGGGTTAGGGTTAAGGTTAGTTAGGGATAGTAACTACATAGTTAGTTAGCAAATTTGCTGGCTCCACTTCTTTAGCAAGGTATTTAGCAACTTAGCTATATGGCCAGGTAGCAGGTAGCTAACAAGCTCAGTTGATTTTTAAGATTAATAAAACATCAGTGATAGGTCGGTAGCATGATCCTCAGCCAACCTCAAAAGCAAAGTCACTTTTTTGGAGACGGTAAAGCCTACATTTTAACTTTGTCAGCCAATGTAAAATAATATACAACATAACTGCGCTCCTAAAAATAAAATGACATTATTTCGCAAAAGTATTTTTTTTGTTCCCATTACTATTATGTTGTTGTGTTATCAATATTATTAGTGTAGTACATTTGATTATTAGTCATGCACTGCAAAGATGGAATCCAGGTATTTTTAATGAAATAATTTATTTTTATTTATTTACTTTTGTCTGAAATTGGATTAGCGAATGGTTAACTTATGGTAGTACACTTGGAAATTTTGGAAGGTGTGAATCTTTGAAAGAATCTTGGCTCGAATGATTCGACTTTGCTGTTGGTTGAATACAGGAGAGACCAGTGGTAAGTGTTAGGATGGGTACTGGAGGTTTTGCCAACAGGAAATTTCAGATTTAAGAGGGAAAGATGAGCTTGAAAGTGCAAAATGGTCCAAATGTTTGGCCATTTATTGTGTGGATGGTCATAGTGTTATCAGACCTTTCTGAGTTGTATGGGACAGAAGTAAAAGGTTGTAAGTACTCAGACCTAAGTGTGTGTGTATAGTTATATCTGCAGGACACCCCCAGAAGGGCTCTGGGTGCTGTATAGATATAGGCTTGCTAACAAGTGACTTAGCAGTTGGCATACTTGCCATCCAAGTATTTGATTAACCTGTCATCCTAGTCTAGGATGGTAGAGTTGACCCTTGAATGTATTAACAGTTGTACAACATCCCTCTCTTCAGCAGACTCAGGATCTGACATTCAGGTTTTTGTAAATATTACTGCTAATACAAATTATGCTATTATTTCAGCAATAATTGTAATAGAAATCCTGCCTCCATTATCTCAGCAGTTAAAGGTACATATTTGCCATATTTTATATTCTATTTTCTGCATTCATATCCCTCAGCTCTTATCTAATCTGAATAACAAAAAGATCAGCAGTTTCAGAGTGTTTCAGAGGCGTCTTGCATTAAAGAATTTTTCAAAATTCATTGTGTCTTGTGCACCCCCAGACAAAAGCACATATTTATGGCAAACCCCTACAGATAACAATGCACTTAACCTTTTTATTTTTCACTGATAAGTAGTAACCCTGTAATCAGCAACTTCAAAAAACATGTCTAATAGGCAAAACATAAATGAATTTGATGACTAGAAATCGTCAGTAGAGATCTTTTAGATGACATGAAGGTTAAGAATCAGGGGGGTGGTATGTGATTTTTAAATTACTCCAATTTTTTTTCTTTGACAGTTCAAGCTCAATATGTTGTTTAAACAGCTGTGCTTAATGTCACCTTTATTCATGTCTTACACAGGTTTATATAGTATCACATTAGGACCATGGGCGATATGAAGACCCCGGACTTTGACGACCTGCTTGCAGCGTTTGACATCCCCGACATGGTCGATCCCAAGGCGGCGATCGAGTCTGGCCACGACGACCATGAGGGGCAGCTCAAGCACAGCGTCCCCTCTGAGGAGGAGTCCAACGTCCCCTCGGCGCCCGACGTCGGGGTCAGCGTCATCGTGAAGAACATTCGCAACATCGACGCCAGCGAACAAACACTCGCCGACAAGGAGATTCACCCTTCCATGGGGAACGGCCTACACAATGGGTTCCTAGCTATGTCCCCCGGTGACCGGTATGTAAAAGACAGTGGGAAATCCCAGAAGGATGAGGGGCATGGACTTGCCATCAGTAACTCCTCGTTCAACCAGTTCAGCCCCATCTCCAGCGCAGAGGAGTTTGACGATGATGACAAAATCGAAGTTGACGACCCTTCGGACAAGCAGGCAAGCCTGCCCGGATTCAGGCCGAACCCCCTCATGGGATCGGCAGTCAAGAGAGAGGAGGAGATGCCAAAAGCCGGCGTAGCGGACATCTTATCAAAGCCCGGGACAAATGGCAATTTCGATAAATCGAAAATAGAAGGTGGCAACAGCACTTTGGGTGGCCTGAACCTGTACGATCTACAAAAACCAAGAAAACTGGAAGAACAGCCCAAAGAGATGGTTCCAAAGTCCAAAGAGGGGAAGGAGTGTGGGGATGCAGCAGGCTTGAATGTATCCAGCCTCTCTCAAGCTAAGGCTAAGTCGTCAGCGAAGCTTTCTTCCTGCATTGCTGCTATTGCTGCTCTCAGCGCCAAGAAGGCCACTACAGACTGCGCAGTACCTGAGCTCCACACTACATCCCGTGACTCCCCCATGGAAGCTAGAGAGAGTCCCAGGGTCACTGACAAGCCCTCTGAGCCCGAGTCTGCCTTGGAGCTGGCTAAGAGGATGCTCTCCAAGCAGCCCGAAAGCCCCTGCAGTGTCACCAGTGAGAGCAGCAGCAAAGGCTCGCCCTCCTCCCAAGGCGGCTCCGTACCGGTGATCCCCAAAGTCCGGATCAAAACCATCAAGACGTCGTCAGGCCAGATCAAGCGTACGGTCACCAGGGTGCTGCCGGTGTTCGATCCCGAAGACCTCAAAAAAGGGGCCGACCCCACCTCCATAGTCGTCTCTTCCCTCTTGTCCTCCCCAACGTCGACGTCCGTGTTCTCCTCCCCGTCCCGAACCGCGCTGCCCACCACGGTGGTGGCAACGTCCGCGAGTTCGGCAATGGAGGTCACCAAGCAGATGACTATCAAGCCGGTTGCCACCGCCTTCCTGCCCGTCTCGGCAGTCAAAACGGCTGGCTCCCAGGTTATCAACCTCAAACTGGCTAACAACACCACAGTGAAAGCCACTGTCATCCCCGCCGCCTCCGTGCAGAGTGCCAGCAGTGCCATCCTGAAGGCCGCCAACGCCATCCAGCAGCAGACGGTCATGGTGCCCGCCTCCAGCCTCGCCAATGCTAAACTTGTGCCAAAGACTGTCCACCTCACCAACCTCAACCTTCTCCCTCAGACCTCCACGACCTCCACCGAGCTCCACCAGGTGCTAAACAAGCCTCAGCAGCCCATCAAGCAGGCCATGATCACCACTCAGCCTCCCAAGAAGGTGTCCCGAGTCCAGGTTCTCGCCAGCTCCCAAAGCTCTGTGGTCGAGGCCTTTAACAAGGTCCTGAGCAGCATAAACCCGGTTCCTGTGTATGTGCCCAACCTCAGCCCCCCCTCTGCGGCCTGCATCTCCATCCCCTCCCGGGGATACAAATGCCTGGAATGCGGGGACTCGTTTGCCCTGGAGAAGAGCCTCACCCAGCACTACGACCGCAGGAGCGTCCGCATTGAGGTCACCTGCAACCACTGCGCCAAGAACCTGGTCTTCTACAACAAGTGCAGCCTCCTCTCCCACGCACGGGGCCACAAGGACAAAGGCGTGGTCATGCAGTGCTCGCACCTGATCCTCAAGCCCATCCCCGCTGACCAGATGATCGCCACCCCCGCGCACTCCTCCGTCGTCGCCACCGCCACCATCCACAACTCGAACTCGCTGGGGAAGGCGGGCCCGGGCGTCGTCAGCACGGTGATCTCCGCTCCCTCCACCGCCCCCGTGGTGGCCGCCATGCCGCTGGACGAGGACTCGTCGAGGCTCTGCAGGCACAGCCTCAAGTGCTTAGAGTGCAGCGAGATGTTCCAGGACGAGGCCTCCCTAGCGATGCACTACCAACAGGCTGTGGAGTCCAGCGGACAGGTGCGTGTGTCACAGCTGTGTGTTTTTCCATTCAGCTCAATCAACAGACTTGAGTCAAACAGACCAGTGTCTCCTTCGAATGTGTGTTTGTTTGTTGGTTTTTCCATTCTTCTTCTGTACCCTTCAGTAAGAGGAATTCAGTGATGTTGCCAGATGTTTTTTTTTGTCAGCACTCTTTATAACTCAATTACGATGTGTTAATGTGTTTGACCTTTGTATGGGAATATCTGTGTGATGTTCACTTACTTACCTATTCATGTAGGAATTGAATATGAAAGATTCTTTTGTTCACTTGATTATTTGCCCCCACAAAGCACTCTCTGTTCCCATTATTTGAATGATGTTTTTTGTTTGTTATGTCTGCAATAGAAGACCTGCAATATTTGCCTAATGCTGCTCCCGAACCAGTGCAGCTTTGTGTCACACCAGCGGATCCACCAGCATAAGTCTCCATACGTCTGCCCTGAGTGCGGGGCCATCTGCCGCTCAGTCCACTTCCAGACCCACATCACCAAGAACTGCCTGCACTACACCCGCAGGGTGGGCTACCGGTGAGTCTGCCCCCTTCCTCCGCATCATTTCCTGTCAGGACAGTAAAAAAAAAAAAAAAAAAAAAAAATTCTCTCATGTCTCCTCTGGAGGATTTCCTCACTGTTTACTTATTTAATGCTTTTCACGTTTGCATAGTAAACCAGCCTTGCAAGTCCACGTACTGTATCTGCTTAGACTAGGATTTGAGTGTGTGCCTAAAAATAATTGGTTAGTTGTTCTGCTTTGTGCTCAGACTGGTATTTTGCTGACTAGTACTTTGCAAAGTAGCAGTAACCTTTGATTGAGTAGAATGGCAGTTTTTATTCTTTTCTTTAATTTCTTGTGATCGATGCATGGGGGATAACATGTATTAGAATGACCAGAAGACTGAGTTAAATCAGGTACAATGTAATGTGATTGAATTCTTCTTAAGCTGTTGAATTCTTCCTCCAGCTGTGTGCACTGTAGTGTGATCTATGCGGACGTGGCTGCCCTGAAGTCTCATATACAGGGCACACACTGTGAGATCTTCTACAAATGCCCCATCTGCCCCATGGCGTTTAAATCTGCCCCAGGCACGCACTCCCACGCCTACACCCAGCACCCGGGGGTAAAGATTGGAGAGCCCAAGTGAGTAATACTAAAATCCTCTTTCACACAGATTTGGTATGATGTATACAACACATCTTTTGACACTTAAACATACTGACAACTATTTTTCATGAATGAATTACTTCAGTTAATGAAATGAATTGCACTGCAAAACATATTGTATTTTCATTTGCACGCTTTCTGTCAAAACCGGCATTGCACTCTCCATTTTCTGCGTGAAGGAGATTATCATCTTCAAATATATAGCAACACAATTTGAGAGGCCAGGAGTTGCACAATAGCTGAGACAAATGGATTTTGGAAAGCAAAATCACCTGACATTTTGGAACCGCTGGACGTTAAATAACATTATGCACGGTAGCTTTGAGTGAAAGTAATTTCCCCTCTGCGACCTTTTACCGTTTCCTCATTTTCTCCCTCAACACACTGTAATAAAGTCTTTAGAGCAGGTGTTTTTGCATAAGGTGTGCTTTGTACGTCTCATCTAGTGGAGCAACAAATTGTGTTGTTGAAAATAATATCACTCTGTTAGGCCTTGTTTGACATGAACAGTACTGTATAGTTTTCACACTGTCATTCTTCGATTGATTATGGTGGAACCACTTTTAATAGAATCCATACAGCCTTTTAGTGACAGCCGCTTCAGTGCAGCAGTTGAATATAGTTTTATTTTAGTGCCAATGCTTCTTAAATAGTGTGTCGTTTTCTGATTTAATTTTGGTTTTAAAATCCCTAAGCTAACAGCTTCTAATTGTATATTATTTAACAATATTTCGGAATAGTTCGTATCACTGTCCACTCATTATTACTGGCTAATATAGCATGCTGATGTTTTTTTTATGCATCTTGGAAAAAGCAGTACAATAAGCAAAGCAGTACAATAGAAACAGGCCAGTAAGCTGGACAGTGGAATATATAATTATCTCTCATTATGTGCCGATAAAGATTCATACTGATATGCCTTCAGAAGCTCTTTATTGGCCAGTTTAATGGGGAAATAATTTGTTGGCCGGGCCATAATTTTAAGGCACTCGAACTGAAGAAAGAATGCTTAGATAATGCATTTTATGGTGCAACATACATAAATGCATGCAGTAAGACAGCATCTGGGGGTTATGATCATATGATCACATGGTGACCATCATTTTATTCAGCTTGAATGTCAGCCATGTCCTCAGCCTAACAGATTATCATGAGGAGAGACACGCACGTGTGATGTGTCAGATACTCCGCCTCCACGATGGCTTGAGATTCCAACACAAAGTGTGTATTGTCATGTGTTCATGTGCTGTGTTCATTGTGTCCATGCACACTGCGATACATCTGAAATTGATTTGACCATGGACTGATGGAAAGGTCTGACAAATGAACCCCCCCCCCCCCCCCCAACTGCCAAACGAATGAATATTTTCATGCCTTTTTGACTTAAATGCTTTAGTGTCAAGTCATAAGACAGCAACACAAATGTAACAGCTGTCGGATACTGCTGTGTTGTCTGCTAAAACAAACCTTAAGTATCATTTTTTCCAGTTCTGAACAGTTCTGTCTTTTGACATTCATGGCTTAAAGAAAAGTACAGATATTTCCTCAAGGAAACAGTTATGAGAAGACAGTGCAGCTCACATCACCAGCATTGTTGATATATTGCACTACGGGCGAACAAGCTGTATTTCAGGGCAGGTATTAATACAACCAAATTGAGAAAGGATTTTGCGAATAGAATGAGGAATCCATATTCAGGAATCACAGTTTTAATCACTTTTTAAGCAGTACAATAACATTTAAACCGACAATGTCTTCAAAAGTCAGCAAAATTAAAAATCTCTAAATCTCAAGACCGAGGTAAATGCTTTCATTTTTGAGTTATTTTTGCATATTTGGTCCTGATCCATATTCATTTTTAACAGTAAGACTCAGGCTTATTGTGATTCTTTTCAGCTCATCAGATTTGAAGTTTCTGTTGTAAATGTAAAAAGTCTCAATGTTTCTGCTAAACAAGATGCTTGAATAATGATGTTGTCTTTCTCTGTGAGCAAGTAAAAAGAACATCTGATGTATTAAATGAGACATATTCTCTTTTTCTTCATTGTATAGCCAACTAGCCACTGTATCACACCCCCACTTGGCTTCCAAAAACAGATAAGATCTACAGAAGCCTAGAAGGGTCAGAACAGAGAAATGCAATTTAAGAAGTTATGTGTTTATTTATTTGTGCATTTATTTAACCATACGAGTGAATGCGTTAATATTGACAGCCCTTTTTGTGCTCTTTTTTCAGATTGATATACAAGTGCTCCATGTGCGACACAGTGTTTACCCAGCAGACTTTGCTCTACTCACACTTTGACCAACACATAGCCAATCAGAAAGTGTCTGTCTTCAAGTGTCCAGACTGCTCCATGCATTACGCTCAGAAACAGCTCATGCTGGATCACATTAAGGTAGGAAAAACTTCTCTCCCTCCTTTCACACAGAGTAAAAGTTTGACTTACAGACTTAATTAGCACACAAATGACGTATACTGGAGTGAAAAGTCATATGAGAGCCCCATAAGGCCATATAACCGGCGTTCTTCGGTGACATAAGAGTTACAGGGACACGCTCTGTGTTTTTTTTTTTTTTTTTCCTCAGTCAATGCATGGAACTCTGAAGACAATCGAGGGCCCCCCAAACCTGGGCATAAACCTGCCCCTCACCTCGAAGCCCACCAACCCCATCTCCCCCAGCCCTAATTGCAAGGAGGCTGGCGGCGCCGTCAACGGGTTCGAGAAGGGTGAGAAAAAGCCCCCCTCCCCGCTGAAGAGGGCCAACGCGGGGGCCCTCCCCAAAAAGCCCCCCAACCCTGGGTGGATGTGCCGCGAGTGTGACCGCCTGTTCACGCAGCGGGAAGTCTACATCTCCCACATGAGGAGGGAGCACGGCAAGGTCTGCAGAGCCTTGCAACATGTTCACCACGTCGCTCACCATTTACTCTCCATTCACCATGCAGATCACATCAGGCAGTTTAAGTCAGTGTTCTTCCATGGTCACATGCATATCACTACATAGTTAAGTCAGTATGATGAGCTTAGAAGAGTATTATGACAGAGACTAAACAGATGTGGGTATTATATCAGTAGTTGTTGTGTAATTAAAGAGGGACTAGTTTGTAGCAGGCTTGCGTTTGTGCTTAAGTAATGAGCTTTGTGTTTTACATCGCAGTGTGTGGACGTCACATCTTTGTGACGTATTTCTCTCTCTTGTATTTCAAGAGTGTCCACTGCCATGGCAAGTTAACCACTGCAGATAATTGGACTAGAAAAAAATGATAAATTTATGCTTTGATGGTGTGTCGTGTTAATCTATTTCAAATTTCAAAGTTTGAAATAACCTTTGCGTTTTAACAAGTGACTGAAGGCTCCTTGTCCCCTCGACTGCAGCAAATGAAGAAACACCCGTGCCGACAGTGTGACAAGTCCTTCAGCTCCTCCCACAGTCTCTGTAGGCACAACAGGATCAAGCACAAGGGCCTGCGGAAAGTCTTCTCCTGCCCGTGAGTACTGCCCCCTGCTGCACGGATGTCTCACTACAGGCCTCACCAGGAGCCCTGGGGGCCCAGCATTTCAGTCTTACTCAGCTAAAACGTTCAGACATTTGTTCAAGATTTTTGTAGAATTTCAAATACTTAATTGTGACAGAAATATTTTATCATTTCACAGGGATAAATAGTGTTTTTTTTTTTCTTCCTGTACTACAGCCTTCCTGTTGTGTTATGTGTCTAGCACGAATGTACATTTTTCCCTGGTGACTATTTTTATAGACTCTGTCCTGACTCCAATCGCACTTTCAGTAAACGCCTGATGCTGGAGAAACACACCCAGCTCATGCATGGCATTAAAGACGCGGAGGGGACAGCGGTGACCGACTCTGCCAACATGGAGGTAGACACCGAGAAGGACTTTGCCCAGGTAGGCCTGCCTTATTGAAAGTAGGGTTCAGAAAACACATCACTGAGGATGTGATGGGGTGTTACCTTTGGCAGTACTTAATCCCATTCTTGTGGAAAAAATTTCCATGGTGCTACATTTCAAGGATGGCACTAATGTGTTAGTATCTGCAGCTCATTTTCTCGCCCTGCTGAATGCACTTTTATGAGTTGCACTGGAAAAGAATGTCTGCCAAATTGCTGACTGAAGTTAGAAACCTAAATTCGAGTAGAGAATTTTCAGACAATCCACATGCAATTAATTAAACCTCGACAAACTGGTCCCGTCCAGGACTATAAAAATCCCACTGGACGCTTCCTTATTGTGTCAGTTGTTCACGGCATCCGTCCTGCATCCCATCTCCCCCTTTTCTTTTCCCTGTTTATGATGTCCACACAGGGGTCAACAACCTCAGGCCATGGCCAGGGGTGATCCCTTGGTCAGACTCCAAGCCTAATAAAAGTACTGTTATAGCCACATCACATGCAACCTTCACCTTTTCATTACGTGGAAATTCATATCTGCTGAAATGTTCACATAAATGCCTCCCTTGAGTGGTACCGGAGCCCTAAGGTCTGCTTGTGTTTCCAGGCCTCCAGCCCCAAGCGCAAGCCAGAGGACGCGGGCGTGGACTTTCGCTCCCGGGGGGCGGCGGCGGCCCCGCAGCCGCTGAAGAAGCTGAAGATCAACGTCTTCAAGGTGCACAAGTGCGCCGTGTGCAGCTTCACCACCGAGGACATCGTGCAGTTCCACGAGCACATCCCGCAGCACAAGTCGGACGGCTCGTCCCACCAGTGCCGGGAGTGCGGCCTCTGCTACACCTCGCACAACTCGCTGGCGCGCCACCTCTTCATCGTGCACAAGCTGAAGGAGCCGCAGACGCTGTCGCAGCACAACGGCGCCGGCGACGAGGGCCAGCAGGAGAACCAGCCCGGGCCAGAGGACGCCGCCGACACCAAGTGCAAGGTGTGCGGCAAGACCTTTGAGACGGAGGGGGCCTTGAACACGCACATGAGGACACACGGCATGGCCTTCATCAAGTCGAAGAGACTGAACGCAGCCGAAAAGTGAGGAGGGGGACGCCGCAGGAGAACTATCCAAATATAACTGTGTCTGCGACAAGCTTGCCTCGTTTTAGCCATTTACAGCCAAGTGTTGTAAATAGAAGAGTACGGTTAAGACTTCCAAGCCCAGCTCGCTCTATCTCTTCCCCTTCTCTTTCTCTCTCTCTCTCTTTTTCTCTCTCTCTGTCTATGTCTATATAGGTATATATAGACACGCATACCCCTTAAGTGTTTAAAAATATGTAATATATTTAAAATCAATTTATGTATATTTAAAAATCAAGAACACATTTTGTACACTTTATGATAGGTGTTTGTATGGGTGTTCGATAGATCTTTTTTTATAGGAAAGTTTATTTTAAAAGTTTTCATTGTCGTCCTCTCATTTTAGTCAAAACGTGTTAAATTGCTGTTATGGTGGTTATATCTAGAGATTTATCCACAGATACCGGCAGTATTGCATTTCGTTACTGCTGCTAAGCTCCACAGTATGTATGTCCAAGGAATCATCATTTCTTTCAGCATTAACGTCACATCATCCTCTCTCCAAACCAATCAGCCTGAAAGCCACGAGAAGCTTATCGCCGCTTTAAACCGTTCTGGAGATTAACGGTTGTCAAACAGAGCTCCTCCCGTGCTTTGCTAGTTTGACGTCTTCGTTTGTTTGCATTAATTTAAAATGAAAAATCAGCAGTTACTGAGAGAATCATTTCTGGGGTTGGGGGGGAGACACCCCATGGATGAGAGTTCTCGATTTCAAATGTAATGAGCGAGTTGCAGTATTTTCACTATGTTATGATATGTCAGTTGGAAACCAGTTGTGCTTTGTAAAAGAGACGGGAGACATTGAAGCTGAAATGACTCCAGACGTCTTTTGTGTCTTCGTTTTTTCTTCTCAGGCAGCTCTTCAGTATCATAACTGAATGAGTTATGATAGCAATGTGTCTTTTTTTGCACGCATCTCAAGCTATGATGGCTTTCACTTTTTGCTAATTCACAACTTTCAGAGCACTAAGACAGTTCGGTCAGCTGAATTGAGCCAGGAAAGGCTTATATCTCTCTTACGTGGTTAGTAAGAGTTAAAAAAGAGGTATAAGCATTTAAAATTATTCAGACAAGGTGTAATGGTACAGTATTATCTGTCTGTAGACCTGTCTTTCTGGTTGTGCTGCTGACATGCATGGCCCAAATCTGTGTGAGTGTAATTGATTTGTGTCACTACTGGGATATGAACTGATACACTTTGTAACCACGTGCTACACTCCTCGTACAAGAGTGCCCAGTCCGCTTCACCAGAAAACGCACGGCTTTGTCAGAAGGAGATGAAGAGACTTTTCCTAACTCTAGGGGGCGATGTTGCAGTCTGCAGGGCACCCTATTCACACGTTATTGAGCTAAACACTCATACTGAAAACATCCTGTTCTCCAGTTCATTCAGTGAGTTCATTTTGATACTCGATTAAAAACTGTGGCTGAGGTGCTCGTTTCTTCAATGTTATCGAAATACGTCTCAGAATAGACCAGGTTTCCTGTCTCAGTTTCATATTTGGCTCAGACGGAAGATTCCCCCATCCTGTTCACGAATGGTAGCAGTCCCGCCAGTTTTCTAGCACTCTTCAAAACAATCATTTTAAATGGGTTCATTCAAGACCAAACTTTGCAGTGAGCTGTTAATGCTCTCCAGTGCTACTACTGTTCTTTTTGTCTCACCAATTACCAGATCTCAGAGGAACTCCCCACACCATAGCATTATTTCATTCTTAGTCTATCCTGTGAATAGATATCAATGGCAAGGAGTGAATGTTCATTTTATTCAAAAAGAAAGAAAAGACTTTACATTTACATTACATAACATTAATTTCTCAAACGCTCTTATCCAGAGATACTTCCAGCACAAGTGTATCCATTCAAGTTGAATGAGAAACAGTGTCTGACTTCCGAAGTTAAGAATGTTGATGTAAATGTGAAACTGGAAACAGTTACCTGTTCTTAGCTGGCAATTAGCTGTAGCCACTCTTCAATGTCTTTAAATCTTGAACAGTGTTTTACATTTTAAAAGAGAAATTAACAAAACATTGTATAAATGAAGAAAAAAAACAACTTTATAATTGTGCTTTTCTTTTCTCTTTTTTTCTATGTCATATATTCCTTCAAAGGACACATTGTTTTTGATTTTGTTCCATGTCTTTTTTACTTTTTAAACTAAATATTTTTATGTAGAAATATAACTGCATGAGAGAAGCCATTAACGGTTGTTATCTGTTTCTTAGAATGTGTCTTGCTGCTGTTAGGTAGAGATGTCAAATGTTCCTGTATAAACGGTTATTGATGTCAATAAATGATTAAACCAGCCAAGTACACTGTCATGAACCAATACCTGAAACATTGCACACACCAAGGCTTTGGAATGCAGTGGTTTGTTCATGCTGTGCTTTAACTTCCATTACATTTAAGAAGTTAGGGAACCTGTGGTTACAGTGCAATGATAGATCTGTGGCACCAAAGCTAGATTGCCTTGCATACGAAAGAGTACAAGTGATTCACTTAAAGGGAGGACTTTTTGTATTGTGGGGAATAATATGGCTTGCCATGATGTGCCCTCTCTGTCAATGTCTTGTGTAATCAGTTTGCTCGATCCTCAGCCAAACGTCACTTTGAATCCCTGGATTGTGGGTGAGTCACATTTTCCACGAACTCGGCTGACATGATACAGACAAGACCTTCTGTCCCTGTAAAATCCTGACAAGACAAGTGTAAGAGTCACCAGTCACTGTCTGTGTTGGGCTTCACTGTGCATTTCTTCAACAAGGTTTAAGCAGATGCTTTTGAGTTGTATACACATAGCCTTCATTCTTCAGCCTCTACTTGCTTTACCTTGTAAGTAACATATATTAGTATTTGGACATCCACAACATGAGTCAGGGGTTCTTGTTCAAAGGTGGAAAAATAGATTTTAGATATTGGACACACACATACGTAGCAGACATATAATTTGCATGTGGACACTACTGACACTCCATGGATTATGTTCTTTAGTGGTAAATGAAATAATTCTGTTCAAATTCCATTAATCAGCCCCATGGAAGAATCTATTTGGAAACATAACATTCTGTTGAAAGGTGATTCTCCTGCACAAAAATGAAGTTCACCTACTTTATTATAATCAGCTGTTCTCAATGGTAAGGATTTTCTAATGTAGAATAAGACATGACGTGTAATCGCAGGTACTGTAAGATTAAAATATGAACTGCTATGGGTTTAATATGTGTGTACTACATAGTACCACCCAGTCATTATGTTATATTGTTAGAGGGATTGACGATGTATTAAAATAGTAACTGACGTTCAAAATTAACTATTGAACATGAAATAAGGTTAAGGTCTAGCCTTAACTTTCATTTTCAAGAAAGCATCAGACAGAATGCATATGCTCATTTTTAAACGGCCTAGCGTCTCTTGTCAATTATGTATGTGAAGCTTCAATTTGCACGCGGATTTGTGACTCCAGATTGTGTGACCGGAAGTTACCACTTCATGATCATGTGTCCCTCTAGCGTTATTTAAACCAGAGATTTAGCAAAAAAAAAAGCCACAAGTGTCAAGATGATCCTGGTGTGGAGCGTTATCGTCCTCTGCTTAACGCTCTGTTCGTGCGACCATGTCAGGAACGTGTCACAAAAATGCATGCAGGACACAAACACCTTTCTTTCGGAAATACACAAAGATGAACCAAGCAAATACGCAGTACTAAGTAAGTACAGCATCAATTCATTTTTTTTTGCTCACTTCATGTTTACTCTTTGTTGTGAACTTACTGAGTGTAACACTGAATAAGACAGTTGGCTCTATTATAAAGTGTTGCTGAATCTGTATAATGTTTCTGTAATTCTGTCCTGTTGCATTGATTATTGAATGGTTTTACAACTGGGATTCCCTCTGTGTCATTTCAAGTGTCTCAGAAATTGCTTGTAGGTAATTTTGTAATGCATTTTTTTTTATTCGTCAAATATTGTTTTATTTCTGATCTTTTTTATTTACACTGAAAAACACACAAACTGTTAGATTCTTTCTGCATAGTTGCTTTGCTCACTCTGAGGTCATTAAATCCAATGCTTTACAGAGGCATACCAAATGTACCTGGCTAAGGGCAAGTCTGCAGCTGTGAAGTTTATATGGTTACGACCAAGGTTTCTGTTGCTTTGGGGGCAACTTAGTAGGGATTCTCACCGCCAGAGAGATCAATGTGATTGTGGAAAGTTTCTGGTTTAGCAAGTCAGCTGGAAGCCATGTACATGAGAAAATGATTCACACAAGGTATACTTGATCTGTGTCACTTGGGATCATGTGTATTACATATTTTTGTAAATACTCTGTATTTATAAAAATGTGTTTGTGCTCAGTCCAAGTGAAAATATGTTGCCCGTCAACAAAATACAAAAATGTTTACATTTTATTATGTATTTATAAATGTATTACTCAGCAAATACCAACTAGTCATGTTCCAAATCACTCATGTCAGTATCCAGTGAGATACAATCTGGCTATAATTTCTAACCTCCACATACAACATTAATGTGCTGTAAAGTTCAGAACACATACTAAATGCATCAGATGCTTCAGTTTAATAGCAATTGAACTCAACTCAGTATATACAGTGTATCAAAGATCTAAAAATAGCAGACCTACAACTGTGAATAAAGCATTGATGGTTCTGTTGAAAGTAATTTTCTTTTTAGAATTGCTTTCCTTTGAATTTTAAGGTCATTTAGAGGTCATTGTCTACATTCTGGTAAGGAACAGCGCACTGTACTTCATGCTTTTGAAGTGCATCATGCTCTTGCTACAATAGCACTTTACCTTCTAAGTCAGTGTACAATATTAACTGACAGTATCATAACACTGAAATATTCAATATTCTCTGTGCAGTGTATGATGCCTTTGGCAAACTTGGCAGTGATATTGAAGGAGGAAATGTGAACCGGCCTGGATCGCTTGAAGAATGCCAGTTAGTCAATGGACCTGGTTTCAGCGGGCAATATTGCCATGTCTTTTTAAAGCAGGTAAGGAAATTTCTCAGGTTCGGACTGGCAGAATAATTCTTTGTGTTGATTTAAACCATTCACATCCTAGTGGGTTCTGTTCTTTAATATTCGAAATCATTGTGAAACAGGATGAGACCCAGTACTTCGTTGGCATATGTGTCCCTGATTCATGTGACAAAGAAGAAGTTCAGACGCTAGTTGTTTATGGTAGGTGCCCCTGCTATTGTCATTATTGTAAAAATGTATAAAATGTGTGGTTATTTCAGTTGTAATTTTCATTTTGTGGGAAATAATTTTGAACAGAGTTTATGTCTGTAACTCTACTTTATTTAACAGGCCTCTTTACAAAAGATTTTTTCATAGATTTTAATGGTTTACATTCATTACTGACCAGTTTAAATCATCCCTAATCTGTATTTGTATGTTTAATGTAAAGCTGCTTCTACCTTTTGTGTTGATTTTACTTTAATATGCTTTCTAGGCCTCCGACTCAGTTCGATTCTTGACTGAATGTTGTTTTACATAATTATCCTCGTGTTTCTTAACAACTGTGACCTCTCACATGCCAAGTATTTTCATGTTTCATTTTTCTGTTTCCAGAGACATTCCAGCAAGAGGGGCAGTCTCTGATCCCCCCTATCCCGCCCCCGATTCGGACCGAGTCCACGCAAGGCATCTACACGACAGAGTGCTTCACCAAGATCGCTCCAGACTTTGCCATCATCATTAGCTTGTGAGTGTAGCCGGGGGTGGGAATGGGGGGGGGGGTTTGCACAAACCCGGGCAGTGGCAAAACAAGCGCGACGCGACATGGTGCCTTTGAGATGCATTCTCCGCATGCTGGATTACACAGAGGAATCTTGTCTGTTAGCATTGCATTTTCCACACCTCCCACAGGTTTGTGTGCAGCCTGCTGATCGCCGTGCCTCTCGCAGCAACCGCGGGCATTGCCGTCATCAGATGGAAGAGGCGGAGGGAGGTCGGCCCGGGGGTCGACTCACCACTGAGCGCGACCCCGAACCACTACGGGACCATCCTGTCCAATGGCACCCCCAAGGCCAGCACGAATGGCTGTGCAGCTCGGGAGGCAACGCAGATGGAGTTCGGCAACACCAGGGAAGACAAAAGCAAAAAAAGTACACATGAGTTCTGCCAGTTTCAACACTCCTAGTACTGTGTGCGTTTAGTCTCAATAACTCTGTTAATCTGGGTGACTCACTCCTTCTCTGCCTTCAGGTACACCAAGAATATCATTATTCAGTATAATTAAATAGACACTCTCTGTTGTGCTTAAGCATCAAACAGAGACCTTACTGTGGAAGAAGCAAGAGATGTTCAGACTTCACATGGAGAACATGACTTCCAGCAATGTACAGACAGTGCTAATGATTCAGTGAGGTCATTGGGACTGCAGGGTGGTGCTTGAGCTCCAGTATACACTGTGTTTTCCCAGTATTGAAAGAATGACTTGCAAATCCCAATATTCCAATATTCATGGCAAATTATGATTTTTGACTTGACCCTTATGTTTGTAGATTATTCTGTGCAATGGTATACACATACAGTATATGACACATAAATAGTCATTGCCTATATGGGTATAACATTTGCTCTGACATTGCTCCAATGGCTCATTTTGATGTATTTAGCTTTGTCTGATGGGCCCACGACCATCCCCAACAGGTCGTCTGTACACCTTCATGGAGACCATGTCACTACAGAGCAACGCAGTGGGGGTGTGGAACATGGCGGGCGGGGGAGAGAGCTACTCCTCTCTGAACGGGATCCGAATCCTGAGCCTGCTCTGGATCATATGCGGCCACAATGTTCAGTTCAGCGCCTCCAACAACTTTGGTGAGAAAACGCAGAACTGTGACAGTCACTACTGGGCTTCTGTACAGTCTGATTCCCTTCACAGAGCACCTTGGAACATCTATACTTGTACCAGTTCCATATATTTATATTATTTGTCAAAAGTATGTATATAGAGAAAAGCAGAGGTACCAGCACCGCCAAATTCATCAGTAATGATTTTTATTCATTAATAATAGGTGACTGTAATAACCACTCTGTTGAATGTGTCAGGTCTTCCTCGAGGAAACAGCGACATGTCAAATCAATGATGCTTATGGTGTTATATATTCTGTTATTCAAAAAAACAAAGTACCACAATTTTGATTCATTACATTCTGTAATCAACAGTCATTTCCAAATTGTCTCAGTGGATACAAAATTGGTCCCAGTGTAGAGTATAGAGCACTGGGACCTCTGCTCTTGAATTTTATTGAAGCTTTCACATTTTAAAAAAGTAATGTAGTGGATTACTGAAGATATTTCAAGATGTGTTCTATCAGCAGAACAAGATAACACAGGTGGAACTGACTATAAGGAAAATTTCACACACAGACAGTAAGAAGTATTTTTTCTCTCTGAGAAAAAAACCTCAAGACTACAGGCAAAATGGGCCTCATGACTTGTTCTCACTGTAAAACCTTCTTATAGTAATGCTCTATATTGTTGTTTTTCTATACACAGATAATGATAAGAGGTGGAGAGAGGCAGTGGACAATAACCCTCTCTATTTATGTAGCTTCAGTGGGCCAGTCTACCTAGCTGTTGACTCCTTTCTCATCTTGGGGTAAGAACTACATCGTGCGTCAGTATAGCTACGGGTTTAAAGACATTGTGCTGTGATATTTTTACTTCTAGTATGAAATTAATGAAATAAGATGGTCCAACTGCCCAGTAACACCATATAACTTCATTTGAAATATAATCTGTCATTCATCCTATGTAAGAAACAAGTTTGAGGGGGAGGTCCTGTTAACTCATTACTATGCATGATGTGTGTGTTAATGGACACCTATTTGATGATAGATTTACAGGATGAAATTACTGCAGTATTAATTAACAAAGAATAAGAAAAAAATATATATGATTGTGGAAGGACTGAATATTGTTGCACATTGCTGGTGTGACTTGGGCATAAGCCAGGACCTTCAAACCCCATGACAGCCAATCTAATCAAAGCATTCAGCCCACTATGCCAAATGACCAACACTTTGAAGATGTTGGAGACTTCCACAACATAAACAAAGTTGCAGTCCAGGCAAAAGTGCAATGTTAGTTTCTGCTGGAATGGAAGTCAATATTAAAGGCTCTGGAGACCCTGTCCAGACATTTTCATCCGGCTTCCTGACATTTCCATCTTAACAGCATTCAGACAAAAATACGAGAAGGAAAAAAGCATGCATCACAACAAAGGTTGTGTTGTTCCAAAGCTATCTCCTCTGCACATTCTTTCCTTTCAACAACTGAGAGCCACTGCTACCCATTTCTAACAGACTGAAGGAACAGGTTTTTTGCTGTCGAGTTAAAAGTTAAAAGTGACCCTGATGGCAAAGTCTTGTCATCAATGGATCTCAGTCTTCATACCCAACTTTTGTTGGTACTGTGACAATGTGACCATGTATAGTGAACTATAAGCAAGAAACTCCAGGATTGGCATCACCTTTGTCAGCCACATATCACTGAATCTCTGAACAGCATGGTTGAGAATCATTTGCACCTGAAATGTGGCAATATGGCTAACCTTCTTTGCAGTGAGGTTTGTTGAACCAAGGATGACACCACTCCAACCATCTCCTAATCCATGATGTTGCAAAAAACACTTGAATGTCTCATGCTTTGTTTTTGATCATATTGATGCATGCTTAAAAAATGTCAGATGTTGTGTGTTGGCTCTCATGACATGAAATCAGTCCTGACTTCGATGAAGGCCCTGTTTTTCCTTTCTTTCACAGAGGACTCTTGAGTGCAAAGTCGTTCATGGCCTCCGTTCAGAGTGCAGGTGACACGCTAAGTGCACGGCTCATAGTCAGCTACCTGTTCAAGAGGTTAAAAAGGTAGCTAACTTATTCACAAACACAATTCATTCATTTTTTAGATTGTATGTTCAGTCTGTATGCTTCTCACACAGTGAAAGACTTGCTTCTTCACATCTCCGTCATGATAACATTTGTTTTTCCACACATTGCACATTTGCTGCAAGTCAAAGCAATTTCAAACCAGGACTAATGCTCCAGATAATTTAATTACACTATGCTTGCTTTTTTGGGATTAGATATAAATCACAGTGAAATTAGCATTTTGGTCTTGTCACACAGTGGCAGGTTTACTTTCTGTTTATTACTAGCTATTAAAAATATACTAATTACATCCACATAGTTAATACATATTTCTTCACTTTTATCTGTGCAAAGCCAAGCTGGCCATTTTATACTTACATATTCAAGCTTTAGAATTTGTAACTGTAGTCATTAAAACTGATTTTGAATGTTTTCACTCAAGTCACACAAAGCCTGTTGCATTGAGTGCACTCACCGCATGTATGAATTTATTCCCTATTTGTGAACAGTTTAGAAAAACGCAACATAAGCCCACAGTTTAAGCCCACTGAAACTAATCTGACTAAGCAAATTTTGGCTGAATTTGCTTCACTTGGCTTCAGTGATCTGTGTATGTACCTCCAACACCTCATACACTCCGTGGGAGTAACGCTGTTGGTCTGTTGCGTGTTCGCCAGGGTCCAGCCGCTCCACATCTTCATTGTGTGCCTGACCATTGGCGGCTTCTCCATTGTTCCGAGGGGCTCCTTCTGGTTCATGGCAGCGGATGAGATTGCCAACTGCAGGAAGTACTGGTGGTCAAACGTGCTGCTCATCAACAACCTGCTCACCGTCACTGACATTGTAGGTCCTGATGATGAACACGATTGTGAGAACTGCAATCTGGCTTCTAATATATATTATCATCCTACGGTCCAATGCATGCAGCACAAAGATTGACAGAAGTAGACGGACAGATATAATGTTTTCAACAATATCTTGAAAGGCTGAACTTGTAGGGTGGGTGTACTCATTTCCTAACACGAGTTTGAAATTTCTCACTTTTCTTCATTTTGAAGTGCGTTCCCTGGTCGTGGTATCTCTCTGTGGACTTTCAGTTTTACGCCACAACTCCCCTGATCATCTACTTTTACAGACTGTGAGTCATCCCTGGTGGTCAAAACCACAGAGCTCTGTTAAACTCAGCACGTGCTGAATTCCAGGGCATAGAGTGAGGTTCATCTCTTGTTCTTGCAGGAACAAATTCGCCCTGTTTGCCGTGGCTGCCATCCTCCTGGTGATCCCCATCGTAGCCAGTGGCTTGATCACAGCCTGGCTGCAGATCCCAGTTCACCAGCCAACAACGATGTGAGACTGAAACCGACATTCAAGTGTTCTGCACATACTTTTGCACAAAATGGCTTTCAGTGACCTCCTAATAGAAATCAAAGTAACTTCATTCTACTGTATACTGCAATGAATGATTAATATTTGGTGTTTTTCAGGGAATCTGAGGCCTTTTACGAGTATTACTACAACAAACCTTGGACCAGGTATGGACCGTATTTGATTGGGGTCCTTGCCGGAATATACATGAAGACCAAGAAAGGTCACATTGTAAAACACCAGGTAATGTGACTCTGAGATGCTTTCACACCAACTATACACTTTAATCCCAAGACTTATTAAACCATCTTCTCTGCATGCCAAAACCCTTTTGATGTTTCACTGTTAAAAAAAAACTTTGTTCAACCATTACAAGAGAAAAGAAATGTATTTTACTGGACATTTTACTTTACTTCAAACAGTTCAAAAGAAATGCTTGTACAGATCACTTGCCACATGCCATGCTGGTAACCACAGCGTGGAACAGCAGCATAAATCATAAATCCTAGCCTTGAAGAGACTCTATAATTTGATATGGTTTGGGGTGTATGGATAAATATAAATCACCGCTTGTTTTCCAGAATTACAGTGAAAACTACCGTTTGAGTGTTATCTCATGGCCCTATCGATTTCACTGTATCACGTTCTTGCTTTATTTAAGGCTGGGGGAAGAATCAGCTGTTGAGGTATCACACAGAAAGAACTATTGATCTTCAGCCAGAGTGGGAATGATTCAGTGACATCAGGGCTGTTCGTCTGAAATGAAACTGCAGCATTAGCTGCATATATAGACAGATATTCTATATATCCATATATATATATACATACATATATACAATGCCTATATGATCATATATATATATATATATATATATATATATATATATATATATAATCATATAGGCATTGTTTCCCTCTAAGACCAAGATCTAGCATCTTCCGTATCTGTTGGATTTTGTGACAATTGAATACTAAAATACAGTGATGAAACGCACACATATGTAACAGCTGGGAGTAAACTGTTTTGACTCTTGGACTGCAGTGGCAGGCTGCCTTGGGCTGGATCTCCTCGATGATAGTCATGGCGCTGGTGGTGTGGCTGGCGTATGTCCTGCGGGCCATCCCGGATGAGCTCTCAGCGCCCCACGCTGTCTACCAGGGGCTGCACCGCACCCTGTGGGCGCTGGCCGTGTCCTGGATCATCCTGGCCTGTGAGGAGGGGTATGGAGGTGAGGGCAGCCAAGAATTTAGGAATTACAGTTGCAGACAAGCTTCAGACATGACTCTGATATCTTGTGTTCAACTGCACATTTTGTTCCATGCAAAGCCTTGAGTAACTGCACAGAGACATGAGCAGACCTCAGAAAGATGCAGCCACATTTTTTTCTAATGCTGTTATGAAAGATGGGCTGGTAAAGCTAGAGCAAATCACGTGCTGTTCTTTCATTGTATGTAATGGTAAAGTCTCATGCTAATGTGGAATGCTTACACTGACTGACTGACTGTTGTAAGCCTCATTTGCATTTTTCATAGATCATTATGTTCAGTGGAACCATGCTTTTTTCTCTTCATACAGGATTCATCAATAAGCTTCTGTCAATGAAGTTTTGGATTCCATTGTCAAACATCAGTTTTGCCTGCTATATGATTCACCCCCTTCTTATTGTCCTATACAATGGAGAACAGGAGACACCTACACACTATACCAGCTACAACTATGTGAGTATTATGAAGTGTACATACGAAGGGAATATATGAAGTGTAACATTATTAAGTGTGAAATTAAAAGCAAATTCTGCTCCATCCCATAACAAGCAATTCACTGACACATATATTATATTTTCAATTGAATAAATGTTCCACACAGTTTCTCTTTCACATTTCCCAGATACAAAGAGTATTATTTGTTTGCTAGTGAGGAATGTATGTGATTCTTTGCGACATATTTTGTGTGAATGAACTGGGTATAAAAAACTCAAACACTTACTGTTTTTCTCCAAACAATTTCTCATTTACTTTACTGCATATTGACCAACATTGTAACAATAGGACAGTCCAATGTTTTGTTCCAATTTGTTTTTTTTTCTAGCCTTTGGTGACAGAGGTTGTGGCAGCTTTGGGTGAAATTGCACTGGGCACATGAACATCATTTTTAATTCGGCCTTTAGGAATCTGGAAGCCACTTGTTTTCACCAACACAGCCACAGTGTTTCGTCCATCAGTTACCTGGGTAGTGAGAAATTGATCACCCCCAGTTTAGGTGGAGATGTGCACAGGTTGCTTCTCAGCAGAGAGACGAAGTTGGATACACTTGTCTTCTCGGTTTTGATATCTGGACATTAAGAGTCATACCTGACAAACAAGCATGTGTGTTACTGTGCCTTTCTTGTTTGAATGCAACATCAATGTCTTTTTTTTTCCTATGTAGTTTTACCTGTTCCTGGGGCACACGGTCATGTCAGTGATTATTGGATATGTCCTGACTGTGCTGATCGAAAAGCCATACATGTTCCTGAAGAGATGTCGTGGATAAGTGTGGACTTTGGAGACTCAGCAAGGACTGGCCCTTGGAATGACTTGGAAAGAGGAAACTGTCATTTGCCTTCGTAAATCTACATTGATCTCCATTTTCATACGCAGTCTTTCATAAATATCTTCTGTGTAATGTACAATTTTAATTCACAGAACTGATCTTCAGATGTAAATTGTCAGTTGTACCGCATGATTGTAAAGAATAGTATGTCAGCTCTGCATCCCTGGTTTCCTGTGTAAAGTATCGGAATGAAGGTTTGCAGAGCAAGAGCACTGTATATTGAGGGAAACAATATGAGAAATGGCCGTGTTTGTGAGTGTTTATTGCACTTTGACCTTTCTGAATCACTGCACATACATTTGGCATTGCACGCTCATATCTCAGATCCCACGTCTGGGTAGTACCATAGTCCCATCACCCTAACGCCCAGCCCGGTGTAAATAAAAATAAAAAAACATTAAAATTCCACAAAATGAATAAACAGAGGGATTGAGTGAGAGGGTGCATCTGTTTCAGATGCGGTACCTGCCTGATGTTTTCTCAATCGGACTGGAGAGCACAAGTCACCTCAGAGGTAGAAAGCCCAAAGCACTGGAGAGGCAAAAGGATAGCTGGTGAGCTGGTGAAGATTTCTTAGCAGGAAATGAAAGATGACTCCGCACTCACCTGTCACAACTGAGGTCAGGCCACAGCAGCTGCTTGGCAGTACATCAGGGGGTCACATATTCCAGGCCCAAGACCCTGAATACGAGCGCCGGTCAGCGCATCTACCTCACTCAAACCTGTTTTTTAATCTCCTAAAAAGATTTTCTCCCCTTGGTAATTGCTAAACAGCTGGAAAAAGCATACTGTGGAGGTTAAATGTGTTTCTGAGTGCTGGCAGGCTGTAATTAGTCTCTGAGTGGACACTTACCATTAACACTTACAAGTGGCTCATGACAAATGTCGAAAGTAAGTCTTAATCAGACACCTTTGTTTTAGCCTGGAGAGAGCCCAATAATAGAAAGAATGCACACTTCACTGCCCCTAAATTATTCAAGTGTAGTTATTTTATATAATGCCTATTTGAGTCACCTGTGGTTTGGCCGTGTAATTTTGTGAAAGTATGGCATTTACTTAATTTCATTCTCAGAATTTTAATATTTTTAAAAGATATTTGAGTTCAAAGAATCCAAATAAAATATCACACCTGCCATTCTGAATAATGCAGTGATGGGCGCTATGCACCATGAAAAAAACAGAAAAATGATTTTGATCAATTTCCAAAGTACTTTAATGGTCTTTTCACAGAGAAAAACGGGAAAGGAGGAAATGAATATCACAGTGGTAGTTACTAGAAATTAATGTTAATTTCCTCATTAATAAACAATTTTCTTCAACATAGGGGATGGGGTCAGGGTAGTTTTGGGGAGCATTGTTAAAAAGTAAAGTTCCTTTCACATTAGCAGATACATTATGGAAGGACATGGCATTTGATAAACAGTGGCCTCCTGTGGATTTTTAGAAGAATAACAAATTTATGATCACCCTGAGAGAGATCCATAAGAGCTAAATGTTCCCAATGACAGAAACATGCAATCATAGCACTACAGACATTATGGCAACAAGGTGGCCGCATGATCTATAGGAATTCTCAAACATGCCTGTTTTTAAACATGTTTCTGGCATTGTTTTTGTAGCCAAAGGACAATATGATTAACAATACAAAGGGCAAAAAGAGAGGAACACAACCACTTCTGTCATTTCTTAGTTGTAGGATTTGGTGTTGGGATTTGAAATTTTACCTTAAGCAGGTAAGTTTTTTTAATGAAAAACAACATAGCTAACACCATTGTAATGCAATCAGTGTATTATAATCAGGAATAAGGATGCTCTTCAGAACATATCTGAAAGTGCAGTGAACGGTTTCTACAGATCTTGGCAGTTCTGTATGGTCAGATATCCATTATCCATCTGTGGAATATCTGATTAGCAGATTATCCATACCACTGGTTGGTTGAAAAAATGTAAGCATGCACAGTTTACTTTAATTGAACATGCGTTTCATCCTTGTCACATGTTGACAATAAGAGGGGAGGGGTTGGGGAATGCCTAATGCTCACCAGGCATTGAAATGGACATGCCGTCCGAGAGCATTATTATGCAACCTCTTAAATGGTAAAGTAAAATGAAGCCAGTTAGTATAGCAAGTTGTTTCATGAATGTTCATCACACCTGTTTGTTACAAGCTGGGGCAAAGTGATGACACATGACATTGCAGTTATCTTTCTTACTTTGTATGTATCTTCCTTGGTATGTCTTTATCTGAAGTGAATTATGTTTTGTCCGCAGTTTATTGACTCTCCACTTTGTCTTTTTTGACAGTATCTGATGGTAAATGTCATTGGTCACTTTAGAAAGGTAAATAAAAAGTTTAATTCTTGAAGATGCTTTTTTGT
Organism: Megalops cyprinoides; assembly: GCF_013368585.1. Lineage (NCBI taxonomy): Eukaryota > Metazoa > Chordata > Actinopteri > Elopiformes > Megalopidae > Megalops > Megalops cyprinoides. Next base: position 12,142,573 of record NC_050587.1, read on the forward strand.
CCATTTCACAGACCCCTCAATTAGCCCAGATAATCATGATACATTTTGTTGCGTGACACATGAAATGCAATCCCAAAACTGTATTTTGCCTAACCTAATTACAAACATGGCCATCCTAGAATGTATTCACAATATAAAATATTATATTTGGCTTGACATCTTCACATATCTTCCACTACATACTGTGACAGATGTATGGATGTAACTTGAGTATAAGGTGGACACCGTTTACTAGAATAACAGATCTTATTCTTATAAGCAGTTGATTAGTAAAAGTGGAATGACAAATGATAGTAAACTGATTAAAATGGATAAAATGAAGGTTTGTGTTATCTAGACCCTTTTTCTCCTATTTAATTTATAAATATCCTTAGTTAAATTCTTCAGACATTGAACAAAACATATTTGAATGCAGAGTCTTTACTTCAACATGTAAGCAAGTTCAAGCAGGTATTAGAAGGGTGATTTATTTTAACAATCTGTACTGTTTCCTACAGGGAATAAAAACAGAAAACCAAAAATAGTCGGGGAACATGAATTTCCTGACAACAGGAAAGGGCAGTCAAGAGACATTTCCGGAAAACACTGGCAAAGAAAAGAAATAATGGAATAGGAACACGTGAAGGCTTGTGAATGAAAATACCCATTAGTTTACCACACATATGGACAGACTGTAAGGCTGAAGGGACGGCCTTCAAAATGATTCTTTTCATCAGTATGCTAGCAGCATTTTGTTCAAGTTGGCAGTTATATGTGACAAATACAGGCACAAAGAATTTCAGAATCTTTTTGGGGAAAGAAACAGCCTAATTTAGCAAAGTTGTTGAGGTGGAACAAAATTCCACCCTGTTTTTTTACACGACCTCTAGGTCAGTTTTAACCCCAAGATCCTTTGTAAATCAGTCTAGAATGAGTCAGTAAATGTTGAGATGGAACGGAAATGTTTCTGCAATGTGTCAAAGGATGGTCCAAGGACCTTCATCTCTGTTTCACCTGTATTTGGGGTCAATCAAGGTCTTTAAGATTTGATTTGAGCCCACAGATAACTGTAGAGATTACTGAAACCAGGGAACCTATAGGTTTCTGTCCAGCTATTAAGTTTAAATCCATGTTTAACAAAGACAACTGTATACTGTATTTAAAGTTATTTAAAATCTGGATGGTTTACTACACACTGTATAGTTAGTGCTGTAGCTCTAGTGACTCTGGTGGATGTATGCACAGTTCATTCTGTCAAACCACTGCATGGACATTTCTGTCAGAGATTGTGGCTCACACTGCATGTTACTGGGTTTCAGAAATAAGACGCTTCTAAGAAGGATTAAGGACAGTCAGGTATATCTCAGCTATCATGACTGAGTGGGAGCGGAGGGGGGCCAAGTAGCGCCAGGGTGAAAATATTCAGACCATCCCACGCCGGGGCGTCTCGCCCTCCCAAAGGGCGAAGCTTACGTTTGCGAAGCCGCCATCCTCCAGGACCACGCAGCGAGGCACTGGGATCAGGTGCGGAGATGCCTTCCAAGGCACTGACAGGGTTTTATATTTAACCGCATTCGGAAATCCGACACCAGCGTCCGTGCGTCTTTGCACGGGATCCAAGACTCCAAGTCCACCCTGGCGAATGATCCATTAACAGAGCCTAGTGACCCCAAAAACTGGGTTGCTAAATTCCGGTGATTTTCATTCAGTCTTAACACAGCCGCAACATAAAAATAAGGTCAGGAAACTGAATCCACAAATGGGACAATGACAGGAAAAAAACCCTGCCAGATCAGAGTGTAACCATGGTGTGAATAGCTGTATGTTATTCATTTAATTAACTGTTCCTGGAAGACACCTCTGATGTTTGACTTCAAGGAAGGAAATGAACGTCACACCATCTGGTATCAGGACATCAAATACATCAAACTAGTTAATGGCCAGTTTTTAACTGCTCTGGACAGAATGATCTTTACTATATTATATTAACTGCTCTCTGTTGTTGCAGTATCTTCTTCAGCTAAAATATACCACTGACTTTGAAGTCCCCTCAAAGAAGACATTTCCACATATTGTTCTTCATATTAACAAACATGAAAGTTTCTCCATACAATTTCCTGCATAGTCAACATATGCCATAGATGACAAAAAGCTATATTTTTGAAAAGCAGAACACGTGTAACTTTGCTGTGCCTGGAGTTTCTCTCTGAACAATAATCAGTGGTTAACTTTACAATAACTATTGTACAGTACATTATATCTACTGGAAATTATATGAAGATTTCTGCAGGAAAATAACTGCATATATGTATGCACTTACATGTATAAGAATATGCTTACCAATGTATTACAGCTGCAACTCAAAGTGAACCCAGAGGAAAATGTTTACTTGTATGGCCCCTAGGGGCTGATTTTCAAAGCTTGGCTCATCTGACCAAACACGTTCTTGCGATTTATCTTCTTGTAAAACCGCTCTGGGTGCCCTTTAATGAGCTACTCCTGAGTATTTACATCTGTACAGCTGGCTCTGTCTCCATGGGGCTTCTCAGTGAGTGTAAACTGAAGTTCATGCCTGTCCTTGAACAGGTGTCATAAATGTTGCATAACTGTTTTTCGAGGAGGCCAGCAGTTGACATTTCGGAGGCTGGCAGAGGAGCTGTGACCTCCGCTCCTCCCTAGCTGACTCCCTAACTAAATTATGTGGTGTCTGCCCCTTTTGGACACAGGCAGGCATTCTCCATAAATCTCCTGAATGCTCACACAAGTCACTTACAAAAGCAGTTGTCAGACACGAGCCACCTAAAATGAACTTTTATTACTGCCTTTAATTTAGTTAAAAGCAGCCACCTTTTACACGTCTTGGGGCGAGTATGATGTCGAAAACAGCAATGTGTCATAAACTCGCCCATCTGTTTCCGTATCTTCCGATGACCAAGCCAAATACATCAGCTACATTGCTGCAATGAAGCAGTTTGTCAGAAAACCACCAATCACTGTAGCAGCTCACATTGCCAAAGATATTCCATCTCACTCTGTCCACAATTTTCAAATGAAACCAGAGCAAAAGCAAGGTCTCATCTGAGAGGTGTGAATTGTATATGAGCTAAACAGATCATAAAAGTGGTGCAGAGAGCTGCTGGGCTAAACTTGTTAAGTGAAGAGGGAGACGGTAATCACTGTCCCTACGCTTGACCTTGAGGTGTGGCAGTGATACGGAGAAGGCACGGACCGTGATGCAGAATACCGAAGAGCAGAGGATTTGGGTGGAGGGAAGGCGGAGACACTTTGCTCCTAGCAACGGCTGCCTAAAGATTCCATGGCCTGAAACCAGACTCTGATCTATTAACGGCAGTCAAAACTTGGGGTTTGAGAATGTAACCTTGATAGTCGGAAAAGCACGTTCTCCGAGAGCCCGTATCAGGGCACTTGGGAACTCGTTGTCCTTCTTCCATGCCCGGAGTGGAACAGGGTGTGCGTGAAGGTGTTGTTTTGTTCTCATCGTGGCTGTCCTTACGATTCGGGATGAGTTCTGCATGGCATGAGATTAAAGAGGCCGACTATCCCTTCTAAAACGGGATCAAGGAATTAGCTCTTCACATACTATGGTGTTTCTCTGAACTTTTGAGTGTTGCTATTGTTACATAAACATCTAGTTTTAAGATACATTTCCAAATATTTATTGTGAGTTGGATTCAAATTAAAACTTGATTATTTTGAGTCATGGTGTAGTTTTTCCATGAGGATATCAACCCTAGAGAGAATGTTCAATAAAATCAATGAAAATGCTAAATTGGTTTGTCTTTTATTGGCCACAAGGGGTCAATATGGCACCTGACATGAAAAATCAATGCTGAGGTGGGCACTCTCCCCTTTTTGGACAGGCCAAAAATCTTTTTTTCTCTTAAGAAGTGTTTTAAGAAAGGTTGATGATACCCCAACATCAACCCTCTTAATTTAAAAACCTGAGACACTGACTAATGACAAAATGTAATTATGTTAAGATATTGATTTCTATTATTTTTCCCCCTTTTCTTTTGTTATTGTGATTTGCATGTTGTTCAGCAGATCAAAATTGTCAGGGTGACTTTCAATACTTAAAAAAAAATTTTAAAAATAACATATTACGCATGTTAAACCAAGATAGGTAATACTGAAGAGTAACATCTAGCTAACTGGACTTTTTCCCATTAACTGTGTAATGCTAATCATAGATAAATGGACATTGTATATGATGAAAAAGAAAGACTTACTTTAGACCAATCTAGAATCATCTCTACACTGGATAACTAATTAACATCTTGCTTCTTGTTCAAGATATTGACATAAGGGAAACTATAATTAACATGGCATTATCTGGCTGTTTGATGAAAAGTTTGTACGGACTATAAAAAAGCATAATATTAAACGCATTCCTTAGTTAAATGCATACATAAACAGAGTGAACTGTCACTGCTAGATCATGCTTCCAAGTGTGAATTGCAATAGGTCTTATTACCAGGAGCTGTCCCCAAAATATACCAATACAAACTTAAATGTGACTATGAGTGTAAAGGTACAGTATTTTAAACAATAAATATTGAATTCAAAGTAGCAGATCTCTGCCATGCAGCTGTCAGACACTGTTTGGAAGGAGAAACTAACTTCTGCTACGTGACAATTAATCTATTTAAATTCCAACTCATGGCTCTTCAGAACAATGTGATATTAGAGCGATTAACAAACTAAATGAGAGGTTATGGTAAGTTCCATTTTGCTGCAGATTCCAGATAGTAAAGTCAACATGAAATATATGGGTCAGCACTGTGCTCTGGAGTCATTGCATTTCAAAAAATCCAGTGAGCACCAAAAATAGAGACACAGAGCAACCGCTTACATTTCGCAACAAACTAGAGTTACTGTCTGAAGATTCAACTACTCAAACATATACATGAATGTGCTTCATACTTAAACATGAACAACTAAATCAAAAAAGTTACTGATTTAGTACCAGTAAGGCTAAAACAATAAGTATTGTATCTAATCCACTAATGTGCATTTAAATGATTAAAGAAGTTTAAAGGAGTTCATTTAAAACACTTTGGTCAGTACAGCAAAAACAATGGTGTGACTAAAGAATAATTAGGGCTGGAGTTCAACTTCCTTTCATTGATAAAAATGGTCACAACATGTGATGCACCAAGGCAGTAACCACTGACATACTGAAAAAAGTCAAAGACATGAGGTGAGACTAAATGAGAGAAATATTTTAGGGAGCTATAGAACTGCCAATCAGCAGCCTTCTGGATATGCTGTAGAGGCCCTGATTGGACAGGCAGGCAGAGCAGAGCATGCCTAGGCAACTTATTACAGATATGACTAAAAATTACCTTTTGCCTGTGCAATTGGCAGCCATATACAATGGACACATGACATCTTTCTATAATGAACAACTGGACCCCTCTGGAACTGAGTAGCTGGCAACTATGCTATATAATACACAAAATAGTATAATAGGCAGCAGTGTAGCATAGTGAGAAGGAGCAGGGCCTGTTGCTGGTTCAATTCCCTGTTGGGGCACTGCTCCTGTATCCTTGGGCAAGGTATGTAACCCAGAATTTCCTCAGTAAATATCCAGCTGTATAAATGGTTAATATGTAAAACTTGTAACCCATACAAGCCGGTCTGGATAACAGTGTCTGCTAAATGACAGTAACGTAATGTAATCATAGCAATGCTTTCCTCAGCAACAACCATGATCTCTACTGTATCTAACACATCAATAACTCAATAACTGTAAATAAATAGTAATAATTCCACAATTCAGCTGGGCTCAATCACATTTAACAATATGACTCAACTCAATTGAACCCTCTCCTGTTTGAGTAGACACCATCTGGTAATTCAATCCTTCCTACCCCCCCCCCCCCCCCCAGATGTAGGAGTATCCGAAATATGTCACCTTAATTCACTGATGGAAACAACCTGATCATAAGACATCACAGACTCATGTGCAGCAGAGCTGATTTTGTGGAAAGGAATGAAGCTATCTTCAGGGAAGAAGCTGGGTACATCACAAGCCCCTAACGGAATTTGTTTCCGTTGTCCTCTGTGTTCAGTGTGGCCGAAGGGCCCATAGTGGAGGCAAAGTGTACGCTGCAGCAGTTTTCCTTTCTTAAAGGAGGTTCACATAATCTAGTACTGGAGACCAGTTTCAATGGAGTTCTCAGTTCATGTTCCAAATAAAGGAGGAGAACTTTTAGACAATCCCTATGCAATTAACCATGCCTAAATAAACCAGTTGTATTCAGTAGTATGAAAATCCAACCTACCGCTTGCTTTCTAAGTCAGTTGTTGGATTAGATTGGATTGGATTGGATAGTCTTTATTGTCCCTGAGGGGCAATTTGGTTTGCAAACAGTAGTCAACACAACCAACACACATCATAAAATAAATAAAATATGAATAAATACAGAGCATAAATACATATAACATACAGTAGATTGTTATCGTATTAAAAATGCAATGAGATATAAAACACTAAGAGTCCATTAGTCCATTGTTAAAATGTATGTGCAATAGCAAGTAGACCTACAGCTTGTTTAAAAACCCAACAGCTGATGGAACAAATGATCTCAGATATCTGTTTGATTTGGCCCTCCTAGGGAAAGTGTACTTCCTCCCTGATGGCAGGAGACAAAATTCTGCATGAAGAGGGTGTTGAGTGTCTGCCAGAATGGCCTTTGCCCTCTGAGTGACTCTAACTTGATAAACATGGCCTAGATTATTCAAGTTAGTGCCAATGGTCTTTTGGCAAAGTTTAACAATCTTCCCCAGCCTATTTTGTTAACCATGCTGAGGTGGTTGAGTTGAGTTGTTCATCATAGCATCCAACCTCTATCATATTTGCCTTGTTTATGACAGCCAAACGGGGAGGTCAATGACCTCGCCTCATGGACAGGTGTGATCTCTTCAGCAAACTCCAAGCCAAAAATTAGCACCACTACACCCCTGGAAACTCCAAGTTCTCCAATAGGCACATTCCATTGTATGGAAATTAATATCCCCTGAATAGGTTTAGAATCATCCACTTTAGTCTCTTTTTTTGTATTTACACAGACTAAATATTCCTCATGCTGTTTGTTTAATTCAGTGATTTCACTCAACAGATATGCACCAATTATCATATTTAAGATGCACTCTTTGCCTGGATGACACACCTCATTTACCGTTGTTGATCAACCCACTCATAGACGCATGTTTGTAAGCATGTATTGCTGCTTGTGTAAATATAGATTTGTGGTGTTAAGTGTTCAAGAACAGCACATGTTCATGCTATCAGGTAACTGACTTTGTACTTGGGGGGAAACTGACTTTAAAAATAGACCCTGCCCCTCAACTGTGTGTGAACATGTTCCTATCTCCTACATCATCAGCTAGTATTATCAGCTATTCGGATGTTAAAAAGGTAAGTAAGAGCATTCTGGAAATAGCCCCAAGGGCAGTCAATTGATTCAGTCACTATTTTCATTCTGCCAATGGGTAATAACAATGGCAGGCATGTTGTTTACCCAGGGGAGGTCTAAACTTAAGTCATTAGCGTGGTTTGTTTGTGGTGACGTGTTTTACGAGCTTTCCCTTCTTATTTGGAGTGGTAGCATTTGTTCAAACTATATTAAGTCACTGCTTCTGATTTATTGACTCTGTAATTTATGTGTGTGTTCACGTGTTTTAATCACAATGGTGTTGCTGCAGGTTTTCATTGATGTGGTATTTATTTCTTTGGAGGTTAACATTTTACAAATTATCTTTAAGCTTTAGGTCAGTTTATTAAATTTAATCAGTTAGAAGTTTTTATTTGGTCTTGAATTCATTTTTAGTCTGTGTAAATGAAGTTACATTTAATTCTGTTCTGCTTTATTTGCTGTGTTTTGGAAGGGAGTTAATTTCAGATTTTATTACTTATTTATTTGCTTTCTTCCAAAAGAACAAATAAGACAAGCAGCAAGCTGTCAAAAAAAGAAAGAAAAACACTCCCTAAAAATAGTGAGAAGATGGAATAGCACTTTAACAGAAATATGCAAAAAAAACTATGGACAGGAGGGAGATACAGAGACATAACTCACCCTCTAAAAATAGAAAATTGAGATTATATTTTTAAAAATATATTGTGAACCTGTTATGTAACTCTCATATAGGCATTTCTTCAAAGAAAATGTTGGTATCTTATCATAATCACAAAGTGGGTGCTGTATTTGAATTTCAACTATCTAAGAAATGTAAGACCTACGCAATAATGAAAAACTGAGCTACTGTAAGGGAGAAATATTTAGTATCAAATATAAAAACTGCTGCTGTAGAACTTAATAAAATTGACAGCAGTGCCAAAACATATATGCCTACCAGTGTGTTACAGCTGCTTTTTGATAAATAATCATACTACATCATATTCATACTCATTCATAATAATCATACTCACCTCTTGGGGTGAGGGTAGAATGTAAAAATCAATTTGAAATTATATACAGTGATAACAATGAAAACTAATCATGGATAGGTGTAAACAATGTCAATATAACATCACTTACAACTTTCAAATCCAACTTATTGCCTGATTGAAGAAAGAATGATTATTAGATGAATTACAGATCTTTATCATATTCTTTGATATAGAAGTAGTATTACCTAGATTTTAATGCTGTTGACCACAGCATTGATTTGATAGAGTGAGTGACTTGTGAAGTGATAAGAAATCGTACAGAGAGGAAAAAAGACAAAGAAGATTACGTTGTATTCATTCTGAGATCAATAAAATAACAAACTCAGAACAATGTTAAAGCACATTGCAACACTTTTGAAGATGTTTAGAAACTTGAAGAGTAGAGTAATTAAATAGCACTGATATTTTTCCCCTGGACCTCATCTGTGCTATTAATTTTCTCAATATATTTGTAAAAAAATACATGCTGTGTACAGCTGTTTTCCTCCAGGTCAAGGCGTCGCCCAGGCTCTAACTACATTGTATTCAGGTAGAAGATTGATAGGTGCACAGACAAACCATATCATATAGGTCAAGTCATATAGCATTATGTTGTTGTATCACTGTAATGAGGTCAGGGAACATGTGCTGATATAGTACAGAACCTCCTAGTGTTAAGGCAAAGTCTCTCTAACAAGATCCAGTGAGATAAAGTTGGTAGCAGTACAAGTGACTTGTCTCTAATGAGAATGGTTAATTTAGTTGGCATAAGAATCCATGGGGAATGGTGGTCAAGAAACCACCCTAGCATGTGATTAAGTTGTGCAGCCCAATTATAAAGTTCCAAAAAGGTTTAACAAGTTCCCCTTCAGCAAAAGACTTACAAGAGCAAGTACACAAGGGCCTTGCGAGTGGCTCAAACTGTTAAAGCACTTGCTGCTGCAAGGACATGGTTGACCTCTATGGCCCAGGTTAGATCACATCCGTGTCATCAGCCAACGATGACTGGGGCCCATAGCAACAGAACTAATTGGCTAGTTCCACCTGTCTTTGAGACAGTTTCAATGATGGTAGCTATCTGTCTCAAAGACTTGTGGCTCTGGCTAGCACAAGCTAGCAGCCCAAAGGGAGGAGCCAGGAGCCTGATTGCCAACACAGAAAATATTGCATTAATTATTGAGTTCACTATTGCTAAGCTTAGCTAGTTACATTATCTTTTGCCTTATATAGTTAACTAGTCACTCAACTGAACCAATGTCTTTGTAGCGAAGGGCGAGAGCAGTCACCCCACCCGGCCTCAAACCCAGGTCTACGGGGTACCAACCATGCGACTTTGGTAATAGGTGACAACTGTTACAATCAGCTAATCACTGCCCATCACTTCTTTTGGTTAGACTAGCACCCAATCACTGATCTTCTGTTAATAACTAGCTAGGTAGCTAAAAATATAATACTTAGCTGTGTTGATCAGGCTATGGATGTACAGAAATGTATACTGCTTTCCTATCTTAAGCAAAGAACTGTGAGTCCCTTTAAGTAGTCGCCATTAGTTAGCTAACGAGCTAATTAGCTTGTACTATTGGCTTGGTATTAACTTCTCCAGTTAGCTATGTCCAGCTGAGCAGGAGCAGTGTATTTCATTTTATGCAGGCGAATATGATGTGAGCGGACCAAATCAAACCAGGACACAGGGCTTTTACTATATGGGAATTTAAATCCCTCTTTTCAGATAAACATTAATTGAGCATGTTCCTCAGCTCTCCATCCTAGTGGGCCACCAAATAGCAAGCACATTCTGTTATTTTGTTCTGAAAAAAAGTCACATACTGGTACAGTATAATTCTGAAAAACAGTGTTTCAGAAGGTAGTGTAATGATACAGTGTAACTTCAATTTCTCTATCATTTCAGTTTTACCTGTGGTCACTTATAAACCATGGATACATAGTAAGGTAAAGAGGCAGAGGTTATTTAATATGGGCAGGACATTAATTTTAATGACATTAATCCTGACAAACAAATGAGCAGAGTGATCCATTTATGGAATTGACTTGCTTTAGCATGGTGTATAAATGCCATCAAACATATTGCATAACAAAGGGGTAATAAAATACGATAAGTATTAAACATTCTAACAGTGATCTAGCATGTGATCATTTTATAACAGAGATAAGTTCTTCAAATATAGTGGTGGGTTGAGTTTCAAAGATAAGCATTAGATATGGTAGAGTTTATGTTTGCAACTCAATAGGCCACTGTATTCCTTTAATGGGAGAAAGAGTAATAAATATGTCACTTTGATAGTTTAGACAACAATTATTGTGTGTGCCTCATCTTTTTTTCTGGATGTGAACAGTAATTATTAGGTTGGGTTAATGTAAAAGCATCAGTATAGAAACCATTACAGATCCTGCTTTTCAGCCAGATGGGATTTGTGTAGACAGTGTAAATGGAAGGAAACAGAAGCGATGTTAATGACCCTCTCCAACAGGGTGTTGTGTGATGACAGCTTCATTGTATCCTTGGTGCAATTATGCAGGACAGAACTCAAATCAGACCAAAAAACTGATGTATAAATCAAATACAAACTGAGAGGATAATACGGTTGATAATGCGTGGGGTCTGAATGCCGCACAGACAGATTCACTGTAAACATTTTCCTCTTTGTCCCCATAGATATGCAAATAAATCTTAATCATTAGGTATAGCTAAATACTTTTGCATATAATACAAATGCAATTTTTTGGAGCTCAACTGATGTTGAAACCATCAGCTAGAGCAGTGTTTCCCACCTCCTTCTCTGCATAAGTGTGGATCCATGGAAATGTGCATACTAGTCCTTCAGTGCCCTTTCCCCAATACAAAGCTGGTTGTATTATAGTTTGGGTGGCTAACACATACAAAAATGGATTTAGTCTGTATTTAACCAGCAGTGCTACACGCATTCAGAACAGTGAATGTGAATGTATGGTATAACACAGTGAAGGTGTACCTAGCTAGATCAATACTAGTGAGGTTCCTTTCTAAACAGCAACACCCTTTGTTTTTCCTTTGCTGTTGGAGGATTTTTATTCCTAATATTATAAAATAATATATTATTAAAATATTATTTTATTATAAAATAACAAAATAATACTTTGTGAGAAAAACACAAAATTAAAGGCTGCAATGCTTGCTATCAACCAGGAGCTAAAAACAAAATGACTCAACTGTGGTGGAAGGTAAGTCATCATATCAAGAGAGCAGTCTAGTTATGAAAACTCAGCCTAGCTCTACTGAGGGTAGATCTCCAGCTGGGAAGGACCATCTGTATGCAGACAAGCCCTTTAACCTGCATACAGACTAGGCTGAGGACTGTTAACGCTCAACATCCTCTGGGAAGCTGCCAGAGACAACAGCAGAGACAGTACCACCAGGAGGAAAAAGGATTGACAGACTGCTTCCAGCTGAAGCATATTTATATGACACCCAGTCCACTTGGGGCTCTATTGACACTGTAGGGCCAAAGAGACACAACAGAATGAATGACCAAAAGGGCAGGCAGGTGAGGTTTCAAGTACTGGTGGTAGCAGCCTTTCTAGTTGCCACTCAGACAAGGGCTGCTAACTGACAACCACTGAATTGCAGTAATCTGGATCTTGCCTGTATAGTCCAAGTGCCTGGGCTGGGAGACTAGCACCGCCTATAATGATGTCTGTCAAAAGGACCATTTCTGATGTCTTTCTGGTGGGGGATAAATATGCTAAGCCTTCCACCTACAGTATTATATAAGCAACAGTGCCCAGCCAAGACTGCAAGGCTTTAGCCTTGAAGGTACTGCTCACCCAGTTATCTATGGCATGCAGGGGTCACATTTATGAGGACAAGGGTGTGCTATAGATTGTATAAAGGAACCCCAGCAGCTACAGTCATGTAATGCAAAGGGGAGGTGAAGTAACAGATGACAGCACTCAACTATATGGAAGTAGTAGCTCCTCTCAGTTTATCTCAACAATTATTACCTATTAATTTTTTTTTTTTTTTTAATTTTGTTATTATTGCTGGTTGTTAATTGGTAGCCACCTAGGATGGGGTTATAAGGTCTCAGTTCTGAGCCAAGGAGCCAGGCAGCTATGAGGTACACACGTGAGGTTAAGTGGCCTCAAGCAACATTCAGCCTTATGGACAAAGAGGCTCTTGTAAGTTTCTTTTTGTTGCAGTTCAGTTCCAGTGGTGCAGGAAGGCGCTGTAGAGTCTGCATACTGAGCTGAGGAGCTTTACAGCTATGGGGTACACAATGGGGGGTGCAGGCGCCCACAGCACCATTCAGCCGTATGGACAAAGAGGCTCCTGCTGGCTGAGTTCTGACAAGAACAAAATGACAAATGAGCAACACACGCTTTCGCGTACAGACACAGAGCAGGCAGCAGTGAAGCTGGTGAAGGAAAAGCTAGTCAGCTAATGAGCTAGCTCTTGTTACACTTTATTCAATAAACACCGATGAACAAAAGACCACAGAATAACTCCTAGTAAGGATGTCCACAAGTTCGCTAAATATAGCAATAAGCTAGGTAACTAACAAGCCTTAAATCCTTTCATTAAGATCTGTATTTGTTAGGAAGGGTTCTCATTTAATTTTTACCCAATTAGTATATATGAGGCAGCTCAGCAAAAGAGAGATACCAAAAGATATTTTGTCTGTGATATTCTTGTGCACAGTGACAATGTTAAAGTGTTATTGGTTTGGAAAAACAAGCAGACAAATATAGATAGACCTCATGCCACAAGTAGGAGGCAAGAGAGGATGTCACTGGTATTCAGTGGATTTTAAATACCCTCTGTGATGTCCTATTAGACTCTTCAGGGGGATGGTCAATTTCATTTCCCATCCTAGCAATAATCTTCAGATGGGAATCTGATTTCATGGCATGGTGTGCTGACTGAAATGAAGCTGAACATCACCCTGTCATTACAAAATATCACCCATCATACATCCTGTATGATGTATGATCTAACATCTAACTAATGATGGTATGAAATGATTAGGCCTTAACAAAACAACATACAGTAAAGAAACCAAACAAGTCAGTGGATCAAATCTGGATTTAAAAAGCCACACTGAGTGAGTTTGTGATTAAACTTGAAAAAAACTGAAAAGGCAACCCCAGTCTGACTGAGGCAGACACAATGGATGCACAGATTTCAGTGAGTACACTGTGATACTGTGAGTGCATTAGGAGTCAGCTTAATAAAAATACACACGTGCTTTTGTAGAAAACGCTTAATACTAATGATGTTTTAACATTAGAACCTTGCTGTCAGATCATTTGTGGGTTGGCCACTATGTTAATGTTACCTGTTGGAAAACTAAATATTCGTGCTTTAGATTTGTTGTAACCCAATAGTAATATTCTTTTTGGAATAATATTTCAATATACAATAAAAGGCATGTATTAATTAGACTTGCACCCGTAGAAATCATATACATGGATAAGGGATGTAGGGTTCAAGCCCAGAAAATTAAAGGCTAATTTTATGTCAAAGGAGTTTACTGTGAAATGCAGACCAAACTTAATTAGTTTCTCTTTTAATAGCAACAGTCAGTGTTGGGGGAGGGGCACAAAGTGACAGAAGAGAGCCATCAGAGTGGTATCAGTCACATACAGTTTGGGAGAAAGAGCCACAGAACCAGAGAGACACAGCGCATGGTGGAGAGAGGCACACAGAACCACAGAGAACGAGACACAGAACCAGGGAGACACAGCACATGGTGGAGAGAGGCACACAGAACCACAGAGAACGAGACACAGAACCAGGGAGAGAGCCGGGGAGAAAGCGGTAGGGACACAGAAACAAGGAGAGATTTAATTTTTTTTTTAATATTACTTTTAAGATGTTTATTTCAACGACTTTGTCTCCACAAAGAGCTTAGGAAAAAATGTTATTCACAAATTTTAAAATTTGGAGAGATGAGCGATAGAACCAGGGAGAGAGGCACACGAAATCAGAGAAAGAACCAGAAAGAAACACACAGAACCCGACAGAAACATAGAACCAGAGAGAGAAAGACACACATACACACACAGAACCAGGGAGAGAGAGACAGAAACAGGAAGAGAGACACATAAGTGATAAAGAGAAACTACATTTGTAAGGGTAAGTTTTATAAATTTTTTTGTGTAACTGATTGTTACTGAATGTTTGCGTTTGACTGTAGGCGTGCTGAGGAAACGATCAGGGAATGGCCCGCTTTTTGACCGTGCTGGAGATTTGGCGCTTTGGCCCACATCACCACCCTGTGACCCGGGCATGCACCGAAGAGCAACACAACGTGACTAACACAAGAGAGGAGACAACTGCGGACCAGGTGGACCCCGACGTTACAAATAAACCGCTGTCATCAGAGGCGTCCACTGCTCAGCCTTGGCCTGAATCAGCGGGCAATGAGCAGAATGCCATAACTCAGCTGGATAACTACAGCCTGCACAATGACAGCAGAGCAGATACCCTCTGCAGTACGGAAGAAAACATTTTGTCCTTTATGGATACTCAGAGGACAGAGGGCTGCATGACTGGCTCGCGTGACATTGTTTGGAGGTCAGAGGTGCACCAGATTAACCAAAAAGGTGAGGTGGCACAGTCGACAGCAAGTCTAAGCGGGCATGTCATTCCAAGCAGCTTAAATGACAGTTGCACTTCAACGCAAGCAGTCAACTTAATGCAGGCAGATGCAACAAGCAGTTGCTATGGTTCTCATGAGTTGTGGCTGCGTGCAGGCCACATGCCAGCAGGTGATGATGACGGTCCTATTATGGACAAACAGAACAAGCGCTCTGTCGTCACAAGCTTTGACGGTAATCGCAGAAGAAACACGAAGGTGTTAGATTACCCCTTGGTAACAGAGGCTGCCATTGGCCTGGTCATTGATGACTCACGGTTGAGGATGCCACCTGTTGAAGGATGGCCATACACAGACAGCTGGTCAAGTGCATACTCAGACGGAGTTCATATTGTTGCTCATAACCCAGATGAAGCTCCAGTCGTAGTAGTACCGGAATTGGCAGCCATGGCAATCAAAGGCCAAGAACTGGAGTCCCAGAAGAGTGAAGAAAACTCAGTTACAGCAGAAAATATGCGTTTAACCAAAGATGCCCAAGACCATGCCGGATTGGCAGCAGAAGGGGGAGGAGAGAAAGTCCAGACCCAGATAAAAATCCTGGTTGGCGCCTCAGACGATCAGTCGTCTCCCGACAGAGATAAGGAGCCAAGACATACTCCACTCACAGAGAACATTACTCCAGTGACCTCAGAGAACCAGAGACGTATGAGTGTTCATCACACTGTAGCTTCAGCAAATTTCTATGCTTCGGATATAACTGATGCCATGCCATCTGTAAGTGACAGAACTGCGGATATAATTTCTGTGAGGGACAATGTGTTTGCCGGAGAAAAGGACATGGATATTGACTGTCAAATAAAGGTTTCACAGGAGGAAGAGAAGGACAGAAACTCAGAATACCAAGATACATCTAAAGAACAGCAGGAACCTGAGGTGAGATCATAAATGTGTTGTATTACATACTCCACAGGTGTACAGAAAAGTCGGAATCAATCAGTAGATTAAAATAGATTTAGCTCAGTGTTATTGCATTTTCCTGTACATTAGTACAGGCTTTTGCTTGTTTCATACTCTCCTTCACTTGTAAGTCACTTTGGATAAAAGTGTCTGCCCAATGAATAAATGTAAATGTAATGAAAATGTACATAAGTAATATTTTAACACTTTGAAGTATCACAAAGTTGACAATTGTTCAATTGGGCAAATATTAGTAATTTGTGTCTATACAGTATGTATATTCAGTCATTCCCTTTTGATATGAATGACAGAGTAGTTCACTATGTTTTGATGTCACCAGTCAACTAGAGCTCTCAGGGTCTGGCTCAGAGCCCTGGGGGTGGAGCTATCTGCTCCTTTGATTACTCACACCGCCCAACAGACCGAGAGTGACAGCTACTGCTGCAAAGGAAATGTGAGGTTTTGAAAAACCGCAGATAAACAGAAATGCCAACTAAATATAGAATGCCCTGGATGATAATAGTAAGCATCCCCAAAGGGAGGAGGGGGCCAAGCACAGCTGAGCACTGTAATATGACACCCGGCACGCTGCACCCCAGTCCATACCCTGTGAACAGTCACATGAAGCTCAGTGGACAAAAGGCCAGCGAGTTGGGTATGATTGGTTCAATCCAAATGTCAATCAGAGTATGCTTGGGTGGCGTAGCCCAGGGCTTTCGCCTTTAATAGTGCTTATCTCTTCCCGAGCCCAAGTGTTTAGTCGACTCCTGCATCTAAACATGACGGTTTCTGAAGACATCCTAAAGGGTGTCAAAGAAAGGTACGTTCATAAAAAGAAAACTGAAATACAGAAAATGAGAAGAGGTGGAAAGAGATTATAGCTGACCTGTACTGGAATTCCATATGACTGGTCTAAACTGGTTTAGATATTGCACGATGTATGTCACGTGCACACAATGTATGTTCGTCTATTCTGTGAGGAAAATTTCCATCTTGTAAGTGAATTAGTTTAATGTTGAACAACTTATGACACTGGGTTTTTTCCATCGCAGTCAGAGACTAATGCACTTTGGGAGGTGACAGAAGACACCCTCTCTTCGCTTGACTTGGGGATTAAGAAAGGAGCGGAAAGGAGCAATGGGTCCTTGACGTTCTCAGGTTACCCCGGCCAGCCGTCAGCTGTGGAGGGCACACGCTGGGAGGAACTAGGAGACTCCATTGACAGACCCAGCGCAGTTCTTCAGAGAGTAGAGGAGACCGTCTACAGAGATGTGGCATGTGCCCCGCTTCACACAAGCCACCAAATACAAAGTTACTCTGAGGCTGAGGAGAAGGGATCTGGAGTGAGTCACGGGACCGAACACCTCCTTGTCAGTAACCAAGAGGAGAAAAATGAAAGCCCCAGTTTTATCATGCCTTTAGCTCCAATTTGCCAAAGAAGTTCTCACATTTGTGCAGACGTCACTTTGGAAAGGGACCAACAGTGTGGCAGGTTTTTAAACACTGCTCTGAATGGAATTTTTGATAGAACAAGGGAACTTTATTTGGAAAATCGAAAGGAAAAATTGTTTCATGGTGGAAAAGGAGACAAAGCATGCAGTGATTACCGACCAGATAACAGAGATGAAACGTTAACAGCTTGTTCTGGTCAAAGTCTCAATAAAAAGCGTGTAAAGTCTCCATTACCTGAGGATTCACAACATCCTTTGTCCCTTGACAATAAGAGGACCAAAGCCTCTTCCACGGTCAATAATGCAAGGAATGAACTTTCAAAGTTGACCATACTTACAGGTGACAACTTTGTGGTCAATGAGGAAGCTCACACAGCATATATCACACTGGACCTGGATGGTATTTCAAACATTGACACTCTACTTGCTGATGAGAATGGAAACCACAATGATTGTAAATCTTTAGAGGACGTCAAAAGCAAAAATACCTGTGAGGCTGAACAAAAAAAGAACATCAAGATGCCTCACAAAGCCTCAAAGACAGAGGGTAAAAAATCAGCAGGCCTTAAAACCATAGAGAAACCAGCTAGTCGCAAGGAGAAATCCAAACAGGCAGCTGCACAAGTGTCAAAAAAACAAGAGACACCACCTCCTGAATCACTTGACACGTGTGAGTCATCGACAGCAAAGGCAGGAGCCGATGTGTCTGTGACAGTCATTGAGACAATAGTGATAACAGAAAAAGCCACCAGTAAATCTCGTGGCAAGAAGAAGAAAAAACACTCCCAGCATGCACCTGGAAAAGCTGAGACTGAGACCCTGAAGGCAGAAGAGAGTTGTTCCCAACTGAAAACTCTGAAGGAGCAAACCGTTGCCTTTGACACAACACTTGTAACACAGAGTAGAAGTAAGAATGACAAGCCAACATCTCTTGCTTCCATAAAGGACTGTTTTCAAGCAGATAATAGGCAGGAACCATCAACTGTAAATTACTTAGCAGCAGTGTCCAAGGGAAAAGATACCTTAATAGAGGAAAAATGCACCTTTGCAGATAACACCCTGAGTGTCCCAGCTTCAACAGAAAGCACCTCTGTAGAAGCTGGCCTTGTGACCCAGCCAGATGAAAATATTTTAAAAGGTTGCTGTTTGTCAAAGGACAAGAATGGAGACCAAGCTCCAGAATGTAAGCCAAAGACAGAGGAGTATTCTTCCCTAATGAAAAATGATGAACATGCCATTCCAGAAGAGACGAGTCACAGGAAGGCCTACAGCGAAGTGGTCAAGCGGAAGACACGGATAGAAAAAGAAGGTAAAAGGGAATGTAAACACAAATATTAGTTTCCCTCATTTGTTGGTTGTGGTAAAAAAAAGGATGGCATTGTCTTGCACGTGTAACACTCCAGGAAACTCAATATAGCCACATGTGCTTGTGCCTTTTGCGTTTTCTGATTTAGTCCCCAGAGCGCTGCAGGACATCACGGCGGAGAAGCTTTCAGATGAGCCTGGGAGCATCAGCCTCTGCTGCCAGTTCAGCGCTGTCTCCGTGGATACCACTGTGGAATGGATGAAAGAAGGGGTCATTCTGGCACAAGCAAAGAGAAGGTACTTATTTATTTCAGCCACCGCCTCAGAAGACTGCCATTGTCATTTTTTTTGCGGTCATACAACAAAAGCACTTTCCCACCACTTGGCGGAGCTGCCTACTTAGTCTTGCTATGCCTGGATCTTGGCAGGCGTCATGCACGACAGCAGTGTGGTGGTGATTCAGCCATGACTTACAGTGGGGGCAACGTTCGATTTTTATGTAACGCTGTGATTCAGACATGCTATTGATTTTCTGTTACTTACATGACATCACATTTTTATGACTAGGTCTTTGGGAATACGTCCAACCATGACTGGTGTGTAACATGTACTCTATATATTTCTGCACTGTACACAGAGTATGATCTTTACTGCAATAGCGCAGTTGACAGCAGTTAAACTGTGACATCGATTATGATGATTCATTTAACTGTTGCGGTTCCGTTGTGCTTATTGGCATAGTGCTGTGATGGTCAGAGACAGAGATGTTCTCACTTTATGGACTAAGAAAGCTCTTGAACTTTACAGTACAGGTGATGAAAGCCCAGTTACCTTCACAATCCCCAAGGCATCCAGCAAAGACCTTGGAAGGTACCAGTGCTGTCTGAGCTACCCACATGGAACTGTGACGTCAGAGTTTCACCTGACCTCCGATGGTAAGCCTTTGCCAGCCAATTCACTCATTCAGTATAGAGCTTGATGCCCGGTGTGTCTAAATACCCTTTTCCTCTTCTCTTTCTCAGTGCTGAATGAATTCATCCCCAGTCAAAACCACACAGGTGAGCCGCAACACCCCCCTGGGAGGGTGGGATCTGGCTCGTTATTGAATGGGTGGCACACTCTGCTGGTCTGATCGAGACATCATTTGTTCTTTTTAATGTATTACTGCACAACTGATGTAGAAGAAGCTCTGTATTTGACACAACAAAGAAAAGTAGACTGAACAACAAGTAGGCAATTTATTCAGTGTCCAGAATCAATACTAAGACAGGGTGTTGTGTAATGATAGAGGACTGTCTGTGGTTGTGAACCAGATCTTGAGCTTGTTTTTTTTTCCACTGTCCCTCAGTGAGAGAGATTGAGGGGATGGGCGAGGATGTGAAGTGTGCCCCGCTGCTGTTCAGAGATGACTTCCTCAGTGAGCAGTACTTTGGGGAGAACCAGCCAGCCAGTATCATGACTGAGGAGGCCCACTTCGGCGAGGGCATGCACCGCCGGGCCTTTCGGACCAAGCTTGTCGAGGGCATGCAGTCCACTTTCACTCCGGGACACCCCTGCGTGCTCAAGGTGCACAACGCTGTCAGCCACGGAACCAAGAACAACGAGGAGCTCGTCCACAAGAACTACAACCTGGCTGTGGAGGTGAGGGCAGTCTGTGGAGATGGTGGAGCACAATAACTGTGCAGACCTCATCGTGCGTCTTGTGGTGCTGCAGGCACCAAATGCATGACCATTTTTTGAGTTAAATCCCTGAAAGGAACTGCCTTAAAAGTTTGAGCTAAATTTCCTCTGTGTGGTCACCTTACAAATGAGTACCTGCTAAGCGAATACAGATTGGGATTTAACTTCATTTGAGAGTTGCCTTGTGTTGGAGAACACACTTTTTCTAACAAAATGGTGGAATGTCGTTGTAGTAATGGAAAATGAGTGTGTATATTGATTTTCATTCTGCGTTGTGCTTCAGGAGTGCTATGTGCAGAACACTGCCAGGGAGTACATCAAGGCCTACACAATGGTGGCCAAGTCCACAGAGGCTTTTGGAGAGGTTCCAGAGTGAGTATGATATGACACTGCACCATTGGTGCTCAGTGTTAGCAGCGAGCTGATAAGTCCAGTTTTCCTAGGACAGGGCTTTGGATAACCTCTCTGTGTTCCCATGTGCCAGGATCATTCCCATCTTCCTTGTGCATCGTCCCTCCAATAATATCCCGTACGCCACGCTGGAGGAGGAGCTGATGGGCGACTTCGTCAAGTACTCTGTGAAGGACGGGAAGGAGATCAACCTGACGAGGAGAGACTCAGAGGCAGGGCAGAAGTGCTGCACCTTCCAGCACTGGGTCTATCACATGACTGAGGGCAACCTGCTGGTCACCGACATGCAAGGTATGTTGCACTCCACGTCTTCCTGACCACTAAAACCCATGAAATACAAGCAATCATGCATTTAAAGACACCAAACACACTATGTAAAAAGTGATGACAACACTTGTCTGTTGAAATATTTGTACATTCCATCAATGCAGTAATGCTGAGATATCCAGCTCAGTACATCTTTCATCTTCTGCTGGAAAACCGATGGATGAAGATCCAAAAATTCAGTATTGAAATTTATCTCAGTCATTTTTTTCAGTATGGTATACCATATCGGCGTAAAATATACAATGGTTTTGATTATGAATAAAGCCTCCCACCTTCTCAAAAAAGAGACTAAAAAAAGAAATATAATCTTTGAACACAATCTAGAAATAACCCATTTACTCTTAAAGTTAATGTTAAAAGCTGGCAGTTTTCCAATGATAGCCTACCTTTTCCTTTTCCCCTTATGTGGCCTAAGATGCAAAACTGGTGTGATTGCAGTTGTGTAATACTAATTTAGGTAGCATTGGTCAATACCATACCATAGTGCTGTCAGGTGCCTGTAAGTTTGTCAGTGGGAGATGCCACACTTACAAAAGCTATGCGACTTACATTAGCAGCCTGCTTCTCAATGGCCTATATGGATTTGCCAAGTTATTAAAGGCACATTTATCACTGTTAAGAAGCACACCTGGGTTTTTTTTAACTGATTGCAGAAATCTAATAGAAATCACCCACATAGTCCCTGCTGACCTAGTACTTCACCTTTGTGATGCAGTTGTTGGTGTCTGAATAATATTCCTTTCAGTTCCCTTTAGGTGTCATCTAGAATCATTTCAACAGTAATATTTGCTACAGACATGCTGTGTGTGTGTGTGTGTACTTGTGTCTATATATGTATGTATATATGTATGTATGTGCCAGGGTTTCCTCTAGGATTTTTTTCTTGCCGGTTTGGTGTTCAGAAAGAATATATTTTACCAAACAAATCTGAAACTTACCAGTCACATTTCAATAAAAGTCTATGTTACAAACACAAATATAATGTACACCTAGGTTGATGAAAGAATGAAAACGACCTCAAATCAGTTTAACTATTTAATGAACAGTAAAGATTAAGCAAAACGAACAGTGATGATTGTGCAAAACCTCAACATTAGCCGTTAAAATGTAGACTATTACGAAACATCTGTAACCTGTAACATCTGTAGCCTGTTTAAAAAAAGGCTACATTTATTCATTTGGCTTTTTATCCAAAGCAACTTACATAGGTTACAGTTCTTTACAATGTTATCCATTTATACAGCTGGATATTTACTGAGGCAACTGTGGGTTAAGTACCTTGCCCAAGGGTACAGCAGCGTCCCAGCGGGGATCGAACCGGCAACAAGTCCTGCTCCTTAACCACTATGCTACACTGCCAACTATAAATCATGTGTCCAATGTGTCTTTGCAGCTTGCGTCACTCTCTCCTCCTCCAGATGACTTCGCATCTTAATTTGATTCTGCAGAGAGAAGCCCCTCTCTGCTGGCATGCTTGACACGGGCAGAACACAGGCAATTTTAGCCAGTGTAGCCCAGTCGGGGTACAGCTCGCTGAACTCATAAATAAGCAATTGTTATAGCTAAATAAATAAATAGTCTTCGTTATACCTACGTTTTGTATGAGCATTGTTACTGAACATTTTGACCGGCGAGTTTTTAATTTATCTGTTTTTTTATAAATTTTACCAGGGACAAATTGGTAATTACCAGCTAAAGAAAACCCGGGTATGTGTGTATGTATGTATGTACATAGGCATTTGTGTGTCGTGTGGCTGCCATTTTGAGGGGATGTCAGGTTCACATCATTGTTTGAAAAGAAGAGGTACTACAGCACTCAAATCACACCAAGGATGAGATACTTTTTGCCTCTTTCTTTTTACCTGTTCTGAGTTTACTTCTTTTTCTTTGTAGGTGTGGGGATGAAGTTAACTGACGTGGGTATAGCAACTCCTAAAAAAGGGTGAGTTTATGGAAAAAAATCATTGAAAAGCCCTTGACATTTTGAAAAGGATGCTATTCACTGGCCATATAGATGGAATTCATGTACCATTTTCTGGTTCTGACTTTTTTTTCAGTTACAAGGGGTTCAAGGGAAACTGTGCCACCTCGTTTATTGACCAGTTCAAAGCCCTCCACCAGTGTAACAAATTCTGCGAGTTACTGGGCCTCACATCTCTCCAACCTGCCCAGCAGAAGCCCAAAAGGACAGGACCTGCTCCAAAGCCAAAGTCACAGCCCCAGACAAAGAAAAAGACATTCGCCTTCAACCTGAAGAGCAAATCCTGAGGAATGCTTTCCTTCAAACCTTGGGCATTATCAGCATAGAGTGTTCAACACAGACTGTGTCTGGGGGCAATGAAAGGATCTGCTTTTGTACCAGATAGCTGCATCTATATAATCCTGTTTCACTTAAGTATTTGCTGCACTGTACGTGAGATTAGCTTTCAGTTAGGAATAGATATTATCCTGAATTTCAGACGCAGAAAGTGAGGTGGTAGCTAACCATGTCAGTGCAGAGTCGTTGTTGACCTTTTCCTTGCTTTTTGTTGTTTGTGGGTTATCTTAATGGCAAAGAGCAATCTGATGGACCTGCTATCCATGACAATGAAGTACAGCCATTAAAGTGAGCTCTCCAGCCACACACACATGCACCAGATTTGCCAAATAATGGTACATTTTAGAGGTAATTTCTCTCAAGTTGGACAAATTTATATACATAATTGTATTGAGTAAAAATGGGCATTTACTTTTACACTTTGGAAAGTGCCACCTTTTAAAACTCATGCAACTAAGTGTATTTTCTTTCGGTGATCACATACAAGTTAAACATTACAAATTCAGCTGTTAAAATCCTCTCTGAAAATTTTTCATTGACATTGCTGTAATTTTTAGAGTAATGTAAGATAGGAAATAGAAATATTAACAATTAAGTAAAATTTTAAAAGCTTTCTGTTTTTTTTTTTACTTTAAGGGCAGCTAGAGGTTGCTACTATATGTGCCTTAAAGAAAATGACTAAGATGTACATACTCTGTTTTAAGGTTATACTTGGTTTACTATAATTAATCACTAATATTTGTCTGTGGTCTGAAGGTCAAAATGAGTGTGTCAGGTTGCCTCTTAACACTGGAGATTTCAGAGGCTTGTCTCCTGCAGATTTTTGGGAAATATTTTAAAGTCAAAGTGGATTTGGAAAATTGTTTGAAAAATAACATCAGCGGCCCCCAACCCCCACACATCCCAACCCCTTTGCGTGGAGAAAGCAGCCCAGTCCATGGCCGATGTTGAAACGTGGTGACGTTTCCCTCAATAACATAACACCGTGTCATTCTGAAGAGTGGCTTTGTGTTGGGAAACGCAGCTCTCTGGCTGCTGAAGGGACAGCTATGGGAGGGGGTCAACCCCTGGAACGTCTGCCTGGTTGACTTATTAAACCAGCTGTCTGTCTGCCTCGGCAGATATGCTCGGCCTGCAACCTCTGCAGCTTCCAGGAGCATTCAGACACGTTTGAGTTCTCGCCAAACTATTAATACCTTTCTCTCCCCATAAATTTGAACCTCAGCCTGATGTCATTCCCATACATGCACAGAGGGGTTGATAATGGCAAATTTGTCTTCACTGTACTTTTGTTTTCATAGTACTCTAAAACATCAATATTGTATTCTGTCATTTTGGAGAAAGCTTTCACCTGAATGTTCACTTTCTAATGAATACAGTGGTGATCAGCTGACTGCCAGACACATTGTAATACTGTTTTTTTTTGTTTTAGTGTCGGTTTACATTTGTTTTCATTTAACTTCCCTTGAAGGGGTGTAAAGCTGTAGTAAAGTTTAAATGCAGTTTTGCTGAAGACAGTGCATCACTGAGACATTGTCCAAACTGGTTTGTTAAAGCTGTGAACCTTCTTTATTTCTTCTATTTTCTAGATATCTAAAACTGTACTGAAACCAATGTGTTACTTTTAAGTTGATACTGTGAGAATAAAACAAGGGGATTTTTTTGTTTCTTGAGTCGGTGCTTCATCAAATACAGCACAGAGACCATTAGAGAGTGACCTTTTAAGCTGCCGGGTCAGGAAATTTGAGATCGCCCAACGTCCCAGTTTCCCTGTTGACTTGAATGATCACTGCACCTCATGTGATGTGCTATTCAGCTGGCACAATATGAGACTACTGGGTCACGTATTTTCATTTTTGAAATTCACAGGTGCCCTTTCAGTGCACGCCCCCCTCACAGACTCACCTTGTGTGTCCTTCTGGTAAATGGGTCACCGCTACTGCTTATGATGACAGTATACTTTGAGCTCATTGTTGCTATTTAGCGGCCTACCTTTCAGTCTGAGGTTCAGACAGCAGATTAATTAACATGGGCTGTGTAATGTTATGTTATGCCATGATTTTAATTTCAGTTAAATTTCATGTTAAAAACAAAAAGTTGAATTGCATTTATTTTTCTTAGAATGGCCTTAATTTGCAGCACAGGATACAATATTAACATCCCAACCAGGCTTGGCACCAGGAGAAAATACAGAGGGGTGCAACTGCAATCCACAGGTGTGCACAAAAAGTTAGGAGAGAAATGGGGGTACACTGAGGTCCATCCGGGGGTGCACTCTTAATGCACCCTTAACACCTCCATAGTGCCAGGTCTGCTCCCAATGTAACAAAAAAAAAAGATAAGGAGTCAACAAAAATGGTGGCATCTGGCAATGATGGTTTTGAGGCAGTGAGGGATCCATATATAGGGGCTAAAAGAGGGGCACAGGATATGTTTTGATTAGGTTAGTGTGGACAGATTGCAGTAATTAAGGTGAACAGCAGAGGTCCACTCTGCACTGTGACTCTCCATGTCGCGGGGGGTCCTGGGGCTGGATGATGCTTCTCACCATAGCTATTTAGTGTGATAATGGCGTTTGATAACATTGGACACAAACACCATTGTCACACTCCACAGCTCTGGAGGAGAGGGGGCAGGATGACTGCAGTGAGTGGAGAGGAGAGGGAGAGAAAGAAAGAGATTAGATACAGGGTCATTCACCCTCACGCATTCTCCTAGTCCACTGTCTGTGTAAAGTAATGCAAACAGCACCAGCTTTGGCCTAGACTTCTCTACTCGTTTGTGTCACTGCAATATCCGCACATCATGGAGCTGTATCATTTGTTAGGTCATTATTTGCATTTAAAGTGCTGTTAGCACTATTGTCAGCATTGCTTAGGGTAATAATTAGCATTTCCAGCTTGCTTAGGCCTATACTGTACAGTTGCATTTGGGAAAAATACCACTACAGACTGTCCCTAGACCCAAATCAACAGCAACAGCATTGTGGTCATTTCAAATTAAACGCATTATTTTCAGGGATAAGTGAACACAATGACCCCTTTCAATATCTTATCAGTGACAAATGGAAACCCACAGCTTCAGAGCAAACAGCAGCGCCACTTCTCTGATCACATGGCCAAATGCGCCGGTCGCTCTGGATATCACCTGCTCTTTCTCATTGCTGTTCGATCAGCACGTCGGCACCGCACCACGCAGCCCGGTTATCTGCCTGCGGAGAGATTGCAGGCCGGTTGCACCAGCCACGCCGCTGCAGCGTGTCGCTGAACCTTGATTGGTGGCAGACATGAGGAAATCTGCAGCTGTTCTGTTCTACCGGCACGTCTCGTCTGGCGTACCTGAGCGGCCTTGGGAATAATTCCACAGCACGCCCAACGCCTCTCACACCCTCTGACTTGCATATGCTGTGTTTAACGCAGCTGCCAAAACTGTTCGTTGTTCAAGGTGTTCATGCATCAAAACACCTTTGGGCATAGTTATTTTCTCCCCAAAGGGTTTGTGAGGGTATTGATCTATGTGCTTCCTTCAGAACGTGACACAGTTTTTAGTAATAGAGTGCATATTTGGGAAATCTCAATAAGTTAAGATATTTTAGCGAACCAGAAATAAAAGTGTGAGTCATGCAAATTTATACTGTGGGTAATCACAATAACAGTCCGGTTTGAATATGCGCGCACACACACATTAATGATACTGAACATGCCTGTTAATGAATCTATCTTCTTATTGCTTTGCAGTTTTTGAATTTATGTTGCTGAACTTGTATCCAGGACTATTATTAATGCAAAACGCAAGCAAATCCATAAGAATTATCCAAACATAGACTCAGATCACTCTGTCAGGAAGCACAACTAATAATTCTTACAGTCAAGAGTGGAGATCACTGTCATAAAGAGAAGGTTAACTCACCACAGTGGTCTGATGGTCTGAGGTCCACCACAATGCTGCAGTCATAGTGGACACATGACGTTGCCCTCAGCCACACACACACACACACACACGTATGCACTATAGCCACCACAGCTGCACTGAGAAACAAGTCCAGTTTGCGCTCAAGAGTTCATGCAGGGCATTGGATGGTCACCTTCTGGACAGGCTACTTTCTCTTCCCCTCCATTTATGTAGCTCTGGGGGATAAGACAAACACTTAATTCCCTTTGGTGATAAGCTCCCGGAAAGTATCGATCGGCCCTGACAAGGAGGGGCCAGCGATGTGCAGCACTGGAATGGCAGAAATGCACACAGCTTTCTTTTGGACTCAATATCTTTTGTTTTCAGACACTATAAGCAACATGTTTTCATCACAATGTCATTTAATTTGGTGTTGACACCTTGCCTCCCACTTTAAGGCTGTTTGAGTCTAAAAAGTCTGGTGTCCACTCCCAAAAAATGTATGGCCTCTTCACAGTGACCCACCATTCACTATAACATGACATTCGTAATTGGAGGACACAGAACACAGGGAAAACCAGCAGCAGGATCAGCTGTCATATTTGAATTGCAAAAATTTTGTGAATATTTTGCTTACTTTGCTGTGTTCCACATGCAGGATATTACAAAATATCTTCAGTCATTCTTCATGGTCCGAATCGCCATACTGGCTCTGGAAATGTTTCTGAGTGGCACATGACACTCCAGATGACATGTCATGGGAACACCTCTGTTTGGTCAAAACAGTCATTCCCTAAGGACCTCCAACCTGTCTGCATTTTCATATTTTCCGTGACATATTTACACAATAAAAATTTTATTCTGGTAATTTTATTCTTTATTCAAAATCATCTGTACCAGTAGCAATGACTAACGATGCTAACCACCAACATAACATAGCAAGACACATCACCTGTTCTTGCCATTGACATACCTTGGTGGCATTGCTTCCATTCTTACATTGGAGGCTTGAACTGAGTTCTAACCTTCATTTGTATGGAGGGTAATGACAAAAGTTCTTCATTGTCAAAGATCAGTGTGGCAAAACACAGACATGTTACTGCTAGTATATAATCCACATAGGTTTTCACAGCAATTTGACCCTTGTCAAAATATATTCTATCATGATTTCATGTCCATCAGATTTCTGGGAACATCTTATCTCCCACCAAGAATCTGTGCAAATAGATTCTATTATGGCAGATAAAAAATAGAACAAACACACCTTGGATAGGAGATAAGGATATCATATTGCTGTTTTTGAATGGAATCACTGGTTCAGATTGAGAATTTAGAGCTTTAGGTTCTAAGATGATTCACTCAAACTCTTAGAAAGTTTTCAGTTCCACCATTCACTGACATCTTTTACAGTAAGACATGCCTTTGGAGCAGGAATCGTCAGAGGTTTATTCAGGTCAGTGTTGTTGATTCCATGCCAAGGGGCTTTCATTTTACTCAATGGGTTCATGATGGTGAGAGTTCAGTGTGCTACCCCAGAGAGACGGTTTCACTCACGCTTACCATGCATTTCAGTCCAAAAAAAAAACACAACTGACTGCATATACAATCAATAACTAATAAGCGACCAGGAATAAACATACTCGTTGGGGCTTAATATATGGCAGTGACATGGCCACAGTGGGTGAACACACATTAAGCACTCTTATCAGAATCAAAGTCATTGTGTAACGCTTTATTCCAAGGGGTTTGCATGAGCCTGTATGGGAGAATTTTGGCTCTCGGCTTGTTTGTGATTGGGAAGGGGTGGATTTGATAAAGTGTCCCAGGACAGCAGGGTGCTTTTATTTGCTCGTCCTTGGAACTGATAACTCTCAGATTGCCTGTGTGAATGAACTGGGTTCCTTTCACCGCACACGTGCACAAGCGCTTTCACCATTTTGAGAGATGCGCAGAGAGAGCAACTCCGCTGAGGAAATCCTCATCCCATATTACATGTTAAAGTTACGAAGGCATTTGCATGTGCAGGTAAAAAAAAACAAAAAAGATGGTGATTCTGCAACTTTACCCAGTAGACTGAATTCACTCCTTAGTTTCAGGAATTTATCAGGAATTATCAGTTTCAGGAATTTATCAGGAATTATAACCATTGAACCCTAAATCCCTACTAAAGAAAAGCATCAAAAGTAAATGCATATCAAAAAAGTAGTGGCCTTTTGTGATGGAAATTACTACCAAGAACACCTACTAAGAATGTTTTTATTTTGAGTGAGAACATGACAGAAAGTCCCTTCAATGTCCATGGAAGGCTGTTTCCTATCTTTTTCCATCTGTATGTGTTACAATCTCCAGGTGTAAAAAGCCCCCCAAAAAAGCATGCTTTCTAACCAGCAGAATTTTGACTTCATACATTTTTCTTTAGATTGAAAGGGTTACCTGTTGATCTGATTTCACTTACACGAATGTCCATCCATCCATCCCTGCTCTGAGAGTCAGCCCTATTAGCAGACCAATCTGTGTCCTTGCATGGTGATTCACATTCTACAGTATTAGAACAGACCCAACACTGGGGCTCTTCGTAGGCCCCTTTTTCCGTGTCTCTCTCGGTAACACTAAATCTGATTAGCTTGACGACCCCTCGAGGTCACGGCTCACCCTGCCCTCTCAGCGTGCAGCGCGGGGCCACACAGCACAGAGTTCACTGCAGCCATACTGCTTTGATGACAGCAGCAGCTGGGCTCAGGCATTAATCATATAAGTGCCTCAGAGGCGTTTCAGCCACTGCTGTGAAGTGGTGTGAATGGTGAAGACAGGCCGTAATGCATGTTTACCAAACGAATTAAGGCCTTTGAATAAAGAGACTTCTAAAGCTTCTTTCAGGGTACCTTTCAGATTTATTGTAATTGCAGTTTCAGTGAATGCAGTATTACAGAAAATAGGTATGGACAATGCTGTTCTTTTACTACACAGCAATGCAATT
This sequence comes from Megalops cyprinoides, assembly GCF_013368585.1. Lineage (NCBI taxonomy): Eukaryota > Metazoa > Chordata > Actinopteri > Elopiformes > Megalopidae > Megalops > Megalops cyprinoides. Next base: position 12,172,919 of record NC_050587.1, read on the forward strand.
CAGCCTACAACACGGTCAGTAAAAAGATCTTGTAGTAAAGCAGATTATGTAATTATACATATGGAACAGATTTTGGTATGGCAACGCTATATAACAGCAACACTATAGAACTTCCAGGATGTGACCGCAGTCACCATAAATGAACAATTATAACAGGAAAGCCATAAAGTTGCAGCAGCATGACTTGTATCAAGTGAGAGTGCATATTTTCCATCACATTTCCATTTATTACCCTCAATAATAATAGTGAAAAGTGTTCTTTGCGGAGATGCAGCTGTTCTGTGTTATATTAAAATATTAATTTCCTCTATAGTTCTCTGTATTTATGTCAGAGACTAGTTTATCTTTAACACAACCCTGCAGTGTGTGCCGTGGTCTTCAAAGAGGATGTCTTGGCCAAGATTCGCTCTGATATGGTTGACAGAGAACAAACAGGAAACACTCACATCTGACAGCTGAAATCCGTCTGCAAAGATCAAAAAAATTCTGCATACTGTCGGGCAAATGTCAAATAACTGCAGCATACATTGTGAAGGTATAAACATATTACAGTTCAGTAATATGGACAGCATCATTGATTCAAAACAAAAGATATGGAGTACTAACAAACTTTACGCCTACTATTAACTATTATTAGCATTTTCATAATGCTACAAGAATAGCTATGAAATGTAAAATATAACAACTTTTAAAATGTGAATGCAATTCAACAAAATTCTACTGGGCTACAGTGAGGAAAGTCAGAAACAAAGATTAGACAAAGTAAAAGTAACACACAATCGATTGATGCACTCCAATCCAGCCAGGCAAATTTCGTTTGAATCATTTCATCAGATTCAGTTAATTGGATTAGATTGATTAGATTAGATTTAGCTAATATAAGATCATATTCAATTCAATGTTTTAATGATAATTAATTTGTTCTTCTCAGCAAATGGTATATGAGGTTGTATCTTCACTGTCTGTATGAAAACTAAGACCAAAAACATGGTAACAGCTAAACTGTAAACTCTTCTCCACATGTTGATGCTGAAGCCTCTTCAGAGTATGCATAGGTACCAGCTTCTGCTGCAAGTGGTTCAGATTCAGAGTCTCATATTGGCCTAAGCTAAGCAAATAAAATCAAGTCATCTTAGTTTCTTGTCCATCTGGTCAATTTTGCCCATCCCCTAGTGCATAGTACCTGTGACTGATTGGTCTTGGCCCCATTAATAATTATAAAGGCAAGCATTTGTCTGTGAACAATGGTAAGTACCAGTATTATCACTTGTTACAATGGTCAGTGACATAATGATGATCTTATTGTCACAATACCTGACCGCTTGCAGAGCACAAGGAAAACAAATACAATTAAAATAATCATAACGATGAAGTGTGAGCAGAAAAGCAGCAATACACTCCTCCAAACAGCAGTTAAGAGTCCCTGTTTTAATACGTGGCATTTATCTGGCTATCCTACAGTATTTGTGTAATCTTAAATTTGCATATGTGGCAACAATAACCACGACACAAAAAGACCCCCCCTGTAAGATAGTCAACTGCTGTTATTCGATGCACGTCCCAATGGTATATGGCGTTTGAAGTTGTCTTTTACTTGCAAATACAGTAAAAGTGTCATTCGCAAGGACAGTTCAACCAAAATGAGAAGCTGCAAATTTATTCATTTTAGTACTGACTGGTTCGAAAGCAGATTCATTCTGATTAGCCACACGTGCTTCTGTCATTTATTTTTCCATGTGGATTTGGACATACAGTGTGTCAGTATTTTTAAAATGATCTTTTGTAAACAACACTTCCAAAGAGAAATCAAGATGACAAAATGCTGCTGGAGCACGATCAGATTATATGTACCGGGTGTTCACTTAGAACCAAGATGACTCAGATTACACAAGAAGTTCACAAGACTCCCATATCAATTCTCCCATTCCATTGTCAGTTTCTTCACTTCATTTGATTTAATACAACTTTTCATTTTAGGAGAGTAGCTACAACACATCGTGGCAGAATTAAAGAATTCAAGGCACATCGTGGTAGTTCTAATAAACTGGTTAAATGCTTCAATGCATATGAAATCACTTGTCAGTGTTTACCTGGAAGTCACTCTCAACAGGGGTTAAGGAATGTAGTCTTGGGTAATATTTTTTTCATCATCATCATCCAATTCCCCAATCTTGTCCAAATTAAAGATGCAGGCTCTAGGACCAGTGACGAACATAAAAGCCAAGTGACCATTGATTAGTTTGCTTTTGACCATCTCTTTATTTTACACCATGCGCTCTTTGATTGTTAGTGTTTTATGAAAGTTACCTGGCAGAACCACTAGGAATTGAAGGCATCTACTGTAGCTTTCTAAACAGAAGGTCTAAACAGAACACAGACAAAATCCCTCTACACACCTTGTATTGATATGTGCTATCCCAACTGCCAGACAGCATGACCAGCTGCCAGAGGTGGGATATCAGTCACAAAACAATACACAATGTGCGAACAAGGATTGACATCCATTTGGCACAATGATAAAACCATCAGGCATATGGAGTTCAATATTTCAGTTTAATCTGACCCCAGTTATATTAAACAGCGAGGTCTTGCCGAGCAGTGGAATTAAACAAAGTGATCTTTCCCTGTTAATAAAAAAGGAACACCCCCTAAAAAAAAAAAAATAGTAGAGAATCCCACAGATTTCTTCAGCCGTGACTGCCGCAGCCATTCAGTGTGAAGCAGGACACAGATACAGGGAGAGGGAAGTGAGGAACACCAGTCCGGAGTCGCGGCTCCACAACTGTGAGTTTATACATTAGCAGCAGCCAGATTTACAGACAATAGATATTGCACCGGGTAAACGAGTGCTCTCAGAGGAAAAAAAAAAAAAAAAAAAAACAATCACATTCAAGTTAATAATGGGGACGAACGACAGGCGACATGACCTTGATGTGATTTGTAAAGTGCCCATTTGGTTTATTGTTGTTAGGAAGGAAAAAAAAAAGGCGAAAAAATAAAGAGAAACGGATCCGTTCCCGTAAAAATCTGCTGCTAAAACAGTGACAATCACAGCTTTCTTACATACAGCTTCATTTTCACGTGTCGTTCATTAATACTTCTGTTAGATGTAGTACATACATAACCAAAGAAATTCAAACGTTTTAAGAAATTAATTTACAGCATTACGAACAGATATAAGTATAATAATATTTATATAATGTATGTCACGTCAAAACCCTCCCACAAATGTATATTTGCTCTCCTTATTTTTCTTGTTTTTTTTTAACTAAAGGAAAATATCCTTTTAATTACTGCCGTGTGTTATTGTAAGCCTTTTCAGATACAAAATTCATGTTCATGCTGTTTTCATAGCACTTCAATAACCGTGTTATTCAATTTCAACAGAAAGATATGCATTTTTATTTTCCGCTGGCCAGATTTTAGCCTTAGGATACACAAAAAAAACGTCTAAAATAGAGGACATGTTACTGGTACAAATACAGTTTGTGCTGCATAACTTGAATAATAATAAAAAATATCTAAAAATGATTATGAACATCCTGTTCCTTCTGGACTTGCAAAACAAGATTTAAAAAAATCCTTGTGGAAAAAAAAACTACACCAGTGGAGATGCCTTATTCTATGAGAAGGAACGATTTGTATTGTGAGGATGAAGTTGGTAATCTCATCAGTGATTTGCTATCATTGCTAAGGTAACTGGGTGGTGTCATACAATACCTGTAAAAGTGATTGATTATAATCTCGCTCATTGCAGTTAATAAAGAATGCAAAATAGTTTCAAGGCCATGCCTTCAACAGCACAGTATAAATAAAGGAGTTACTGAAATGCATCAGGGGTTCCTTATAAGTCATGGCATTGCTGATAAAAACAGGGTATTGTACTCTGTACTCCTTTTGTCTCCCAGGAACACAGAGAGAAAAGGGCATAGAAGACATTGTTCACTGACTTAAGTCACTATACAGCTGTCCTCAAGTCCACAGCTACCGGTATGTGTACATACGCATGCGTACATAAACATATCTGTGGTTGCTGTGGCTCGAGGCGAAATGGCAGCTTGTTGTTCCGTGTGTCGGCCGGCTTTAGTCAACGCCCTCGAAGCCTTGGGCGTTCTCCACAGCCATGAGCAGCTTCTCGCGGAGGTCATCAAAGGACTCGTAGGTGGGCAGGTCCAGCCGATTGAAGCTGCATGATGGAAAAACGGCAAACATCGCACTGAATAACAGCAGTGGTGCGTCCACTCGAGGGAGCATGTGACACGTGAATTACACAGAACAAGAGGATCTTGGGATGGGGGTGCTTGTGTGGTGGTGGAGAGGAGTATCTCTTTAAAAACCTGAATCAAGTGTCTTGCATTCCTTGTGCACAAAACAAGCTTCAGTTCCTTAGCACTGAGCCAAATTTAGTTTCACAAAACTGCTATCTGAATAATCCTGCTAATTAGCCATACAGAAGCAATTTGGGGTTTTGATGGTGTATTTCAAACAGCTGGACTAACAAGCCAACAAACTATTAAAATTAATACAAACAAACAAAAACAAACATTTCTATTAAAATGGAATATACCGCTGGCTCTCCAAAGTGCCTACATACCACGTGTGAGCTCGAGGGAGCTTGTCTGGCGTTCCCCACTGTTCAATGGTAAACAACTGTGGCCCATTGGATCCTAGGAGACACAATGGTCAGCCAGCACAAAAACGGCATCTCTGACATTATACAATCCCATAGAAACTGTGTCAAACCCCACACAGAAACAGGTTAAACAAAGAACTGACAGAACACTCCTAATCTGTAAAGACTACTGCTTAATTGCCAGTATGAACTACAAACAGTTTACTTGGGTTTAAATTTACATACATTTATTTTACATTTTGATAGAGATGGTGAGTTGGTTCTTCACATTCATTACGAATGCTTTGGGGAAGGTCAGACTACTGTCCAAACCACCCTAGGATCAGGGTTTCCATGGATACATCACCAGTATTTCAAGGGTGTGTGGGAGGGACGGTGGTTTGGCACATCAAACAAAGGCTTCTAAGTTTGACTTCAACAGCGAAACAAGATCATTTCAAGCCCCAATATGTTTTTGAATTAAGCACCTGCTGCTCCGTGCTTGGAAGCTGAATATAATGTGATATTTGAAACACGCCTAAAGAATAAAGATATATATTTGTTGGGGGGCTTCCTTCTCACCATACAGCTCAGCGAAGCCATTCATGGGCACCCGTGACGTCCCTGTGACGAACTGGAGCAGCCGAATTCGCTTCTCTGCGTCCATCAGCAGCACAGCCTGGAAGTACACAAACACACACACACACACACACACACACACACAGTGGTGGAACACACGTTATTCTTCTAACAACCTCACAACAGAGAATATTAAGAAAAAATCTGGCTCAGTTTCTGAACCGTCTTTCACAAAAAGACTCTGGACATTGGAGACTCTGCTCAAGGCCCAGCAGAGAGCTATGCACTGATTGGACTGGACAGTCCAGCTAATTGATTGGATACCACCATAATTACAGTCAATATCTCTTTTCAGAGGTAAAAATTTTCCATAGAGCAACAAGGCAGAGTAACTTGTGTGCAGGGGATAAAAATGCGGAGAATGCTGCAGTTTCGCTGACCAGTGGAGCTTGTTTGAGCCTGCTCTGTGTATCTGCAAATCTGACCCCATGTGATGAAAGTTAGCCTGGCTCCAGACAGCTGATAACCAGAGCCAGCGATACCTCTACACCTCTTTCATCAGAGTAAACACGCTCGTTACATCAAACAGACTTTGATCTCCAACCAACTACTCTACAAAGTGTACCAAAGAGGCTAAAACTGAGATTATTATAAGTCTAATAAATATTTGCCTTGTCAAGAAAAAAAATTCTATAGAATAACATGACAATGTGAGAAGATAATTTTATTTTGAGCATGCGTACAATTTATAGAGGACTTATTGAACATTATAGTCTTAGAGAACATTACATTAGTATAATACTAGTTTTCAAGGTTACCTATTCCAGGTAATGAATTTAACAGTATTATGAATAAAGACAGGTCTGTGATAGAGGTAAAAATGAAAATATACAAAGACACTCGACTAGGGAACAGAAAAAACATCTTCCTCCTGTGCTAAAAAGCTTATGAGACAAATACCCTGCCAAAATTGCTTTAGAGCAGAACAAGATTCAGAGCAGTGAATCTACACTGTGGTGAGCGTTTGCCTTCTATCTTTTTCAATGTAAAGATTAGATGAGAAGAACTCCCACTCGACTTAAACATCTGGTCTACGTGTCGCTGAAGGATGAACTCCCTTCACATCTACACCTATAGATTTCAGGAATGGAAATTATGCTCGAAATGCATGGCAGTTTGAGCCATCCCAGCTCTTACTAGAAGTAGGCAAGTACACCTCCAACAGGAGTCTCCCACTCAGAACACTTACCCACTTCTCCTAAATCCTGGAACAGCCCTAACTGCTATGCACTGGGGGTGCCCTCGCTATCCCTGGATCTGTCTCCTTGACCGCGTTTACCTACACATCACCCTTTCCATGTTGTCTTTTTCCAAACATGCAACTGACCCTGGAAAGGCCCCAGCAGCTACAGTAGGGTTATCCGCCCCTCACCTCGACCCATGGGTCCACCTATTGACAGTCATGTGAATGGATACACTTATGTTCTATTGTGCGGGAAGTCTCACTGGATAAGAGCATCTGCTAAATGACTTTTAATGATTGTAATGTAAACAAATGTAATGTAATATCTGATATGAGGAGGAGAATGGAAATTGCTCTATTTCCTATGCTAGTAGTCAAATCACTTGTGTTTTTTCCATATAAACCATGTATTCTACTTGTGCAATGTTGTTAGTTATCAGACTGATATAAGCATTTTTTGGAATTAATATGCCATCATTAATATATCTTTCATGAGAATGGCTAGGTAGCATAGATATGTCTGAAAAATGGTTACAGTAGGTAAACGTTTTATACTTGCCTAACAAATATAAAAAATGAACAATGGTGTAGAAATTGAATTAGCTGTGGAAATAGGCTTATATGCCACTGAGGAGGGTAAGGGAGGAGGTGATCCTGAAATAAACGGCACCCTCCATTATCACAGTTTACCTTTTGGTTGTGCACAGATGTGTGCTTGGCACAATTGGACAAAATAGCACTCTTCAACCAACTCTGTGAACAGGATGACTGGCAAAGGTCGTTACCATACAAGAAGCAACATATAAAAGTGGAAATAAACAGATTCAGAAGTAAGTCACGCAAAATCAAAAATGAGGACCAAATAATCATTAGATAAACAGATAAATAATTGAATAAACCTGAAAATCTGAAAATAAATCATTTATGGATTTCTGTCAATGTTCACTGATTTATTTATGCCAACATAGAAATAAATGTGGACTAAAAACTAAAATAACTAAAATTAAAAACAAAAAGTACAATAAACATTAAAATAAACAATACATTTTACCAATGAATTATGCATTTCTGTTGACATTGAATTAAGTCTGTCAGATTGTTATTATTATTAGTGATGTAATTATTATTATTAATAATAATAATGACAACACGTTGTCGTTATTTTATATGTGGAGTTTATACCTCCAGATGTTCTACAATTCAATATCTTATAGGCATATATAATTCAATATCTTAGGGCTATATAACAGTGTAAAAACAATGAAACAGAATGACAAATTCAGTTCAAAACTGATTGCTGCTGTCATGTTGCCAGAGTGCAAGCTGCTTATCCAATTCATTCAGAGTCCTGTGGCCTTTATGGGCCTCATTTAAAACACTTCCTTCTGCACTATTTTCAGAGAGCATCCCTTAGCACTCAATAATACTTCAGAAATTCCTCTGTGAGGAATTCCTCTGAAGAAAGAGGTGAGGCCCCTGCAAGGCCACTCAAAAAAGAACATGGTACCACAGTTCTTCAAACGCTCCTGGTGACCCTGTTCATCCTGCTAAATGTTGGGTTGAGTGCCAAGACAGTACTGGCCGCGCCGCGCAGGCTTACCTTCCAGAACCACTGGATGACTGGGTGGTTGGGGCAGTAGCCGTTCTTGTAGACGGTGTGCTGTCTCCAGTCGTTCACGTCCACGTCACCCAGACCGCACATCAGCAGCTGAGGATGACAAGCGGTGATGTTCCCAGTTAAAAATGCGTCACAGCTGCAGCCAAATCCATATTACGCAAATGGCGTGCGGCATATTTCTAATCAGATGCTTTAGATCATTACAGGCTTTCAATAATTGCCACATCAATTATCATGCCACATCCTCCCAGAAACACTATGAGTAATCAAATTATCTATGACTCCTGTGTGGGTGGTCAAAGGCTTGCCTCGGCTTTCCACAGAAGTTATACTTTATATCTGGACAGGTGAATCTGTAGTCTAAACGGAGAAAAGCCAAAGACAATGATAAATGTTGCATTACCATTTAGACTACCTACCATATAATTCTTTCCTCTCAGGAGACTGAAATTTGAGAGTTTGTGTTTTATCTACCTAAGCCTTAGATTACAACTGGAATGCGAAGGTTAAACCAAACCAGGGCCATTAATTAAGTGATTGTTCTGTGACAACACTCCTGTTTAAACAGAAACCAACCACCAGCAGGTCTTTTAAAAATATATATCATAAATTCCATTGTACTTCATATGGAAAAAAAGTTCAGTGAGTATCAAGCATATGTACTTTACTACTAATTTGCAGTAACAGTAAATGGTACAAAACTTCAGCATATACATTACTTTCTGGTAAACAAACTACAATGAAACCAACTCACTGTATTCCCTCAGTGCACAACACAATGTGCTGAAAGCAAAAAAATACTAAAAAAAACTTCCATGTGAAGTTTACAATACCTCCAGCTCGTTTTCATCAAATATCTTAATCAAGTCGATGAGAATGAGTTCAGTGAAACCCTGCAAACGCAAAGAGCAGAATAATGTTACATTATTGTCAATAATGACAATACACTTGAATTAAGATCTACGAGGTGCTGTGTACCAGACATAATGAGACCAAAACTAAGTAATCTACCATACGAGAAAAATCAAAATTGCTTCATCTGTTTTACTTTATGGATGTCATTTGGTGATACCAACACTGGTCAAGACACAGGATCTTCATCCTTGGCAAAAGCCTAATGTGCTTCTGCCACCAAGTGGCCACAGTTATAATAGCATTGTTTTACAAAGCGGCCTCCTACCTCCAAAAAGGCATTCATTTGCTTCTGGACCCTGTTGACAAACCTCCACTGGATGACAAGGCTGTGGGGTGAAGCCAGAGTCAGTGAGCATTTTTAACAAGATGTCCATACCTCAAACTCCAGTTTCAGAAAGAGAATTCATTTTCAGATTTTTGAAACAGTTCGAGTCGTTTAACTCACTGGAGTTTACTGCTGTAAAGTAACAGCTTTAGAAGTAGTTACAAACATAAACATATTTTCACATTCAAACACACCAGAAAAGCTGTTGTTTTTTTCAACAGATAAAATGTAATGAGATTTTAAACAACCTAGTTTAATAAATTCTTTACTTACTCTATGTATTCCTTTTTGTTCTCATTTGTGACAATCATTTCTGAGCCACTGGGTTTCAGATCCACCTGATATGTCTGTGGGAAATAAATAAAACTATTACTCCCATGCTGACACTTGCAAACACATACAGTCCACTAACACTGACCCATACGCAAGCATACACACTTCAACTGTTTCATAAGCAAAGCTACAGCGTGACCAGTCTAAAGTACGGTATGTATACTTCGAAACAACCCTTTGTTTTACTAAACTGACAAGGTTAAGACAAAATTGTCACTGATTTTAAAAAAGGTCTAATCTGCAGTCATGGATGCGCAATGACAAACAGTATACAAGTTGTCTGAACAGTAATCCGTGAAACTCTCAGTTGGCAATACCGATTAACAATACGGTTTAAGATTATGTGTGTAGCATCATTCATGTACATGGTTTGGACTGTACCCAACTCAACTTGCAGTGATCAAAGTGAAACTGTAAAATGGTCATCAAATAAACAAATATATAATAAAAATAATATTTGAAACTGATTTTTTCCCATGATCTCATGAAATATACTTATTTAACATTTAAATTAAATACTTTATGTTTGTGGTTTCCTCATTAACTAACCTATTTATTCAGATCTTTTTTGTTGCCTGATACATTAATGCTCAATTTAATCATGGGAATTATATACACACGTGTGTGTGTTTGTGGGTGGGTATTTGCGTGCAAGAGTCAGTAAAGTCATGAGACGTGTGTGTGTTTGTGTGAGAGGGGGGCAGCCATTCTCCGCACCTGGCCAAAGTTGTCCTCATCGATACAGAAGCGCAAGTCCAGGTCAGTGGGGTCATTCTCCAAAATCCACTTCAAGGAGTTGTAGTATTCACTGTCCTATAGAGAAGGACAGAGGAGGAAAAGAGTCCCAAATCAGAAATCACAGCTATCCTTATGGGTTTAGGTCTGCCTTACCTTTAATAAAAGAGCTTGAAAAAAACCTTAGCTAAGCATGCTAAAGGAAGTACTGTATGCATTGTATTTATAAAAAAGCGTTCCCAGAACTGAGAAAATTCCTACAAAAGGAGTCCTTGAATCCACCTTTTGACAATTGCAATTGCACACACACAACTGTGTGAGTACTCACCACAGACTCCATGTCCTTCAGTGTGATCTGTTTACCCAGCATCATCTTGTAGAACGGTCTGATGAAGAAGCCTGACAACATAAGACAGTACAGTAAAACCACAATGAGGTCTGCACTCAGGAAAGGGGAATGTCTGAAGATATACTAAAATAACATGGGACAGCTAGACAAGGACAGAAATAATTTACATGACAAATGCAAAACTATAAATTACCGATGTCTGAGATGGTATAACTGAGCTGTGTGAAGAAATAGAGAAGCTCAGAGCATGAGCCCTGTGCCTTAGAAGGCCCTGGGTCTTAGAAGTCATTTTTAGGGGTTTAACTATGTTAGTGGTTGATCCAGGAAAAGCAGAATGAGGAAATCGACTTTGCTTTGATGCTAACAGTTACGCAGATCAGGGACACCTGTGTCGAAACAGGCCTGCCAAGGTATATTTAAGCCTTCATGCTCTGGCGTGAAGGTAGCCGGTGGGCGGGGTCAGCAGCATACCATCCAACAGCTTCCCATGAAACACGGCCATCCCTGCCACCCGTCCAATAAACTTGAAGTAGGAGAGATGGTCTTCGTTACACAGCCCCGAGTTGGGGTTGATCTGAAGGGTGTAATTATCTCTACAGAGAAAAAAGAGAAGAGAGCACAGTTAGAGATGTCTCACATGAAGAGTGGGGCAGTGAGTATGTTTTCATACACGTAGTTGGTGTGTGGTGTTCTTAATGCTTTGTTTTTAATGCTTCCATTAAGTTTAGATTTGATCTCCTGCCACATGGTAAGATTTTGTCAGAGTGGCTGCAACCCATTTTAAGTACATGTCCATGCAAAGTTCTAGCACTGATTAGGACACTGGATATGTGACCACAGCAAAGGTTGTGGAGGAACCCAACCATGGCCTTAAGCAGGGTGCTTTGCCATGATCGGTTTTCAAATGTAAAACACATCCTAAGCAAATCCATAGCTGCACAGAGGGCCAGGAGAACCTGTATGCGCTATTCGTAGAAAGTCCTAAAAACCACATTCCTTTGTTTGTCTCAGAAATGTTCCCACCCTCCAAAGAAAAAAAAAATATCCTTTTCCACTTCAGGCCACTCGAAAAATTTCCATTAACGTTTGAAGCTGTACATGTTCCTCATTTTAAAGGCCCTGAAAAGCCACCGCTATCCAGGAAGCCACAATGAATGAGAGGAAGAGTGCTCACAAGCGCATTTATCTGAAAACAGATTAGCATTTACTTTCAATACTGGCAGAGCGGTAACCTGAGTCATGCAACACGATCTCCCATGACGGAGGAAGAATGCAAATGCAAAGTTAACGAGTGTGGGTATTCGGGCGTTGGCAGCGAAGGCCCGAACAATGAGGTGTGCTTTGCTTTGCCGCTAACAAATGCAACAGAAGGTGAAGTTCCTGTTGTCACACGGGACCCGCTGTCTTCAGGACAGGGAAGGCCGACCTGAGGACACGTCTGACACGGCCTGCACTGAACAAGCAGCCAGCGCCCCTGGCCCCAAACAGAGAGAACATCGTCAAACCGCTGCTAAAGACACTGTTCGTTGTAGACCCACTTTTTGCACTCCTGCACTTGCACAGTACTGCCCGGTGAGGTGACAGGGAATCCCTATGTATGCAATGCTGTTCTCCCCGCAGAGTCTAATGAATTCAGACAGCCGGAAAGACAGATGTTTATTTGGTGCCTGTGGAATATGATACTTATGCGCTATATATAAGCAACATGGACCGCCCTCAGATCAACTGCAGAACTGAACTGCTAATTCACTCGGCCGTCTACGCTTGCATGTGACAACGTGTTCTGTATTAGTTGACTGACTTAAAGTGCTGTGTTACTACTGTTCTCTCACTCCGAACAAGTTCATGCCAGTCTTGGTGAGAATCTTGGGTGAAAACCATCCCGTAATGTCAGGTAATGACACCTGGCCAGTGAAAGACATCCCAAATTTGAGGAAAGGACTGTAAATATATCAAACGGTGATTTGGTAAGGCTAACAAGCCAATAATCAGGTCATGGCAGGGGTCCAATCTAACTAGAGCTGGGAAACACTGTTTCTAACATGAGAATGTGTGGAACAAACTAATACACTGTCTTGTCATGTGCCCGGATACACAAATGCTTTTTTGGACAACTGACGAGTTATCATTCATCTGTAAGTTCCAACAGCACCACCTTATGTTTACCTGAGGGAGCCCACATCGGTATCAGTGCTTTCCAGCCCCTTGTTTGCTTCATAGGGGATATTCGTCCCACTGTCACATCTGCACTTCATATTGACAGGAGCGGTAGACGTGGGATTGGATGGTATTATTATGGGCGTGGCTGACTAAAAGGACCTGTTTGTTTTGTTTTTGGAAGGACCACCTCAATGCAGAGAATGCGGAAGCGGTTGTACACAAGAAGAGGATAAATGAGTGAACGAGCCTCTCGCTCATTTAGAAGCTCCTTTCTATCAGGGAATCTGAGAAGATGAGAGTCATTGCAGTTGTGGAGGCTGATTTTCGAATGAGAAGGTTGCAGAACGTCATCTATTCACAAATGATTCATTTTCCACATTCAACACCATCTCCAGAGAGCAACCGTCAGTAGATCAGACAGCCCCCACACATCTGAGATGAGCTCATCGTATTACGAAAATCAGAGGGCAGAATGCAGTTCCCGCCATGCCCCATGACATTACATTATCGTCATTTAGCATACGCTCTTATCCAGGGTGACTTACATGGGTTACGGTTATACATGTTACCCATTTATACAGCTGGATATTTACTGAGGCAGCTCTGGGTTAAGTACCACACCTGAGTGTACAGCAACAGAGCCCCAGTGGGGAACTGAACCAGCAACCTTTTGGTTATGAGCACTGCTCCTTACCACTGTTACACTGCCACCCCCTCTACTCACGTGGCGGAGTACTCGAAGAGGCCGTAGTAAGGGTTGAACATCTCCTTGGACAGCAGGAAGAACCACTCGCGGGCAACACCGCCGTAGTCCAGCCCCTTTTCCGACTCGAACTCGATCCAGAGCCGCGCCTTCAGTGTGTCGGGCCTCTTCAGGGACATGATGCGGCGGTACGACTCCTCGAAGATGTTGTTCCGGTGCAGCTTCATCTCGAACCGGTTGGGGATGTCCGCCTGGGAACAGGGTTTTTTGCGTTAGGCTTCAGGTGAGGCCTATGGTCCTTTCAGACGGGTCTGTGAAGTGGAGGGTGGCCACAGCCCATCTCTGAAGGCATAGGACACCCTCAGTCTATTCTGGCATGGACCTCAAAGATGCTAAGCTCTCACTAGCTTTCCCTGGTCGTTTTCTCAGGGTCAGGGCTGGAAAAAATGGGAATTTGTGCTGCTGAGTCAAAACGCGGTATCATTTCCTTACCGGTTTCTTTAACTTTTTCCTGAAGTAGTCATATTTCTGTTTAAACTCTCGGGAATACGGCACAGCCTGTAGGAAAAACAAAGACAATGGTTGACACAGCCTGTGATAGCACTGGGTCTGAAGAATGATGGGGCCTCAGAAAGTGGAGCAGGCGGTGGAAAGCACTCACAGGCCCAGTGATGGCCGGGCTCTGCAGCCGGGGGTCCTCCCACTGCGTGTTTTTAGTGTCTGGAAGAGAAATGACCGACATTACTTTCTCAAAGGCACCACCGCCCAATCAGGGCTCAGGAGAACACTGTGTATGCTGGCCTTCGTCAACGCTGAGCCTGACTCATTGCATCTGACTGATGCGCTCGCTGAACCCTGACCCGAATGTGTCATCTCTGGTCGGACTGCAAGTCCTTCCCGATTGGAATACAATGGGTAGAGTGTTCGGGTTTACAGTGGCGTAGTACGGGCTGGCCTTACAACAGTGGAGCCAACCCTTAGAGAGAGTGGTGGTGACTGAGAGGGACAGAGAAGAGAGGGGGCAGGCTGGCTCTTACTGTGGTCGATGTAGAAGGTCCTGCCGTCCGCGTGCACACGCTCCTCCCAGCCGGGCTAAAGCCGCAAAGACAGAAAGAAAAGAAAGAGCTGGCTGTGTGACTGCCGCTGGAGAGACAGAACAAGGACACGACCGACAAAAAGCCACCGACACGTTCACAATCCGACAACGGGCAGGTTAGTCCAGGCCACAGTGCGTCTCAACGCCCCACCCACACCACACCGAGACGGGACAGAGGGAGAGGGTGCGGCGTGACCGGTGACACTCTGTGAGAGGCGCCGTGGGTATGGGGGGGGTGGGGGGAAGGGGGTGTGGCGGGTGGGTGGGGGGCGGTCACTCCACTCACATGCAGCACACAGCAAGTCGCGTTCACTGAAACGGTAGACCCGCCCCTCGGAGGGGAGGGGCAAACACAGGGCCCGCCTCTCATCGCAGCAACAGGCTCCTAACGCGCCAACAGACACAAAAACCCGACGGCCACAGGACACTGTGTGTGGGGAGGGGCCGGGCGGGGCTCTGATGGAGGACAGGGGGAGGGAGATGGGACGGGGCGTAGACACAATAGAGGGCAGCGATGGGACGAAATCCATGCCAGTTATGAGAGTGCAGCCTGCAGGCAGTCGGACAGGCAGAAGGGGGGACAAAGGAGGCCGCGCTTGCGTTCGGCACCAACCTCCTCTAGCAGGTGCTGCCAGAAGCCCCAGCACACAAGCCATCCCCGCGCCATGGAGAGACCAGGAAGAAACAGTACAAAACAACGACAGAAAAACACCACTGGCCTGTGAGACATCACTATGCCTCAGGTTCAAAAAAGAACAATTAAATCTTACACATTTGCGTTGTCTGTCTGTATTTGTGTTCATTTTAGTAGTCTTACATTAAGGCTTTAACCACATGATGTTAATTTACATATTGGATAATTTAGGAGCAATATCAGTGTAACTGTGGAGTTTTACCTTAAGAGGCGTATGTGTGTGGAAAATCATAATGGGTGTTACTGAGTGAAAATAACATAGCCAATTATAACTTTTACACATTTGAAACAATCATGAGGAAAAAAAAAACATTACTTCCTTAAAGTGAAACATAATCTGGCAATAACAAATGAAAAATACCGACGTGAAAGGGTTAGTGCATCGCTCTTGTCCGGTATTCACTGCCATCGACAGGGGTGTAAAGCAGTTAGCCGCTCTCATAACTGTATGGCATCAGCTTCCCTCGGGGGTTTGCTGTTCTCACCACACTTCCAGCACATGCTGCAGGGGGCATTATAATGGCGTTTCAGTACCACCCATCCACACGGGGCTGCGCAGAACGACTAGGGCTCCCAAGCTGGTGTACAGACTTAATGTATGTTCCATTTCCAGCCCATTACTGCAAACTACAGTACGCCCTAATACGAAATGCAATTACACATAGGCTTCCTTTAAGCCCTAACCACGGGATTCCACTTCACAAGCAGCCGAATGCGTTTTAATTTCACGCTCGAATCCTGCTGCAAGTTAGGCTTGCAGTGCAAAACTGGCCAACCGGACGGTCCCCAGGCCGGATCACAGCTTGGTATATCCAAGGCCAAAGCAGGGCTGGTGATGCACCGCTCAGACGTGGCACAATGAAGACAAGGAAACAGGAAAATGAAACAGGAGAGCAACTGCCCATTGCCAAAGTGCGTTGATATTGAGCTGGCACTGTTTGGACCACAAGGCTGAGTCATGTTGCTTAGATGAGAGCCAGGCGTTCTCAGCCATTTCTGCTCTGTGCTGTTCCGTTTCTGCAGTCACCTGTGTGCGGCTGTGTGACACACCGAGCCACACACAGCTCAGTGAAAAACACACTCTGCAACGGACAGCTGCTCTCCTATTTTAACTTAGATTTTTTTCACTGTCACAGCTTCCCACTTGTGAAGGACCTGGCAAACAGAGCGCAAATGGGTTTGGGCTGAGAGGTCTGATTCTGCCGTTTTTTTAAGCGGTCCGAACGTTATACAAATACACACAGCTGCCACGCCTTTGTCTCTGCATCTGTAGTGCCCTGCATCACAGTCCTTTCATTTTTTTTTCCCTGAGTTGTTCATCTGAGAGCCTCTCAGTCTAACAAGATAAGGTTTTTTTCCCCCCGCTCCTGCTACGGTTAGCGCGTAAACTCTCAGGAAGATACGAATCTCTACCCGAGCCCCTACTGTTCCCCCCCCACCCCCCCCACCCCTTGAGCAGCCGGCGATTGTGCTCGGAACATTCACCTCGTGCCCCCCCCCCCCCCCCCCCCCCCCGCATACTCACAGGAAGAGGGCCCAGATCACCGGGGTCCAGGGCGGCCTTTGTCCTCATGTGGACCGGATACTTCAAGCGCGGGTCTTCCTGCAAAAGAGCGACCCGGCGTGAAAAAAAAAAGGAGCGGCGCCGTCTCCCGGGCACGGCAGCGCACAGCTGGAAACTTCCACGCTCGCTCGGCGTACACAATGGCCTTCGCCCCGCCATCCCACAATGCACGGAGTATCAAGGCCAGGTGCCCCACTGAGAGACACACAATGCGAACTGTGCGCCTCGATAATAGCTGTCCGTTTGCCCGCAGAAGTGAAGGGGCTTGATGTGACACGTTACGTAAGGTCAACAAGAAAAGTTTATGCAAATTGCACCTAGTGCAAGCCCAGTGCCTTTTAAAAGATTCACCCTCATTCAGGATGCCATTTTGCAAAGTATGCCAGTAGCATTGCAAATGTGGTGCTTTTAGTCACAGTAAGGTGTCAACTAGAATATTAGCATATTAAACAAATTAAGTTTACAGCAAAGTTGTCACACAAAAGACCATCCTTACAAACATGCACTCTAAAGATTACTAATACTCCACTAGAACATAATTGCTCTGAACCTCACACTGTCAAATTAACTCAACAAAATATACACCTTAGGGGACATTTTTGTGCTTTAGACTGGCAGACTGGGGCTGGCACATGCACTCAAGGAAAGAGCCCTTATCTCTCCTTTAACCTTGGTGTGCATTGATATCTGAACAAAGGTCAAATTCCACTGGCCCATAGTGTGCAAGTAGGCAATTTGAGCCTTTCCATTCAGACAGTGGGAATTCTGTCAACTTGCAACTATCATAAGGGAATGTATATCACAGAGCAGATATATACAGCAACTGAATGATGGTTTTCTCTGCCCTGTTTGTGACTCATGTCAAGTAATCTGCCCTGTAATACAAGACTGATCACAGCTGCAGTTATTCCAAAACACATTGAAGTGCTTGCATTCAAATATCCAAAGCTGCATTACATTTCTATAGTTTCCATTATTTACAGTCTTCTAAAGTTTTCATTGCGTACAGTCTTCAATTGATCACTGTAATTTACTGGTCAAATAGACCCTTGCATACATGGACAAGCCTTACTTTTTATGTAGGAAAGACATACCTTACATTATAGTTAGGTTAAGGTAAGATAGAGAGGTCCAAAACATTTTTGCCTGTTATAATTTCATTAACAGTGTTCTGTACAAGAGAAACAATCACCATGCCAAACGGCGGGGCAAGAAATTGTGTGCTCTGGTGCAATATGGCCAGTATGTTGCAACTCCACTTGTCACCACCAGATGTCACACTTAGCTTCTTAACTGATATATGTGATGCAGCGCAACTTTGGCTGTAACTCATCGTCAGCGATGATGTTAGCTTACCCCACCTAATACTGGGCAAGGCCAAAAGCATACCAGCAGAGGTACAGCACAGCTGCCTACCTGAGGCTAAACGGGCTGGGAAATGTTTGGCAGACACAAGTTAGGAAAAGCAATAAAAGGTGAGGAAGGCAGCAGGATTCAACATAAACAAGCCAGGAAAAATGGAATACAGCTACAAGCCTTTTATGAAAACAAAAGAGAACCTTTCGTTCTGGAAGTGGTAACACTGGCTGTTTGAAATGTTTCTGTATCACGCCACCACAAACACAGCACAAATTACAAGTTACTTTATGCAATAAGGCATGGACTTCTAATTCCTGCTCATCTTTCCACATACTCACTAATTAACACGATTTGAATTCCAGTTATTCAGGTGGCTCACTTTTATGATTGAATTTTCTTGTGTTTAAAACACAACTTGATTACGAACTCCATACAGTTCATACCTTTATAATTGTACCATGAATCCTTAAATATAAACATGTAAAGATTAAATTCCAGGTTCTCCGCATGTATACATGTCAAGGTTTACTTGCATGTTTGTAGTACGTGATAGCATTATATTTGGAATAACAAAGTCCTTTAATTGTATGATTCGTTTTGCACTTGCATGTCAATCCAGGCACACATTTGTGATCTCAGCCCTATGTTTAGCACTGGTGCTTATTCATGCGTGGCTAGTGATGTCCTGTTTGTGTTTATCAGACGCACTGCGTAAGTTGCTCTGGATAAGAGCATCTGCCAAATAACAGTAATGTAATGTAATGTAATGTACAGGTATTCCTTGAGGAGAGCTTACGGCATGAGAAAGCAGAAATATGAACCTCTGCTGTAAGTGTAGCTAGATGAGGTGAGTGGGAAAAATGGCTCACCCACTCAGTTCAACACAAGCGCAAAACTTTGCAAAATGAGAGCCGCCATTCAGGTGGCAAGTCATTTTCCCTTCTTACCCATAGCAATAAACATTGGGCAAAGGACTGTAACCTCTGCTGTTCTGCACGATGTAGAACGTGACCTTTTTACGCTTCCTCTCGGAGGAGCTGTGTATGACCTCCCAGCCCACTGCAAGCCTCTCTTCTGACCTTAATCTCTAATTAATGTTACCGATGGGTAAAAAAAAGGGCTGGTGGTGACACAAGCCGAGACTGTCCCTGTGGGCTACGCAGGCCTGGAACAACGGGAGCGGCCTGTCCTGTTGGCTCACCCAGGTGGTCGTCCTGGAGTTGTGGTCGATGAAGAAGGGCCGCCCGTTGGGCGCTATCCTCATCTCCCAGCCGGGTGGCAGGAAGCTCTGAGTGGTCTTGTGCTGGGACTTGGGTGAGCTGTAGGGCGAGGGCTGGGGCGACTGCGGGTTCGAGAAGGTGTCCTTCACCGCCCGGCGCACCTGGATGTTGTTGGCCCCCTGCACGGGAAGAGAGGAACGCAAAGGAACAGCTCAAGTGGACATGGAGAGCACACCTCACTACAATCACGTTACGCAGTCCTCCTGAGGGTTTTAGCCATAATCAATCAGTCTCTCGTTTCACTCAATACCCATCAAGGTTGACTGATCTGTGATCCCATGCTAATATATTCATCAGCAGCTAAATGAACACAAGTTAACTGTGAATGTATTGCATGAAAAACGCTCAACATTTTTCATCATTCTTTTACACAAGAATTTCATGTTCAGACTTCATAACCTGTTAAGCTTCCCAGAGTACAATCTTTAACAAACTCCTTTACCTCCACTACTTTATACACATAATCTTACTATAAATACTTACTTAAACACATGTACTTCTTAGTTCAAAGACAGACAATTTTTTTATTCAAACTTAAATTGCAATTATGAGTCACATCACAGAGGACTTGACCTTAGCCCGGGCCTCCTCGTTCTTGAGTGAACGCTCACCGCTTCGTTCAAAATCTTTAATTAAACTTGCGCAGAGGCGGGATCTCTTGGCAACGGCAGCCCCACACGGCTCTGATCAGTTAGGCAGACCAAGGACACCCAGCACAGAATACCGGAGTTAACCCTTTCCTCCGATATGTATTTAACAACTCCAGTTTTCTTCAGTGCATTTACTTTTCTGCTCTTTTTACATACAACCCTGGAGTGAAAGACTGCAATGAACGGCTGCAAACGCACACACCACTTAGGCGTATGTGTCAGCAACATGTCCGCATTACTTCAGTGAAATGCTTACTGAATTTACACCGTTCATACATCACACAAACTGAGTATGGTTTTGAAGGTAAGTTGTGTAGACTGCATACTTCCTTACATGTAGTACATGTGGTTACATTTTTTTAGATGGTGTGGTATTTTGTTTTGAAAAACAGCTTGAAACACCGCATGAGAAGCACTGAACGAATAGTTTATCACTATTACTGACACACAAGGTGCATTTGTCATTCCACAAACACCTGAAAGGGGGTCCGGCATGGCATATCTTGACACATCAGACAGATCATCGGAGAGCAAGATATTCAGATAACGGACGAGGAAAAAAAAAAGAATTGAGTCAAAGTTTGGGCAAAAGCTCACTGCAAACACGTCGGCGGTGACAGTGACAAACCCTCGAGTCGCTCTGGAGACCGATAAAGAATGCGGTATCTGTAGGACGCTGCATTCTCGACATTCTGACATTCCTCATGATCACAGAGCGCTTTCAGAGGCACCTTAACAGGGAAGTGCGGTGCCTCATGATAGCCTCGATGGAGCGGTGCAGGGCGGAGGGGCGTGTGTGTGTGTGTGTGTGTGTGTGTGAGCTCCGTTTACATGGAGACAGCATGTGGCCTGCTTTCCCACTGCTGCACTGGAGAACGCCTTCATTACATGTTATGTCTCACGGGGGGAAGGGGGGGGCGGGGTTTACGGTAATAAGCACTTATTACTCCAACACTAACAATCACTCCTACACCAGCGCAGCAAGACATTAGCAGTGCAAGGCTGGTTAATTTCGCCAGCTTTCGGGATGCTGCAGGCCTTCATTTCCTCACAGTGTTTGCTTGCTAACACAGGGCAAAAACGCTAGCCCTTGTTAAAACGGGTTTCAGGGTTAAGCAGAGCACAAAGATACACCAAAACAGAATGTACAATGCAGTGAAGGGACCTTCTGAAGCAAATCACATCAGACAAGGAAAGAAAAATCAACCGAAAGAAAAAGGAAGAGGTGAAACGACAGCAGCAGTGTGGCTGTAGAAAGTCCTGACCCCGAAATGCCGCACACACAAAGTTCAGCACTAAGATACGTCAGCACAAGCCATGGTGAAATTGGACAGGACCCTCAAATGCCTGGGGGGGGGTGGGGGGCAGGTTTCTGTGCCATCAGCTGAAGCATCCACCCCACACCACACAAAAAAAAAAAACCAGATGGCGATGAGTGCACCTCACCTGATAGGAGCGACAGCTGCCGAGCTCCCTCCATCAGGGTGATGCAAGACATTGGCATCAGCCTCGGGGTAACTCTAAACGCATGACCCCGAGGACTGGTACACTCCAGGGAAAAGAAATACTCACCGTTCTTAAAGACGACAACAACAACGAACTCCCGGTTCTTTAGGAAACAAATGCAGCATTTCAGATCAAGAGAGGTGGGGGAGGACAGAAGATCTGAGAACAGAATCATCATTTCCACTCTGTGTGGGCTCTCTCCACCACTGATAACACTCACGAGGCATTGACAGCTAATCAAAACAGCAAGAGGACGGCAAGAGGAGGAGCAGACTTGGCAATTTGTGTAGTTGCTCTGTTGAAATATTGGGATCCTTTGGGATATTTGGCTCGCAACCCTTGGGAGATCTCGCTCCTGGTCTCTTGATTTAATGTTCAAGACTGTCAACAGACTAAAGAAAAATAAGAGGTGTGAAAACCCCTAATTGGTTAAACGCTTATCATAAGTAACAACCACATACAACATGGCAACAAATGCCAAATTTTGGAGGGTCACAAATATCAACCACATGGCTTTTTAATTCAACTGAATGCCTGCAGATGGATTCCACCTTTGTAGGTGCTTGGTATCTACATATGTTTACACATTAAGCATTCATTTTGCCAGCAGACACCAGCAATTTTACAGTGTTTCTACCGCCGGTATGTCTATGATAGTACTTTGACCTCTATCAGCATGTGACCCGTAAACAGCGTGACAGAATCCTGGCTGCCCGGGACGCGTTCTTGGTGGTACTCATCAAGTGCGCTTCAACCCATTCTTCACTGATTTGGCCAATAAGAAGTCAGCTTTCCCCCTGCCAGGCAAAGCTTTACTGTTTTACACACAGGCACTAGGATTAAAGGTAAACTCCATCTCTGCAGCTGAAAACAACTCTGAATTGGCCGATTACCCATGTAAGGTTTTTCTGAGGTAATAAAACAGGAAGTAATATACCTCCAGTGTGGGGAAAAAACAAAGCACATATATATATATAATATAAAAATACAGCATTTGCAGTATCCTGAGATAATGTGTTATCAAGTTATTGCTCTTGAAAAGAGCCAAGCAAGGTCACAAGGGACATGGGATGCCAGAAGTCAGGATAATCTCACTGTTATGTGTGATATTAGGTAATACCAAATTCCTGATTCCAAATCCACTGTTGAGAGACATTAAAGGGAATACAACGGTCAAATGCTTAGGCCTCTGCATACCCAAATACAGTTTCCATTTTGCAATACAATCTCACCTTCTGATCAGCCTGATAAACACAGACCAAGACAAGGTAATATCACTGCAACTTCTGGAACTTTTCCCAGGACTGTAAACAAAAGTATGCATGGCAAGCTGGGAATAACGTACTGTAGCAAGCTAGTTACCGGCCTACAAAGTAGACCAATGATACACTACAATGTTGACCAATCAT
The DNA here is from genome assembly GCF_013368585.1 of Megalops cyprinoides. NCBI lineage: Eukaryota > Metazoa > Chordata > Actinopteri > Elopiformes > Megalopidae > Megalops > Megalops cyprinoides. The sequence continues at coordinate 12,196,049 of NC_050587.1, forward strand.
CGCAGCCCTAATTAATAAAATTATTTTTAAAGTGGAGAAGACGACAGGGCCTTTGAAGAACCCCTTATATGGATGAATACAGAGGAAATCAACTGTTTAGCATCTTGATCATCACACCACACCGCTGAACAAATGTGCACTCATCAGCTCATCTCCCACATATTAAATCTGATAGCAAACGCCTCATGTGCCCTGTGCTCTCTGCAAAGGAAGCGGCCTTATCATCTGCAGAGGTGCCTTTAAAATGCAGTCATTAGGAGGTGGGGGGGGAGGGAAGGTGAAGAAGAGAGAGGAGGAAAAAGAAGAGGTGAAAAATGAGATTAACAGTATCATGCCGGTAGGTGACGGGTGACAGAGGAGCGGTGAATGTCAGAAGAGGTGCGGAATGGCTCGCCCTGGAGGAGAGAAGAGAGCGAGGGAGCAGAGCTGAATATTAGAATGGGAGGAAAGAGGTGCCGGGGAGGGGAGGGGCTGGGCCGGGTTACTGAAAGGGGGGGGGGAGGGCACTCTCACCTCCATGGGGGTCGACAGGGTGACGGTGGGGGAGCTGAGGCTACGGGGCCGGCGGAGCTGGGGCTCGCCCAGGTGGCTGTTGGCGGTTCCTGTGGAGGCAGAGGCGGAGGCGGAGGCGGAGACAGAGGCGGAGCCCGAGGCTGAGGCGGAGGCGGAGGCGGAGGCGGAGCCCGAGGCGCCAGCAGAGGTGCTGGCCCCGTCTTCCGTGTGCTGTTTCAGGGGAGGGGGGGGAAGAGAGCCTTTAGAGCGAAGCAGGATCAGATTAAGCCATCAGTCTGCCGTGGGAGAAGGCCTGCTGGATGATGGGAAGGTCAATGAGACGTGGAGGTCACCTGAACGTGACAGGGGCAGCCTCAACCTAGCACCTCTCTCCAGAGGGCCACTTCACTTATAATTACCTTTCTTATTCATTTGGCAGATGCTTTTATCCAAAGCAACTTACAAGTGAGGCAGAGTGCAACACAAGCAAGTTTCAATAGTTGGCCAGACAAGGTATAAGTTAGCTGGTAGGGATTTTATAATTAACCTTCTACATGTGGATCCATATCACGTGTAATAAACAGAGTAGAGGTTTGGAAACACCGTCATTTTATTGGCCAAATGCATTTACTCTCACGGAACAGGCATTAGAATCCACGCAGGCAGTCTGTATATGTAATTCATTGACCTTCCCTTGATGAATGCAAAAATAAAAACCATTTTGTGAGTCGAGGAGTTAAATGAGGAGCAGCTGGGTAGAAGAAGGAAAAGCAAGGAAAAAAAATAAAAAACCCTGGTGAAAGGATGGCAGCGTGAGTTGAGAAAACAAGCGGGTGGCGGGAGCTGAGCCGCCACACGTCATCTGCAGCGCGTGAAGGCTCAGACGCGTCTTAGCGACAGCGGAGGTGATGAGATGAGGAAGACAGGGGTGGGGCGACGCCGCGGAGCAGGGTCGGGGAGGAGGGCGTCCTTTGACGGAGGGGTACCTGCAGGATGGGGCGCGTCCAGGTGGTGCTGCGGTTGTTGTGGTTGACGTAGTAAGTGCGGCCCTTGGCGTCCTTCCTCTCCTCCCATCCCGGCGGCAGGCCGGGGGTGGTGTAGGCGTACGACGCCGACGGAGACTGGGCCGAGCGAGACAGCGGAGAGAAGCTCGAGTTAGATCCCCTGCTTTGAGGACCGGGGACGGCCCAGAGCGCGGGCTTTCAGCCTCACAGGAAGCCGAGGCAAATCCCTGCAGATGCGCTCCGTAATAACAGTGTCCTTACCCTACAAAGAGAAGCAGCTCCCGGAATCCTGACCGCTGGCAATCACTTTAGCAGGAAACTGTGGTGTATCGATTTTTGTTTTTTTAGAAAAGTAAAGTGCTTTCCAAACAGACACAAATATCAAATGGGTCATTTCATGTGACGGTACAATAATCTAGCCAAGACTAGAATGTTTTTTTTTCCCCCCTAACTTTGAGCTGGGTGATTTAGGAAGACCATTTTGTGGAGGGTGAAGTCAGACAGTTTAACATATAGTGCCCTGTAACAACTGAGATAATCTCTAAACTTTGATGGGACATCAGTCATACAGAATTATACAAAACAGGCCGACCCAACTCAACATTTTTGTGTTATGGCTGGCTTTATCATTTATCAAATATAAATGCACAACATCTTCTGCCCAAAGTTAAAAGAAATTCTAAACCTGGTTGCAGCACTTGACATGAAATGACCTTCATTCAGATAAGTTGGAAAAGCACTGCTGAGAGCCATAGTTTGCGCAAGTTTTAATGGTGTAAACGCATAATGGAAATAATTGAGGTATTTCAAATTTCTATTTCCTTTCTACACTGAGTCAAAAGCTTACAGCATCCCTACATGCCCTCTTAATAGTGTATTAAGGAGCTTTAATAGTCTCATATATGTCTGAAAATCTCATATGTCCCAATTAAGTGAACTAAGTGAGCCTCAACTTCGTCTTCAACGGAGAAATAAAAACCGCCACTGAGTGTTCACTCCTCTCAAAATGCCATTAAACAGCAACAGAAACCATAGCATTAACGTAGACCATTATCAAATGTCACAAAAACCGCCACAGTCATCAAAGAGCTATTCCAGCACCTTCAGTGTGATGGCGTCAGGAGGAGCTTTCTCACACATGACAAGTGACAGATATTGATTGGCAGGATGGACACAGTTCACACATTTAACACTAGATGTGCAAACAAGGCACGGCATATAGACCCTTTCCCGTGCTGGACAGAAAGACAAATGATACACCCTTACTAAAAGGTCTTCCATTGATTCCCTCTGTGCATTATGGGAACACAGAAGACTTAAAAATATGAGGAAATGCAACTGAGAAACAGGAAGAAAGGAAATGAAACACCGCACGAATGTTTGTGAGGGACAACTATGAGCTTTGATGACTAATTACAGTGCACTGCAACAAACCACAGAACATCAATGTCAAAACTAAAAACAGTTGCGCCGTCCAATCACATATACACATACACGCAAACACGATGCTTATGGAAAAAAAAGCTGTTCTAATTTGCTGTGTTTGTTTTTGTGGCTTATCCTCCGGCACTGGGGGGGAAATAAATTAGCAGACTGAAGTGGGGATACACTGAGAACTCAACGAGTTTAACGAGGACAGAGACGCTAAATCTTGTTTGTCATTCTTAGCAGGACCGCTAAGCTGAGCCGCGGGAGAACGCGGAAGGAGACAAATATGCAGCTCTGGTTATAACCAGTAATCACTTCTGTAAGTTGTCACAGGCAGTGTGCTCAGCTCAAGAGAAATAACGGGCCCTTGTTTCGTGATTACTGGTCCCCCACTGTTACTTTCAGATAAACACAGCACCTGTTTCCTGAAACTGCTCTGATGGGATCAGGTCACTTGACTCGCCCCAAAAACCCTTAAGGGAGGGGGGGGGGGGGTACATCAACTCCATTAACATACCAGCATGAGCGGGGAGTAAGAGGTGCATCACTAAGAGGTTTCCCATGTAGCTTTCCCGAGCTAGCAAACCCCACCCCGGGTCTAAATTAGTATGTCAGCATGTGAGACAAAGAACAAAAAAAAGTTTTTTGAGGGAGATGTGCGGAGTACACTGATGTGTATGGAGGAACATTACCATGGGCTCTTCAACGCCTGTGACAGTTTGAGCTCTCGTTCTTCTCGTCTGGGTGCTCTGCTGGCAGACAATAACTTTAGAGTGAGGCACGAGGATGTGGGGGAGGGGGGAAGGGGTGGGCCCAGCTCCCCGGGCCTGTGTCCCGGGGAGGGAGGGTGGGCGGGCGGCGGTGGAAGGACAGGGTTCGAGTGAGGGATTTAGAGAGAAGTGAGGTATGGGGAGAGAGGAGCGCTCTGGTGATTAGGAGGAATCTGAGAGGAAGTGACTGCGCAAAGCGGCTGCTGGCACGCATGGGAGCGGAAGATAACGGAGCGGAGAGGCCCGGACACCAGAGATTGGGCCGATTGTGGAGCGAGGGTATGGAAAAGCCTTGATTGTTTCCCTTCGAGATGACTGCCATACAAAAAGCGACTGTGATCATGTCGGCGCGTCGGGATGATTTGGAGGTTTCATGAAGCAGAGAATCAAAGAGTTATTCTGATATGCTGGCGTGCCACAAATTGCCTCCGAAAATAAGAACCAAACAGAGCCTTTATTGTGAGGCTTGAAAATGCAGATCACTATCTCAAAGGCCCAACAAATTTCATTGTAAAAATGCAGAGCACCATGAAAGCAAATACGGATATATGGATACCAAGCATAAGATGGATAAATTTGCCTGAGGGACAATGAATCTTTATCTGAGGAAAAATGTGGCACACCCTGCACTTGCCATTGCTTTGTTTAATCAGCCCTTCATGTTTCCCACAGACACAGACAGAAGTACATATGTCAGCTGCTGTCAGTCAGGTAAGGTAATATCTACCACCACTAATCAATCTTTGCTCAGTAATGCACTTGCACTACACACAGTCTCAGATAAAACTAAAACCTGCTTATTACTCAGCGTTTCAAGTCCCTGTGCAGTAAATAAGTAGGCTAAATAAATGAAACCCTGTTTTTCCCCCTTTTTCCCCATCCAAAAATATTTTTCCATATTTTTAGTAATTGCCTAGTTCTATAAAAACTACTTGAAAATTTTAGTTTTCAACATTTAGAGTATTTTCCTGTCACCAATTCACACAAAATCCCTGCTACTCTTTAGCATTAATTTTTAGATATCAACTTTCAGTTCAAAAATGGCAGAGGTTGCACACTATACCAACATGACAGTATTCCGGCACATTTAAGGTGTTTTCTTGTCACCAATTTATACAAAATCACTGCAACAATACTTGCAACAGAGGGTAGTCAAGTTGAACACACTTACACACTCGCTAGGCTACTCATAATGGAGAATGGAGTATCACCAACGATTTTCTGTCAGATTGGGAGAATGATATTTTTGCATGCTGTGGTATTTTTATGCCTTTATCTTATGAACTGAGTGATAAAGATGTGCATATACTTTTGTTGAAATTCACACAACAATATTCAACAAAACCTAAATAAGAACCTGTATCTGAATATTGTTTCTTCTTCCTTGGAAAAGACAAACAGGGTTTTGTTTTGGTCTAAAGTACAAAGGAAATAAAGACATTTAATCTATATTAAATTCGACTACAGCTACACACAAGGCTCACAGTAGCAGAAAAACTAGCAGCCGGTTCAAAGATAAGCGAACGTTCATGCGTGACATGATAATTGTGACAATGTAACGTTAACTCTCTATTTCACTCTGATCATGACATGTGCACCTGGCAAAGAGACACAACACAATAAGCATAATGAAGCATTAACGTGTAAAAATATAAACCTACATTCACAGAAATAAACTGGTAAATCTCAGGAAAGCTCTTGTTTCAAAGTGCCTGCCTTTAAGCCATCACACACAGCCAGTTTGCTATGTGTTAGGCAAGCTCCAGGAGCTGACACTTCAGCTCTCAGGGTGAGCTGAGAATGCCTGCTTGCTTGTTGCATAATATCTACTGGTTCTCATTCCTCCATGGGGGCCCTGTCACTCTGGCTTACTCTCACTGAGAAGGAGAAGGAGCTTTGGAAAAACGCCTCAGATAGAGGAGGCACAGCGTGGCTGACACCGTTTAGCATGCCTCCCCTGTTAGTGCGACCTAGAGCGGAGCTGCTCCGCTCCCCTCCCAGGAAACCGGTCAAGCGCTGATGAGGACTGATACACTTTTAAAAAAAAAGAAAGAAAAGTTCCTAAAAAATTCCCAGAATGCCTTGGGGGCTGGTCGGGAGTTTCTTAAGGAAATGGACCCCAAGTGAAGCTGAGGTCCAGGTAAACCTCAAGGAAGCAACAAAACCAAATAAGTGCTCTCCACTAACGGCCTGCCTTCCTGACATCACTATCATTCACAGTCCATGACATTACATTCAGACTACAATAAAGAGGGCTCAGCTCTTTACCGCACTGTGGGCTTTACTGCGCCGGTGCTGAATATAGGTGCAGCTGTTACAGCAAATCAAAGAGACAGAGCCACAGTAAGGAAACCCTCCTACAGACGGATGGCCATTTAACGATTTCAGGTACAACGTGTAACAGGAACGTTTTTCTTGAAGGTCTGCATGACTGGTCATTATACTGACCGAGCAGTGTAAGTGTAACAACAAATGTATGTGTTTATGCAAGCTGATGCACAAGAAGCAGGAATGTCCCCGCTGTAAACCTGGTCACACGGCTGCCTCTGTAATGCCTACTGCAACAAATCATTCAAGTCATTCTAGCCGGCATCTGCCAGCGCATTTGGCATCAGGCACCGCCGGCCCCGCCGAACCCGCCTGATGAACCCGACCCGCCGGAAAGCACTGAAAACACCGGTCCCGCACAGGCTGGCGGGCTAGAACCAATCACCGCATGCGAAAGGGGGGGTGGTGAGGAGGCCAGGCGGATGCGAGGCGGAGGTGAGGCGCGGTGCGGCGGAGGACACAAAGCCACAGGCGTGATGTGCGGAAGGAGGAAGAGGAGGGAGGAAGGGGGACGGAGGGGGGGGGGGGTCGGTGTTGCCGTACCGCTGGGGGAGGGGGCTGCGCCTGGTCGCTGACCCCGTCTGTCATGCTGGACGAGCGGAGCCTGGAGGACAGCTGGCTCTGCTGGGATGGGGACAGGAGAGGAGACGCGTGTGAGAGATCTCCTTTGGGTCCCCGTGCACTCCACTGCTGTGCTGCTCCGCACACTCACAGACAGCCCTTTGCATCACCTGGGTATGATTAACGCTCCTTCCCACTAACAAGGAGTGACTCACACCAGACACAAACACAGCGGCCTCAACAAAGTGGTTTGTTCACACTGACCAGGTAATGTGGTGTTTCTTCTTACTGCATTAGTCAACAAACATGCCAACTCACTAAAACTGCTGCCTGTAATAATGCTTTATATTTTACAAACCTGTTTCTTTTGGAGGGGAACAGTAGGCCTTGCTAACATGAGCTATAATCAGTGCTACTTTCACTCCTAGTTGTGATCACTGCCTACTTACCTAGCTATCTAATTACTGCAGTATCCTAACCATAAATGTTAAATGTTCTATAAAATAGCATCCATGAAATTTCTATTATATACATATTATGCACTTGTCAATAATTTTTCCATTTGGAGATCTGCATGACACAAAATTTCATCGTGTCTGCCATACAGCAAGGAATTACATTATTGATTGGTTTAAAGCAAGTGCGGTTCTAAACCTTGGGGAGAGAAGTCAGACTATTTCTACTTCTGCGTTTTGCTGACTCAGAAGGTGCGAGCTGATGTGTTTTTAGCAGTCGTATGTCTATGTCAATCAGCCCTTATCCAACAGCATGCTGTAGTAAAAGCAGCCGGGGGAGGTCAGGGGTGCAGGATGGGGCTCTTACCACAGCAGAGCCGTGGCCGAGGGTCTCCCCGTTGGCGTCGGGGGCGAGGGACAGGCGCAGGTTGATCTCCTCAGAGAACTCCTGTGGGCTGGACTGCGGGGCGGGCGTGGGCGACGCGGAGGCCGACAGGGACTGGTGCAGGGGTTCGGCCGCCAGGTTGGACTCCTCCTCGGAGATCGGCTCCCAGGACTGCGGGGTCAGAGGAGGGTCACGGTTCAGCTCAGGGACGCGCACACGGGCACAGCTACACCAATCACATCTCTCTGTTTCCCTCTCTGTATCGCCCCCGCCCTGTCTGCCCTGAACGTGGCCCTGCTCGACCTCAGTCACCGCAGCGACCACACACCTGACTCATTCGTTACGTATTCTAGCCTTAATTACGCACTCTGAAAAGACTCCACAGCGATTATTTGGCGGGACTAAATTTAGAGGACAATAAAAGTGCTTCTCGTCTGGTGCGAAGCAAGCGCATCAAAACAAAGACTACAAAGCCTGCTGTACCTTCGATAAGGACAAGAACTCACAACATCCAACGAGAACACCACACAACACCACAATTGTCATTTACGTGTGAACCCCACACAAACAAAGGCATGCTCACAGTGAACAAATACACGCACAGTGCACACACACACGCAAACGTTATCTGTCTTCTTCAGCACAACTGTTAAGTGCTGCAGAGGACAGATAAAGTTCGCGGTTGGTCATTCCCCATAAATATATATGTTAAGAGTATTAACTGCAGCCGGACCCTGGGGTCGAAGGTCACGCTTACGTCGTCCAGGTCCCGCGGCTCGATATGCTCATTCTCCAGGTCCTCGCTGATGTGCCTCCGTGAGCGGAAGACCCGGTGGGCCTCCTGGTTGATCTGCCGTATGTGATTGTCGTTCTCCGTCTCCGAAGCCACATCCCTGTAACATAGAGGGACAGTCTCACTGCCACTGTGCCACGCGCGCACCTTTCTCACGCTTTCCAGCTTTAAAGAGGAGCTGCCGAATAACGATGTACAACTTCATTCCCACTACATGATGTCTGTAAATGGACAAAACAAATCCACTGAGTGAGGTCCCTATTTGAAAAATGAGCCCCCCCCCCCCAATTTAACTGTTCATGAGGATAAATATTCCCAAACGTTACTGGGGGGAAAAGAAACATTTTACCATATCTTTGTTAAAAATAAACATTTATTAGGTGGCAGCAACTTCCAGAGAAAAGCTGGGACTCTCAGCTTTCGTTCGGAGAAACGACTTGGCCCTCAAGGTGCAAAAAGCCTCAGAGAGCGGTTACTCTAAAAGTAGCACTGTTTACCCCTGCGAGCAGCATTAATTCAAACAAGCACGGCCGCCAAAGCCCTGCTCATTGTTCAGCCAGCGCCGAGAGGCGCAGCCGCGTCCACGCCGCCGCAGAGGCCTCGCCCGGTCCCGCGTACGTGTGGGCACGCGTTCGCCAGCTGCCCGCTTCCGTTTTTCAACATCATTTTTATATAGCCCCCTTTCAAGAGCGGGACTCGGCTAACCGTGCCGTATTACGTTTCAGCACTGTTCAAGGTTTCCCCAGCCTCTCTGAACATCAGGCTGCCGCAGAGCGGCTTTCTTTTATGCCGCCAAGTCGGAAAAATAGTTTAACGGCCTCGCTCTGCCTTCGCTGCGGGATGTTAAAAAAAGGAACGCCGAAACTGCAGAAGCGAGAGCCGTGTGCAACCAGATTACCGTCGTTCCTTATTAGTTACCGGGCGCACGTTTAGTGAACCCAGAAAAAAACACTGCAAACTGTCAAGACGACGGGCCTTCAGCAACCGCGGAACTGTCAGCGTACAATACGCTGTTGTGCGGGTGCCAGTGTTTATGAAACGTATAAAACAGGAGATTAATCACTCTGGGGAACTTTGGTGTTCGCACACTGAACAAAAGAGTGCATGGAATCTTGGCCTGCTCATTCTTACTTGATGCAGTGCTTCCTTCATCGGCTTAAGTTGTTGATCCAAAGTGCGAGTTCAGGGTTCACTTTGAGGCTGGTGCATTTCTGGTCATTCAACAGCGTAAAAAATGCATGTTCTACGCTTTTTCGGGCCTGGTATGCATACTGTTAATAGGTTACCACTAACTAGGTAATAAAACAAATCATTTTAAGTGTGATCTAAATGCATGTCCTTGCAGCTTCCTTCTACGAACAAAATACTTGTGGAAGTCAAGTGTGCTCTTACTGCTGTTGATGATTTGCATACATATCTCCTCCATCAATTTTTCAAGAAAACTTTGACAGCAACAGATTGCCACATCCTCTAACCCCTCTCCTCAGGGGCTGCAACACCTATTTCATGTCACAATCCCATGGCAGGCCTGGTGTCTTTCTCTTAATGTCTCAAAAGTGGACGTGGCTCGATTAAAATGAAAATTCTCAAAAACATGAACACAAATCCCCTACATTCACCATAACTTGAACACGAGCTTTAAGCCGACACAGAGCCCGTGTATAACAAACCCTGCCAGTTAGAGAAGAGACCGTTTCTGATAAATCCATCACTGTGCGCCCTTTGCTCGTCCTCTGACAGGCTGGCCTCGGCAGCGTTTGGTGGGCATTTGAGGACTCACACAATGCTGGGCCTCTTCCACTGCGTGGTGCGGTTGTTGTGGTTGACATAGTAGGTTCGGCCCAGGTTGTCCACCTTCTCCTCCCACCCAGGGGGCAGAGGGGGAAGGAGCTGCTGCTGGCGCTGGGACCCAGAGTCGGCCGCATCCGCCACCTCCCAACCCTGCCCAACGAGAGAGAGAAAAAAAAAAAAAAACACTTCAGTTTAGGAGAAATCATCCCTGTGGTTTAACATAGTAGCATGTCATAGCGTCACAGGGGCCGAGGGGGCCAAAGGTTTTCAGAAAAGCAATATGTCGCAACGTTTTCTCCTGGAAGCTTTTATATTTTAGACACAAGCTATCCAAATGTCTAGCCACCTCACCTGTCTGCAATTGACTCTGGCCACAGCTCCAGCCACAAACAGACACACACACACACAGACACACAGACACACACCCACACAACCAACTTTCCGTAAGATCTTATTTCTCAAAATGAGGCAAAGCGAGTGAATTGCCTTTCCAGAAAAAAGGCAGACAGCTTTTCCAGAGGTGCCTGCTGGAATAGTGCTCACCTCTGCCTCCTCCCTCGTCTCGCTGTTCTCCTCTTCTTGCCCACCGTTTTTGGGTAAATAGGCCATTTTTAGCCGGAGATAACCCTTCACCCGGGACTTGTGACTGAGAGAGGGGAGAGGACAAACAAAAAATGCTCCTTATACAAATCCATGCAAAATGTACGGCTAATGCAGTCACATTATTTCTCCAGTTTACAAATGAAATAACTCTTCCAAGCAGTCTGGAATGTCCTGGCAGAAAAAGCTACAAACATTACTTCAAAAAGAATACAAAGGCCCGTTGTCCTTTCAACCCTTATATTATCAAATAGAAATAGAATATATCCATATATATAGAATAAATATATTCAAATTGGAGAGAGGGAGACAAAGAAATGAGACAGATCAATAAATCAACAGATGGGTAGATAGACAGAGAGACAGACTCACAGAGCAGCTGATAGATAGACAGAAAGACAGACAGACTGATAGACTGACAGAAAGATAGACAGACAGATAGATAGGCAGACATAAATAGACAAGGTAAAAACAAAATAGTACACGTCCTGTTAGACTGTAATCTGATAATGTAATCTGTAATCTGATAGATTACTTTTGTTTCAAATACTTTGGTTTTAAACAATCCCACTGACCTTCGAGGACGGAGCAGAAAATCCTTGAAAGTATACGGCCGTTCCATTGTGGGATCTTCTGTCTAAAAAAAAGAAAGTAAAATCACAACCCAAACAGAGACGAGGAGGCATTCAAATCTCCCCCAATCCAATCACGCCGCAAAACACAGCACAACAATGGCAAACCACTGGATGACATTATGCCAACTCTGTTCCATATTAATAGCCTACAGGTTATATATTCATGGGCAAAGGGACTGGCCATTACTTATCGGTCGAATCAAAGCCCTGGGTACAGTGGATACGGAACATCTGGCAAAGGAATGAACACACTGAGAAATAATGGGAGCTTTTGAGACACTATGGGGGTTGAAATATGAATATTTGAACAGGAGCGCTACATAAATATGAATGGCCACATTTGCCAGTGAGAATATACATATTTACATAAATGTAGATGGGCTGGCTTCACGACAAGATGGTAAAAATTAAGGGTTCAGCAATTGGAAGACTTACAAAGAAAGCAAATACACTGTTTAAGAATCAATCATCTGGGTCAACGTGCACCAAAAGCAGCACTGGAGTATAAAATTCAGAGTTTGGCTTACTAAAGTGATTTAAAAGTCAATTATGAAACTTAAGAAAAACTTTGCTGGGGCTCCTGATTGACTCAGGCAGTAACAGTGCTTGTTTAAAACCGCAGGCTAAGCCCTATGGCCCGGGTTTGAAACCGCTTGCGTCATTTGCCAGCAATGACCAGGTAGTGACCCACATCAGTGGAACAAAGTGGCTTTACCCTGGGAAAAAAAACCCCTCACCAAAAAATGACATACAGCACTGAGGCACATGCTCATATAGCACCCGGCTGAATATGCAGTTATTATTATTAGTACGAATAATAATAAAAACATATAACTCAAATAGAGAAGCCACACACTCTAATGTCAGGAACAGTCTGGTTTTAGCTACATCTCCACATGCGCGCCAACGCTGCCGTGTCCTTTTCCCTGTCAGCTGCAGGGATAGCCCTTTAAGTCGGGCCCTCCTGTTTACATTCCTGGCAGACTTCTTTCCACTCCTAACAGGGATCGAGTCTCCCGTGTTTGCTACTTAATTGCAACAACAGGTTCTTCCGCGTGACAAAGGCTCTCCCCTCGAGCCCGAGGCTGAGGCAGAGCAGAGCACGCGTGAGGCAGAGTAACGCTCAACCTGGTCAGGAATCTCTTTCCGATCGAACCTCGCACATGGAAAATGTCCACTCACCGGCAAATGGTTAAGAGGAACGTCGACCTGCCCCAGGAAGTCATCTCTGGTCTGCAAAAGAAAAGATGGCGGTGAAACTCAAACCTCTGGCTGCAGGATACTGAAACGCCTCAGTTCCAACAATGCTTAAAGGAAAAAGCCCAGACAAAACGGTATGACACTGGTGTGCGTCCCTGCTGTTAGAATGAGTGTGTGCAGCAGATTTAGCTGGCCAGAGAAGGGGGACCGCTGAACCCACAGGCTTCATTTTACAGAGAAAGGGGAAAAACCCACGACCCAGAGGAAAACAGCACACACACGAGAGCGACAGGTTGCGGGGGGGGTCAGGGGAGAGTGGGGGAGAATCCGAGGTGCGTTAAATCACATGAGCAGCCAATCATTCATCCACCGCCCTGCCCCCATTTTCACCCTGTGATTGACAGGTGATCACACCAGTCCAGTGTATGCATTACCTGTCCCAGGTGGAAAAGCCCATTCTTGGTGCGATCGTGGGCAATGTAGGCCTGTGTGTGGAACACAACTGGTTTAGACAACAAGGAGCAGCAGCGTGGGCCTGGACCAGACCAGCCCTGGGCCGTCCTGGTCTGGTCTGACGGACTAACCCTCGAATTCATTCGCCAAGGCATCCTCAGGGGGTATAAAAAACCCTTCTAGTGCTGTATTACAACAAAGTGACTTTTCCCACAAGAGCCCTCTGCACACCACCAGTACTCTAATGGCCACAAACACTGGGGCTAATGTGAACCAGAGAGAACTGGAGGCATTCAGGTTCTAGCTCTCCATCAAAGGGGTGGACTGGCAAACAAATTAGGTACAAATTCTGTTCAGGAGAAGTCTACACTACAATCTACACTCTTTATGTCAGATCTTCCAATAAACCATTCAGCAAGAGGACTGACATGACCTCAGCACACCAGTGGGTCCACTTTCCATGATACCCATATATTACTGCAAAGGTGAGAAGTTCTACACCTGAAAAATTGCTAGTCTTTACTAAGGTTATTTGGATTATTTTTTTACACTATTCTAGGACTAACAAATAGATGTGGATATTTGTAATTGCATGTATTTTTTTGCAGTCCCCAACATTTGCCAATAGTTGTACAGGGTTCTAATGTAAAGCAGCATCTCACTAACCCACATGCATGAAAAAGTGTGCTTGCTATAATTCTCCTGTTTTTGGGATTTTGGCAGACAAATAAAAAATGGCCAAAGGTTCAAAGGATTCATAATTATGTGTGGCGTGTTTGCATGTTGAGAAATGTAGTTTAATATGGAAAGTATGTCACGTATCTCAATGGCAACTCAACTGACATGAAACCAAGTAATATTATCACACGTTTTTATGCACCTAAGGGATACATTCCATGGCAATAGATTACAATAACAATGTCATATATGAAAATGTCTTCTTGGCTTTACTGAATCACTTTATTGTAATATAGCAGCAGGGTAGTGTAATATAGCAGCAGATCTAGGATGGGTTCTTTGTTTGGTTTATCAATGAATAACAATTTCCTTGAGGATGGCCTAGCGGTTTTCAAATCCAGTGGGAAAGTTGAAGATATTGCTCCAATTTCATTTCTATTGTTGTTTTTCAGATGATACGGGCTCAGGCCCAGGTATTGAAAAATGTATAATAGTGACTGTTAAGATACTTGAAATAGCAATATTACTTCAAAATCAATAACACAAACCACACTCTCCAAATTCAAGTACGATGATACTTTTTACAATGGAAAGAACACAAAAGGTAGCATTTTGGAGTATAGGAAACTCCCCTGTAAACTCCCCTCGTCCCCTCAGCCCGCTCGTTCTGGGAATATGATGAGAATTAAACAGGCCTGCGTTTCAGTACCCCGCACCGCATTGCATCCCCACAGCAGTTTCCGCGCGATGACCGCGAGCGCCCTACGCCGACGCGCCCGACGCACGTGCAACGCATGCAAACACAAACGCGGCTCCTGAGCGGCATCCGGCGCGGCCTCGGCTGCAGGGCCCCCCAACAAGAAGCTCTTCAAATTCCCCCCGTGAATATTCATGAGCATCGCCTCTATTCCGCGAGCCTCGTGACCCGAGCGGCCAGTCCCACACTGACGAGCTGACAGACTGTGAAGAGGGAAAACAACCAGCCACTGCTGTGAGGCAAAAAAAGGAGGGGGGGGGGGGGGCCTTTACATCACAGGGTCTTTAAGTTAAAGACCAACTTGGCACAACATGACCAGGGGTATAAAAAAGGGCCAAACTATGAGTAAGATCACCTTTAGACTCAACTTTGTGCCAGGAGGTCCCGAACTTCCTCTAGACATTCTGTAACTATGAACCTCTAGGCAATGAAGCACAGGGTGGATAGTACACTCCTGCTAACAGCAATGACATTCATTGTTGGAAGGTTAACAATGAGTCACTGACTCTGTTACACAGTGTAGTGTAGTGCCACATTAATTGTGCCACTTCCAGCTCATCAGTTGGAATGTATTACTGAAAAAAGACCTTGAAAGAACATAACCCCTGTGAGTAACTGAAGAACATATTTTTTTTTCAATTCTCTACCCTGTTTGTACCCCTCAGAAAAGGCTAAATCTCTCCTTACATAAGGGTGATGTTTAATAGGCCTCTTACGTAAGGGTCTGAATGGGTCAGGAGTTGGTGATGAACTCACAAAGGTCACTCTTTCTTTGGCACAGAGGGAGCCGGAGCCTTATCGCCACAAATACCACCACTCTTGGTTTGTATACCTGAGTACCAGGCCAAGAGCCAGATGCAACTCAGGTATGCATGCTGACACGGGTGCGTATCTTGACACCTGTGTGGGAACGAAACGTTTTCACTCCTATTCTCAGGTTCTGTCTTCATAATGTGGATTTAACGAGATGGCTACCAGTTTGGTGAAATAGTTGCCGAGTCATTGCGTGGTCACAGCAGAACACTGAGCTGCCCCTCCCCCTCGGCCAACTCAGAGGAAAGACAGAGAGAAGGGAAGAAAAGAGAGATGGAGAGATGGGGAGAGAGAGGGAGACGACCGGACGCATGCAGCGATAAAAAGGGGTGGGGTCTGTTTTCTCTGTCCGAGCCGCAGGGAAAATGCATACAGTAATAGCCGCGTTCGGAGCCTTAAGTGGGCAGGGTAAGATTACAATGCCATGTAACCTCAAGACCACCAGCCCGCCTCGAAAAAAGCTCCCACAACAATCCTGCACGCACATTCCCAGACCCAAAAATAAGCCGGAGCCCCCCAGCAAATATAGCCGCGGGCTCTTTATGAATGGCAACTGCACTTACTCTGAACTAGGCCACAACCGGGGCATATTTTTGTTCCCCTCAACCCGCCACACACAGAGACCTTTTTTTAAAGCAAGGCTGTTGCTAGAAGGCACCAGAGAGAGAGAGAGAGAGAGAGAGAGAGAGAGAGACGTTTGAAAGGGCTTTGAGAATATTTCCCTGCTTAAGTACATGCGCTCACTGGCTCTGATTTACACAACTGCAACCCTACTGTCAGTCTTCACAGTTTGAAGAAAAACAGGCTGAGTGCTTTGCATGAATGTCTGTCTTCTCAAGATCAGCACTGTTTTGTTTAACCCCACTTAAAGATTATGTTACATCTTTGGTCCTGCATATAGATCTCTGGATCTCTGTCGCTAGGTGACACTGAACGGACAGTCTTTCTCTTATAGTCCCAACCTGGAGAGACAAACATTTATAGCTCAAATCTATTTTGATTGGACCTTGTCCTGGAGACTAATTTACAGAACACCTCTCGCACAGTCTATAAAAGTACAGAAAACGGCATTGAATTAGCATTCTAAACAATTAACTTTAACTTTGCTGAGTGCTAAAATTCAAAGTACATCACTCCTAAACTAGCATTCAAGATAAGTATCAACCAGTCTCCACATCACAAATTACGGTTTAGGAAACCATTTCTTAAATTATCCCTTCAAACACTGAACCCTAGATTCGATTAAAGCCGCTATGGTACCAAGCTGCACACACACAAAATGGCAACATAAGTTCAGCCACAGCAGTAAGCACTTTTCATGTAACATGATAAATACGAGCAATGTAATTTTAGTTGGGTTCCGATGACAAAACTACAGGGCAGCACTTTGAGGCAGCCTTAAAGGAGAAGTCACCACTTTAAATCGTGCTGCAACTGTCGTCACAAACAATGTTTCTGTCTGTGCTGTTTACTTGCGTATGCGCCATGGTGGGTTTTTAGGAACGTGTTATTAATGTCAAACGAGGGCTCAGTGTAATAATTTGTCATTACTGGATGCAAGTCAAATCGGGTAATTATTTACACCCTCAATAATTCATGTGGCCTGCTTCAGAAAAAAAATGGGAGAAAAACAAATTGGTTATGGATTTTCAATCTGCAGGCTGTCATGTGCTGGAAGCTTGACAGCAAGTGGCCGATTAAAAGCAGTGCAATACGTGCTCGACCATGATGTTCGTGTTTTTTTCCGCGTACAGGCGGCAAATTCATCTGATGCTTTCACTTGTTTTCTAAAGCTGAATTTTCAGGAAAAATCTGATTCCAAGAAGGAGGCACAGTGACTGCAAACATCACAAAAGGACATAATATTCCTAGAATAACATATAATTTAATGACATTCAACGCAAATAAGTAAATGGTACAACAGCAACAAACCGGAGAGTTTAACTAGAGCAACAGATTGGAATTTAACTTGTATTGTTTATAAGACAAACTCAGCATGCTAAATTGCAGTAGAATGTTCTTGCAACCCCTTCACAACAGTGTAGTCAATGGGCTTGGAAAATCTCAATTTATTCCAGCGTCTTCTGATATTCACCTTTAAAGAAATCCCGAAGGCAGCGATTGACACTATTTTAGCGCTGAGAGAAAAAGCATAACACCTTTGGATATCGCTTTTCCAGTACACTGCTCTGGCAAAGTGGTGATGCTTTAGACAGTGCGGAAGATTTATCATTTGCAAAGTAGACCAGGAGGGAGAAACAATATTTCCATATTCTATTCACCAGTTTTGTAGGGCTGTAAATACAGATTACTCTAGTGTTCACCCTAACTTGAAACAGAATGAAAAAAAATCTCTCTCATAGAACTTTACACCTTCAGGTACCCGTTGTGCTGGACTACGGACTACCTGTTATAAAATGTTATAAAGTGTGAATTTTCTGCAATCACATTTCTTGTAGAATGATTCACTACATTGGCTACACTACATGTATATGCAAGAAAAAACAAAGCAAAATTGTCACATCTTTTTTCTTCTTTTTGTGAATCAATGCCAGTGCATGAGTGTTTATACACACTAAGTGCTCAGTCCTCAGTACTTACAATGAGAAAGATATGGCTTTGCCACCCACTACGAAGTGCTACAACTTGCATGCAATGGTTTTGTAAAACAATCAATAAAAAATCAATCAAATGACCCACCGTCTTAACTAAACACAGCAAGTATTTAGGCTGATTCATACCCAAGCATCTTAGACCTTGCTTCCTGTCTGACTACTGGCATGGGCTGTTATGTCCATGTAAGCTGACCGTGCACATACCACTAGCTTTCAAAGCGCCAATGTGCTCCAGTGGGAATGTAAGCAGCTAATCAACAACTGGGCTACTCATTAAAACTACACCAGTACTATAACTAGGATTTATTTAGCTACAGAAAAGGGTTTCACACAAGAGCTGCATGATAACCCAAAGGGTGTACAATAGTGCTTATTGGGATGATGGGGACTGAAGTGGTTGAACATGACAGAGTGTTATCATATGACAATGTGAACAGACTGTTAACTAGTTGTCAACTACCCAGCTCTGTCACCTTTTGGTTTCATGCTATAATTATTTTGGTTTGTATCAATGCCTCATTGCATTGTAAAACAGAAGTGCTAATTTGCCACATTACTTCTTAACTGCATTTATTTTGATCCTAACCTTAGAGGAAATTAAAAAAATATATTTCGTTTCTTACTCTCCCCAGTTTCCCCTTAAAATATTCAACTATCCACTGACTATATATGCGTTTAGTTATTAAGATTTTATGCTGTTTCCAACACATGAGAAAACTGTCCTTCAGCTGTCTCAGCAAGTTTATAAGGACTGTCAGTAGATTCACGTTGTGAACCTGATGAATGTTACATGAAGTTATAGACTGAAATACATATTTAAAACTAAATTACCTTGTGTAGTCCGTCTACTTATAGGAGGCTGAAAATGATTACTACTTGGACCCATTCAACAGACTTTATGGACATTTTTAACCTGCTAAATTGTGATAGCCATTTTTATGCAATGAACATTTAAACTGGTTGTAGATATTCCCTCGCCATTAAAAGCGGCAGCGCAGTTACACACATGCATGCATCTGAGTGAACATCCAAGTAATCCTGAGGGGCAACCTAATATCCATTTTAGGGCCATGTAAATTTTAACTGAACACCAGGCAGGACGACCAAAAAAAGAGATTCAGCACAGGCTTCTGTATTTTACATTATATCTCCTGCTTGAGCCAAACTGTTGCATCCTGTATCAAAACTATTCGCTACAGCCTTTCAAAATACTGACATCCGATAGGCTGTTAAACTTTTCTTTTACGATTTTGAAGGTAGTGAAAGCTTAGATCTTAATCCCCATCTGCTCGGCTGCTGTGAGTGACTCATACTGACCCCCCAGCCAAAGGAAACTCGCAGCCTTCAAAAAGCAACAACAAACAACATCTGAAAAGGCACTAAATGAAACGTTTGTCCATCCTTCCACCTAGTGAAGGACGGCCGGCAAGACGCTACCAGAGTTATAGATAAAGCTGCTGCTCCGATTGATGATCTGCCTGATGGCTTGTGGAGGTGGCCGCTGAATGAAAATCCATCTATGTATGTAAAAGTTCAAATGCCTGTGGTGTTGAACTAGGCTCGCTCATACCACCAGCTTCTCGGCATGCTTATTCCCCAGAACGCGGTGGTTCTACCCCCCCCCCAGGACTAGCCGCTCCTGTTTAAGCGTCAGGTCCCCCTGGTGTTTTTACCCAATGCTTAATTATAAAACCGTTTAATTATTAAACTGGGTAGCCACAGGAGTACAGCAGAAAAAAGACATATATGTGGCTTTTGCTCAACCGCCTTAGAAACCTGAGACTGGTAGCAGTTTTGACTGTAAGATTCCCGAAAGCACATGATGTGCATCATAACCGCTGTGAAAGGAGGTGCCGCTGTTGGAGTCGCGTGACCGCGCGGGTGTTCCTCTAATTACCTGCGGGGTAATGACGGCTGGCCGGCGTCCCGCATCCTGCGGGGACGCCGGCCTGGGATCTCCTCCACGTGTGAAGTAGATCTTAAAGTGAGGCTGCCTTTTGCTCTGCTCCTGCCTGATTTTGAAAGTGCAGCCTTGCGCGGCGTCCTCCGTGCTGGCGCTCTGGCCTTCCACGTCCAGGGGCTCGGAATCGGGTGCCTGGGAGTCCCGGGGCCCGGGGCTGCAGCGCGCGGGGGCCCGGTGGGCCTGCACCGGCTGTGAGGCGCTCCTCTCCAGCCGGATCCGGGGGTAGCGCACCACCCGCTCCCCCTTGGTGCCCGTGACGGCCGGGTCTTCGCCCTCCCTCTGGGCCGCACCGGGGTACCTCGCTTGGTCCTGCTGGAGCTGCACCACGAACCTCTGTGCCCCGTCGGAGTTCTGCCGCACGGACCAGCCCCGGGGCCCGTTCTGCCCGTCGGAGTGGCCGTAGGAGCGGATCATGAACTGCTGGACGTCGGCGCCATCAGCAGGGCCCCTCTGGATGCAGAAGCTGCCGATGTTGATCCCGGGCGGACCGCCGTTCGCCGCTCCCGAGTAGCCGTGTTCGTTTTGCTCCTGCTGGGGCTTCATACAGAAAACCCGGTACTTGTTAAAGGCAGGTTCTGAGGGGTGATGCTGGATCAGAGCGGGGTTCCCCGAGGGCTCCTTCCTGCTCCGGTAAACATCGGGAGGCAGAGAGTGCTTCCTGCAGGGCTCGGTGTAGGGGGGGGCGGGCCCCAGGGGGTCGTCAGAGGGGCATTCCGGGGAGACCCCCTCCTCACCGGGGCCGACGGCGGTGCGCTGCAGGGAGATCTGCATGGAGGAGCTCTTGGTGGGCCGCGGCTCCACCTGGTTGAGGAGCTGCGGGATGAACATGGAGGAGCTGCGCTTCAGCGCAGAGCCCTCACCAGGCTGGGCCCGCGGCGGCGGCTCCGAGAACGGGGGCGGGCCCCCGCAGCGCGGCGGCATGTGGAATGTCATCGCGACGTCGTCTTCGGCCGCCCCGTCCAGCTCCTCGATCTCGGGGGCCGTGTTGCTGCGCCCCGAGCCAAAGTACAGCCGCAGCCGGTGAGACATTTTCAAGTCTCTCTCACTCTCTCTCTCTGCCTCTCCCCCAACTCTCTGTCGGACTGATCCCGTTTCTCTCTTTCTCCCTCCTTCCCTCTACCCCTCTCTCTCTTTCACTCTCTCTCTTTCCCTCTCCCTCCCTCAGCGAACGGAGCGAAGGAGAGAGGAACTTGCACCACAATAACAAGAGAGGCACTGCCAGGGAGCTGAAAACTCTGAGCTGCAAACTCGGCAGCGAGAGAGGGACAGAGCAGGAGGGAGCCGGAGAGACGGAGGGGAGGGAAAAAGGGATCCCATCTGCCAAGCCGTGAGCACTGCAGACCGATAGCGACAGACAGCAGAAATAGCCCAAGTGACAAGCAGCATTCCAGGCATGGCTGGATAAGGGCACCCGGCGCTCCTGCACACCGAGGTGAGGGTAGGGTGGCGGCGGTCATGTGACGCACCACCGAGCGAGCGAGCGAGCAAGAGAGAGAGAGAGACACAGAGTGAGCCTCTCTCTCTCTCTCTCTCCCTCTCGCTCTCTCTCTCTTTCTCTCCCCTCCCGTTTTAAAACGGAGCCAGCCCGAAACGGCACCCTCTCAGCTGCTCCTTATCCATCAGGAGGACGAGGCCCCCCGTGGGAGGGAGGGGGCTCGCCGCGCTGAGTCAGGCGGCACGAACTCGACGGGGCTGTAAATCTCCGCGCACGTCCTACGCGTTTGGTGGGGGGGGTGTGGGGGGGGGTCAGGGACGCCGCTACCCAAGACGCCTGTCCCAGCCGCCACCTTTCACACACCGCCACCCGAAGGTGGCAGAGGGGACTTTGACGACACCTGCTTCAGCACTGCTCCTCAAGATTTTAAAACCAGGGGAATTTCCACTTCCTTCTTACTCTGATTTACAAGAATCTTGTGTCAGTAAAAAAAAGAAAAAAACACTAAACCTGGAGCCAACCAGTTGAATATACAATCCACTTGGCAGGATAAAAAGAATGAAAATGGGCGGCTTACAAGCTGCAGTCACTTTATAGCCATCTGCACTTTAGGGTATGATTACTTCCACTCACTGAACACAAAGGAAAGTAAAAACAAAGGGAACAAATGTAATAAAAACGTGATCCACAAAAGCTGCTCAGCACAGAGCACAGTGAAATGAAAATTAATACTGCGCCCCCGTCCGCAAACTTGGGAATCGGGATTGCTGAGCACTGTGTACGCTGCATGCGCTTCCAGCCAGAGGAACTTCTGATGCCACACTGAGTGAATTAACAAAGCCCGCAATAATGTGGCCTTTGAGAGGCTCCGGTCATAGTGGCCGCTTTGTTCTGGTGGCTTTAGCAGCTGAGCCTGCGCCCCTCGAGTGTCAGACTATCTCCACAAAATAGAAAGGAGCGGGGCGATGACAGCCGAGCGTCTTATGGTGCGGCTAGATTTGTTTGGGAAAAAAAATCTCTCCCCAAAATCGAAAGAATGCGCCTGATCTTTGGGGGGTAGAACGCTAAAAGCGGGTTTTGTTTTTCTGGAGCGTGCGAATGCTTGGCGGATGACTCCCAACCGTGGGCCCCGGACCTAAAAGGGAGGCGTGGCATGAAAGCGTCGGGACCCGGTTTGCCGTTCCGCGTTGCGGGAACGTTTCGGGAACATTTCGCGCCGGGGAGACTCTGCACCTGCGCACAGTGCCGCTCTGCAGGTGTGAGCAGCCGGCGTGGTGCGTCATCTTTCCCACGATGCACCGATTCGACACGCATGGGCCCTGGCGTCGAAATCGCAGCCCGTGTTTAACTCGAAGCCCTTTTCAGATATTAATGCCGACTTATGGTACTTCCCTTTGAAGGAGTGCAGAAAGGATTTGACTCTTCAGCTCCTAAGTAAAGCCTGTGTTACTCCTATTACCTCTGAATATCACTATAGGCTGTTACAGCAGATGAGGTTCACTTGCTGTGTGACAGGACTATTCATTGCTCTGGGTTATGCAGGGTAATGTGTTCCAAAAGCCAAAACAAATGTTAAAAGAGGAAAATGAATGTAAAATGAAGAAAAGTAGTGTCAAACTGGGAAATTAAATGTCAAACAGGCAAGGATTCTGGGTGCTAATAACTCTCCCATATAATAGCTAGAAATTATTCAGGAGCTGGAAAAAAGTGAAATTCAGATATTGTACAGATGTGAAATGACTACATTTATAAATTTCTATGATCTTTCAAAGCTATCAGAGAATACCAGATGCTTTTGTAGATACCTTAAAAAATAAAATCTTCACCGATGAGGTTCTGCATAATGTCAAAGCTTCTATCTCTGTATGATCAGCTAGTTGGATAGAAGCTATTGATCTGTAATAAATATGCGCCTCATTTCCCTTTGCTCAGCCAACTCATTGTGGCACAACAGAAATAATATCCACACAGAGTATGATCTGACTGTTAACAATCACTTGCTGGTGTGTTTTAATTGGCTGATGAGCTCTGGATTGATTAATGAAAACACGGATGGGTGCAGTTTCTACCCCTGGTGAAATGGAGAGATAAGGCAGGCACTCCTCATCCTGCCAGACCTCACACCCATGCCATTTTTTACATTACACTCACTTTTTAAGTTCTTTTTATTCACGACGTTAACTGCTTTTCAAATGTTTGATTTCTGTCATAATTCCTCTATGCTATGTTTAACATATTACACAATTCTATGGTGTTCTCCCTGCATCTGTAAACAGTTGCTAGACCAATTTACTAAGGCTACCTTGTTAATATTCAATAATGTGTATGAATTATTATGCTTCCAGCTCCACTTGCAGTACGCATCGCAACACTACCAGTAAATGTACATTCTATATATACATTTATATTACTGTCATTTAACACATGCTCTTATCCAGAGTGCCTTAGAGCTGCTTATTTTCTGAGGCAATTTGGGTTAAGTGCCTTGCTTGAGGCTACAACAGCAGTGCCCCAGCAGGGAATCAAACCAACAACCTTCCGATTACAAGCCCTGTTCCTCACCACTGCACCACCCTGCCCACTTTACGTAAATGTGTATGTTAATGTACGTGCTGTACTGAGACACAGCGATTCCTCCTTGAGTCCGTCCAAGTAAAACAAACAAAAGAATGGTATTATTATACATTGACATATATTATGGCATATATGATGATTATGTTTCACACATGCAAGGCTATTATTATAAGCACACATTCAGATATTACACATGGAGCTGAGCATGAAGCATGAGTTCATAGCGAAGTATGAACTGCCATGGGTAAAACTGCCATGTCTGGCCAGACAGTCAGAACCAGTCAGAACTAACAATCCCAGTGATAAAGGACAGCACGTTTTCTTGCTAAGGGAATAAACAGGAATCACACTCAAATTGCTTGCTCCACAGATGCAGGGTGGGAAAGTCTCTCGGCATACCTACAACGACACAATGACAGACTGACGTGCCATGGCTACTCCAGCAGTTACACCAACAGCATTTTGAGAGCCAGCTGAAGGCCTCCCTGACTGCTCTGTAGGGCAGCGTGTCTGACTCTTTACGATCGTGACGGAATATCCCCAACCTGTCCCAGCATGCACTGCCATCTTAATAACTCATGCCGAGAGTGTTCACTTCAAAACACGGTGACTGTGTACTTCAACAAAAGCACCTCTCTCTGTCAGACAGCCCCTCGCCACAAAGTGTCACAGCGGCTGATCAGATAACACTGCAGAGGGAACGCAGGTGAGGGAGAAACGGCCAAGAAAAACAGCGGGGTGCTGTGTTTGTGTTGAGGATTCCAAATCATTCATTACGATTACAGCGATGCTTTTCAGGAAACAGGAGTCGCCAGTTTCAGTAATGTCAGTGAATGCTCACATCTGAACAGACCGTGTAAAATTTGAAGAACTATATGCAAAAAAAAAAACATTTTATAACTAGAGAACATCTTGTGAACAGGGTCAAAAGCTCTCATTCTCGTACTGGCACAGTGAACTGGACCATTTTGAACTCTTTTTCGGTTTGCCAATGTGGGAATCCCTTGAAGCATCTTTTGCACAAAAGGGACTGAATAGAAATATCCTTTGCAAATCCATGTGATTAAATCTTTGTGAGAGAGTACAATAAAAGAGTGACAATCTCATTTACCATGGTCTACTGCCTAAATACCCCCCAGTGATACGCTTCCCTTTCTCGTTTAACTGTTCCCACCGCAGCTTCGGGAACACTGCTTAAACCCTCCCTCTGCCTCAGTACTCTGTGTTACGCTAGTAATGGCATTAGTACTGTTGTTGTACCATGCAGATAATGTACATGCCGTTACGCCAAACATCTTTGCATCACGGCTGTGAAGATGAGAGGCCATTTTATCGGTGGGAAGGGGAAAGCAATGGGAGTGGTGACAGCAACGAATCACCTCATAACTCCAACTCCATCCAAGCATAAAGAGAATAGAGGACAATTGTCCCTTCCAAGTGTGTGCCAGCAAACACTGTCAATTGTGTTCCGTGGACAAACAGATCTGTCATTCAGTTACTGCCTTTCTCAGAACAATGTAGACAGCATATTAAAAAGATGTATTAGTGTACAGCACATAATACATTGGAATGTTATGCATACATTTGAACAGTAATGTGCCTTCTGAACAAAGACATTTAGAAAGCCATGAGTTTTCGTATTAAGATCACCAAGCAATGAATACTGCAATAAGTCATTTCTGGAGTAATCTACACAATAAATAGTAATTGGATTTGAGGGATAAGACAGAATCTGGGTCATGTTAATGAATTAATCTTTTAGCAACTTCAGTTTCAATTTTAAAAGAAAAACAAGCAGGATTATTGAAGTTGTAAGAGTAATCATTATTACTGTATGTCTGAACTTTATAACATTTATATAGATGGTTCTGAGTTGATGGACACCTCTTCTATTGGATAAACCAAACTGTCTACAGTCTACCTTTTGCAGTGTATACAAACCAGTGTGAAAAACAAAAGTATCATTTTGGTGTGCCATTAAGATGTTAAATCACAGTAACTTCATACCAATAAGCTGATTTCATTATTTAACAAGACAATCAACGTCGCATATGCAAGAAAACCCGGATATATTTTCAAGCAATGGGAGTAGTGTATTTCAGAGCATGCTTGATTAATAATAAACAGTAGAGCCACCACTGATTTTACATAAAAATAAATCAAGTGAAATATGTAAATCACATGTTGTGCTCAAAGGACGAGGGCATCTCAGCTTTAGCTTCCAGGCTTCAGTGAAACAAAACTTTTGTGTTCGTTCAAATCTAATCAAAACCCATATGCGGATCCTTACCAGTCTGTTTTCATCAAAGACCTCAAAGAGCAGTCTGTGATTCTGTGGACAAACCTGCAAGCAGAGGACAGTGAGACAGACAGCATTTATTTTCACCTGCGCAGTGGAGACCTCCCTAATTGACTGTGTTCATTTTCAAACACACAAACATGTGTGCACAGCCAGCAGCCACCCTTAAGCACTGTCGTTTTATGCTGACAAACTAATTACATGTGACTACACAACAATTACAGTGCCAGTAATCAAACAATACATGCATATGCACATGTTGACATTCATTCCTTATTCTTGTATAACTAACTTCAACATGTTTAACTTCATACATATTTATGTGTAGGCCAGTTCTTGGGCTTTGCAGTTCATGGTGTGTTTTTGATGCTGCTGCTGCACTGAAAATGGAAATGGCTTCACAATAACTCACAAGCTTCTAAAAACTGAACTGCTCTGCTAGGTATCAGACTCAGACTGTAAGTGCTAACATTGCATGAAAGTGCAACCGTCTTCTCCTCCAAAAATAGCCGGAATAAATCACATGTGTGAGAATAGGCCAATAAACAGGGCAAGGCATTTTTGCGCCTGATTAAACTGGTAGGGAGGGGGAATGCCATTTAATAGTTTCTTGCTCTCCCAGTAGTAGGTGACAGTGTTGGAAAGGAACGGCGTGACTGAGGAAGTCTGTCTTACTTGACCATTAAATCCTGTTGGAATCATTAAGGGGAAAGATTTTACATCAACAGATGTAAATGCAGAACCAAAGAGGTATGCAAAGGTTGGAGTCCAGTGTGCAGAAACTGTGATCCACAATAAACCAGTACTCACAGAAACTTCAACCTCTGTGCACTTAGACTAAAAAAAAATACATTTTTAAGGAAACAAAATAACCTAAGTAAATCAAGACAAAAAGACATAATCAATCAAGACATAAACCAATTATCAACACTGGTCCTTTTATGGAATTCTGCACTAGTTGTACATAATCTCTTGAGAATTTAAATTACAATCAATTTCTCCTGTGTAACTTAGCTTATTTAAAATTTTCCGCAAGTTATTTCAAAAAGGAACACCTCTTGTAAGATGATGCTAGTCTGCAAGCAACCTAGTTAGATATTCCTTGGCATCTATCATCACTCATATGTAAAATGCAAACATTACATTCACCAAGCCTAGTTAGCATATGCTACAGCCAGCAAGTGATCTTATCCGTTGTACAGGATATGTCTGAAATTAGGGGGGATTGGCAAAGTGGATGAAATTGCCATATGAAAAACAGAAAAAAGCATCCCCGGCTAAAGGATACATTCCACATTTTACCAAAATGTGCATTTCTCACCCATTCCTGACATATGAAATGCACCACTCCCATTCAATTACCAGATAAACAATCCACAGTTTAATCTGTATAAAATCAATGCTATTTGTGAGCTAGATGTAAATGTTTAACATATGGGTTCAACCACAACGCTTTGACAGGCAGTTCACATATGATAATGTCACAGTAAAGGGAGGTTAAACATTGTTTTTAACATTTAACATAGAAACCTATGGGCACAGTGAGTGTTTTTCAGGGAAAAGGTGGCAATAAAAGGGACAAGTGAGGAAATATTAACCAGATTCATTTGCACTCTCAAATCATTTAAAAACAGTGGTCGCAACCACATTAATAACGTCTGGCTCATTTTACGCTTCAAAGGTGTTCACTCATTTTTGTCATGCCATCATGCTAAAAGAAGTTTCCGCGTACTTTCATAAATAATTTGTTGAATTGGTTTTAGTGTAAGTATCATCACACTGAGCTTTGACTATATTTCACACAGAAGAGCAAGCAAAAGCATGTGTACTCACTCTGAAATAGAACTCCTCGTTCCATTTTGGATTCAGAGTCTGAAAGAAAAGATGATTTGTTGTTAATTGAGAGAGGATGCATTAATTTACAGTGTCATGACATATTCTAAACTTCAAACCTCACAAAGGAACAGAAAACGTTTTAAAAAAACATTGTCTTTGGCCTAAACTGATCTAGAAGAGGCCATCAGATATACTTTTAGACATTTCCTCTTCCTTTCCCATATAGAGCACTCACGCACACAACACACACACACACACACACACACACACACACACACACACACACACACATTTATATCAGTCTGAGAACTATGTGTCAGAATGCACTTAAATACTATGGGTTATTAAAGCAAGAGCACACCACAATGTAAATGAATAACTCCTTTTACTAGCCAGTCTACTTATTAGCAGAAACTTTCAATGTGTGAGGTCCCCCCCTTCTTCATCTATAGCTAACACAATAATACTCCTCCGATGTGTCACAGTCTGAGATGTCGGGTGGCAGTGTAGCATAGTTGTTAAGGAGCAGGACTCGTAACCGAAAGGTTGCCGGTTCGATCCCCGCTGGGACACTGCTGCTGTACCCTTAGGCAAGGTACTTAACCCCCAACTGCCTCAGTAAATATCCAGCTGTATAAATGGATAAAATTGTAAAACAACTGTAACCTATGTAAGTCGCTTTGGATAAAAGCGTCTGCCAAATGAATAAATGTAAATGTAAATGTCTGTGAAAGAGCTGAGTGAACTGTTATCCAGTCTGCTCAGTGCTGCCACCTGTCTGCACCACCCTTTCATCACAGTTAATGTATCAAATGTTCAACTGTATCAATCCTTCATCCGGACAGGGCAGAAGTGTAGAGAGGAAAAACAGATGGAAAGAGGATGAATGGCAATCTCTGGATCACTGAGCAGGGACTTCTCAGTGACTCAGCACAGCAGCTGCAAGGACTGGAAGTCAGGAGACTGACACCGGCAGCCACCATGACTGACACGAGTCCCTGGAGACACTGACAATGTTCTGAGGTGTCCGGATCTACAGACAAGGTGACCAGCTGTAGTCCATGCCAAGTCTACAGCCTCAGTCTGTTCCACCTATGTGTTGTGAATAGCCTGTTACTCTAAAAATCTTTTTTTTTTTTACTTGTACCTGAAAACAACATCAAATACGAGTAGATCTTTATCATTATGAGGGATTCAACAGACTGTATACAAAAACACTTTACAGTAAACACTACGACTTGCCACAAGGCACAGAGCTTACCTACGAGCTTGTCTTCCACGACACTAATGTGGGAATGACATGCTTCACTGAATGGGAATAATGCTCTTCAGTGCTGTGCGGCAGCTGATGGTGTCAGATGCGTGTAAAGCATCAGGCACTAACTGCGCGGTATGCCTGCCTATTTAACCATCATCACCGTGGGAGCAAACTGGGACAGAAAGGGGGCCTTTGAAAATTGAGTGAAATTCTGAATACAATCTGTAGTTAGTGAAAGGATTTGTGACACACACATTTACAGTCTAGTTTTTTTTTTTTTTTACTGTTATCCTTCATTTGGACTAATATGATCATACTAAGTCATTATAATTGCATTAGCTTGGCCTGACATGTTTTTGAACACATAACCAGGGTGTACATATAAAAGGAGCATGTGAATTCAGTGGGATGACATTGTATTAGCACAATACATTTATGATGCAAATAATCAATGATAATAAGGAATGATAATTTTAAATGCCCATTATTTTAGCCATAAACAACAAAGTTACACATTACATACAAGGTATGCGCATACATATTATGTACATTTGAATTCTTTTTATACCAGCACAAAGTAGCACTTGGGCAAGACAAGTAGACAAATATGTACGTGCACAGACAGTCAGCAGCCAGTGGCCTACATAATGGAACCACCCAGTAGAAAATCCAGAGGGAAGTTGAGCCTGGGACCAAACAGCTTTATGCAGGTAACCATGTTATGCTTTTGAGCCAACTGCACTTGACAAAAGTATGCCATCATTTGTTGTCATTTGTTGTCATGTACGCTTTTAAGATGGGATGGGTGCTCCCACGCAGCTCACTAACACTTGCCCTGGGCACATTCTGAGCTCTATGGCCAGTGCTAAATCCCAGAATCCCAGCCGCATCATCGGCCGATGATGAATCCACCGCAGCGGAACACGCTGGATCCGTTCCTCCGGGGACAGGCGTGGGTAGGCCGGCCAGGGCTTCCCCAGCTTACTTCTCAGGAATGACGGGAACACCGCAGTTTTCAGGTTACTTGGCTGACGTCAGTGAGGTAGCGCCTATGCCGCACTCGGTACCGCTTTACCGCCACTGCACTGTATTATCTGTGTGAGGAAAACAGCAGCGTGCTGCATGCAGGGGGACTGCATTCACCTCGCTTCAGTGCCCCTGCAGCCGTGCGCACACAGGCTGCCGCACTGAGACACAGCTAAAGCACATCTGCTGCTTCCAAACCAAAGGGGACACGTGATGGAATGAAATACAAAATTAGCTATATGCATACAGAGCAGTCTGAATTACCACCAAATAAGGCCTAACTAAATAGGCAGCTAACATGTAATTACCATTAGCAATATGCAACCAGCAAAGAAAATCATCTAAAAACAGGTTTGAGGGTTTTCTCCACCATTTTACAGCACTGAATATTCCCATGTCAATTGTTCAATTTTATTTTCTGATTTCAGTTGCTGAAAATCAAATGCAATGGATGCAAAATCATGGATGCAAAAATGCAAAATCATATTGTTTTTACTGAGACTGCACCTATTTCCACATAGTGGCTCGCAGAAAATATAAATACATATTTACTTGAAATATTTTCAACTGTAATATAATTTCATCGTGAAGTATTCCTGATGTATTCATTACATGTTTAATGTGTGTCTTTTTCTCCACCTTCCATGCAGGTATGAGGCATTTGTGTGAATGTGTTTGTTTTAAATGAAGATTATATTCAATAGTATGGATGTTGGTTGATTTTGCCCCAATATCAGTAATTAACGTTTTATGTACATACTCAAACATTCCCTCTGCATTAATAAATACGGTTATTACTTTCAAAGGTCATGCGACTAGCGGAGCAATTCAAAGCATATTTTCACAAATGAGGCCAGGAAACAATCTCAGTTGTCCCGGCAGTTATACATTTACTTTTCTGTTGCACAACAAAATATTTAATATTCTGTTGCTAACTAGCCATATGTGTTTATTCTCAGAGAGGGCCTCTGTGCCTTGTAGCATGAAACATAGCCGTTGGCCACAGGCAGTGTATCAGACGGCTGTATTCATCTTGCATTTGTTTTATGTAAGGACCCACTTGCACTTGCAAGCAAACAATGATGCATATATTGTACATACTGTACGGTAGTTAGTTTGGTTGCAAGTGTTCTCATGTTAGCTACAGAACATTTTAGTTTATTTTGGTATTAAATCACATTTCAAGAACTTAGTTTTTGGTGCTGAGTTTCGGCATGTTCCTTATAAACATCTTGGATTTATTTAAGATTCAGATTCTGTTCTCTTCTTTTAGCATTACATGTACCCCTTAAATGGAATATGATACCACTTTCATGGTTTGTTTTGTTATTTTTGTGCATAGTCTATTTTATACCATGGTATACCAAGGTAAATATCACAGACACATATAGGCTGCAAGTGTCTCTAGGGCACTAAAGATTATCCCTTTCCTATGAAATGGCTCCCCCTTGTGAAGGTGGCTTCCCTCATGTTGACACTTGGCAGTAGTTCTGCTTCCAAGTGAGAGGGGAATGCTAGAATTAACACTGGCGATGGTTTCCCTATTATGCACTGTTAAATAATACAGAGCAAGGCCAGCAGCACAGGTAAACAACCTGGTTATGGTGAGCGGCGTGGCAGAAGAGGATGACTCAGCTCAGAAGACCTTACCTTCTTAATGGTTTTCGTCTGGACTAAGGCAAGTTCTCTGTTTTCATCTGCAACGTAGAGGGAGAGCTTGACGTAGGGATCACTGCAAACAAAACAAAAACACCGAATCAAAATGTGAAAGTTAGCAGAGAGCAGCCCGAGAAAAGGCCCAATAACCGCACAGCGTTGCCACGCCCACCCTCGCTGACTTATGCTGACATTGTACGCCTCTGACGCTGTGCGCCTTTCAAGTGTCTGCAAATGACAAGGCGGGTCCGGTCTCATTAAGAAAAAAAGTGAGTAATGCTTGCAGAGAGCTCTTCATCCGGAGGAGGTACTCCACCACCCAGGTAGGTCAGGCCTTCCAGTGTGACTGCTGACTTCATTTACGATAACATCGAGTGGCTGACAGTGCAGTGCTGTCTGTCACCATACACAAAAAAAACTCTCTCTCACATCACAGACATGAAATCCAGCCTAGGAAATGGATATCACAGAAAAAGTGCTTACTGTAGTATATTGTCCCAGATACTGACAAAGGGCTGCATTGCCTACTGAGGAAAACAATGGCTAAAAATAGAAGAGCAAGTCAAGAGTAAACCCTTTGTTCTTTAAATATAGCGGACTCATTTATTTATAAGACATGCATAGTCCTCCTAAGACCTGTTTTTTTTTTTTTTTTTACCCTGCACAGAATCTCTCTCTCCCCCCTCAAGAATGGCTGGTGCCCTCATCTTAATCATCCTGGGGAAAAGGAGAAGCTGAAGATGGCTGCTCTCCAGCTTTAATGACTAATTAAGCTCTCCAAGATTCCTGCTGTCTCTAATTGGATGTTTATACTGGGGATTTAATTTTCTTGACTAAACAAACATAATGGTATACTGTATTTGAATTGTAGAGCTGGGCTATTCAGAGAGAGACAGTCACAGACTACACATATGCATACAAAGTACACACACACTGCGTACTTTGTTCACATATTCAAATACACTGTGAAATGGGAAAGTGAAAAAAACACCAGAGGTGCAATGTGAAATTGCATTTCAGACTGCTTCTTGCAGTGAATAGGTCATTGCTAACAACACTGTAAAATGTTTTCCTCAGAATACCATTACAAATACTGTTGCATGTTAGTTCAAAGTAAAGTCTTTTTCATTCACAATCCTTCAGCCTCCAATCATCCAATCATGAGCCTAACCTAGCTTGAGGCTTGAAAAATCCTCTGCTGACATTGCTTATTTGCATATTTTTTTCATTTTGATTATATAGATTATGTTAGTATGATGGCAGGTACTCAATGTACCAGGTACACCAAGTTATAGATTGGTGGCTCATACCCCATACCTGTAAAACACCAAGTAAGGCCCTTTAGGGAGAACAGAAATAACCACAACAAAGTCTGTGACCTACTTCTGTTCATCTAACATCATTTGAACACACTGACTGCTGATACAATTTCACACAGTCACACAACAAATCTCCAAACTTGGACCATTTTGTACTTAATTCCTCAACCTTCTTTCTGCTTCTTATCCAACTTAATTTTCTTTCTGCATCACTGCAAATCCTTCAGAGCCCCTAATTACACTGCTCAAAATTGGTCACTCCTGTGTTGATCCAATAGTAACACCGGTACATAACAACAGTAAACCAATGTCGGCACATTCTGCTCTTAGTAACTGTTCATGAATAAGAATGAAAACTTTACACTAAACGGTTTGAGATGAGGATTGCAGGTGGACCAACTGATTTTAGACGGGCACACAGTACACAGAGGTACTATAAATGTTTCCAAGTGTGCAAACAATAAGGATATACATATGTGATGCTGTTTCAGACAAACACACGTTAAAAAACGCTGGCCTCCATCTTTGTTGTGCACAGAAGCTAATCAGCTAGCTAACAAAATCAAAGAGCGATATTTGTTGTTAATGTATAAAATCTCAGCAAAAATTATGATGAAATGCCTGAGATATCCAATGTTGAATTTTGGCAGTTTACACTGAGAGCTGGTTCAAAGTCAGTTGGTACCAACACACTATAATAATGTATATTGGGTAGATTGCTTTGGCATAGTGCTTGATCAGGTAGCTAGCTTCATTTTAATTCATAATGAGTAATTCTGAAGGCAAACGTCTTCGAGATAATTTGTTATTTATCAGTTTGTACACCGAAAGAACATATATGGGAGTCATCACAGGCATCAGAGGCATCTCTCTTTTGTCCCCAGTCTAGAAAACCATAGCTCATTCAGATTTATTACCCAGCCAGCACTTCTTACGACAGTCACCACTGAGGAAACAAGGTTACCAAATCCTCATCAAACTCTGCTATTTTGCACTAAATTACTAGCGAGAATCACCTCAGATACCCCTGGAGCTCTGCTGTTGCTAGGGAGACAGGCCTCTCAGTTATAAGAGTCCTTGACTGTGGGGCATATGCGGAGTGAAGAGGGACAAACCAAACAGCAATAAAATAGAGGAATAACAAGAAGGACAGCTCAAATCTACCCTATTTATCTCAGGAATAATGCACCCCTCCAACCTTGATAAGTATCACATACTGGGCCCATATGATTTGTGTGGATTTTTTAGGATTTCCAGCTTAGTCACTATAATGTCCAGCTGGGCTATGACATCAGTATGGAAGCTATGTTGCAATGATAATTTTTTGTCATCGGTACTTACACTCTGAACATCCTCAACAAGCAGAACTTCTGATCAACAGCTCCAGCTCTCTGTGGGAAGCTCAGGGTACTAACCAAAAAGTGTTTCTGCTGTGCAAGGTCCATGTCACATGAAATTTCCAATTTAAGGTAAACACACAACTTAAACAATACCACATTTTTTTTGGGAAGTCCCATTATCCTCTGTTTTTGTGACATTACCCTTGAAACATCTGAAAGTGTGGTGTGCTGTGCTATTCAGAGAGCTCTGAGCAAGATGAAAGTTATGGTCACACTCCCACAACAGTCTGTTCAACTATACAGAATTGTTCTGCATTCCTTGTGGTTTTGAGATGTCGAAATCTTGATTGGTGAACCACTTCTGCATTAATGCCAGTATTTAGTATTTGGTACCAGTTACTATAGTGTTCTGTGAGGAATTGAAATGTATTCAGGTGTCTGTATTCAGGTCTGACAGTTTCCGTATTGTTGCTTATTGGCGTTATTACATACACTTGCATACCATTTCTCTGTATTTTGCTCTGGATAATAACTGAAAATGACTAAATGTGACACAATGCACAGTCCTCCTCGAAGAATGAAAACAATAGCCAAAGGCTACCAACAAAATACCCAACAGCATGGGCATCTTTACTTGGCCAGCAAGCTGGACCATCTATAAGCATCTTCACGAGAGATCAACACTGTTATATCTGTATTTTAAGTAATAGATGTAGCCTCAGAAGTACTACTGATTATATCAATACATTGACAGGCACTTAACGTGCATATTTTCTTAAGACTTGTACCTAGTTAGCAAGCCACAAAAGAGCATTTGGGTACCAAACATTTTTGGTAATGAATTACTTATTTTCTATCAAACATGAAGATTAATGGTAAACAGAACTTATAAAGAAAACTGTGGCCAAGAGACGTGACTTTCTTCAGAACCATGCTGGTTTCTAATATGAGTGGATTTTGTTCAACATTCCTTTAAGGTAAGATCTGGTTCTTCCTCATTCTGCTGTACAACATGTTGTGCACTGCAGAAAGAATGGTTCTGTGTAATAGTTAGTGCTGTGGATCAAGCTAGCTTATGCCATGTTTTCTTGAGAAGCATGCCGGCATGATATGGGAATTGCTTTACCTGTCAGAGAACAGCATAGCGATTCAGGCAATAACATTTTGGAATATAAACCCCCCTTTGTTGTGTGGAAATTTTATTCAAGAGTGGACAATTCTGATATAACATCATTAACCCTACTCACACTGGACCAACTTTTCAGATGTCCTGAAGTACTGCATCTGACACTCTGACCTCCTCATCCTCATCTGGATAAACTCACCCACATCTGGGTGTCCCCTCAGCAAAGAGCGACTTTCAGTGCGACTTTCATCAGCCAAGAGAACAGCGATGGCTCTACAAGGACACTCTATGCAAACTGGGCCATGGATTTGCCTGAAGGTTAGTAGTACTAAACACTCTACTTTCACCAGCTTGCAGGAATTTAAAAAAACACTGAAAACGGATGTTATACAGAAAATCCTCACAATTTGCAGAAAATGAGGTGCTGCGGGTACATTGGAGGGTTAACTCCAGCTAGTAATAAACGGCCAGTGTGACCAGTATGGAGGATAAGTTGACATTTTTCCCCCACACTGACGCTCTTCAGCTGAACAAAGTTATTTCTTAACTACTGTCGCCCAGGTTGTGTAAAAAATGGATGAGTCAAAGTTTACATGCTGGGCCTAAACACATGAGTGAAGAGTCAACAGAAACGACGGCTGTTATTACGTTACATAAGTGGTGCACAACATCATCAGCTATGCATCAGCTACGAGGGGAAAAAGCACGAAGAAGCCTTCTACACCATGCCCAAAGTACCACTCCACCCCAAATACTCATAACTATGCCCAACATTTTTGGCCCCTCATCACCCTACCACACTGGACAACGCCTTGGCACAGCCAGGCCGAAAAATCCCAGAACGACACCGACCCCATGTTTTTGGAGAGGGCCGACATTAAGCAATCGTTTAATAAGCATGGTTACACTACAGTTACACCTCTCCCTCCAGTTTGACAATTGACTGGACAGCATATTAAAACCAGGGAACCAAGTCAC
Source organism: Megalops cyprinoides (assembly GCF_013368585.1). NCBI lineage: Eukaryota > Metazoa > Chordata > Actinopteri > Elopiformes > Megalopidae > Megalops > Megalops cyprinoides. Next base: position 12,232,617 of record NC_050587.1, read on the forward strand.
CCAAAGACTTTTTTTTGTTTTGTTTTGTTTTGGTTTTTACAAGAAAGAACACCCTCTAAACCTAACAGGCTGAAATATGGCAAATTTAATATCCATCGTAAACATCAGTAGCACACACGCATCAACCTTCATGTTCTTCCCCTGCTCAACTCTGACGTCTGCCAAGATCTCAGCACTGCTGGTCTTCAGGCCCAAATAGTGGACCTCTCCAAATTCCCAAGAGGCCCCTTCATTTAAAGTGTGGAAAGCAAATACAAGTCTGAACAGGACCATCAATACAGAAATGACATTACTGCCCCTCAGCCGCTTATTTTAATAGCTGTTAACCACATGCTGCAGGCCCGTCCTGTCAAGCGCCCGGCAGCGTTCTGTTGGAATGAAGTGTGATATATTGATTTGAGATGACCTGTATTGCACAAAACTCACCCAAAACTCAATACGCGACCTGCGTGAGAAGGCAATTTACAGCCAGAATACTGACGAAACAAACACAGAGGTCCACTTCTCTGAGGAAAGAGGAAATGAAAACTCTCAGTTTCTGGTGGAAAAAAAAAAGTGTAAAAGGACAAACTGCTGGAAAGTTTCCATATCAACCGCGTCATAACTCAAAAAGGCTGTATGGCAGTTCTGACAGGGCATGATTATGCGTCATCCCATGCCAAGTGTACGAGGTTGGTGGCCCGTCTGTCTTAGATTTCGCAAAAAAAAATCACTTGGCATGAAATGACCGTTATGCAATAACCCCTGTTTTAGTCTTCCACTTCGGTGAGCAATGAGGGGCTTCTTGCCCATTGCAGATTTTGTACACATCATCATTGTTTTCGGACCAGAGGAAGATCATGCAGAGGAGCTAAACATGTTGATCTATGGCTATATTAGGCACCAATTTTCACCTGTGGCAAAAGCCACTCTAATAGCCTATCACCGCGTAGCATTTCAAAAGTAGAGCTGTCGAGCTTTGTTACATTCTCCCCATTTATGCTTGACATAAAACCTTACAAATCCAGCATGTTTCTCTTACCACCATTTCAGATACGTATATCATCACTTACTAACAATGTTTCCCCGTTGTTACAAACAGTGATTGCTGATTGGGCAAAAGAGTAACTGACCAAAGGATCATCGACCATTCTCAGTCATACGACTTAGCCCTCTTTTACTAAGGACTAGCTGCTGACCTTTACCACATGAAGGGCCACGATAATACTGACTGTCATTTAGATAATTAGAATGTTAAAGTTAAAGCAGGAGCTCGGGATCCTGAGCTGGCTGACCACGTCATTTACATGAACTGCGATATCAACAGCCCGGAGCTTGATGGCAAGATTACCAATCACAGGCTGTAGCTCCAGCTACAGACACAGCAATGGTTTAGAGTGAGTTCACCTGGGACGTGAACAGGTTATCTGCTTTGGATTTACATATTCAAATCCCTACTTAACATTCTCTCCTCTCACTAGGTTTGAGATCATAGAGTGCAGTGGGACACAAAGAGCCCCATTCGATTATTTGAATATATGATCTTGTAAAGCATACATCTGAATATTAACTAAATCAGAATGTACATCCCTAGAAACCAGCCCAAAGTGAGCACAGCTTAGAAGCATCAAGTACTCAATTGAATAACACAGACTAAGCAACAGTTTATAGAATGTACCACCTCATTAACTTGCATTTTCACCTGTGAAACAGGAATGGGCTGAAATTTGTGTATCAGTTTTGCATCACCACTTCCATTCCAGTAGTTCTCTCTCTGTCCCCTTTAATCACATGAGAATGGAAGACCATTTTCCATCATATGAGCTCAGGGTTTACGTCTTCTCTCACTGTAACAGACAGTCATGGTATATACTCTATAAGACATTCTTCAAATCTGCTTTAAAAGCAACAAAACTTTCCCAAAGGAAATAAACCCTTCCTGACTTAAAAGAGGATGTTTCCATAGCCCTTCGGCAGTGGCCAGCCTTTAGTTCTTGACTTTGAGAACCTTTTCTTTTTCATATGTGCTACTTCCCAGAATTTAAGGGTGCCTTTCCTGTGCATATTCTTCTTGACCTCTAGTTTATTCCCTTATCTTGCTGCTTTTCAGCTCCTTTGCTTTCCTTCTGTCCTATCCAGTTCGATCATGTGTGCTCCATTGTTACCACCTTCCTGTGTTGACACCCAAAATTACAAGAAAGTAAAACATAAACGGACATTCTGAGGTAATGCATCCCCTTTGTCAGCACACCAAAGATCATATATGGAAAAAGATTCTTGATTCAACTCTATTTTGCATAGCACAGGGCTTTCATTTGCAGGTCTTTCATTATTGCTGTATCTTCGCCATTGCTGGCGTCCCTGCTCATGCCATCTGACGCCCTGAATTCGTCGGCAGCCCTGCAGCCAGACCGGTTTTCCCTATCCCCACCTACCTTCAGGGGCCCCTCTCTTCTTCCTCCACTAGCTACCAGCTGCAGCCTGTTGCTTTTTTTGCCAGTTTTTGCTGGCCAGGCCCTGGACCACACTATCCTCACTTACTTATACACTTGTCCTACAAGCTGGCACACTCCTTGCACTCCTCTATTGCTGGTCACCTGCACATTCCTCTCCTCTGAGGCTCTGAGACAAGTGCCCACTCGCTCTCATCCCTGCCCTCCTAATCGGGACAGTGTTTCAGATGGCATACACTGATTCATGCAGCTCTCGCCTGCCTTCATCTGCCAGTTGGGGAAGAGACCTGAGGCAGTACTGATAATTGTTGTTTTTTTTTGTTTTTTTTCCATTGTGCTGATAGCAAACAGCCAGTAATTTTGGGAGTTGGTACACTTCCAGATGGCTACGTGTTGCCATATCCAGTTGTATCCTACAGACTTATTTTGTTTTTTTTGGCACATATTCTTGCCATTTATAGTCTGCTCTGTATTTCCTAAATAAGAGCACTTACCAAACAAATTGCTGAGTGATTAAATTTAGGAACAAAATTACAATCGAATAACTTTTATATTAACATTCAGACCTTAAGATAATGGAAAAAGGAAAACAATATACCGAGCACTATGAAGTTCTTTTATATGCCACCAACACCGTGTCAAAATCCATGGCAATAAATAGAGGATTAGCATGTTTGCCTGTTCTGCAGACAGCTAAATAAGAATTTCAGCCAGTGATTTTGACTGGCTTTCCCCTATGTCTAAAAAAACTACTAGAAGGTTCTGCACTTTTAGTCGTGAATCTAGAAGCCAGCCCAGCGCACTTTAAGAGAGGAAAAGGGCTTGCCAACAGTTTTGTTCAAAGCTGAAAGCCACGAGGACTGGGCATCCAGCCTACGGCTCGTAAGAACTGGGTGTTAGATGAAGTGCTAACTGCTGGTGGCTGCAGAATTAGACAAGACAATTAGAGCGAAGGGCCCCGTTCTGCAGCAGGAGGCCTGGGCAGTGCGCACGGCAGAGCCCGGTGGAGCTCACGCAAACCCACGTCACTGCGCAGAAAGCGGCTTCACGCTAAGCGCTCTCCCCGCAGCGTGGGCAGCGAGCACGCAGCGTCCGTGCGCAGCTCCCTCTGTGTGCTTTTGGCCGTGCCCAGGGGACGCCAGCAGGCTGCCAGGATGTGGACGGAGGCATCTTGGCGGGTTAGCGTAGCGCACGCAGGGCAGCGCGCAGTGTGATCTGATGGAGGCAGGCAGCCTTACGTAACCGAGGCAGATTTACTCCCTCGGCTTGGAGGGCGGGGGAGGCAGCGTTTCAGCGCTGGGTGCCGCAGTGACAAAAATCCTCGGGGCATGACGGGTGTTGGGGAGTAGTAACGTAGGGCTAAACGTTTTTCCCTTCACCAGCAGGAGAGCATTCAATCCAGACTCGTAGCTCTCTGGAAAACAAGGAGGTTGATAAAAGTCTGTGAAACTACAGCTACCATGAAGCATCTGACACGGCCTGGCTCGTGAACAGCCTAAAACCCTGCCTTATGATATTGCACCTCAATTTCACCTGCAATGAACACTTTTATTGTTAACATGGGCTCAGTTAAAACTGCTCAAAGTGGCATTTGGTGAACATTTAAGCCACTCTAAATTACAGCACACAGACAATGCATTCTGCATTTACACTGCAGCTACAGAGCACACGGTCTAGGTAAGCCTAACTGTTTGTTGTCATGGCAAAGTGGTTCATAGACTCATAAAAACTGAGTTAGTAAGCCATAAAGGTGCAGTCTGCTCAGGGGAAATTACGCTACAGATGAACGCTTAAAATTTATGGTAGGTCCTAAATTCCTAAAAATGCAAGATCAAGCAAACATGGCTGGCCTCGCTTTCTTACAGAGCGGTTAGGGTTGAGACAGAAACAAACGAGCAAGGTCTTTTCTGTCCTGCACTATCAGAGAGATTTCTTCATTTCTCTGAATGTTGAGTCACTGCACACTTTTAACACATATCACATGACTGCTGAGAAATAAAGGGCAGGACGTCTTTCTTTCCAATCCCTAAGTGGAGGAAAACCTGAGCTTTTTATAAGGACAATACTACACAAAGCAACCATCACAGCTCATGTTAGCCGATACAGCATTTTCTACTATAAAGGGTAGTTAAACAAATTAAGCACGCTTAAGGCACTGCCCTACTTAAGCGAAATTCTGTCAGAAGCTGATGCTCGCCCCCAAGGAGGACTTCTGGGGACTGTCCCTCCCGGAGAAGCAGTGTGTGTAAAGCGAAACGAGGCGGGGGAGGGTCTGGTTCCACCTCTTCTCATGACTGCAGACCGCACCATGGGCGGCGGCTCTCCTATTTTTAGCACGCCGTTCCTATTATCATGCATGCAATCTGTCAACATAGATCTTCACAAGAACAAAATCAAGGCACCATTCCGGAGAAACGCCTGTACAAGTCAATGTGTTTCAGTGTTACCTTTTTGGCAAATTCCCTACATTTCAGAGGAATGTTAGGAGAAAACTTCCATAGCGGTAAGATGAAACTGAATCTCCTCCTCCCCACTGTGTCCATAACTGGGCAAAGCAATAATGTAACACCAATTTATAGTGTCTTGCTGTTATGTTTTCTAAACTGGAGTGGAATGTTTTTTTTTTTAGTAATGTGTATATATAATAGAAGGTGAAAAAAGCTAAATGTAGTCCATTGCAAATGGTTATTTTTGAAGGTTAGAGCACAGCCTCTCAAAGATTAAGCTTCTGAGGAACCTCAGAAATAAAGACACATAAGAAATCAAGGCAAATTTACACTGTAAGCGCATGAGCATGCACTGTAATCCTGTGTATGCTCACAGTTCCCTTATATCTTTCAGTCAGTAATAAAATGATATTTTCAACACATGCCAGTAAAACATCCAGTCTTTAGGTACATGTAAGTATAACCCTTCACGGAGAAGAAAATATAAATTAGAAGATTATAAATCTTTACAGGTGAAAACAATGTAGCTTAGTTCAACAGTATTTTTCAGTATCCTTAGTATAAGTATCTTTTTTCCAAGAATATTCTGGGTATATGTGAATAAAAATCGTTAAACTGTTCTCAACGAGAGACATTAGCTATCTGTTTAAAATAACTTGATAGTTAGCTATAACACAGACTTAGCTAGTCGGCTGTTCATCTAGATGACTATGATATACTTAGCTAGTTGACTAAGTTATAAAGAGGAACTGGCTGTAATAGCACATTAAACCCATGACTTTTTGCAAGTGACAAACTTCACCACAAACTTAGCATCGCTATCTTGCAAGCTAAACTGATCATCTGTTAGCTCATGTGTAGCTTGCGATATCTCCGCTGTGATTTGTACTTCATAATTGCTAAGGAAAGGTAATAGAATTCCATCTCTTCTTGTGCTCACTGTATGTGCCTCCCCTCACCCACCCCACCAATCAGACACTGTGCTGCTGACGCCACTCCATGGACCTGATCAGAAAAATCCACTGTCGAGTTTCAGAAGTAAAACAAATGAACTAAAAACTATTTAAAAGAAACCAGCATACACATTCACAGGGTAGTTATGTTCATTAAGTATGACTGTACCATTGTAATTTGATTAATTTATTCATTTATATCTGGTCATTGTTTTAAATAAATCTGTATCAACTGGTGGTGCAGACCACAGACCACACTTCCAAAACAACTGTTTTAGATACATCATGTTAGCTAAATGAATAGAGCATTTGGCTTGACGATAAAGAGGAAAACTATGCAAGCTTTCACATAACAGCAGAAACACTCCTTTTTTGTCTTCACGGGACATTCATTATACAGTGAGAAATACCAGTGAGAAAAGCAAAAACCATTTCATCACTGTCAGATTGAAACAGTCCCTCTAGAGTTAAAGTTCAACCTCCAAGATAGCAGTCGGGTAACAAGGCTGTTAATTGTTAAGCCTTTTTAGTTTCATAGAAAACAGGCATTGTTGAAAGGTTGGTATTATTATGTTTTCCCTTGGAACATTTGGCACCAGGTCCTGAAGTTTTAATAAGAGCAAACAGCAGTTCACTTTGTGAAGTACAGGTCTCTAATCAGTAATAAATGGCTGGGTCAAAGTTTTGCTTACTCATAGTTTCCAACAACAGCAGTTTCCAAACTGTGGGTCAGAAACCAATGGTGGCTCACAAAAATGATCACTGGGGTTTGCGAGATGCGTATTAAAAATACATATTACATACCTCTGTACTAATCAAATAAATTAATGAGTCGAGGTTCATGCATGAGCTCGTAAACATACGTTCCATAAAATATTTGTGAGAGCAGACGGCAGGGCGAAACGCTGTCACGCTGGAAGTCGAGAATGCAGCCGTCACTCTCAGAGGCGCGTGGGAGACGCGGGGTATTGTGTCTGGTGGAGCTGGTCTTCTGCAAGAGACAAAGCCTTGACAGACCCACCCTCTCCCTGAGGGCGGGGGCTCCGGCTGCGGCTTGCAGCTGCACACGGCCTCTTGCAGGGCCTCCCCTCTCCCGCCCGCCCATCCTCCCGTGTCGGTCCGCACACAGGCTAACGCTGTCCTGCCTTACGCGTGGTGGGACCGGCGAGCGCATCTGTCTGAACACGCCCCTGTGCAGCCTGTGCACTGTGGAGGCTACAGCAGAAACGCTGCAGTATAACATTCAGCTACCACCAACGCGCTACAACAAGCCTGATGAGCAGACCATACAGCTGCAAACATATTCTGAGTGCTGGGATGGTAGCGAATTTAAACCAATTTATACCAAACATAATGAATGTGCACCATTATTATAACAAAAAAAATTGAGCTGTGAGTGAATGACAGCCTGGAATCCAGCTACTTCAGAGATTAGTCCAGCAATGTGCATCAGAGTCTAACTTATGTATGGAAGGAGCCTGCGGTCTGTAAAACAAAGTATGAGCTAAGAATAAGCAAAGGCAAATTAAGTCAAGGACCTAAACAGCAGGCCGAGCGTGGAAATATTATTCCAAGCTGTGTGTGGAACTGAGGCTAAGAAAATTTTCTCTGTGAAATGTCATGCGGGTACCCTTGGTGTGCCTCTCGTGATTTGCAACGTCCTTGTCCATTTCTGAACTCAGCAGGTTACTATGGCCAAATGATAATAACAGCACTAAAAGCACTGTTAGTCATGAATAGAACACTCTGTACTCAAAGAATGCAATCTGATAGCTTTGCAAGATACCGTTCTTTGTTTGGTCCAGGTTTTACAATTTCAATTAGAGGAGGAATAGACCAAAAAGGCACCTGGGTGGGTTTCACTGAGAGGAAAACCATGGAACTGTGTTCAGCTGGATGTAACAAGCATTTCCCACTTGCCATTACAAGACAAATTTAGTTGGCCGGGGCTTGGTGTGTCCAGATAAATAACTGAGCCAGGGGCTCATTTTTGCCTACGGACTTTTTTCCCAAAGAAAAAAAACACAGTTCAGGCTTGAATTCAATTATAAGTTAAGCTAATAATACCTTACAACTAATAAACACAGTAGTGGTGTCTTATTAACACTTACGTAAGTGTTATTTCAGTAGGTCAGAACCACAATAACAGACTCATACGACCTTGTAGGCAAATTCATGACATTAATTAAAGTTAAAAAAAACATGAGCTCAGTTTAAGACTGAATTAGGTAATTTTCAACCACAGTGTAATGGTCAGTTCATCCAAAAAAAAAAAAAAAAAAAAAAAAAATTAATTCTGAAGACTGAAGATTTTAATTAGGATTCACAGAGCTGAAAAGTTAATTAAATTTGAAAATTGACTATCATGAAAGACTACCATGAAAAAAATCCAGAGCTACTTGTGTGTAATTACATCAGAGAGGTTACACAACCGACTGCAAAATAAGTGTTGGCACTCAATCAGATGATACGCTAATCAAAGATGCTTTACTCAAATTCAGATGGGAAGGCAAGCTTCAAGACAGGGAAGAAGCCTTCATCAATTTAGTCACTGCTAGACGCATCTCGACTAGAAGTCATACTGTGGTTTTGTACCAAAACCAACTGGGCACCACCCTGTGCCCAGCTCTCCCACCCTTCCCCCTGCCCCACCCGCCCCAGCCCCCCTCCCTCACCTGGCTCCGATGATGTCTTTCTTTGCCAGATCGATGCCTGCAATAACCTTGACGCGAAGAACTCGGGAATCATCCTGAAATGCAAAGAGAAGAAGCATCCAATTAAAAGCTTTTCAGATTCAACAAATCTTCCTTCAGACAAAAAAATCTGCACTGTTCGCATTATTTGACCAAGTACCTAAAAAAAAAGAGAAGAGACAAGGTGTGTTCGAAGAGGAAGCGTTCACATTTATTGCACAAGCTGCTGAAGTGTGCTGAGTTTTCACAATCTTACAGGGCTTGGCAGAGGAGATAAGAGGCATACTGCAGCAATAGGCTACTTATTTTTTCCCATAGGACACAAGGAAGCAAATTTCAATGACCTGTGAATTTGTCTGTAACTGACTTCTCCCTAAAGAGATCACTGTCAATTCATATTACACTCAACCCAGATAAAATATACCATGGGCACCTTGGGATTGGTAATAATTAAAGTTCCAGGATTGCATCACAAAAAATAATATTCTTTTTTTTCTGTATGAAGTTCAGCAATATAAATTAGAACCATCCCATAATTTTCTACTCGCTTCTGTCCAGGAAACACTTTTAGCTGGTTGGTAGTTATTGTTATTGACTTAAAGATTGTCTCCCCAATATGTTATCTGACAGGACTGAAATCCTCTTGATAACAGCCAAGAGGAGTTCAGAATAAACGTGCTTTGAAACACATAGGTTATATGACAAGATCAAAGTATTTTACAAGGATATTACCATGAGCAAGCTGTAGTTATATAAACACAGAAAGTGAATGTAAAGGTAAATAATGTAAAGGTTGAAATAGCATTGTGATCTCAACAAAACTGTCAAAATTGTCTCCTGAGACACAAATCACTAGCCTATTAAGTGATGTTAAACAGAAAATTTGACTAGCGCTGAATTTATGGGCAGGTTTTCAAATAGTTAAATAAGTTCATACACTACCCCATGCAATTATAACTGATGTGACAGGAGATCATTGTGCATCTTATGATAGTTTAAATGCCATTTGATTGGTTTGATAATCAAAATAAAAAAGATCAGACGTCACACTCATTGTAAAGAACCTTGGAACATTAAGGACTCTAAGAACATTTCTGTGAGACAGGAAGACTTTTACTACCAACATAACTAACGCAGCCTCCGTACAAAATAAGCAAACAAATCTGTAATGGAACGTAAGAATTGTAGCACCTACACTTCACACATACACTTATATAGCTTATGCAAACATACTGGGTATTTCTTACAATTTGTCAATGCCAAAGTTTCACCCAGAGGCCGTAAAAAAATCAAGAAATACGACCAAGCCATTTGAAGAGTGGATTTGGTCCACCGGTTGCGCTCTAGGCAGCCTTTGATACATGTTCAGTAAAAATACACTGTAAACATAATGCCTAGTCCAAAAAAGATTAACATTAATCATTCTCTGTGGAGCTTTTTTGCACAAACTGGAACACTTTGGTGATGACAGACTGTGTTTTATGATGTAATTTAATTTAAACTTGGGTTTGGTTGTTTACTGGAGATATCAAAACCAAGGATAAATCTCTGGTTGGGACATACTACCTTTATTTACAGAAGTGCAGTGAGGGCCATCACCCTGATCTGAGTTTGATGTCAATCACTGCCCTTGAGTTTAATTTTCAAAGTCTTGACTTCTTCAGAGAATTTAAAACTATTTAAAGCCTGATACAGATATTAAACCATGCATCATGTGTGTCAGACACTCATTATTTTCCAGAAAACAAGCTGAGGTACCTCATACAAAAAGGAAGCCACATTTTCATGACCTACATTTTCACAGACAAGACGAGAGAAAAGCTACACAACACATGCAGTGGCCTATCATAGTTAGCCGGATTTTCAAATATCTACTATCGAATGTGTTTCCATTTCATAACAGCACAGTTACTTTAAAGACTACCTCAGAGATTACACAACCCAATCGTTGATGTTATCTGCGTTCCCTGGGGCTGAAGTACAACAACAGTGACCAAATATAGAGACTTTTCTACCATTCAGTCTTTTCCAAATCTGCAAAGTAGGGGACTTGCTCAAAGTTGAATCTGCAAAGCTAACTTTACTTTCCACTGACAAGCACACAAGTATCAGTTCTCAGGCCTGGTCTGTACTGTATGCTTATAAGCTTTAAAACGTCTCCTCCCTCGCTCTCTAAGAGTCGGGGTGTGCTGCTCACATTCCACTTGTGAACGGCAGACCCCAGACCGAGTTGTTTTCATTTCATATCTGCCAAGGGCTGGCCAAGCTAAATTAACCTTGCAGAGGATTTCACCAAAATTAGGATAAGTAACATGAGATGACATCTCCTTTTAGCACTTCTGCTGGAGATGAATTTAACGCTGAATGTCACAGCCATTTTAAAGCTGAGCTGGTGTTTTGATACAAAACTTCAATGAGGGGGAGGCCCAGAAAAGTGACCTATGCGAGTGTCTTCACACCCACCTGCAATTTAAGATTAATTTAAGATTGCTCATAGCCTACACGGTGAATGAAGGGCAAAAAAAAAATGCATAACATCATGGTCCCTAATTCCCCTTCCATTGCTGTTGAGTCTTGTATTACAAGTCAAGTAATCCCATCTCAATTCCCTGCATTCTCCAACAATGGGACTTACAGTGACATAACACAACCTGACGTTCCCTTTATTATGATTTACACTGAATGTTTTGGTTGTACTTAATGAGCTGGCACATATTCTTGTCTGAAGTGTCTTTTCAAAGTCATGCAAACACTCAAGCGTGGAGGATCACTGATTGGATTTTCATTGTAAATTACTGGAGACTGGGAAATTTTACAATTAAGAATTAAAAAATAAAGACCGAACTGACTATGATTCAACATGACCAAGCAAGATATATTCCAGGACTTCTCCTGGAACTAGTTCTGTCCTGATAGAACAGCAATTTACAATCATGTTATCAATGGCAATAATTCCTTTAACAGTAACTACAACCAAGTTAATAAAATATTTAATGAATTTGTATCCAAGGAAACATGTGTGTACCAAATTTAATATTTGATTAGGAATGACCCCACAAGTAACTAGCCACCTCAAAGCAAGGCAGCAAATTCAGCAGCCAAATGTTTTTAGTAATATTTTAGTAATCTTTTTTTCTTCTAATCTAATAAAATGTATTAGGTCTGACAGCATGCCTAACATTTATCTCTCTTTCCCCCTCAGCTCCAAACTTCATAACATGCCTGGTGGTTGGCATTACAGATGCCAAAAGAGTTGCAGATTACAGGCGCTGAAGAGACGCTCACGTTTTTATATGTCAAGCAGGTGCTTTCACACAAGCAAACACTTCAATTAAGAACACCTGCAGTAAAGCACTCATTTTATCAAACATTCAACAGAGCATGTGAGTGTTCTAAAGTATGCCTCCCAAAGTATGCTTTTTTTTTTTTTTTTTTTACTGACTGACCACCTGCTGTACTTTTCATGCCAATGGTAAGAAACTGCGATTAAGTCCCTATTAACAAAAGACTGTCAGGGAAGAGGACTGAATGGAATAGCTCATACTTCGATCAAAAGTTCAAAAGTCTCAAAAGAAACCCTCAGTTAGGCACAAATAACAAAATTACTACTTCAAATAGCCAGATATCAGTTTGTTTTTTTGTTTTTTTTAATTGTGCCTCAGGTACTAACTTAACAGGAAGAATGTATGACTGAAGTTGAGTTCCCACAGATCCACCTTACCAAGATGGAGGCATTTCCACTGTAAATCGACACCATCGGTCAGTTTATTGTCCAGCCTCAGATATGACATTTGCTTAGCCAGAGTCCAGGCAAATCAGGCAGAGCTAGACATTTTTGTCATGCGTAAAACACTCAAGACAGAGCCACGTAGCACGGTCTTGTTTACCTGTCATCAGAGGTTGCTACAAAAACAAACATTTTAACTGCATGTAATGGTCATCACCATCCGCTGCGACTGTTCTGTTAGCGGGCCACCACACACATTATGCATCTGTGTCACCAGGTCACTCCCGCACACCGCTGGGGTATTTCACAATCGTCCGTCACTTCGGTGACTCTCTGTGAGGACACGCCGGCTGCACCCACCGTACGCCACCATCGATCAGCAGTGTCACTCATGTCACCGGCCCCGGGGTCCATTCACTCACACACCCAGGTATTTAGCAATAACAACCCTGACACGCGTGTATTCATTATCTTGGATTAGCTGAGGGATCCATCATCACTGCCACTACATCATTCCTCTGCACAATGACAACAGTCGACTGCTTGGACTTATGTAATTGAGTCATTATGTGGCATGATGAAAATGTGTTACCACTAACACTTATAAGTATGGGTCCAGTGCTTATTAACAGTACTGGAAGCAAAGATTTTCCCATTCTTGTTGGTGTCATTTCAGCATAAAACCAGGTGTGATGAAGCAACATCATACAACCTCTTATCATAAGACAAGCACAACCTTTATGTGCTATCAGCTTACTAAATTTAACTTTACAAACAGTGGAAGATCTGAGTAACAAAAACCTGATAAAAACAGCATGGCTAAAATAATAAGCTGGGAATGTCATGGCCCTCCAACCTCAGTCCCACACAATCGTAACGTCAGATACTCCAAATTACCCTGATAACAGCTGCATAATACACCATCTGATCAGTTAATGTTATTTTTTTAACAAGGTCAAGCAAGTTACATTAGCCTAACATGACCAACATATATCAATGGTAATCAGAAAATTTCCATATGCGCTTTCCTCGTTATCGTCATCGAAGTGCAGTTCTTTACTGTAGTGTTTAAAGTAGCAGGTGTCTCACTGAGAGAGAGCACTGCATATACAGCCTGAAAACAGCACAGTTTGCACGTGACATGGCTTTGGATTTCGTTAAAGCACAGTGCACCAGTCTGCAATGTGAATGTGGTTTGATTTGGAGGACCAATCTGTTTCGAATGTGACTGGAATTTAGGTCTGGCAGCTGCCACAGACTGTCATGACCAACTGATGTGTTTTCTAATAAAGAAATTGCTCAAATAAAATACGTAAACAAAAAGTTAGTTACAACAGTTACAGTTATCTTAACTCTAAACTGAAGAATCCTTTCATACAGTTTGTTTCTGACACACTATTTAAGATAATGCAGAATATATAAAAGCATGTTTGACATATGTATCATTTAAAATAAAAATTATTTGCCCTATTCTCTCTGCTATTCTTCCAAACACACCACATACATACTACATATATGCACACCAGTAACACTAAAAGCAATGTTTCAGCCAACTCCTTGGTGTTCAGTGAGGATCCGGCTGAAATGGCAGTTTAGTATGCTTGCGTGGTTTGGCATCCCCTCTTGGTTCTTAACCCAGAACCAAGACTCTAAAAATAAATCTTGCAATTAACATACATATACCTATCAATCGATGTATATCGATCTGTTTGTTAAAGGGACGCATGCGTGAGAATGAATTCATCCAGGTAAGGAGGGCTTCAATGGGATGTAATGGGAAAGGGCATTATCAGGACATGGTAAGGCTGATGTAAGGTTAGATCAACCACTAATTCAGAGCCAATAAACATAACCAAATTATTTGCTCTTCCGGCATGAACAAACATCATTACCTAGATTACAGCTAAGAAGATTCACCAGGATTAAGGGTATTCAATGGCTGCTTAAAGACAGAAAAGTCAAGACTCAAGATTTATTTTTAGAGTCTTGGTTCTGGGTTAAGAACCAAGAGGGGATGCCAAACCAGGAAAGCATACTAAACTGCCATTTCAGCCGGATCCTCACCGAACACCAAGAAGATGGCTGACACAAGCAATCCAGCCCATTCCCTCTGGTGGAGGGCCAGACAATCTTCGCATACCTAGCAAACATAAATAGTTACATTTTATACACTACTCCTGGGTAGTAAACATTTCCACGAGAACAAAGTCATTTTATGTTTGCTTGAGAGACACAGTCAATGCAGAGCCCATGGTACACAAAGTTACACATTTCAAGATGTCTTAACTAGGATAGTCAACAAACAAGCAAACTTCTGATGAAACTGGCTTTGCCACTTTCTTTACTTTGGTATTCATTAAATCAAATGTAAAAAGATGATTCACTTATTGTTCCTGAACAATGAATTATTCACAGGAATAGTTGTGGAGCTAAAACCTGTGGTTCCAACAGGGTCCGAAATTAGCACTGGCTAACGCGGGTTCTCTTCGGCAGTTTACAGTTGCAGGGTCACAAGCCACTCTGCTGGGTGCTTTTTTTGCATAAAGAAATACATAAAGATATTACAGCCTACTACATTAGTCAAAGAACCCTTGTAAAATGCAAGACATCCAAATAAACACCCTTTTCAGTCCTGTTCCCATTTTGTAATTTTTTTTCTTTACTGTAGGCAAAGCCAATGGCAGGACCTCCCTGTCAATTTCCACTGGCAAAATTCAGGGAGCTTCAGTTTGATTTGACAACTAACTAGCTAGTTCTAGTCTGACAGCTAGTTAGCTAGCCTTTACCATGTCTGTCACGTCTCTTATTTCGATAGCTGCCTCTACTATCGATTTAAAAATGTGGAGGCACATTCCAGCCGTCAAGCCCCTAGGAAAAACACACCTGATGAGGAGTAACATGACAAGGACAGCAAATGAAGACAGCTGTGTAGATGTACTAAGTGTGTCAGAAGAAGCATTCAGATAATGTCTGGCTAGTTAGTAACTAACTAGAAAAAGTAGTGACCTTCCATTACAATCCATCTCTCATTACAACTAACATTTGTTCATACATATCTTCCTCAATGGACAGTTGTTGTCATGCCTGTAATTGCTCCACAGTGACATGCAATAAAACTTAATGCAATGCATTGAAATATAATTGTTGAAAACACATTTATTTTCTTGATAATAACATCCAAAGCCTCATTCAGCATTCAAATGTTACACAACATGAAAAGAAAGGCTTTTGAAAGAAATCCTTACACAACAATTAAGCCTACCTTGTTGAATTTCTAATGAGGTCAATACTCAATACTTTGCACATGACATTCCACCATGTAGAACAGTCTGTGTGTGCACGCTTGCACCATAATGTCTACATGAAACTGGATACAAGAATCCCTCACTTAGAAAGCAGTTTTAAAGGCTTTTATTTTATGCCCCGTACTTATGTTTCGAATGAAAATACAATTTTCTGTCTGCAAAAATACAGTAGTTTGCAGTCACACCAGTCAAAAAAGGCATGCTGATGCTACTCTGATGTATGAACAGTCATTGGACAGCAAGATATTTAGGTCGGCCATCCAACATTGACACGAACGAATGCAATTATCAAAATGTAAATGTAAAGGTCTTTGGTGAGAATTCAGGCCTCACTTGTAAGTCGTGTTGTATAAACGTGTCTGCCAAATGAATAAATGTAAATGTAAATGTAATTTTATGATCCACCATTTTGTGACAAACACTATCCATGCTATCTGAATAACCACTGGTGATGTACCTACAAGTTTCAGACATACCACTAGGCTCTTGTTTATAATTAACACTGAGGGTAGTGTCAGTCCACAAACACAGCACTGTGCTGGAAAGTATTTCACAGTAAATTGCTAGCTATCTAGTTGTTGCTTACACCTGATCATGATTTAGTCAAAGGTGGAATATTGAACCATTTTTGTTCTGAACTAGACAGTTTGTTACTACTTCTATGGACTGTCTTAAGTCTCAAAATTATACAGCTAATTACTCATGCCAGCCTGCTAATCACTAGTTAGCAATTAGTTTCACTGGCAAATTAGCAAGCAAGCCAGCTGAAGCTGCCTTGAAGTCTGTGAACAAGCATAGTCCTGTTCTTTTTTGACAACTGAAATGTGGAACTGCTCAATGTCCAGTAAAAAGAAATGCTGAACATTTTCTGTCAAGGATTTTACATATAAATGTTGTCATCTAAGCACTAATTTTAGAACAGGAATAAGAACTGGTATAATGACGAAATCTACTATAGTTTACAGTGACTAAAGTGCTGAAAGTAAGTACACTTCAAGAGTTGTTTTTGACATCAATTTAATCCTGGTATCTTAGCAAAAAACTTAAAAGCAAGGCTGACATTTCTGCTTACTTTTTAAAATTATAGGAACAAACACTCCCAACAAAACACACTGCCACAAATACAGGTACAGAGGTATACAAAGAGGTTTAAGATTTAAGGTTTGTGATATAGTCCGTCAGGTGATACACAGAAAATTGGGAAGGAACAAAAAACAGCAACGCAGAAGGCACCCACATAGCAAAATGATCACAATCTTTCTTCAGGATTTCCAGGTCAGCAGAGCACAAGCTCTCCCACAATAGTGAAAAAGAAAGTAGCAGTAGGAATGACAAAGTTACATAAAGTTAACTGTTACCTTTACAAAGTTTCCTCAACCTGATAAAACGAAAATTACCTTGCAGGAAAGGAAAGAGCTGAGGATGGGTTGTGTCAGTCTGATTAAAAAAAACAACGCCATCTCTGTACAGGCAACTGTGACAGGCCAAGCTGGCCTCACTGTTCCATTTACAGGTCACAAACTCCTCCACTCCTATGCAAAGAATGCATAATTGCACCCTTTTATCTAATCATTGGGAAGGCTCTGCATAGCTGCCGGTTTCTCTGGTTACGGGATTTGGACGCAGACCGTGAGATTTTGCTGTGAAGATTCTTCCTTCCATTTACATCAGTCCCAATGGCCTAAATATTGCATCTCTGACATGAATAAATAAGTCACTCAATACATTTACGGTTCAGCTGTCTCCTATTTGCAAAACAAAATGTTTGTGAAAGTGACATCAAACTTAGATTGAGATTATGAAAAAACAAAATTAGATACATAATTGCATACTCTTGCTGATGTTATGATAGGGAGCAGTGTAGAATTGTTGGTGGATTGGGAAGAACTAATTTTACTTTGAATGGACTACAGCCAGACTTTACGTTTGAAGTTTTATAGCATACTCCCTTCTACCTGAATAATGCATTCGCAGTCTGAATTTTATATTTAGAGTACAACCTCAGAAGGACCTGGGAGGATTAAAGCATAAAAAGGGCTTGAAAAGGGTCTCAAAGACAGTTAGTGTTTACTGGGATAAGGGTGATGGTCACTAACATCCTGAACCTTAATACTTGAAGGTACTGGTAAAAATGCTTTTCACGTCAACAACATTTGGTTTAACATAATGAAATGTATTAACTGTTCATTGTAAGTAGCATAACATGTTCCATGAGCATACTGGCTGCAACACAATCTCTAAAGCTAGTGTATGAACCAAGTATTTTGTGTAAAATGCCATGCCAGCAGACCACAGGTAGAACAGGTAGCTGCCACTGAGGTAACCTAGTTTACCAGGTGCATTTATATATACACCCCATGACATCCAAACTCATTTCCAAGAGAGCTAGCAGGTATGAGCCCCTCTGCAAGAATAAAATCGCGAATTTCTCATACGTCAGGTGTTTTTATAAAGAAGCAAAGAATCACGTGACCTTGATCCGAAGCAATTCCTACAAGGCAGCGTTCCATATAAATAAAGTCAGGGATGCACAGCTGGAAATCAAGGCTAGCTCTGTCGCTGTGATCGATAGTTCGCCAGCTACAAATGCATCAGTGTCTCTCAGTGATGCTGTGATTGATAATTTGGATAATTAGGTAGCTAAAAAGTAATCTGTGTACAGTACATTTAATTTATGTGTATGGAATACCATTAACAAAATTTTCTTTACTACACCAAAACCTTCTAAAGTTCACAACAGTAAAACATAGTGTGCATAGAAATGTTACTCTCACAGCCTCTTGTAAAAATAGATAAATGAATAAATAATAAATTCAGAAAGTCTTGCACAAAAACTCTTGCACGCACAGAGACTTGGCCAGAGGAGTCAGTGGGGGGCAGCTAAAGCCTCCTTCACTTAACTTCAGATTCTTTTTCTTTGTTTGCAAATTTTGCAAATATTTGCTATCGCCTATACCTTCGCAAGTATGACATCACAGAACTCATCTGGGGTTCCCACAGACAGAAGTAATCAGACACAGGCTCTGTTAAGGAGAAGACAATGACAGTTATGTGGTGTTTGGTAAACTTCATGGTGTTCCCAGCCAATATTAAGGTGATGTCATCAAACAACAGCACAGAGGACTGCACCAAAGACAAGCAAGTGGATAAAAATGCCACTGACACAGCCAATGGGCAAAATGAATACGAGGAATTCCTATATCCAACAAAAGTGGAATACATACTAACCCAATTCAAACGATACAAGAGAAAAACTTTCTTCTTTCTCCATGCTAATTTCATATGGTCTGAAACATCATTGCCACAGTCTCATGTAAAAGAAGATTCAGGCAGATTAGGATAAAAATTCTTGCATGTAGATTCAGCCAAGGGCATCAGTGAAAACAGCAAAAGCCTCCTTCACTTTCCTATCATTAGGGACACCCTTTAAAATGACAACAACTTCTGCAGTTCATTCCAGGGTTAAGGGTACAGTGGAAAGAACAAGAAGGCCATTTTTGAGACTGCCACTGACACAGAAGCAAGCCGCTTCCGATAAGAAGAACAGTTCAGTCACTGAGAATAAAGCAGTCTTGTCTGACGACTGGAAAACATGCCTTAACAAGTGACCCTATAGAACAGAATGGTAATTTGTAAATCATAAGTGATGGGTTTCACAAGGACTCATGTTCAGTGCAATTATTATAATACTACACAGGCTATATTTATGTGAAAGAGCATTATGTGATACAGTATTTGACACCTAACTAGAAATTACATGAAGACATTCTAATTGTTGGGAAGGTATTAAAACTTTTAGTGTCAAGACACTGATAAGATAAAAAGTATGCCTATCCATCCAAGGAATATTATAGTCAACAACGGCATTTGCACATTTCTCTCATTTATTTATTTACTGATTTTACCTCAGGGAACACCACAGCCATTTCATCCCTATCACGGAAGAATACCATCATCGGCTCCCAATTATCATTAGCACTACACTGTAAAAATCCTTTATAGGTTAGTAGGTTATAACAAATATCTCCACTTGGAAGCACTTCTATTTTTACACATTATATGGGCCACCTCAGAGTCTTTCCCGTGAACTATCAAGTGAAGACCAAAATAATTATAGGGTAATTTTAAATATACACTAATACTTGGATCCCTACCATATAGTCTGATGATTATGCACACTGAAAAGCACAGCACCTGTATCACATTAAAGAAATCTCCATTTCCTTCCCCAAGAACATAGTGCTGTCGTGTGAGCATATGACATTCTACCACTTCAATGTATGGACAGAGGTCATGATTTTGGGGTCAGTTTCAAAATGTAACTTTTCTTTTATCCAGCAAGAACAAGAATAATAGATTGTCTTAATTTTGCATTCTAACAGACTGAGAAAGTATTATATACACAGCTGTTGCAATGACTTAATGGTTGGAAGCTAATAATCTGAACTGGAAACAAAGTATATCAACATGCATTACTAAAACAGTGAAAAGACAGAGGCCTTTCAGATACATTTGACCTGTTCTGTCCAATGGAGGGAATTGATGCTGCAAGTGTAGACAAATGACAGCCTCCCCTCAGCATACAAACACAGAAGCTATCAAATGCAAGTCTGGAAGCAAGAGAGGTCCTGTGTCAGTGAACACAGGTCTGAAAGCTCTCCCTAGCCAGCGAACAAAGGGACTCCCTCATTACAGACGAGAGAAATCCTGGAGCAACATACTGAGAGTGGGACAGTGCCCAAACAACAATCTTCTGACAAAATATGGAGTTCAGTAAGTGTACTATTAATACACTTAATAAACCTACACTTAATTGGCACAGTACACTCATACAATACATACAATACTTTAACTATTAATGCCGACTGTAGAGGTCATAACAAAAAGAAACATACCATACAACTGTTATCCTCACTACTCAACTAGCTTGCAGCAAGCCCAAAAACCCAATTTGGAATGGCCAATTCCCCGAATTTTTGGAATGCCCAATTTGTCATCCATGTTCGGTCCCATTGCACAACCCCCACTGTCAATCCGGGAGAGCGTGGACAAGCACATGCCCTCCTCTGAGACATGTGATGTCAGCCGCTGCTTCTTTTCGCACTGCAGTCCACAAGCTAAGCTAGCACAGATATGAGTCGGAGGAAGACATTTCATATGCAGCTTTGGCACGTGGACCACAGGCGCCCGATCGACCAGCAGGGGTCGCTGTCGCTAATGGGACTGAAGCCACTGCCGACATACCCACCCCATCCCTGGCAGAACAAAGCCAATGTTCTGCCTGTGAGCTCCCGGTCACTGTCGGCTAGTGACACGGTCGGGATCGAGCCCGGGCCGTAGCATTCAGTCTACACTCGGAACAAGTGCTTTTACCGACTGAGCCACTCGGGAGCCCCCTAATGTGAAGTATTTTTAATTTATAGTTACTTATAAAATGACAACATGACTTCAGTTAAACTGAGTCTGAGCTGTGTCATTTGCCAACAATGTTGTACTCTTGGATAAAGGCATTTCCCCCCAAACCCGTCCTGGGCCTGGGGCTGCATGCACGTGTGCAGATATGGAGGAGGCATTTGACTGAGTAACGCCAGAGGCGTACATGTTGCTCTAGTCAGACACCCACTGACCAAGCAGGTCCTGTTTCAATATAATTGAGTTAAACATAGCTAAATCTGTCTCTGTGCATGAGTGATGAATGAGTACCCTGATATCGTCTGACGCCCAGTGATAAGTCAAGTTTTTTCCAGGGATCATATGAGCCTTGAAACTACGCAATATTTCTTCAGCTGAAACTGAGCATCAGTTTCATTCCATTCTGTCTCCAGTCTCTAGAGTGCACGTGATGCTAGCCATTCAATATCCAGCAGTTACCGAGAGGCTACAGCACTGATAAAGAATTATATAAATTCAAATTCCACAAAGAAAGGTGCACCAAAGAGCTGACTTCCATCAACAGCATTTGGAGTCAGTGTGCATATGTGTGAACAAGAACAATTAACCACAACAACATGTGCAGAAAGAGTGAGTGGTGAAGCAATGAATTCCAAGCTTTGCCTCATGGTTACAAGAAGCAGACTATGAATGCACAGGATTTGACATTAGTTTGAATTGTAAAACAACAGACGACTTTTTCAGCATGGACACCTACATCATTAACATAAGAAAAGCATCAAATTTTGATTTTTTTTCTCAAAAACACTAAACGCTAAAAATGAAAACGGGAAAACACGGTGAGAAGATGGGAAATGGAACTTACCATTACAAAAAAAAAAAACAAACAAACAAAACAGAGCTTTGCCTTTTTAAGTAGTGGTACAAACCAGCTCGACTGAGTGCTGTGCTCACTGTCTGCATTGCCACAATCTGCCTGTTAATCATATACAGTGAAAAGCATAACAATTGCTGAACTAGCTCTAACCTTTCCCCCCCCAAAAAACCACAGCGCCCACTGTCAGTAACTTCACACATTTGTCACCAGCAGAACATAGCTTAGACTTTAGGCAAACAACTTAACACCCTAATTAGAAAAAAAAAATCTTACTCTTCTACTTTCCACAAAGTGATCCACTTTTTGCATTGGCTTCATTTGCATGACTTTACAATGTTCAGCTGAGAGGCAGTTCAGGAGGTCTGAAGCTGTTGTTTGGCCAGAACAAACTGCACATGCTGACATGACTTACAAACGGAACAGCGTGCAGAGTCAACCTGCACAGTCAGGGGTTCGAGAGATACCCACAGTAAATTTACATGGTTGTGTCACCTTACGTTCGATGAGCACACAAGCATGTCAGGACTGTGAGCAAACACTAACAGCTCTGCTCGGACACATTCACTATTTGTTCTCAGATTCCCTTAATGCATGCCCTACACAAAATTGACAATTACATACGCATTCATCTTCATAGGTCACTTGCTCAGTGGCATGGCTATGAGGGCAGAAACCACTAAGTACTGACATGCTTTTATAACCATTACCAGACCCACTCTGTGACAGCAGCATTAAAATTTAATTTCTAAACATTTTGCAAAGAGTTCCCACCATTTTAGGATCTGAAGCAATATTTCCACCAGCCTCTATCATATTACACCATATCAGCCTCAACATGCTAGGCTTACAATTCTTTTATCAAAACTGTAGCTACGCTAGAATAATTCTTGCAATCTAAAAGTCAACTGTCCCTCACCCTGCCTACATCCTTGTCAGTATAAATGATGTCTGAAGCGCAGAAGATGACAGAATGAAAAGGACTGTCAGTCAGCTGCAGTGCTTATATGTGCACAAAAAGAAGTGCAGCACACAAGTACAAACACAGGTATCTGTAAAAAGTACAAAGTTTGATCCATGCTTTCTTGATACAAATAAGGCATGAATCAAAAAGGTAAAATCAGCATGTGGGCATTTGTACATCACTTGAAGTTTAAACTGTACTGCACATGATTTTAAAATCAACCTCCCATGTTTTAATCAGTGTGACATGCTACGATGTAAAATGCTTGTCATTGTGGTTTTTTGCATGTATGTCCTGTACTGTATGTCATGGTCAAGGTGCTACGCAAATTTCCCTACACCAATTAATAAAGTACATATTACCCATATACCACAATACTACCAGCAGCATTGATTTCATAGAAATTTGACATATGATTTTAAGAACATCACAGAACATCACACCTATAAAGTTTTGAAACATAGTTCAATAGTGAAAGTACTGACTGTGTGTCATTGCCTGAAATGACACCCCTTAACCCATCATGCTATCTATCATGTTTCTAAGATTGACTCACTATCTAATTTTCTGCTCTAATACAAACATATTGAAATATTAATACTCATTAGTATTTGAAAATTAAAATAAGTGTCCCATAAACATAGGGGCTAATGTGCCTGGGTAAAAGAAGAACTTCAGTAGGACTGCGTCTGCATCTGTATATCATAGTTAAGGTACAAAGTCCTAAAGGAGGCCTGAGTAGGCAAAAAGTGGGAAAAGATAACTCGCTCTGATCAATTCAGTTCAGCCATTCATATTTCAAAAACAGAACCACACACAGAAAACTGGTGGTTACCTCAAAAGCAGAAATGTGCCAGTTGTAAAGAATATGTGAAAATTTTCAGAATCATTCCATAATAATTTCAAGGAGACACAGTACAAATCTGACATTCCACACAACTCTCGCTAATCAGAACAACAAAAGCTATCTTAGATTGGTTATGCTGGATGTTATGCGAGTAGCTAACTGTATATGAATATAGCAATGAAGTACTGCTAACAGGTTAAGAGGGTGTAGGCCATTTCTTATTTGAGTGTGTATTATACATTTCAGCATAAACCAAAATAACTTACGGCCACTGAAGATAAACGCAAAATGGCTGGTTGTTTCACTGATCGTTTCAACTGAACGGCATGACACAATATAGTTATATAATAATATATGCTGTTACTATAAACGAAGGACAATGCCCACTGCAAAATACTTATGGTGACCTTTCTGACCTTCAAGGGAATACACCTGACCTGTCACCCAGACCTTAAATAACACAGAATGTCATTTTAATTTGATGTTTGAAAGTGATAATCCAAAGATTTCAGTTTCTTTGAAAACAACAACTATCTTTGTCTCATTGTTTCTTTCAGCACACAATTAAGAGTGTGGCACTACACAAATCTTACTGAAATGTAAACATTATTCTCTGTAACTCTGTAATACTAGCGCACATACAGTATTTTCACAAATCATGGAAGCATGAGTAGTTGACCGCCTGCACTTACTCATCGAACAAACTGAAAATGTTGTACTCTGTCATGTCTAAATCAAAGGAAATTAATTCCCACCTTCGGAAACTATCCATTTGACACAACCCCCGGCCTAGCCAGTATACTACACTGCATGCACACAACTCAGTACTCACTCATATCAAGACTTCATACAGTCTTTATGGTATACTATATTGTACACCAGAATAGAAGGACCCAAGGCGTGTAAACTCTTTCAACACATGGGCTACACTGACCCTTGTTTGTGTAAGCAGATAAAGGAAATTAACTGAGACTTCCAATGTTAAGCATTCACCCCACCCCTCTGAAGAGGATACAGTTGGTTCAGACATGAGGAGAGAACCGAGGGTGGTTGAGGATATGCGGGAACACTTGGAATCCTGTTTACCTCTGGATTCAACATAATTAGTTTCAAAATATATCAAAGACAACAGCCCTGATGAATATTAATCTCATTAGCTAGAGAGCCCTCTTTAGCCATGGCAGTTAGCCAGTCCTGCAGCAGATAAAAACGTCTGATGTCATTAACTAAAAGAATTTACGTGGAATTGTTATTGACGTCTTTCTCGATCCA
Organism: Megalops cyprinoides; assembly: GCF_013368585.1. Lineage (NCBI taxonomy): Eukaryota > Metazoa > Chordata > Actinopteri > Elopiformes > Megalopidae > Megalops > Megalops cyprinoides. Next base: position 12,257,522 of record NC_050587.1, read on the forward strand.
TGTCGGTATCCATTCTTAAGTTCTTATTGCCTAATGTATTTGCTAGCCAAGAGAGCACTCTGTGATGTAAGTGAAACATCCCACAAAGTACCTACTCATCACAGGCTGAAGTGAGTGATGAAGCGTTTTCTCTTTAAAACATGATTCATCTTCAGCAAACAGCACTGCTCTACCATTTCTTTACACCAAATCCTTATTGATATTACAAAGTAGGTAACATACTAAAAGGGCGTACAGTATGATCTGCAAATTGAAGAGAGTGTGACACATGCATTTAGGATTCATGGACAACACAGTTGGTGAACTGGTATTATTGGGATACTACTTTGCATCCCTGTCGTGCATATCATTCATTTTAAAAGGTTTACTACACGTAAAACAATAAAATATCCATACAGCTTGCAGTTCCCGTGGGGCTGGAGGGTCCTTCGTCTGTTTCTCCATCCCCACCCCGGCTGCAGCTGACCCAACACCATATATTGTTGATACAATAGACGGAGAGGGAAAAAATCTTTCGTGCAGTAGATGTTACAGCGCAGTACAATGTACGAACCATGACCGCACAACCCATCGAGGTCCACTGGCCCAAGATAAAGGGAACGGCAATGTGTGTCAGCCGGAAAGTATTTCGACTTCACACAATAAATACAGAGCACACTATGGGAGAGACGCGTTAGCTAACGGGACAGTATATTCGACATGTCTCTTGAGACGTTTAGACACACGACGGAGAATCTGGCCAAAAAAAAGAAAAAATGAGTATTTGCAAGCACAAATATGAGTCGAATCTGTCATGAAGAACTGGCTTTGGTTAGTGAATAACAAACAACGCATCGATAAGTATATTTCAGTTCAGTTATTGTTTCATTCCACATCCACATTTAGACCCCATGAAACAGCATTTGCAGTTATATATATCACACAATACATCATTATGTTGTAGCCTCTTCGATTAGATGGGTGGTTAGCTAGCTTCCTGACTCTAGTCGCCAGCTAGCTAGTCAGCCAGTCCGCCAGCCACCCAAGAATAACGACACACATTTCTGATGAAGGCTACTCTCAAATCCCTTAGGCATAAGCCATAAACAAGTTTCGTCCGAAGATGTGACTGTCTCAAGAAGAGATTTAAAATATCAAACAAGACATCTACTGCACTGTATGCTGTTATACCATATGTTAAAACATGTTTATCTAATATCCGTGGGTAAAATACCGTGCTGCGCCGGGACGACGAAAAATAAGAAAAATGCACATTTACACCCTGGCTAGCTGGCTTGCTAGCAGTGGCCTCCAAGTGTGACAGTTCTGTAAAACACGTCAGGTAGCTAGCGAGCTAGCTAGATGAGTTTTAATAAATGGCACTAGATATCCACACATCACAGAATAACTTGACATCAATCACTTACTTCATCTTCAGAAAGTCCGTAAATGGGTTCGAAATTCGTAGCCATATAGCCAAATTAAATTTACACACGAAAAAAACTAGCCGCTTAGCCAGCTAGCTAGAACAATAGCTAAGTGCCCCCCTCCTCCTCCTCCTCAATGAACGTGTACGTTTCACAGCCAAATAAAAAAATTCCTTTCTTCGGACGGGTTAACGTAGTTCCTGTAATCCTCTCTGGAAGTGGCAGCTGTATCTGGCTAGCAAGATCACCCCAGACCCCTTAACACTATTTCGCGTTTAGGTAGCGTCGCTATCCCTTCCAATTAGCTTCACGGTTCCTAGTGATCCGATTCTTTTATCCAAGCAACACTGTATCAGATCCACTTCCTCCCAGCCAAACAGCCACGATCCTGAGTGAAAACTAATTAAACCAACCACAAGGTTTCCGTAAATTCCGAGAGCGCAAACTGGCCAATAAAATGTGCGCGAAGGCGTACTGCACGCTAACACTTTCCAGGCTGCCGAGGGACCTGCAGTTTCCTGAATGTTGCGCGGCTTTGGCACTAAGCCGTGTGATTCTTCTTTGATGCTGCAGCGTCCTCTTCAGTAGCTAGCGATGAAGATGCACTTTTTTGTGTGTTCACACCCAAAACCAGTGGCAGTTCGTAACTGACAAACCGCTCAACGAGAATATATCAAAAACAAATTTAGTTGGTGTGCTAAATGCGTGACAGTATTTTCTAAGAGGTTCCTGGACGTGAATCTAATTGGACCGATCAGCTGTAGAGCTATCCTGACATGAAACTGATTCCAGATGAATGACAGATTCGCGCTTAAGACATTAGTTTTGATTTAGTTGTCATAAACAGCTGTGCTTTCTTGAAAAGAATGTGTGACAATTTGTCACACATTCCTTAAGTCAGGGTCACAGTGCCGCTCAGGCTTGCCCTCAACTTCGGACCCAGTTTGCTGCATTTCTTTATATGCTGTCAGACGAAGGACATAAATATTTTTTTTTTTCAAACGTTATTTTCGCGTAAAAGGAAACAGAGATAGTGAACACCTATTATTGCTGTGATATAATTTTTGACAAGAAGTACTCCCGACTTGCCTTCTTAACGTTTTCACATTTGTAAATTTCATGGAAATATATAACGGTTTTTTTCTCTCATTGTGACAAGTAGGTAAATAAAACGAATTAGAGATATGTAGATGTATTACATATTGTAACAACAGATGATGCTTAGCAGCTGAAGAAAACAGGCTGTCCGTAAATTGGCTTAATGGGTTTTAGGTATGCCTTGCCAACTTCTTACTCCTCAGCTGTCATACTGGCCATTTTAATTCTTGATCAGTGTCATACTGGAAGTTTAATTCGAAATAGGTATCAGGTCATTATGGTCCCTTAAGGGTGTGTCAGCATGTAAACCTACCATGTATTCAACATGATGAGATGTGGTTTACCAAAGAGCCGTTGTAACAGTATGGAAATTAATTTGGTTCAATGGAACAAATAAAGTTGGGAACGCATCGTCATAGTACTGTGAATAAGAGTGTCTGCTCAGTGACTTACATGATAGTCATTAATGTAAGGTAATATAGAAGTGCATTGGTAAAGTGTAAGGAAGTCATTCTTTCCCACTAGACGCTGGGCACAATTCTAACAGTACGACAGTAAGCAAGTTCAAATTCCAAGCTGATGTGAATTGATGAATACCAAAAAAAATGGGACGGCCTAGATTTGATGTAGCTGGAATTGTTTATTTATTTATTTGTTTATTTATTTCATACCTGGCTGGTCATCAGTGAGAAATATGTTCGAATAAATGACTAGGTTGGCATAAATGGCTACTTACCACACATGGTTTGTGATGTAGCCAGGTAAATATTTATCTCATTCCAACTCACCCTGATGACAATAAATAGAAGTGAATAGAACAAACATGAAATGTTCTCAAGTTAATGATTTTTTTAATAATCACAAAAGTCTGCTCATAGGAACTAGATTATGCAACCATAAATTAATCAATTGTTTTTTCTTTTCTTGTTCAGATCATCTTAATTACATACTTTATTCCATGATGCTTAGTGTACTGTGAGTTGGGTGTAACCATCAATTGAAAATGTTATGGACACTGATGCATGACATGTTAGATACATTCTTTTTCGGGGGTTTTTGTACTTGTCTGCCATTTACCAGTGGTGCACCAGGACTTATGAGATGAAACGGGCCCTAGGTACAATGAGGGTTGGAAGTAAAGAGCTCTGGGGAAGCATTTTTAATCCGTCAGTCTTCCGTCAACAGTGGAAGGGGTGTGGTGTCAGGAAATGCTGGGGTCAGAGCCTCGGTGCTGGTGAGATAACAGGTCCACGACATGTTTGCTGAAAAAGACACATAACAGGCCTCAGGACATGCATCTTAGTATTCATAATAGGGGGACCACTTGAGGAAAAATAACTAGATTGCAAAATTATTTTAAGAACAGCGGTGATGGTTTAATGAGGGTAGTAATCAACTGTTATATCACCTCTGGCTGGAACCCATTCAAGAGGGAAATTCAAAGGCGAGCCATTTTCAAAGGTGGTCCACGTCCAAAGCCTCCACTGACACTAATTGACCTAATTGACTAACTGACCTCATCTTTAATCTCCTTAATACAGGATTAGTTGATTAGTTTTCCTAACATCTCATGTGAATTTTCCAATAAAGAAACTTTCCTGCTAGGCTTTGCTCCCTCTATTTGTATTTTTTGTTTGCCTTTTCTCTTTTGTGAGTGGCTCTGGCCAGCTTCTCTATAGATGCCCTTACACCAGATCTTTTAATATATCATTTTACTTGCCGTTTCACATCCTGGGGTCTTTGTCCTGTGATTTATGAGTATTCAATGCACATCTGTTTTGAAGCTGAACAGCTGAACAGAAATCTCCACTTGTGGAAAGCAATGTGAAAAAATATATCAAATATCAGCATTATATTGGGAGGAATAGAGAATAGAATGCAATAGAAGGGAAAATTCACAACCTGGAAGTTTTGTGCCTGTCCTGTCACTACCTTGCATGGCCAACCCTGACGCATAAAGTTTTCTCAAACTAAACAGTGCAGTGTCTGTCAGATTTAAAACTACACATTGCAGTGGCCATGCTTTTGCTTTGGACTTACTTCTCAAGGATTCAAGGCACACTTACTTTGAGAAGGCACGAAAGCAATAGAGACTTAAAATTTCCTTTAGTTATGGTGATTAAGGCTTTCTAAAGTTGTTCACATTCCTTAAAGAAATGGCCTTTGGCCTGATTGAATCATTTAGAATTTTTCTCTTTATAACAGGTAAAACACCCTGGAGACATCAAAAACTAGTCCTACAGAAACTGATGTTTAGTACCTTCTGGGTACAGCTCCATGAAAAACACTAAACTGTAGCTACCACTAGAGGGCGGTAGCATGTTACATGACCATGAGGTGTGAAACATGACAGCGTGACCTACTCTATCTCATGAGAATAGATTTAATTTTGAAAGATGTAACAATAATGTTCATCATCTGCAGAATTCAATGCATCAACATGGACAACTTTGTACTGTGGTTGTTTAATTTTTCTGTTTATTAATGAATCCTGATTAGTTTTCATTGGACTAAGTGCTAATAATATCACTTGCCTCAAATCCATTTGATTTAATGATTTGAACAAGTCTTTAAAAATGCTATGATATATATAAAGTATAAACTGTGGTGCCTGTAAGTATTATTAAAAATACTTCAGAAGACTTCTTGAGGGTTTTTCAATATCTATATCAATGAAAAGCCATTAATGCTCATATTTAACTCACAAGCTCTGAAACCAGTGGAATAAAGTGCAGTAAGAGTAAAGACTGTCCTGCTTGTCGTATTTCTACCTGAATGGCAACTTTACAGCTATCAATCATCCGAATTATTACTGAAATGCTACAGAAGGGAAAAGGGATCACAGGCCATAGTTACCTCAATGATGCAAATCGGCCAAAAGGACAGGATAGCACCCCACGCAGCAAAAAATTCAAACTCACTCTTTCTGAGTCAATGCAAGAATGCAGGTGCTAGCTGCCTACGTACCTTCATTCCTGGGTTTGCTAAACTACACAGCTAGCATATCCACATTCATAAGAACTGTATTCTTAACCAAAGAGCTCTAATTCCTTTGTTAAGAGCACTAACAATTCCACATAACAAATTCCATTTTTGATTCCATAGCATGCATCTGGTCCCATTAAAATAGTTTAATAGCAACATGCTTCTACACTGATAAAATACACTGCAAATAGATATTACATTTAAGTGCATGAAGCTATCTGGCCCCAGCTGCAGTCCTTGAATGAATTCTACATCAGTTAATTGCATAACTGAGGACATCTGTCAATGCTCAATACATGTGAATATTTTTGTACTTGTACTTACTCTGTTAGAGTGCTGCTATTATTAGGTGTGCATACACATATATACATGTATATACATACATATAAAATTATATATATGTGTATATGTGTGGATATAATAGCAGCACTCTCATAGTGCTAGGTACAACTATAAAATAATTAATAAAAACAAGACACTCCATGCATATTATGTTATGTCAGATTCAGGCCTATGCAATTATAAGGAGACAGGGCAGGGCACCTTGTATAGATAGTACTGAGATGGAGGTTCATTCCATTCTTTCTTTTTTGTTCCAATATCCTCTGGGGTCAGGCCTCTGTGTCTTACCCCTCAGGGTTTCCACCTCTTCACAGCCCTCAAAGTAAAGGGTGCTTATGTCCTTGTATTGCTGTGTCTTCCAATGTTCTTAAATGAATAAATAAAATTTGTTTTTTTGTTGTGAAAAATCTACAAGAAGTGACCAAAACTAAAATTGCCGTTCTCTCAGTGACTTGCATTATACCATTTATTTAGTGAGAAAACTGACACAGTATACATTAAACGAACTGAGTCAAAACCCTCTTTGACTTAAAATTGTGTAGGTGTGTTTTACTGTAATTTCTTGGGCAGCTGTTGACATATCTCACCTGTTTCTGCTAGGAGAAATGTAGTTGACTGTGCACTTTAATAACAGGTTTGTAGATAACAGTGAACACGTCATTCCAAACTTTGGCAGCAAAGTACTTTATTCATCTTGAACATATAATTTCAATATATATCAAAATGAATACTGTATCAAAAAGGAGTGTTATAGTAATTGTAAAATATTGCCAGGTGTTACCTGTGATGAGTGGATCAGATGTTGCATACTGTATTTATTCCATTCGCTTGTCATTTCTTACTGTATTCTAATTTTTACCTACACTTTTAATATTAAGTATTGTAGTAGGTGAGCAGCTCTCTACTATCAAGATATTTATCTTGTTGTTTCTCAATCAAACAGTTAAAAAGCTGCAAAATTTTACTCATAAGAAAGAGAGGAAATGTTCTCCAAGACAATAATGTGTCGTATGTTTTCACAAAATATTAATCATGTTTATTGCATGGATCTTGTTCTCCTTCATACAGAGTCCTGTACCACACATTATATTTTAAGTTAACTCATTTTCCTGGTTTTGCTTCTTCAATATTCACTTCCTGTACATAATTACAAGAAAATAATCATATTTCCAGAAAACGTAGACTCCTGTAACTTTGTAGTTTTCCCTTCACTGGCATATGTTATACTGACACCATGTTTATGAAGTTCTACTACTTCTTGTTTTTATTCTAAATGTCCAGGTATATGTTGGAGTTTAAGACTTCTTCCATCTTAAGAGGAGCTCCAGGACCGATGGATGTAAAACCGCCACAAAACATAATAGACCCCCTCATCGTACTAAAATAAATAAATAAATCGTACTTCTCAGTGGACATGGATTTATCCTCAATGTAAGCTTTACAGCAACCATAATGTTGAAGAGCAAAAAGTTTCATTTTGATTTAATTTGCCCAATAGACATGCTTCCAGTTGTCATTCAAAATTTAGCCTGGAAAATTCAAGGTACCTCTCCTTTCCTTCGGATGAGGCCTCCTCCTTGCAGCCTGTGCCACATTCATGAAAGTTATGAAATGGCATCAAATGACAATTTTTGGCACTTTTATTCTGAAGGCACAACTTTTACCCTGAAAACATTTACTTACTCTACTGCCAGGAGATCTGCTTACTGCCCAGCACTTTACTGAATTTACTGTTGTATCCTGAACCACTTATGTCACAGCCTGTGATGACAAGATACACTAAATGCTCTACCTAGCAGGCTTGCTGCTGTACAACTAGCCTTATATTGTAATAATGGGCACTACAGTGGAAAGTGGTAGATTCAGCTTTGTGTGAATTCTTTTACAGCCACCTCCCAACTTGCAGAGGTCAACGGTCATCAGCCTGCAATTTCCAGAGAGTTCTTTGACCTCAGCCATGATGATGCATGTCACTCATAAATTTCTACTGTGTGTTATCTCCTTTTATGCCCCCAGGAAACACAATGCCTTCAGAGACCTCTAATAGAGTTCCAGAAGCTTCAATGAACTTCCAAAAAAGCAGGACTTTGGTGTCAATTTGTTTTTGTTAGATTTTTTTTTTAAGATTACTTCAAGGTGTGAGCATATGCGACCCTTGTGTTTCCTGGAATAAAATGTATCAATGCTCTCTGCAAGAGTATAACACTTTGCCATTTTTAAAGCAGAAAAACATAAAACAAAATGTTTTTTCTTATATATCATGTTTTTGTTCATTTCCTTCAAGCACTACAAGCCAGTAAGAGCACTGTGCTCTGCTACCTCTGGTTGCGTCTGTGACCCGCAATACAAAGGCAGCATCTCTCAGACCCGCCTCTTCTCAGTACTTGCTCCACACTGGTGGAATGAGATTCCTGCTGACATTCGTACAACAGACTCCCTGGGTGTCCTCAAGAGAAAGCTGAGAACTCATCTCTTCAAGCTGTATCTCTAGCCTACCTTCCTCTCTATCTATCCTATCTATCCCTATTTTCTATTAAAAAGAACTCTACACTAGTTTAACACTTAACTCAGCACCTTACTGACCTCTTGCAGTACTTTTTGAGAACTACTCTTAGTATTGTGATGCACTTATTTGGAAGTCACTCTGGTAAGTGTGTCTGCTAAATGTAATATATGTAATGCTAGATGTAATGTAATTGTAATCATAATTAATACAGGCTACAGCATTGTACTTTATGAGTATGTCAACCACCAGAAGGTATTTCTCAATATTAAGTCTGTAAGCAAGCTACAGGGTCAAACAATTAAGTGGTATGTATAGACGCTACTAAAATTACAAAGCAGCTAGTTAACTAAGGAGAAACAGACAATTGCCCCTAGATGGGCTAGCTGTCCCGGAATGACAGCTAAGTCAAGTTTCATGCCTCCATTTCTCACATTGCAAATCAGACACGCAATGAGGTAATGTCCCAACAGAATGGTGGATGTAGAATTTACAGAGTAGGCTGCTTTTGCATTTGAACACATATGTCATGAACAGTGAGTGCATATACATCTGTTATATGATATATGATCACTCGAAAATAAAGGTATCATTTAAATAAATTGCACTGCTCCCATTGACTCTCTTTGTTCCATTAGATTATTATTATTATCTCAATGCACTCAAATATACATGATGAACTGAGTACTCAGAGGTCTTGTACAGGTCACAGAGTTCAGAGTTATGCATACTCTGTAGGTTCTGCGAGAACAGCAAAATCACTGTGCTTTTCTCAGGAGTGGGAATATCGTAACATGTGATTCGTCCGTCATTTACAAAGATATACCACACAATTTGCATGTTTTAAATCAATCCGAGGCCCAGATGGCTGCATTATATAACATTATTGCCTCCAAGTATGAGGGAGGGGGGTGGAGCTTTCGCTGACCTTCTGTGCCGTGATCCAATCCAACGGGAAATTTGCTGTATGATTTTCCTAGTTGGCAAAGGCAGGACGGGTTACTTCTACATGTGATGCGTTTCTGCGTCAGATGGAAGATGCAGCGTCCACCTGTGAGCCAGCAGGGGTGCTCCACAAAAACCACCTCCCAGTGGATTATGCTGCCGGATTACACTACGAGCGTTTGGTTTGATAAACAGGGATTTTTGCATTAACCGTATTACTCTGCATTCACTAATGGAAGTGCACGACCACTGCTTGTTTTAAAAGCAACTCGACTTCTGTATCTTTTGTGCTCAACGGGTGGCACTTTAGATGACTAATGCCACTTTGTGGATGACCTCAGCAGCTCACAACAGGGGGCAATCCTCCTTTTGTCCGCAGTGTCCTAACAGGAGGGAAGACAAGAAGGCGGACAGATATCGTGAAAGTTGGTGCGGTCCATGTGACGGGCAGCTGTTTGTGCGCTCTGTTGACAGAGAGTGAAACAGCTGGAGTAGGAGGCAGGAACTGATTCTGGAACGCGCTGATTACTCAATCTCTTAAGGCTTAGCCAATGTGAGGAAAAAACCTTTTTTTTCCTCCCATGAGAGAATATATATGTGCAAGAGCGCAGACCTCTCCAGGGCTTAAGAGACCCCTGTGAACCTGGACTGTGCTTGCCTTCTATGCAAGGCGTCAGTATTGCTGAAGTCTGTTTGTTGTGCTTTGTACGTATTACCCTCTGGTAGGGAGGCAGCTGTTCTACATAGCGAAATGAACACGAGGGATTATCTCACATTTGGAAACAGAAGCAACTGGATGAAAGCTTACTTGAATTTAGGGGGCCCACCCATTCAGCTGTCACAGACGCAGATTATACACTGCTACCCCCATGTTGCTTTGAAAGTAATAACGCTGAATTTTTTTGACGCTGCTAATAGTGTTTTGTCCAGTGTGCATCATGGTATATGCACTATATTTGAGTGGCTCTGACCATGGGTGTGCCAGATACAGACACAGGTATTTAAAGGGTTTAATTCATTCATTCATTCATTCATTCCATCAGTTTTTAGCCTTGCTTGCCAGCGATGTGTCAGGCCTACCTCACTCTGCTAGCGTTGTATACATCATTGAGCTGGAGAGCAACGCAAACAGACCTGAATTCACCTCAGCAGAACGGAGGGGCCATTTTGAAACAGAGTCACAGGTGCTTGCTGTTAAGGTACGGGCCTATTAATAGGGGAAACTTGGAAGAAAACAAATAAATCAAGACTGGCAGGTATGGAAATCACACAGTCCAAAATGCTAAAGCACTTCTTACAGTCCTTTGTTAGTGTTGTGGATGTTTGGAATTCCAAACTGAACTGGGCAATAGTTAGTATCTAGTAAAAGAATTCAGAACTCACCTCATTGAAGGTCACTTTTTTGAAATGTGTGTAGTGTAGAATAGTGATGGATACTGCTGAGGCGACAGTTACATTAGTGTTATTGTGGGAACTCCAACCCAACTCTATCCACCAATACAGTCAAAGCTAGTTGTAATTTTATCCAATCTATTTCATATGCTCCCTTTTTAAAAGGACAACAGAGTGATTATTCCAAGCTGTTATCATTTGTTGAGGCTTTCCGGGTCCCACAAAAGACAATATTCTTGCTGTGGAGTGAATGAATATAAGCAATGTACCATTCATACAGCCATGCTTGGCTGCTGGTCAAGTGTACCTCAGGTTTCTCTGACATAGCAGTGTCCTTACAGGCTGCTATTCCCTACAGACGATGTTCACTGCAAAAAAGAGACAGCAGATTATAGGTGAATGCTTTTTTTGAACTGTTACCCAGAGAAAAAAAAATGCAATACTATCCCAATGGACAGATACTGCCTCGTATGACGCTGTCACCTGTGTTTACCTGAAAAATTTCCACGTTATTTACAGTATGTCACGGAGGGAACCGTAACCACCTGGTGTGCCTTGCAATTGTTGCCAGTTTTAACTGAAAGCTCTCCGCTCAGGCATTCCCACAGCTGAGATCTGCAGTGACTCAGGGGTTTCTGGTGTCTCAAAACGTATTTCAGTGTTTCAGCAGGGGTGTCCATAGAGCATTCCAGCCCGAGACCCCAAGGCCCAGAGCTGGTACCTACAACCAAATGTCAACTTGCACTGCACTGTAACTTTACAAGTCAAATGTTTTTTAAAAATGCATCATTTAAGATAAGTCCATGAAAATGCAGGCAATGGCAACAATAATAAATCTTTGAAAATAATGTACAATGGATGTGACTGTGGAGGGTTTTTTTACAGAAATGGATAGTTTTTGTATGCAAATTACGGTTGAGCTTTACAAATATAACATTTATGAGGTTTATCTTTACATCTATCAATATCCAGTGAAATTGATTTGGTGGCCTCAGAAATGACTCCAGATTGGAGAAAGCTTTGTAGGAATAATTGTTGAGAAAAACGGCTTATAACCAGTCTGAACTCCATGTAAGGGTCACCATGTTCATTACTGTGTTTACAGCACATTACATAATTATTTCACTGTTAGAATTTATCTGTAAAGGAGGATCGATATGTTTCAAACATTGATTAGGCCGTTATAGAAAAATCTCTGTATAACTGTGAACAAGTGTAGTGCATAATAGTGACCATTGTTTGTTTGTTTTTGTGGTACAGGATTCATGTCACATGGCTACTGTCACATGTCACAGTAGTCATTGATAAAATGACAAATGGAGACACAAGCAGAAATAAGTACCTAAATATACCTTTCACTGTATGGCATGTTGGCTCCACAGTCAAAAGGGAACTCATTTTGCACTACTGCAGTGAGTATGTAAACAGGGTGTCTGTCTAGAGGATCAATCTCCTCTAACATATGGCAGGAAAACACAATCGAAAATAGCTATTTTACTGAACTACTGAACTGTTTTCTTGTAAAATACTCTTAAGAATGGGCCTTCACTAACTCTGTGATCTTTAAAAAAGTACACTTTTCAATCCTAAAGTAACATTTATTTCTGAGAGTAAAACTATTTAAAATCGGACATAGTTTTCAAACCAGACATTTTAATAAACGTCAACTTTCAATAGCACATTACCTAGAGTATGTGAAATATCACTGTAAAATACAGTGCACTCTGCTTATTAAAAGTAATTATATAAGAATCAACTGCATATATATCAAAAACACTGGGACTGTATCATTCTTTTAATGCTGCTTGCAAAAGTTTGTAAGAGTCAAGCAATCCACTTGAAAAAAAAAAAAACAATTCTCGGTCATCTACAACATGTAACACAATACTCAATCATATGCAAAGGTGCATATAGTAATTAAAGTCTTTAAATCTGAGTACATTGTACTTCTTTGTTGCTTCTTACCAAAGCATCTGCCTTACAAAGTATTTTGAGGTAAAAGGCTGTGAAGTTAATTTAAACGCCTGCATGCAATGTCTGCTGGATTGAGAGACATTTTCTATAGATGGCAAACACTGCATTCTTGAGTCTTATGATTGTCTTAAGACCTATGAAAAAAATGCATCTGAGAAACTGAGCATTCCAAAGTCTATGCTGTCTTCAGTTCTTATAAGTGGATTGTAACTGTATATTCCTTATGAGTTGGCATATTCACCTCCAAGACATTAATTTCCTTCAAACAAGAGGCCGACTTTCTGCACATCAGGTGTTGGTTATTGAAGCTGGCATGAGGCAGTGTAGGCTGTTATTAGGTGTGGGTCCAGAGATGAACATTATGTATGGATTCTGCCAACTGTCCGGTGCAGAAGGTCAAGCTTGGATATATCGTGCCCTTTGTAAACACAGATCGGTTACATTAATTAGTTTTACTCTAAAATTAGCCCGACATATGTTCCTGGGGTTCAATTTACTCGAGAGGGGAAATCTATAACTGTGTCCAGGGATCGTTATCCTTATCTATTTCGCAGCTATATGCAAAATAAAAATGATCCAGTCAGTGGTCCCAGCTGTGACAAAGTTAGAGAATAGAGCCACAAAGTGTTGGCTGTTAACAGAAGTGGTAGCATCCCTCACTGACTGGCTGCTAATTTTGTAGGTCAGAGTTTGAGCCAATTCAACTTCAAGTCAGTCAACTTGAGAAATTAATTGAAATTCAATTCATCCACTGAAAAATCTTCATAGTAAATGTTGGACAATTTTCAATTCATGAGCTGAATTTCAGTTCATTTCCTTGAAATGACTGAATTGAAACTGAACTGACCTCAGCTCTGCTGTAGGTAGATTTGAACATTTCTACCAAAACATATTGGTACCAATATATCAAAACCACAAGTTATGATGTGAGCTGAATCATTTCAAGCAAAGTTTACACACAGATGAAGTACCAGTTCTTCCCTGCACCATAATATACCAATAGACTCTGGGTTCTGGTCCAAATAATGCCCCTAGGGTAACCCCAGTTTATGTGATTTCATGTATCTATTAGATCTTTAAGACCACACACCAGCGAAGAGTACTCTCTCTCTGCATGCCCAGTCAAAGTGATGTTGGACAGTTCTCACAATATGGGTAAATGGGTCCTGGAACGCAGACAAAACTGTGATTGTAATGGGCACTTCATGAATAAATCATTTCTGAATTCATTTCTCAAATTATGTGTAATTGTTTGTGTTCAAAGTATGCCATTAGTGTGGCAAACAAGGAAATAATATGTGTCACCCTGCCTCAACTCCAGGTCCCCTCACGGGGCTCCATCTCATCTCCCGGTCTCCACTCTTCTGCTCGATATCAGATCACTGAGATCTCCTACAGGTTTCCATACCATTACTGCAGATGATGCAAAAACATTTCTTATCCTTCTTCACATACACAGGGCTCAGCATGCATCTCAAAATGCCTCTCCCTCAGTTAAAACCCCTTAAGTAAGAAGCACATGACTACTTCTCGCATGCATGCACACACAAACTTCATGCTCAGCTTTTGCTTACTGTTTTAGTGTTTACTGTTTTAGTGTCTGCTTACAAGAATTTAAATAGATTTAAACATATAAGGACTAATAACCAATTCTATTCCAATAGTGCACTGCATCATGTTGTTATTGTTTCCCATTTCTTTCCTTCATGAAAATCATTTTAAATTCACCCGATAATCTCTTGTTTGTAGTTGATAGGCATGACCTTATAAAAGTGATTAAAAGTAGAATTAAAATATTGTATCCTGTCATTCAGTTACTGCTGTCAGTCATAATTATGGATTGTAATTCGGCCTATGTACTACAACTGCAAATCTGAAGAGGTACAGGAGGTTTTGCAGTCTGTGAAGAGATTGAGTGAAGTGAGATTTTCCTCCTGCCTGCCATTCCTTGATTCCTGCGTCCTCTGCTGTAGGAAGAAAAGGCATTTATGTATTTGATAGATTGTGGCAGGAAGAAAGAACAGACACACACATGCACACACACACACACACATATCATAAATTATATTTTTATACTCACACGGCACATGTGCAGCGTGTTTTTGCCTTTAATGATCCAATCAAGGTCAGCCCTCAGTCAAACACGCAGCACCACCTCATTGAATCTTTATCAATGCAGAACCTCAGAAGCTCTCTCCTGGAACCCTGAGCACAGGGTATCCTTGACAGAGCTCCCAGGTTTTCCCACCTCTGCTATTTATGGTCACCTTGAAAATCTTCACGTTTCTCATCACCCACTCCACACAGCTCCTGTTCCAGGCTAGTGCTGTGCAGCTAGAACTACTGCAGCTGCCCTCTGACGATTCTCCCTGCAAACGCAGCCTGACTCATTGATAATTCTACAGACTCATCTTCCCTCTCCCCTTCTCTCTCCCCTTGTCAACATCAAATTATAGGTATTTAGCATGCGCTCTTATCCAGAGCGACTTACATAGGTTACAGTTTTTATATGTTACCAGTTTATACAGCTGGATATCTACTTGGGGTAATTCTGGGTTTAGCACCTTGCCCAAAGGTACAACAGCGGTGATCCAGTAGGGAATCAAACCAGCAACCTTTTAGTTACAAGTCCTGCTCCTTTACCCCATTGCTACACTGTCGCCCCTATCATCCTAACCTCTGTCCCCTGCATACCAAATGGCAGCCATCTTCCACATACTAGCTGGCTGTTCTTTCAATACCACTGCCCGAGATATGTAGCTCTCACCGCCCACTAATAATGATTCGTTTAAGCATAAATCTATATTGAAGTGATGTGTCATCAGTCAATGCAAATTTGCAATTTGAAATAATGAAGCTTCAAAGAAAGTAAGCAATGTAGGGCTTTCTTGGGTGAACCAGGTAAACAAATTCAACAGAAACATGTAGTACCATCTTTACAAACTCTGAGCCATTGCAGGACGCACTTGACCATGTTCAATGTGAATTAAAAAAATGTCAATATTGATCTGCTGTAAAATTTTATTGACTGGGGAGTGTAGGCCTCTCTTGACTTGAAAACAAATTGAAGCATACATACATATGAGCAATATTTTTCATCCTCATTACAGGTAATTAATTGATCAACTCCTTTTTGCTATAAACATTTTCTATTCTGAAATTAAATAAAATGTGCATTGCTTCACAATTTTTTTTTTTCAGTTATAGCTACATTTATGAGCAGGGTCTAAGGCACATATGCCAGTGTTTCAGACATGAAAGTCCTGCTATATGTCTAAACAATAAATGCCCACACTTTCCACACTTTCTTCTTTTTCATCTCCTACTTCTTCTCTGTCTTAATTTTCTCCATTACATCATCATAAACACCTCAATGCTCCTCCACTTAAACAAACCGCAGCTCACGTAATCGCATATCCTTTTCAGATGTAACATCCAGAAACAGCAGCCACTTACACAACAAAACCCCTATTGCAACAACACAAATGGGCCCGGAACTTATGTTTGAGGACAGGCTGCAATTTTGTATGCATTGCATGCAGCTTTGAGGCACAAGAGCAGTGGTGTACTCGCCATTGGGCATACCGGGACAAATCCCAGTCAAAAATGTCAAAATTTTGACAAACAAATTAGAGAAAAAAGGAAGCAGGCATTAGAGGCACAGGCTCTCCCCCCCAGCGGATAAATCCAGGGCTGAATTTCTTTCCCAGTACACCCCTGCACAAGAACATACCGTGACAAGAAGGGTTTTGGTGTGAGGCAACAAGCTTACTCGGAGCTGAGATTTGAACCTTAGTCTCTCTCTCCCTCTCACACAGCAAAGCAACATTATCACATCACCAAAACACCAGGCCTTATAGCAGAAGTGAAAATGTCCTTCTGCAAAGTGGTTTCTAGTGGCATCACCACTGATGGGCACCCTGCCTGACAGGCATAATCATTACAATATAGCAGTCTCACTATTATCTGAAATATGCCCACAATCTCTGTAATGTGACAACAGGGTGTCTTGTAGCCAGGCCAACATTAGAAAATGCTTGATTCCAGCACTCAGGAGCAGATGATGGGGAACGGGAAAGGACTTACCAGGAATAGGTACCACAGAGAAACTTAAGCAAATACATTGTCTTCTCCTTATTAATCTAATGTTAAGCATGTTTGCATGGAACAAACAAATAAAAATTGCTACCAAAACATCTGACAAAATTTCTAAAAGAAAAATGAATGAATCCCTGCCCAGGTATTGAATTATCATTTATATGAAATAAGGATGTTCCACTTCATACACTTGTCTGCAGCATTTAATTTTTTGGAGGGAAAGATTTAAAACACAATGGCAAGTTACATGCAAATATTGAGGAAACATGGGGTAGAATAGCTTCGAAATACTAGTTTGATTTGTGTCAGGAAATGTTTCCAATATTGTCAATTGCAGCATGACTTAGTTTTGGCATCAATAATATATCCAAGACCCACCCAGTCAATTTATTTGTGCAAAAGGAAGTATTAGATTAAAAATGGAGCAGATGCTCATCGTACAAGTGCTGCAACAAGTGTTTCCCAAGTGCTGTGCACAATAGCATGGAATCAAAATAAAATAAAAATAGAACAGAGCCACTTACTTCTATAATGTTCCAGGTAGCATTTTATTGCATTGAAACAACAACAGTCTTTGTTGAAACATCACAATGCGGCATGAGATTGACATGTTATGATTGAGTTCTGACAAAATGTGATGAAGTGAGACAGAGGTTAATATGTATTAAATGACTTTTCTTGTATGGCTAAATTCGACATAAAGGTGGTTTAGAAGCTGTATAATCATTCATGGATCAATACCCTTTCTCTATTTTACCCAGCACCTCAATAATCAGAGACAAAGGGAACCTGGCTCTTGCAATGAATTAATTTCTATTCAAGAATGATTGTTTTCTTCAGATTAAAGGCATCACTATTGGCAGCACTATTATCCATAATCCTGCCACCTAAGAAATATCAAGGTTTGAGAATTTGTCTGTAGCCTACTTAACGTTGCAGAGAAACCTTGTTTTTCACACGCCCCAATGTGATGATGCTACATTGATGTTTATGCTACAAATGCTACTCTTCACAATCTGATCATTGGCGGGAAAACAGGATATGCAGTGACATCTCAAGTGCGACTACCAAAACACAACATATACAAGGAGCCTTAAGACTCACATGAGAGAGTACCAAAGCAAACTTAGAACTGGAGATTAAAAAAAACAGTGACTGCTTATTCAACAACATTAGACACATCATTAATGCATTCAAGTATGATCTCAACAATCTCAAGAAGGGGTCACAAAGAGGTTCCTACAGTGTCAAGACACATTCACCACAAGGACTGTATGAGGAATCCGATATCAAACCGTTCCTCTAAAGTATAGCAATGTCTAAACCCACATATTGGTCATGCATACGTCCTATTTTGAAGTTGAAATGTCTCATAATGATTTTGTTTTCTACAGTTTTAAATTCAGTGCTTAAACTTGTCTATTTCAGTCAAGCTTGAATAATTCAGATGTACTTGAATGAATCCAACCGAAGAACTGCCTTATGATTTGGTGTGATAATCAGGTGATATACCTAATATAGATAACTGGTGAAAAATGTGTCAAGAAGTGTCAAATACTGCTGATGGTGCTGCAAGATAGTACTTCTTAATGTTTATGATTTCTTTGTTCCTACTTATCCACAAGTAATTGAAGACTTGTGTCCAAAATGCAGGACATTCTATTCTCTCTCACACACACACTCCTGCCTCTCTCTCCAATAAAAATAGGTTGTTATGGAAACGCCATGTTGCACTAAGATCATTTGCCATCCCGTCTTGTTGAGCTTTACAATCTTTTCTGCATGCTCGGGGGCATTCTATCTGATAATGCAATGCAATGGTTCCCTGTACACAATTTGGAAAAACAGAATACATTGCAGCAGTGGTCTCTGAGAAGAACAGAGGGGTGATCTTATGATCACAGCCGTCATATGTATTTTAGGCTGGTAGCATAAGCAAAATTAAAAAATTAAGAAGTTCTTCATTGGAATGTGGACAAGCAAAGAAAATCAGTAATGTAATCATACAGAACGATTTTATTAGCCAAGCAAAAGGGTCCTTCTGCATTGCTAATGCATTGCTTTTTCCTGGAATTGGAATTGTTATGTACTTTACATTCAATTGAACCTCAGTTTTGACTGAAATGTTACCTCGAGCATATTCTGATGACTGTTTGCAATTCTATGAGGACTAGACTCCCTCAAGCCATATAATGTTTAATAAATCACTTCTACGTATATTTTTTATGAACAAAAAAGCTTGGATATATATGTGTTTAAGTGTTACTTCCAGACCTTATTTCTATATACTTTGACATTTTTTGGGTTCAGAATTAACGTTCAAGGAGAGATGTATAATGTGACCTTTCTAAACATCTCAATATATGTTTTGAGTTGGGATACAAGGCCATTCATGGCATTCAAGATCCTCTTCAAGACTGAACTGGTGTCAAAAATGTTTGTTGCCATTAGGTAGACTTTTAAAAATCTGCAGGCACTCTTCAGTGATTTTCAAGATTTCCAACACTGCATAGCCTCCACAGGTGCTCCAAAGGTATATACACTACTATGTATAGTACTGTATAGTACCACTGCCAGGAAATGGCTTGTGTAGCTTAAGACACTCCAAGTTATTCACATCATCCAATCACCCATTTAGCCCTCATTTCAATTTCAACACAATGTCGTCCTTCCTTTTTTGAGAGCTTCTCTTTCTTTAGTTCCCTAAATTTATTTCCCACATGTGGGACCTTTTTAGCACATCTCAACAATACAGCAATGTCAGAGAACCAAAAGATAATGCACTCATTTTTCATGATTTGTTCTCACTGCTTGCTGTTTCAGTAATAGCAATACAGAGCCATCAACACAATGGGAAATGCTTCCCTCCAGAAGGTGACCTGCCTTTGGAGCATTCCCGAGTATTACCTTTCAAGCAACGCAAAAACTGATCGAGTCAATGTTGCACTCCAGGTTCATGCACAACTTGCTTAACAAAACAAAACAAGCTGCACCAAGCTCTGGAGACCGCCAGAGGGGTATATGTGGAAGCACGCTGCCGGATTCTGCATGCACTGTATCACTATACCTGCAAGTGAAACACTAATGGTGACTAAACATTGTAATAGCTGCCTGATCATTTGATATAAAACTTGGCTAGGTGGGTTTTTGATGAGACTAAGCAATTTGAACTTTTGCTTCTCATCAAGGTCATTAATTGTTTTGGTTTTTTGGGTACGACAGAGTTGTCTGAATCGGTTGTGGCTGTGTCTGCGTTCTGTATTTTTCCACTGTTAGTGGGGACTTGCAATGATTGAGCAAGGAGTTCCGCCGTTGCCAGGTGATCAGTGAATTTTAATTGTTCTCAGGAGGAGGAAGCAGGCGCAGAGCTACAGCACAATATATAATGCAGATGTTGACATGTTGTACTTTTACTGTGGTAATCATTACAAAACATTTTGCAATGTTTGAGTTAGAACATGGTTTAATTGCCCATGTGTTTGAAAAACAAACAGAAGATGTTAAACTAAGCCACAATCATAATAAAATGAGGCCATATGTATTGCATGTCTGCACTGCAGAACAGATTTTTCAACATTGAGAGCCTAAGTGAGATTTACAGTTCTGACGTGCTTGGTGATCATAGAATGCCATGAACAGTGATTTCTTGACATGTTTAAAGCCTTGTGTTACTGGATCGTTTGGAAATGGGCTACCATAGAACTTTGATATACAAACTATAACCGCCTTATTCAATTTTAGTTTTATCAGGAGGGAGCAGTAAAATTTGTCATCATGTCACTAGGCTTGTATGCGGAGAGGCATTAAAAATGCAGTGATCGCCGCAAAAATGGTATGCCACAAAAATGATGTATAAAATGATTCATTAGAATACAGAGCAGCATAAATGGACTACACATAATGACAATGGCAATTATCACGCATTCATTTACTGAACCAACATCCATATCAAAGGAGGTGAATTACCAAAGTTCAACCACAGCGAAAGTTATTCAGCACAAAGCCGCTGTGCGTATGGTCAGCCCTGTTGCCTTTGTCCCGAATGTGCGTCTTACCCTACAGCAGCTAAGCTAGCCGCAGCAACATGCAGGTGCAGCGCCTCAGGATGCTGGAAGTGCCTAAATCAGATGGACTACCCTTTCACAGCGGTGGTGACGTGTGGGAGCCCTGGCCATTGCTGGTCAGGAGTCTATGTAAGAGAGAGCTATGCACATGTCTAAGCACATGTCTGTACTTAATATGGGATTCTAATTAACCACATTCCATAAAATGATATGAATGTAACCCCATGCATAGAGCCTCTAGCAGCATGGCTTTGGTATCAGTTCTGCAATTCATTACTAATTGAAGGTCATCTCTCACTATGAGTTTATATTCTGAACTGCTTGCTTCTTTCAATTGAGCATACCTGCACATACCCTTCACACTGGTTGGATATCTCTGGATTCCTTTTGTGTGATACCCCAGGGTATGTGTTGGCGCAGACCTCTTTTATTTCATAATTTAACGTGACTTCCTTTCAATTACAGTGGTTCCAAAAAACCAAATTTTCCAAATTTACAGATTGGATTGAATTTTACTCTTAAGAATGTAACTTTCTCTCACACAGTCACAAAATAGCTGTAACACTAGGCTAAGTGATTCTAGCCTGTTTCAATTAGAAGTGCATAGACAAACAAATTATTGGCTGGATTTCAAGGCTTAAACTAGTCTAGATCACACAACATCTGGTTATCAAGTGGCATTTGTCAAGATTTAGAAGAAGAAAAATACCATGTGTACCATGCATGTACCATTCCCTGAGTATGTACACCTATGACGTGGCATGGGGTATGGACTCATTCACTTCCATTGCTCACACAGATTGGGACACAGCCTTTGAGATTCACATCCAGCAGGGGCTTAGATGGTTGTCACCAAGAGTCGCAGCAGTCACCAGACCCAGCACCCTCATCACATGAGCTGGCAGAATGAGGTAGTGACCCACAGAAGGCATTAATCTTAAAGGGGGGGGGGGGGGGGGGCAGAAGCTCTGAAAATTCCTCTACCTGTGAAATCAACAGTTAACCCTTCACGCTCTGACGGCCACCCCCTCCAAGAGCTTAGTCCCCCCTTCTCTGTACCCCTTCACCGTGTGAAGACACTTATGTTTGGAATGTCTTTTTCTGAGCTTAGCTATTTCCCTCTCTGCATCATATTAGAGGGATAAAGGAATTCTCTCTCCATTTTCTGTGTGTGTTCAAGGGGTCATGAAACTAGAGGCGTGTTTCCACTGGAACGGGGCCAGGGTAGTTTTACAGGGCCGGGGCTGATGGCGCGTGTCTCCATTGGCCAAGGTCAGCCCACAACAAGAGTTTTCAGGAACCTTTACGGGGCTGAGGCAAGACCCTGCCTTGGGGTAGGTACTTCGCGCAGCCCCGAAAAAAGTGCTGAGTGGGGCGTGGTGTTGACTCAACCCTGATTGGATATGCTGTAGGCGGGCGATGACGTTAACACAAGACGTTGAGAAGCGCCATTATTAAATCTCACCAGAAGTGAGTAGCAGCGGTACAGTGGTTTTCAAACAAGAAAAAGTTTGTTTTTCGCGCCTACTCTGTGTTCATGTTATGCAGTGAAACTATCGCAAAACGATTACGTGGCAATCGAAACTGTCGAAGAATGATTATGTCAATACCAAAGGTCAGTGGGTCCTACCGGGGTCTTTACTCCCCTAATGGAGACACAACGGCTGAAAGGACCGAGGAGGGGGTCAGCCCTGTAAACGGCCCGGCCCCGTAAAACTACCCTGGCCCCATTCCAATGGAAACACGCATTAGGACAGTCCCCCATTTACATCTCCCCCATCTCACCTTCTATAGCATGACCACCAGTGATTGATTTGCACCGGATCCATGCTGGCTTTATCTGACAACGTATATAGACATTGACTTTCTCTATCATTGAGAGACTTTTGGAGATTTGTGCATTTTTTGAAGATCTCTTCTCCTTCTGTTGGGGTTGTTATGGGACCCAAGCCTCTCCTCCTGGTGAATGCTTTCCTGAACAAGACACTGGCCACTGGTGAACAAAATAGTTAAAATCCACATTTATGAAGCTTGCGACGGACCCCAAGTAAGACTGTGCTAACCTCTGTTTGGCATTGTAGCTTCAGTGAGGAATCAAGTTAGAGGCTATCCACAAACTTTAGTTTAGTGAAAGATCTCTGGTCAAAGCTAACCTCAGACTCTTGCCTCTCTGTCCAGCCAAGGATAACCACAAATATCAATATCTTCTCATAAATCCAACATATCAAGCGCTCTAATTTTCTCAAGAGGTGCAAATCATGTACAGATGAAGAGCCACCAAGGACACAAAGAGAACATTGTTTTTTCCCCCCAGTGGAATAGCATGAATTATTCATGTACTCTTAACACTCACTTACCAAATCCCATACCAACAAAGCCATTAATAAACAGTATTGAATATCATATCTCTATGCTCAGAATCTGTCTCAGAGAATTTAAAAGTGGCCAAAATCAGATCCCTCAAAAATAAAAATAAAAATAACCTTCTTTACCCAGATGACATTAGAGATTTTAGACCTATTTCAAATCTTCTGATATGAGAGAAAGCTATATTTCAGCAACTTTCTACTTTTTTAAATAAAGTGACTCATATGAAATTTACTAATTGGGATTTAGCACAGTGTAGTACAGGGACAGCACTTGCTACAATTATCAATAATCTTTTGTCATCAGATAGGGACTATGTTTCAATACCCGTGCTGCCGGACCTGATGCAACTGTAAATAGATTTTAAAACTCTGTTGTTGTTTGTGCTCCTCTGGTGCAGATTCTTAGGTGAGGGATCACCTGACTGTTCAGGTGAATATGAAGGTTGAATATGTCAGTTCACAAGACTCTGTGCGGTGGTCAGTACTTATAAATGTTACCATTTAGTAATGCCATTCACAAACATAGTGTGAAATTCCATTTCCATTGTCCCAACACTTCTGCCAGACCACGTCACTGCACTACCTCTTGTCACATAGAGTCTCTTCCTGGCAAAATGCAGAGGTGCGTCTGGTTTTTAACTGGCCGTACAGGGCCCACATTACACTTCTCTTTGTCTTGCTCCGCTGGCTCCCAGCTGACCGCATCAGGTACAAGGCCTTGTTGCTTGCGTTCAGAAAAGCCAACAAGGGTGCACCTACCTACCTGAACACTCTACTACAAGCGTATGTTCCCTCCCATTCCTGCTACCGAATGGTGTTTGGTGGTCCCATCACATCGCAGCACATAATCACTACCCAGAATTTTCTCTGCCATTGTCCCCCGATGGTGGAATGACCTTCCACACTTCAGCCTTTCTGCCAAATACCTCACTAATTTTAAGAAACATCTGAAGACACAGCTCTTCCACACTCACCTGTTCACCTGAATCACTATCACCTAAAGCAATTTCTTATGTCCTAAACTCTGTTTTCCTTTAAAAAAGTTATTTGTTTAATGCACTTGTGTCTCTACCAGTTAACTTGTACCTTGTCTGGCCAACTATTGAAACTTGGCCATGCAGCACTTTGAATAGTGTGACTCCATATATGACTTTCGCTTGTGTTGTACTCTGCCTCACTTGTAAGTCACTTTGGATAAAAGTGTCTGCCAAATGAACAAAGGTAATGTAAATGTAATGTAATGGCATGTTCACTCCTCTTGTTCACATCCCTTCTCCACCTTTATGCCCAGATGATGGAATGAGCTTTCCCAGACTATCATAACAGCAGAAACACTGTCGATTTTCTGGTGCAGACTGAAAATCCACATATTCAGCCAACACCTGGGTTCTTCAATCTCTGCCCTCTCCCCCTGTATAACACTACAATTAAAGATAGTAGTTGGAAAATGGACTGTGATTTAAGCATAGAAAATAAATAGCCTGGTGACACTTCAAACTTTTGCAGAGCTTGGAGGAAATCAAGGCAGTTACTGAATTTATAAATAACATTATGCACGGTTTTGGTACATTGGGTTAACACACTAATATAAAAAAATCTCTGATGCATGATGAAAACAACAACTAAATGAGTTTCCATGGTATTATGTATATTAATGCTTACCACATCAATTATTTTACTACCTACAGCATCAAAGGACTTAACACTACTAAAAATTCATAGTGTTTTCAGAAAGATGTGAAACAGCTATGGTCAGTCTAGAATGTCCTTAACTGAGGGTTGAGTTCAGTTATTACCAGGAAATACACCTATTGAAATGCACACAAATGCACATATTGTGCACATGTATATCGCACATATGAAAGCCACACATGGGACTGAAAACTTGGATTCATTAAACAAATCAAAAGTTACTTCAGTCCATGAACTGCTGGCTGCTGTACACTGGCTATCTTAACAGGAGGGAGAGAGAGAGAGAGAGAGAGAGAGAGAGAGAGAGAAAGAGAGAGAGAGAGAGTCATTATATATAGACCTGATGTGCATTACCAATTAATCACAGATTAAGTGATCAGACATCACTACACATATGTTTTGCTGTTGTGTCACACTGAGGGCATATTACAGTGATTACCAAACGCAACCAACAGGCAATGTCAGATTTCAGTCTCTTATTCACATTGCCAAAGATGTTTTCCCACAGTCCTTTTTAGCTGCTAAGTCAATAAAATAGTGCGTTTTGATGAATTTTCACTTTATACAACAATTTTTGTAATCGCCAATTGCACTGTAGGCTCTTCTGTGACAATACCCGCAGTTATGCAGGAGTGTTTATATGGGACAACTGCAATACCTCTGATACACTGCTATAGCAGAGCTGAAAGTAATAAGTAGCAGAGCAGTTTCAGCAGTGATGTCACTTCCCCGGACTTGGTTAGTTAGCATTGTTGCCCATGGAGCTAGGGGAAAATTGCCTTTAGTACAACTGATAAAAATACTGGTGATTAGAGTGAGTTGTGCACTGAGAACAGAGGGTTGGATCTCACTTACAGAGGGGCGCAACAAATGAACTACAAATTTGCGCTAAAATCCCACAGTGCACCAAAGTGACATGGGCACCAATTGGAGGATAAATGATACCCTGCTGACATCATTTGAGCAACTCACAAGCACCTAACAAATCACAGGGTGCCTGACAGAAATGAGATGAAGGTGGCCCTGGGTGAGCTACCCACACCTATCTCCAGTGGAAGCCAGCTTGTTCTGCTGATGGGGGCTCCTGGTCATTGCTGGTAAATGACAGAACTAGTTTTGAACAAGGGCCGTAGAGCTCAGCCTACACTGTAGACAAGTGTGCAACAAAAATACAACCTAATGACCAAAATTACCCACTGAATGGGTACAAATAATCTTTTTGTTTTCTTTTCTTTTGTTTTTTTTTTATAGTCATGTTGTAGATTTTTAAGGAAACAGTAAAACCACAGACACCATGTATTTACCTGTCATTGTCTCTATTTCCTCCTCTTCACAGTACAAGGTTTCACAGTATGAAACTTACACTTGATATTTTGATATTAAATATATAAAATACAATTACATATATAATAGAAAATAAATCATTATAAATAGAAAATAGAAAATAAATCATAATAATCAATAATAAAAACATTATTTCACAGTTAATTAATTAATGCACTAATACTGACTGCTCTAGATGAAAGTGAGAGGCATATCCGCGAGTCAACATTCCTGGATATTTTCCAGTGGGGCTTGCTAACTGAGCTTCATTAAATCACAGCTTAAAGAGTTTAAAGTCATACGCAGACAGAAAGGGTATCGGTTCTGTAGCTCGTCACATGAGGAAAATTTCAGCCAACCTTCAGCTCTCTCAATGGATAAAATGAAAGCAATCCTACAGATACCTGTGTCCCAAATGCAATTAAGTTGACAGAATGCGTTTGTCTTCAGTGACCCGATAATACCAAACAGCCACCGATTCCTCTGTGGGATAAGAAAATATATTTAAAGACAAAACACAGTTGTGTACATTTTGAGCGCGTGAATTTGGAAGAACTTTTCTATATGACCGAATAATAGGGGCATTCGTTTACATGTTAGTTTTCAACTCAGATGTATTACTTTTGTAAATGTAGTCTAAATTAAGTACAATCCTACCACTGACACCTGACTCATGACACACCACGCAAAAACGTCACAAGGGAGACAGCTCCTTTGGGTGTCAATAGGCCTATGCAATTCCAGTGAATTAAAAAAATTTGCAAAAGCAAAAAATTGATTATTTTATTCATTTAAATGTGTGCATGCGCATGAGAAAAATGTGAATGAGTCACAAGAGAAGGATTCCTTCCGTCTCTTAAGATCAAAAACAACACTCGGTTCGCTCCACGGAGACCTGCGTGCGCAAACGTCGAGTCTGAGAGGGATTATTTCTTACTGGGAAGGGGTGGAGTGTAGTCGGGGCGGGGAGACGAAGCGCTCTCAGCGCGCTGACTCCTCCCGTGTTAGGACCCGTTCGACTGGAGATGCGGGAATTCTAGCAGTGCGAATTTCGTTCTGCGGGGTGTGGGTAAAGTAAGAGTGTCCGCTCATGTCAGTTCTAGCTACTTACCTGATTATACAACGACATCTCGATATCCTGCTTTTAAATGTAGCGGTGGGGATAGGAGGCGAAGCCTTCTGAATTGTCGGAGGGGATTATCGTTGCATCACCGTATAAAAAAGGTGAGTGGTAGCGGAGAAATCTTTTTTCCCTTTTAATCTCAGCTGCTAACCAGATAAGTGTTTACTCGTGTTAAGCAACAGCGCTACTGTGTTCCCGTTTCAGTCTGTAAACGGTTGTAGGCTATATCAACGGCACGAAAAGCGAGGGTCATGTTAAGTTAAATATGTATTTTGTGATTAAATATCATATTCTAATATTGAGGATATTCTTGCAAAATTGGAGACAACTTGATCAACTCACTCGCAGATTCTCGGTAGCCGTCGCTGTTACTATCAGGAAAACGCAACAAACAAAACGTTTCAGCGAGAACATTTAGAATAGTGTTAATCCTTATAAAATGTTGCGTCGGGATACTGAAAATTACATATTAATATGTTACAGTACATTTTGGCCTGAGTGGTGTATCATTTTGCGTGTGATTGGAAAAAACTGTGTATAACTTCCTTACGCGTCTTTTTCACCTGAGCGCTTTCGGTTCACGCTGCAGTAAAACTTTTATTTAAAAAAGGCGCTTTTTATGTTTTAGGGTTTTAACTGTTAATGTGCTTTGGGATTCTGTTCTCTCAGATGACTTGTATAAATTATTATTACAGCCTAACATGATATTTGTAAATTCGTAAGGCAAAAGTGCATCCGCGTTTTTAACTAGACGGCGCAAACATCCCCAAAGCTAATTACCGTGAAGGTACAGTGGCCCATGGGACGTGATCTGAGGCATGTATAATTACGTCTTTGTATTGATAATTAACTCTCGATGTTAAGGTGATAGTGGAGGAGGCAGATGCAGGTTTTTGTCATGGGAAATACGGGCACAAAACCATGACCCGGCTTTCCCTAGCTTGATTTTCCCTAACTGACATTCTTATCAAATGAAATGCTACATTTTAACACACGTCTGTGTCACACGAGGATATAGAGATGGAAAAAAAGAAATGTTTTCACTGTGGCAGTGTGTTGTTGAAGTGTAATGTCAACATGAAAATTACTGGGCGCAGCCATATTAAAAGAGAAAATCTAGCTTGAAATGTGATTTGGCCGAAATCATTTATGGTTTTGTTTTCTGGTTACTGATGGAAGCCAAACAATTTTTGGAATTCCATGTCCAATACACTCCTAGAATGGTATGAGTGTTATGGTTTCTTATGGCTGGCAGCCATATTGAAAGGCACTGCAGATTTCCTTATGAAATTTCACTGTCCCATTACCTGTTGAAGGTGATGATGGAGATTAGGGAATTAAACTTCCTGCTGTGTTCACCCCCTATCTGGTTTCATGTCAGTCAGTCTTTGGTTTTGTCGTATAGAAAATAAAATGAAAAGAAAAATCCGATTGGGCAGTACACTCCCAGCCTATTTTATAAGTAGGTGACAACTGCTGGTATAATTGCACATTATGTAACACGGATTTACCCCTTCGTAATCCAGTGTGATCTGCTTGATAGAAGTCAAGCCATTCCCAGTTGGGACAGTGAACTGCTTTTGCACTGGTTGTAGCTTGATGTGGCAATACATTTTCCCAATGAAAATCAAAATTCAAATATGCAGTTGTTAAACAGTTGTTAGTTATTACCATTTCAGAGATTAATGTCCTGTGTATGAAGTATATAAAATGCCAGCAGTGTGTTAATCCATGCACGACTGTGAATAAATAAGTTTTGTTATCAATTTGGCATTCACAAATGTTTACTGGTGTACGTATTACTACCTGTCACCTGTATATCAGATGTATGTTTCAGCTTTTAAATATGAAGATGTAATGTAAATCTCTCTCAGACTGATCGCTTCATTCCTGGTGATCCCTTTTTAAGTGTGTTGGAACACTCCTTTCAGCTGGTGGGGGAACGTGTGTTGCATGTTACTCGGTAGGGCACTTCAGTTTTTATGTAATTATACATGTGGTGGTTTACTTCTGTTAGCATTGTATTTGGAATGGCATAGTCCTTCTTTTGCGCATACCACATTGCACTGACATTTGGATGTAGGCACGCGCTTGCCATCTCAGCACCTTGTTTGTCACTGACGCTTTTGCATGTGTGGTTAGTGGTGTCCTGTTTTTGCAAATTTTCATACCACTTTATTAGATGCATTGTCAAAGTCACTCTGGATGAGAGCATCTGTTAAAGCAGTGTTTCTCAACCCTCTCCTGGAGGACCCCCTGCCCTGCATGATTTGGATCTCTCCCTGCTCCAACACAGCTGATTCAAATGATCAACTCGTTATGAACTCCTGAGGCTGCTTAATAACAAACTGATCATTTGAATCGGCTGTGTTGGAGCAGGGAGAGATCTAAAACATGCAGGGCAGGGGGTCCTCCAAGAGAGGGTTGAGAAACACCGTGTTAAAGTGCGAAAACATCCTTAAATGTTAGTTGTCCGCATGTAATGTTGATGTCCGTAATGTAATGTTCTTGGATTTTCCTCACACACTGCGCGGACGGGTGTCACCCGGTGCTGCTGGTTGTTTGCATTGCTCTGAAGTACACACACTTAATCTAGGGCAAGATCCAGCTTTTTTTTTTGGGGGGGGGGGGGGGGGGTGGGGGGGGCATGGGGTTGCAAGTATGTGTTGTTTTCATAGCATGTCATTGCATGCAGTATGATGTGTATTCCATTCAGTGATACTGCGGCTGGTATACTGTCTGCTCAGATTGAACCCAGCCAGGGTGTCTTGCTGCTCTGCCTGAAGCCTTGATACCTATTATGTCTGAATTAAGAATAGAACTAAATCCACTGGCTGAGTGGATGTCAAGTTGAAATGGGTTTGTCAGTATTCTCAGTCACTGTGCCTCGTGAGTGTGGAAATGAGACTTTGAAGTTAATGTTTCACTCTATTTTTTCTCTCCCTCTCCTTTATTCTCACTGAACAACCACTCCCTAGAGATTTGTTTAAACAGTCCAAGAATATATAGCAGAGACTATCAGCCATTAACTAAGCAAACTGATTAAGGTGAGACCTGCCAGCCATACAAGGTACTTGTTTTTAAATTCATTCAATGGAAAATTGTTGGACAAGCGCTGTCGTTTTACCAAAGTTAAGTCACTTGAAAAGGGTTTCCTCGTGATCACCGATTTTCATAATTTCAACCTTGGAAGGACCTTTTAGCAATATGGAGGCATGTTAACCTTCAGGGTTGAATGGCATTGTACTTCTGAGAAATCAGACATGTGGGTAGTTCTCAGAAGTTAAATTTAAACTATGTGGAACTTTTTTTTTTAATTACTGTAACTGCTTACATTCGTTTGGCAGGTTCAACCAGCATGTCTGAAGTTCATAGCTTACTTGAGAAGTTTTATTTCACTTAGTCTTAGTTTATATGTAACAGCTCATAGAGTTAGACTTTCTACAGAGTTAGAGTCCAGTGTATCTCTTTTTATTTTTTACAGTTCCCATGATCACCTGTCAGAGCTTCACTTTCATGGGGTTCATTTTTTAAGACATTATTGTTACTTCCTTCCGTGTGAAGTCGCTGACAGTTTCGTGGTTATAAAGCATGGCTGTGAGAAGGTATTTGTGCAAACATTCCTCCATTTTATGGCCTTTTGAAATGCTTACGGGTGACACAGTTGTAAAAAGACTCGTTGTCAAGGGCAAAAAGTGAAGAATAGATATGAATAGACTGTTAGTCTATATACTGTCTATATTCTGTATACTAAAATACATATATATATATATATATATATAATACACATTATACATACACATATATACATATGTATGCTTCCATATATTTGTGTAATGGAGATAATAGACATAATAACTTGATCTAAAATAGACTTACTGAGTTTAACTTATTCATAGTATTTGTCCCTCACTAGTATTTTAAATGTCTGCGGATCTGTTGTAGCTACTTAATTCAGCTCTGTAACATAACTGAAATTGCTGCAATAAGCTCAGGTAGAATTTGGACCTCAGGGGTGAGCAAGTATTTTCGAGCGGGTATCGTCTGAATAACTGAATGACCTTCCAAGGTTCTGACAACATAAAAGGAAAACGCAGGTCTCATAATCATGTGCTTATTAGGAACGAACGAATATGGTGTCAACATGAAATTTAGTCTAGAAGTTTGTCTTTTCGAGTGTTTTATTTCACGGAGCTACCCTCATCTTTATGCACATGGCCAAAATAAAGAGGATCGTTATTTCTTGCAAAGGTGTGTGCCATTCTTTTAAGGGGCTAGCAAGCTGTGACTCATTCCTGTTTGCTGTGGGTTTAGCTGCACTCTAGAGCACTGAGCACTAGCATTGAAACAAATTATCCAATGTCAGCCTGCTGGCTAAGTGTGATTCACATGCCTGAAATGATAATGTAATTTCACACTCATGTGCTTCATGTCAGTCAAACACAGGGGAAGTAAAGCTTACAGGAAATAAGAGGAAATGGATGGAGATAGTAAGTACAATGGTGAACGGTGCTGGTTCATTTATTATCCGCCAGTATTGCTGGTCTGGTCTAATCTCGTGAAGCAGCCTGTGCCTTCATTTCTGTGTCTCGAGGTGGCTTCTCACTCACTGTTTTGTCTGTCTGTTTTGCATAACAATGTTGACGCATCATCTTTTTTCTTGATCTTGCTTTCCTTTAAGTTCCATACCTTAGTAAAATTAAAAATCCTTGATTGAGTTGTCATTATCTATGAAAAGATACATACTGTGATCACAGCTGTAGTGCATCTATATTCAGTGTACCGTCACAGCATCTGAATGTAACATCATGTGCTTTGCCAGTTTGCAGGTTCTGTATTTCTTAATGCTTCAATATCAGAGTATCAAAAACTAAAATGTGTTAGATATCAAAATAAAAAATGGTCAGTTGGTGGTTTAAGTATGGTATAATATTGTTCAAAAGTTTTATAAGATATTTTGTGCAAAGCAGTCGAAGCTCTTGCTGATCAGTTTGGCAGGTGAATCTAAGCATCTGTCACATCTTCAAGTGAAAAGATCCTTTTTTAGAAGAGCTCAGCAGAAGTTTTAAAAAGGAATAACACAAAACAATTTTTGTATCATCCTCGTATGTCAAGTTGCTAGCATCTTCTTTGCCCTGAATAGGTAAACATTGCATCATAGTGCATTACAAATATCAGGATGTTTTCCAGTTGTGTGTGATACTGTGGGTAATAGTTATATATTTTGAGGCATATCACCAATCCCTAGTACAGAAAGAGTTGAGGTGAATTTTAGGTTTCACATCCTGAGTGTAACGTATTTTTCACTCAACATCGCTCATGCCTCATGTGATAAGATCATTTATGTTAAAGCTTGCATTATATTAAGAATTATAACAACGTATTACTCTAATCACGAGTTACCATGTTATGACTTGTGTTACGTTTTTTTTTCCGTCAATATTATCTGTCTTTCTCACCTCTGTGTATTAGTCAACATCCAAATTAAGAACTCATTTCTTAATGGGGCAACGTATTTCCAGCGCATTCACAAAATATTGAACATTTTTTGGAAGAGTGGAGGGACAATGCGGCATTGGAAATGTCGCCGCAACATATTGTCATTTTTTGAGACACTCCTGTTTGTCTGTTGTTCTTCCAGACAATATCTTTCCAGTTAGGCTAAACAGCTCTTTCAAAGGCATTCTCATGGGACACCTCTTGGGAAAACACAAAACCAGCAAAGCAGTCAAACTGGTTTCCTTTTTTTTTTTATTCAGTTTTTATTCAGCATGCGGGTCAAGGTTCTGTTGTGGCTTCAAGCCGAAAACCTTCCCTAAAGTTCCATGTATTTTAAAAGGTCAATACTTTGTTAGTTTTTCAAGATGGCGGTTTGCAAAAACAGTATCTTGAGTTAATAACCTGCACTGGTTAGATTATTAAAGGCGCATTACATGATTAGATGCAGGGTGCTGTATGTATCAACTGAAACCCATAATACACAGATTCTCTCTTTATCCTCCAAAATGTCCCTGTCAGCTTGCATCTGGAGTCGTTTCTTTGGCTGTTTCCTGTCAAGCAAAGCTCTGACTGAGGTGGTGACACCTCCAGAGCCGGGAGGTGACAACTGGCAACTCTTCCCCACCACACAACACCCACCTCAGCTATCAGGTATCCAGACGGGAGCAGCAGCGCAGCAGCTTTAATAATGTAACATCCTTAAACCTTCACCCGGGGAGCGTTAGGTGATGAGCTGAATCTAGTCTCAGGGCTCCTGGCTGGAGCCAGGCCAAGGATCACCTTATAGCACTGTGTCACTTCCATGTGCAACTCTATACCCCTTCTCACACCTCCTCGAATGAGTCATATGGCATTGAATGTTTCGATGTTGGCTCTGTTGACCTTAAGTATTGTTTGTTGTCTTTTCCCCCCCCACCGTAATGATGTTTGGCTTTGCCAGGAGCCCTTGAAAAAGGGTGTTCAGTCTAATTATTACGAGCTTTGTTCTTCAGTTTGAATAGCAATTTTAAGTGAATGCTTTATCTCTTGTTAAAAAAAAATCCAGCACATCTTGTGTAAGTAGGTCTAAGTGTTGTTCAAATTCCATTAATGTAGCACTATCATGATCTGCAGTGACGCTCATTATTTTCACTGAAATTGTTTTTTATTGTTGTAGTTCTTACTCTGTGTTTGTGACTGAAAACCATGTAATTTTAGAGTTTTTTTCAGGTTTAGAACTGGTTTATGAAATGGAACTGGCAGGCATTTAACAAGCCATGCTCGATCCCATGGTAAATTAATTGTTCGCAGACATGTGACATATGAATAGAGTCCTTACCTGAAATTATTTCATTTGTAGTAATGCCAGCTTTCCCAATGCAACATGTAAAAACTACAGACAGTTGTGCAATTCATACAGTATATGCGTATTTAATGCATTTTTAATAATTTATGCTGATCTCCATTTTTAAATACAGCCAGCTTGCTGTTGGTCTTTGTTATGGGTAACTTTCCGTTGGTATTGGAGTTGTGAAAATAGAAAAAGTAAGTAGAGCTTTCTCCGACTTTTTCCCCGTGATTTTTCATTTTATGCACGTCTCTTTGGAATCACCAGCTGGGTGTTGTCCTCTCTCACCGTGATGACTGCTGCCGTCATGCAGAACTGTGGGCCGTAGCGAATGCAATCCTCCAATACACTCGCACGTAACCCCTGACAGTTTTTCACACTGCACATCACCCACGGCATTACAGTAAACCGCACACCCATTGGACAGTGGGCGCAGCCTCACTGTTGTCAATCCGAGCAACCTGCTGGCGCCTGAAGGGTTACAGGGTTCTTAAGAGAGGCAGTGTGAGCAACCCCTTCCCGCATACCCAGCCCTATCTCAGGTGGAACAAAAGCAATCTGCTCCGGTGCTGCGGGCTCCTGGTCACAGTCGGCTGATGACACGGGCGGGATCGAACTGGGACCGTAGAGCTCAACCTATGTGCTAAGCAAGTGCCTAACCCACTGAGCCACTCAGGAGCCCACAAATGCAGAACCAGATGCAAACCAGGAAATAGTCTGTTGTAAATGCTTATGGGAATGAGTATTGTTTTCACCTGAAAGGGCTTCTTTTATAATAATCTTCTTCTTATCCTTTTTTTCATATTATATAGATGGAAGTTTACCTCAGAATTTTGTATAATTAGATACATGGAGGTTTATCTTTGATCTGTATTATCAGTGTTGACAAGACAATGCTGAGTTTTTAATCTCAGCGGTTGTTAGAAATTCTGAAAATTACTTTTGGTCCAGCCCATTGGATGTTATGCACCTGTAAGTGGATGTATGTTGTGTGGTAATGGTGTTCATTACGCCCAGTTTCAGCCATGTGTAGTTATTAAATAATTTCTGTCAGTCTTAATTTTGCAGAGCGCTGAGTTTTCGTACCGTGAAAGAGTGCGAGTAGTCTCCTAGTTTTTGTGATCCTCTGCTGTGTGGGAGCGCCCCTTAGTCGAACGAGCATTTTCCCAGCTTAGCAGCTTAACCGGGCGAAGTTATGTAACAAGGCTATATGCAGCGGAAGGAAAATCCTCTGCTCTAGCCTTAATGCCAATTATCAGATCACAACATCGTTCTTGAATCAGAACACCATTGAGTAAATAACCAGTGGTTACACCACCACTTTTGTGAAAACAATCCACTTCATTTTTATTCATTGAAATTTCAGAATCCAGGTATGATTAGTGGCATGGCTTCGGAGTCTAGTAGAGTGCATATTCAAAGTGGAAGAAATTAACATTATCCAGTACCAGCTCATGTTAAACGCATGTGGTAGCCTCCATTGCAAAAGAGTATAATCAGATAAACTTATTCTAAGGAAAGCCAGACAACCATGTGATCAGTGATACTGTTAATCACAATGCTAAATCTTAGATCATGCTTCAAATTTGGGTGGAATCATGATTCCACACTGTATTATGGATTTTGGGACGGTGGTTCAATACCTAAAGTTAAATCACCCAGTTCAGACAATTTTTAATGCATTCTCAAAGATAGGCTTATGCGTACCTCTGATACCCACAGGTCTTGCAATGTCCACTACTCTTTGCTGGGCAGATGACCAGTAGGAGGTTAGAAGAGTTAGATTATAGATAGCAAAGCACAATCCAGAAAGTGAACTTCATTCCAGTTTGCTTCTTATTTTCACTCATGCATTTCCAGACATGTTTCAATCCACTTGCTGTTTGACAGCAAACACTGAAATAACCCTCACAATGATAACCTCAGCATCTGTGCTCGTAATGCAGAATCTGCATGCGGCAGACATGCTGTCAGTCAAAATGCAGTCACAGAAAGTCTGCCTTCTGATGACATAACCCCTTATGCAATCAGATATACTGTATACACCAGCTGGAAGGGAAGCTTTTTTTCATTGTTGGTGTGCAGCTGTGCACAAGTGAAACAGTGTTTTTTTGGTTCACAGTCTCTGTCATGTTCACTTGTCACTTTGAATGCCTGTCTTGCTTGTCCTGCTTTCGTATCAGTGGTGGTTTCGCCACATAGCAGAAGCTCCTGTTTAACTTAATGCATCCATCTGGGGTAAGCACTACACAAATCTGCCAGTGATCTTCAGAATATTTACAGTTTTTTGTCCCAAATGCTTTAAATACAACAGCTACCATAACCATTTTCAATGCAAATGGACAGAAATGTACAGAAAGGGAAAGAAACTGGTATATAGCTCATCTTAATATATAATGTATGTAGAACAGTAAAACAGTATTATATTAATCAACTGAAGCTTTATTAACATCTAGTTCTTTGATATAAATTGAACAAAGTTAATAAATTTGATGTCACCTGCATGTGCAGATCTAGCATAGCTGTGGACCCCTCTTCTGGCCAAGCCCTAGCCTGGCTGTTTCAGTCCATTATTCCTCCCCCAACACCCTTCTTTGGCGTTGTATCATGCATGCTCCTTGGCATTGTGGTGACTTTTACATAGAGACATGGGTTAATTAGCCAACAGGCTATTAATCACAGTAGGGTGGGTGGAGTTGCTGGAGAAAGAGAAGTATCTAAATATCTAAATATCTTTTTTTGGTTACTCAGCTACATCTCTGCATTTTAGCTCTGGGTGACTGGATTCAAGTTCAGGTGGCGAATTAGGTTATCTATATACCTCCCAACCCAGGGATTAGTGGATGACAGCAATTAAATCTTTTAAAGGAATTTCCACCTTGACCAGTATTCACTACACTGGGGGAAGCTAGTAGCTGACTGTCTGTACTGTCTAGCTAGAGTAGCTTGTCATGAGTCCTCAAGCAATGGAAAAACACTATAGCTCCATAGCTATCCGGTTACACAGGTTAGACATAAAACAATGAACCAAGCTGCAGTACGATTGCCAAATGGCTGCTTTAGCAGAGTAGGACATACATCTTCCGAATCCTTCTTTCTGCAATGCAGTGATGATTAAAACACAGAAGACACTATCTGGGTTGATCACATTCAATGGAAACAGGCATAGTTTGCATTTAATGCTGAAAGCTTCGAATTCCTAAATTTTACTCCCTGAGAAAAATGTTTAAATGTTCACCCACAAAAGCTTTTGAAATATTTGACCAGGTACATGTTAGCTTTGTTTTTTTATGTCTTTTGAAATTACAAGAAGTCAAATAGCTGATGGCAGTAGTCTGCTGCTTGTTACCTTTGCAATCAACAATATTTTACAGAGTTCATTTGATCACATAGTTTGCTAGATTGAGACATATCAATATAATTTTGAGAAATATTGTATAACATCCTCCAAAAGCACAATGCTGTATGTTTCAAAGTGGATTACGTAGTTGACTGCCATGTAATGCTGTCATCGAACAACAGTATAGCGATAACACATGCAAAATGCAATTTAATGAGTTACTCTTTAACTGTAAAACACACGAATAAACACCATTAAAACACAGTTATTCGTTCTCCTGCGAGAAACCCAGTGAAATCCAGTCACCCTCTGCTTAGTATCACATATTTGTTCTGTGTGGCAGAGGGGATATTAAGTGGGTTAAACTGTAATCAATGTTTTGTCCATGCAGATTTGTTTACAAGAAAAAAAGGGTCTGTGGAAGGAGCTAAAAGAACTTTGCAGGGAACATGTACACACCAAGTGCAGTTCTAAGAAGCAATAAATCATAGGCAAGTGGAGGCTCGGAGCGCATGTATAAAGGCATTTTTGTTTCACACAGCATGTGACGAAATTGTTTCTGAGAAACAAACTGTGGCCTCTGGGCCCAGAGCAGTGACATTCAGCGTTATAGACAGTTTAACATTTGGAGGTGTCGGCAGTCATGTGACACTTGCTGTCTGTCATTATTCACTCTTTTATGTCAGTGATTATCACCAATAGCTGATGACTAGGCCTTTGACCTTTGGCTGTAGCCATAAATTCACAAAAATGTCATACTGAAGAGGCAAAAAAGCAAACAAGGAAAAAAATGGTCTAGATCAAAACGCTATAGTATGCCAAAGAACACATTTTTTAAAGGAAATCTTTTTTTAAAGGAAATTACCATGGTAATTCCCCAAGAAAAGCTCTTGTTTAGAAATATTATGCAAGTAAATATGTTCTATTTTATGGTTTCTTTCACAGAAACAAAATATACATACACTGTTGGCCTGTCAACTAAATGTGTACTGTTAATTCAGTCTAATTTACTTCAAATTCACTTCAGTTTGTCTTATGTTTTACTTCCATGTCTAAAATTATGTTACTGTGTAAATAACTGATCTTGTCCAGTACAATTTCCATTAATTGTGGGCTCTTTCATACCCTACACTGTACCCTCATGCTGTACCTGTAAACACTTGTATTTACAATTTATTTTTAATTACTTAATCTTTAAACACACGTATCAAATCCCTGTAAGGGGGGTTGGATAATGATGATCTGTGAAGTGAAGGGGAGGGGACTAGGGCATATTGAAAGAAGGA
This sequence comes from Megalops cyprinoides, assembly GCF_013368585.1. Taxonomy (NCBI): domain Eukaryota; kingdom Metazoa; phylum Chordata; class Actinopteri; order Elopiformes; family Megalopidae; genus Megalops; species Megalops cyprinoides. Next base: position 12,296,288 of record NC_050587.1, read on the forward strand.
AATCAAAAAAGTAATGATTAATGTATTTCTTTCATTTTTTTGTTTCTTTGTCCTTAAATGCATGTTTTGTAAATATATATATATAGATATAATAATAATAATAAAAAGGATAAGGGAAAAGGAAAAATAATGGGGGGGGGGGGCAGGTAGGATGGGGGGGGCAGTAACTAGAGAAGAGGTTGGAATACTGACCATTGGTTTTGGGTGGAGGATAGGTGGAGGACATTCACTTGCTAGTGGTGAGACAAAAGACTATTGATAAATATTGTATGTGTTTTTTTTTCTGTTTTCTTTTTCTTTATTTTATTCTGTTTTTATCCTTTTTCTCTTTTTTGTGTCTTCACCTTCATCTACTTGCTGTAATTCAGTAATATTATTGATCCTGTTGCCTTTCCTCTTGAGCTTAATAAAGATTCCTCCTATGAGGGGGGGGTGGTGGTGGGCAAAAAAAAAAAACATGTATCAAATGACTGCAGTGTTTTATTGGTCAGTTCATTTTAAGTCAAAGGGAGCAGAGTGTTCAATAGTTATATTTCCAGTAAATGATGAGATGAATAGCTCTGATTTATGTTGTTACAGAGTTAGAACATCTAGTATTATTGTATTACTGTATTTTTATTCATGGGGGAGCACAAGATTAAACAGCAACATTAAACACGAGATAAAAAATATTTTTATCAATATGTTGAGTGGAGGTAGCTAAAGACCAGCAACAGAGCCATAAACAGCAGTGACAACAGTAGCACAAGCCAAGGCAGGCAGTTATCGTAGATAGTTGGTGTGAAAAGGTTTACTCTGAGAGGAACAATGTGATCCCACCATTACATACCCAGCTGAAAACTGAACATGACAGCTTTCACGTTCTTTTTTTTTTTTGGATGGTTCTCTCTTGGAGAATTGGGATCCAACAAATATGTCTGAAAGTGGGTGCTGAAAGAATGGTCAGGGGATCAGTTAGTGTGCTGAGAAAAGACTCATGTTCTGATACCAGGCAAAATTCATCATTTCAATCATTTTGGAAACTTGTAAGCAGTTGACAGTTGTGGTTTATAGTATGTTGTTTCATTTATTTTTCCCCTCTTCCATTTACTATACATTGCTGGATGTTAGAATTTCCCCACTTCCCAATTACAGATTTTACCCCTGATTACAAGGTACTGTTTGTTTGAAGCCTTGTGCTTTGTTAGTATATGTGTTCACCACATGTGAGCTTCGTAACATAATACAAAGAAAATTCTCACTACAAAAAAATCTCTCCATTGAATAATACCAGTGCTTGTAACTGGAAAACACATTGTCAGATTATGAAAATGTATAGTGTAATCCAAAAATTGACAACAAATGTGTGTGTATGAATTCTGTGTGTTAAGACAAGAAACATGGTAGATGCAGCAGACTTCCATCTTAACGTCTATGTAGAGTTTTGGACATGGTGTCTGGGAGGGTTTAGTTGGTTTTATTTTGCTTGGACAATTAACCCTCTCCTCAGTAGCCAAACATGTTAGGGTGGTCTGTGTTTATACACAAAGTAAGGTTGTTGCTACCCTGGAAGCCTTGTTTTCACTGGAAACACTGAGCCATAGTTCTTTTGTCCTTTACCGTGTAGGATCAGCTGATCACCTGACTGGCACTGGTCTCCTCTCACCGTGTTATCCAGAGCTCAGTTGGTGCTCAGGAAGACTCTGCCATGATGTGGAGAGACACAGGTGTCACGCTGATAATGTCCTTGATCTTCACTGAAGTCCTGGGGAGTGCCCGTAAGTGGCATCATGTTTTGTGTGTTGTAAAGCTTGAGTAACAAAGTTTACCATGCACTTCCATTACAGGATCGCTCTGTTACCTTGTTTCCACCTATTATTCTTTCTTCTTCTTCTTCTCCTCCTCCTCCTTTATTATTATTATTTATATTATTATTATTATTATTATTATTATCCTAGCAGATGCACTTTTCTAGTTTATCTTATATTTTTCATATTGTCCATTTATAAAACTAATATTTACTGAAGCAAACCTGAGTTTGAGTAACTCACTTAAGATTATTGTAGCAAAACTGATTTGAACTGATTCCACCTTTAGGTAGCAAGTACCATTTACCAGCCAAATCTCTACATTGTCAGCCTTCTGCAGGGAAAAGACCTTGAACCCTCTAACCGATTATAAATGAAATACTTAGAACAAAGAGTGAAGTATTTCACATAATAAGTACAAAAACATTGTCTATACAATGTTCGTCATTGTGAACAACATTGTTCGTTCCTAAGGGAACTGAGGAGACATTCTCTCAGGCTTTTTTTTGTTTCAAAAGACAAAGTAATTATTTTGTTCTTTCTTATAGAGGTTCAAAGCATGGGAAAAAAAAGTTTTTCCACTGAGAGTGTCTTTCACTGAGGTGATTTGTTATTCTTCACTGAGCTGTTTCTGTTGCATGTATTTCTGTGACTTGAGTATCCGTAATACTCACAAGCTCAAGAAGTTTGTCTGTGTGCCATGCCGTACATCCTTTAAAGCAATGGTCTTTGCACCTCAGGGTTCACTCCCCCAGGGAAGCCCAAGATCACTGTCTGCCGGTCTCCAGAGAAAGAAACCTTCACCTGCTGGTGGGAGCCTGGCTCGGACGGAGGCCTGCCAACCAACTACTCCCTCTACTATCGCAAAGAGAAGTGAGTGTTGCCTGCACCACTGTCATTGTGAATGAGGCAGGCCTGATGTCTGGGAAGCAGAACAGCAGGAGCCATTTCACAGCTGACTGCGATACCTATTACATGTGGATGTGTTTAGGAATGCAAATTCATTGGCTTTTGGGGAATTGGCTATCTCTTCACAATTTAGATAAAAATCGGTACAAAGATAACATGCACTGGATTTTGTCATGATTGTAGGTATCATAATTCATTATTACTGTTGAAATGCTCTACATCAAAGCTTTGGCCACAAAATCACATGGTTTATCACAGTTATAAATGTAAGGGTATTCCTAGTGTGGAGAGCACTTAAAAATGAATCCCTGTGACAACTCTGCAAATATTCAAATAGGGCAGCACAAACTGCAGCCTGATACCGTTCTTTGTGTTTCGTGATCTTTCAGTAGCTTTTCAGAGTTCTGTAGATATTTCTATGAAATGTAAAACAACTTGGTGCCCTCATAAATAGGCAGACGTAATCCAAGGTCACTCAAGTGGCATAACAGCATCCATTGTATTGTTGATACCTGGTGTAGAATGTTAGTGCACTGTTATATGTGTGTGTACACACACACACACACACACACACACACATATACAAACACATGCATACATACATGCACACACAATGTGCCATGACAAGTTTTTTTTTCAAGTTGGGAACAATTCGTTTAAGTGAAAAATGTTGAATTGGCTTTGTCCATCCCTCTTCATCTGACTACAGATTTAATTTGTCCTGTTTACTTTACACACTAATATTTCTGTGTGTAATGCCGAATACTGCTTTTGAGTTACACTGAAGTATTTTTCACTACGTGTTTGTTTTGAAATCATATCAAATATTTGATTTTTTTTATTTGATATTATCTCAGCTAAAAAGGTGTAACCTCTTATAGAGCTAGAGTCTTGAGCCTCTGTAATACTTAGACCAAAGTATTTGTGATGGTACATTCTGTGCCGGTCATAGATGCAGCAGCTTTAGTTACCTCGTCAGTTAAAGTAGATCAGGTTACCCCTTAAAGAGCATTAAGGGAAATTTGCTGATTTTTGGTAAGGTTTATGACAACAGAAATAAGTGTCATATTTTAGTTCTTGTCTTAACCAATAATTCAGTCCATACTTTAGTCAGTGTTATTCTAACAGTATTATTCAACCGGATCTGAACTGTATGAATTTTTCTGTCTCTCTGTGTTCATTGTAAGTATGGAACATAATTTTAAAATCAACAGCTAGTTATAATCCTTTTTAACTTACTCTGAAACTACAAACTACAAAATGGTAAATTGTAAAAGGCAAGGACTGATTTCCTAGAAAAACTGAACTACTGTATTCCTTCAATGGTCTTTATTTCGATGGTCGTAAAGGCGTATTTTGTCATTTACAGTCCAACGTCAAAGCCTGCTTTGACAAAACATATTTGGCTGATTCTCTGCATAAAGAAAGTTATGTTATGTAAAGTTTGTTTTTGGTTGTTTAAATTTAAGCATTCTTCGCCTCGCATGAACAATGAACTATTTGGATCAATCAGCTATTACTGTGCAATTTACATCTGGCAGGAAACCGTAAAAGAGCCCAAACAGACTTTAACTGGCTAAATGGAACTTAATGAAAGAATTATATCATTGGGTCATGCCTGAAAAATACGCCCGAACCCTGTGGCTTCGATAGGCAGACCAGAAGGTGACCTCTGCATGACTTTAAAAGTTTTGGCGCAGAAACATAAGCTGCATTCTGTTTTTATTAAATAAATATTGTGTAAATAAATATTTGTGTTTCCCACGATAGCACTATGGGTATAGCGCTAACCCAGTGGGTGCACTTTGTGTAAGTTGCTCTGGATAAACACTTCTGAAGAATAAATGAATGAGTAAATATGACATCTAATGCAGTGGAACAGAAGATGTGGCCGTGGCTGGCAGTGCTAATGTTCACTTTGCATGATTGCCCTGTCTGAGAGTGTTATTCTTGATCAGACCAATTCTGGTACACTTCTCTGTTGTCCCCCCCCACCCCCCACTCCCCCCTCCCCCCCGCCACCCATGCAGCTCTGATGTAGTCAGCGAGTGTCCAGATTACCGCACAGCGGGGAAGAACTCCTGCTTCTTCAACAAGAATGACACCTCCCTCTGGGTGAACTACAACATCACAGTTGTGGCGACCAACGCCCTCGGAAGCAACTTTTCTGACCCAGTGGAAGTGGATGTTGTGTATATTGGTGAGTCCCTCTCCTGCCACATAGGATCCATGAAACCTATACAGGACTTCTGCCATGTGACTCATCCAATTTCAGCTTCACAATTAGCAATAGCAGGCGCTCTCTCCAGACGGGACCTGTCCATACCTTAGAACTACCTAATGGCAGAAGCGAAAGTTCAGAGAATGTAGGGCAAAAGTGAGAGGTCTTTATGTAAGCAACAACGTGAGGAGTACAGGAACTATTCACAGGGGGGAGTGACTATTAGGTAGAGAAAGAAGTAGAATAAAGTTATCCCAAAATAAACAACAGCAGAAAATTCACACCATTCACAACGGGCACGAAGAACCCAACCTCGTACATCTAACCCGAGCAGAATTAACCAAAGAACCCTTTTGTCCTTTGAGTTCTATAGATGAACCTCTCACGGGTAGTGTCTCTCTCTGACAAGGCACAGGTTGAAAAACCAGTTTTGTAGGGTAAGAACCCGCCAATCTGTGCATGATCTGGGAATGGGAGGCGGATCAGGTTCACCATGTTGTTCAAGGGAACCACAGAAGAGTCCCACCCACAACTGAAGCAATAAGGCCACGTCCTATTTGGCCAACAACATGTTTTTAGACACAAACACGCTACGTATGAAATGCTAACGTTAAGATATGGAAAGCAGGTGTACGTGTACTGCCACTGGTTTCCTAAGGGCAGGAAGGAAACAAGGTTGCCATGCCCTTCAGTTCACATGCCATGCCCCATTGTGTCCCCTTGAAAACCAGTGTAAAGGCCACCTGTTTAGCAGGCATGCATAACTCTTGAGAGCATTCCCTCTTGTTGATCAAGTTTTCACTGTTTTTTTTTTATTGTATTCCACAGATGTCTGTAAAATTTGTTGACACGGGTGTGACATGGTTTGGTATCCATCTTATATGGTTTGACAGCCATTTTGTGTGTGGTAACATTAAGATAATGTGCTTCAGGCTAGTTCTGTCACTCAGAAAATTTAAAACTTGTAAACTGATGCATTGTGTAACATGAAATTGATATATAGCTTTAAATTAACATCTGTAGCAGTTCTATGCCATGATGGCCATGTTATGTTGGAGATATATACAAAAATTTAGCTGAAAGCTTTATTTGTGCATAAGATACTTGTATGACCTTCATACCGTGAAAGCTTCATAATTCTGACAAGGCATGGTGGCCAAATCGTTCAGAGAGGTACACAATAGAATGCCCTTTTGCTGCATTTATTGGAATTGCCATGGTGGCTATAATGAGTATGGCAGTATACCATAGCATGGTTAAATATCCCATAAACCCATAATCCCATCAGTTGCATCACTTTAAAGTTCTACTCTCGCACTTTATTTAAAAATACAGACTCATATTTGATTTGATCTACTTAATTGAATAAAAATAAATAATTAGTTATAAATCAAGCATACCTTTCCTTTAGGAAGAATTGTATTGGACACTTTTAAATCGATAAATAAAGTGTTTGATGGGGTTGTGGCTGGAAACCAAAGACTATATAGGAATATTCCATGTACAGATCACATGTTGCAAAAACATGCACTCATAACTTTGGGACTCTAGAATACACATAAAGAATGCACTGTGAAGATTTGACATGCAAGTTTGGGCGAGTCACTCCAGAGGAATGCAATCTAGAGGGTAAAGTAGAAGCACTCCACATTTTTTTCTGAGACAACAAGCATAGAGCTTGACAAAACTAACAATTTGGTACCTCTACAATGAAAGTGACTGACTTTAGAGGTTTGTTTTAACTTAGCTGGTCTTTCAAGTCCCACATCACTCTGTTTAATATATAAACTACAGCACCACTTTCCAGGAAGTATATGAGAATTTTCTAGAAGAATGCCAACTCCATGTTCTGTTTTATCTAAAATTACAATGGCTTTGTTGGGAAGTGTGAATTGCGGTTCTCGTCTTACACAGCTTAGAAGAATTTTCCATGAGAAGGCTAATCATGTTTTTTAGATTTCAGGCTGACAGTGTAGTCCATGGTAAACTCTGATAATGTACTTTACAATACACTCTGACATCTTGATTTATTATACCAAGTTTACAGTTTCAAGTTTACTGATCTTTTTTAGTGTTTTGACTCTCCAACAGCATGTAATGCTTAAAACTTATCAAATCATTTGGAAAATGTTACATTTATCCACACACATACATGCACATGGATAAGATGGATTACTTGTGCTAAATCATCCAGTCAAAATTAAAACTTCCCTCAGACTTTTTCTAATCCTATTTGTCGTTGCCTTGTTTTTGTAGCTGTTTAATAAGGTAGATAGGGGTCCTGTCAAGCATAAAGTGAAATTTTCTAAGTGATTAAAATCTGTTCACGTCAGCAGCGCAAACAGACCCTCAAGCTAATACCACTGGGAGCAGAACTTGACCATTCATTTGACGAAATGCCTTTTTAGGAAAGAAATTTAAAACATTGTTTTTTTTCATTTAGTCCATTTACGATGTAGTTCAGGCATAACAGATATATCACTTATAGACTTAAATATATATTGTCAGTAATGATCAGTAAGACAGAGTCATGTTTCATGTAGCTTTTGTAAAATTATATTGTCCTGGAACAAATGTATACCTCAACTGCACTATATCTTAAGATTGTTTTTTAAGAATTTCTCTCCCTGAAAAATAGTAAAGTTTTTTTACACTTAAAGGAAAGGTATTGTCTCTTTATTATATGAACATTAAGCTGTATAACAAGGAGCAAATGTGAGCTGTTTTATTAGTAGAAATCAGGTTGTGCTGATGCAGTAGAATTTGGCAAGAGGAATCACTCAAAGTCTTTCCTGTCCTCGCTTGTCGTTACATTGTGTGCCATTAAATCCGCCAGCAAAGATTGATTTACTAAAATCATTACTGGTCAGCAAAACGGACACAAAACAAGACAAAAAAAAGCCACCCTGACCACAAGGCCAAAGTGCTAATCCTTACACATAACTCAAATAATTTACATGTT